>NC_139482.1:51724272-52324272 GCF_008360975.1 Lichenostomus cassidix
TTTTCACCATTTGTAAATATATCTATTCCTACTTCCAGCTGTAGCATGTGCTAGGATATAGGTAGAAAGAAAGAGTTTTGGTTCTGCTGTGGAGCTGTTGTATATGTCCCTTTAAGGACCATTCTTGGATGTTTAGAAGTGTATCCAAGTGTTGAACTTGGAAGGAAGAACCAAAAGCTTTTCTGGATGTTGGAAAGAAGAAGAGACCCAAGTGAAGTGTCAAAGCATGGGTGAATCAGGATATGGCAGAGAGAAGTGGAGGAATTGCAAAAGTTTCCTAAGAGGATGGAGAAAAGTGGATAAGCAATGAAGCAGGAGGAGGCCATGTTCCAGAAAGCAAGAGTAGCCCTTGTAAGTGCATTTTGAGTGTACATATTTTATGGTTCCAGTTGCACTTAACCATGAAACCATTGAAGTAGAGAATAGTAAGTACTGAGAATTCTCATTATCTTTGTTTCAACTTCTTATTTGACAATAATTTCCTGTCTGCTTCTCAGTTGTTCTCTCTCCCATGTTTTTCCAGCAATGGTGTGAAAGGAAGAGCAGAATTGGTTTAAGTGATTTTTATTAACTGACTTGTTCAGTCATTTTCCTTTGGCTAACCAACAAGAAATAGATACATGCTTGAAAATCCATCTGGTAAGAATCTGCAACTGAACTGCATGACATCTGGTTGGGAAGCTTAGAGGCTTAAATACTTTGCAGTTACATACATTTCAAGAAGCTCTAACATGAGTCAAAGAAGACCCTAAAATTAAATCCTATTCTTTCTACTAGTTCCTGATGACTAGGAGTGATAAGTAGCTACACAGATAATCCAGACATCTGTCTGACACCCTTCTGGCTGAGCAGCATTTTTGTTAATTCAGCAAGTTTATGCCCCTAGCTTTGGGGAAAGGAGAAAGAGAGGGAAAAAGCATGACAATAATGGTTCAGCAAGAACCAGTGATGAACTGGTATGACACATTTCTGCCCTTACCTGAGCATTGTGAAGTTCCACTCACTTTAATTTGTTATTCTGGACTTAAGCTAAATTGGCCTCCTGATGGGGGCTTTCCTACTTTTAAAGGCTGCAATATTCTTCTTCCTCCTACTGCCCTACATCTTAATGAAGAGAGGAATTAATCATGCGGACAACTCGATGCCATTTGCCACGTGGTGTAAAAAAATTAATAGTTTGAAGGTACTAGAGGGCTTGGCCCCTGCCTGATTAATTTTTTTAGTCACCCTACAAGTTAGTTCTTAAGCAATTAAATGCCATTGTCCATCATTCCTGGGAATAATCCATAGCTGATCTGGACAGAGAAGCAAAGGAGAAAGATTGGGAGTCATCCGTCCACAGTGAAATCATATCTTAACAACTTTCTTGTGCTTAAATTCAGGGCAAATTTCAACTATAATTCATCTGAGACACCTCCAAGATACTTTTGTCTTCTATTATTGGAGATGATTAATGAATTTTGGCTTGTTATGTAAAAGTGTATAAAACATTTGTTTCCTGATTTGTGTAAGGAGCAAAGGAGCTATCATAACTTGCCACAAACCATGTGGTTCTAAAGTGCATTTCTATCTCATACATTTTTCACTTTTAATGAAGTCCAGGTCAACTGTTTGTCTGTCAAGTGTTCTTGCTTACTTGACACAGGCGTACAGCTCTAGCACCATTTCTTTTTTAAAGCAGATTCAAAATCCCCAGTCAGTCTTTCCCCTTGCAGATAGATAGGCTGTTTGTTTCTAGGTCTCTTAGTATTGTCACATTAATCTGTGTGTAAGTGAGACTCCAAAACACTTGTGCATTTCATGGCTCCAAGTCCTAGCCAGGTTGCTATCAAGTTTGTCAGCTGCCTCTGTTTATGCAGGACCTTATTTTCTGTCTCTGTCCCATTTTCCTCATTATTTTGAAGGACTTTTCCCTAAGTGCTTGTGATGCTTATTCCAGGATTACTTTATATTTCAAGCAATCCTCCTGACTGTGACTAATTTTGTCACAGTAGAGGCATTTACTTCAATTTCATGTTTCACCTTTTTCTGAGTGCCAGCTTCCTGGTTTTAACCAATTTTAACACTTCTTTCCAGCCACCTCAAGCATCATAAAACGAATGAGAATCCCTCTTTTCCACCCAGCTTGGCACAGCCCTGTGCTTACAGCATTGACTGTAATGGGGTCCTATACTCCTTACTTTTAGAGGAGTTTCCTCTTCTCTTGCCAGTGCAAACACTGTGATGAATATCCCAGGCTTCTAAAACCAAATTTGTGCTGACTCCCACACTGCTCTCTACAGCCTGTCTCCAAATACATTTGCCTGTTAAACTACATGCAATCCTTCTGTCGCTCCCTAGGCCAATATACAAAGACTCAAGCTGGCCTGAAATTTCCCCACTCATCCCTGTACAGAAAAGAGCCAACCATGTCCCCCAAACCTGAGCTGGCTCCTCGTGGATCAGAAAATAATATGCTGCTGATGCTCAAATCTAGCTGAGCATTTATCAATTGGTCCAATCTGAGGAGTCCCATATAGACTGTATATGTAGGGATACATGAAGGGTGCAGGGCTGCTCACATGCCCTGTTGTTACCATGGTGTCATTTTTCTCTGTTTTAGCACAGTGAAGTTGCTCAGCATCACAGAGACATAACCAGCCTATCTCAACTGTGATGTTCAGTCTGAACAGATGTAAACAAGCAAACATTTCCAAAGAATGAAAAGGAAGTGGCTTTGATTTTCTAATCAAGCATTGATTGCCTAATGTCACTAACATTGAATGCAAGGGTGTTTTTTCAGCCTTGGAGTGTTCTTTCTTTTCCAAGCAGGCAGCTCTAGTCAATAGATGAACAAACAAGAAATGACAAGTTTATACCAGGAACAAAATAAAAGACCATATCTTGCATAGTCTGCTAAAACTTACTTTATTTTCTCCTCTATGAGTGGGAATTCTGCTTGAAAAAAATATTTCAGATTATGTACCTGTATGAATTAGAATTGACTTATTTACCCACAGAGCCCTTTCCACACAGGGTCAAATGACTAACAACATAATTTTTTCTTTTCTTTGATCAGACTTTAATCAAACAGTAACCATGGGGATGTGAGGATGTAAAGGGAGAAAAATCAAACACCATGAATAATATCTCTTAACAGAGGTTCAGCAGCCATAAAAAAATAAATAGACTCTCACCGTTTCTAGGTTCCTTGATCCAAACAGATGAAAACACAAGATTTTACGTGCATTCTGAATGTCACAAGATTGCAACTAGAAGAAAACCTGGACATGTGATGTTCTATAGAAATTATTATTTTTGTCTAATTGCTGTGTTTTTCTGGAAGAGTGAAAGGTGATTCTCATTTTTTATTTCCTGCCCCAGATCTGCCAAAAATAAATACAATCCTGTATTAAAGACGGAGAGGTTTGAGTTACATATTTAAAGGCCAAATCGTGCAGTCCTTATTCAAAGGAAAATATTTCCTTACTGTATTGGGAGCTGAATCTAAGAAGCTGGTCTCACTTTTGCCACATGAACACATGTAGAAACAGAGAAATCCTCAAGCTTTGTCCTGAAAACTGAACTGCAGACTCAGCAAACAAACAGCACATAATTATTTGCTCAATTACTCTCAGAGCACAACATCCCATTACCCTTGAGCTGGCAGGGGAAGGACGGTGCTCAGTTCTGATTTTTTAAAGTACTTTTTCCCATAGTTTTATAATATTGCTGAATCTTGGCAGATTACCACAGGACAGCAAATACTACTTTCCCACTTCAAAACATTTTAAAATTTTAAATTTTAGCATGGATAAAAGAATGTATGTTCCCCAGGTAGTGCCTCAAAAAAAAAAAAAAAGGAGAAAAACCCTGTAAACCACAATGTCTTGGAAATTTTCCAAACCTACTTGGTCTGAGCCAAGTATCTGGTGTGGAAAATTACAGTCCAAATGGTTAAGAATTGCTCGAAGCAATTGAAAACAGCTTTTCCCAAAGGGAAATGGGCAACCTCACTGATAAGCGACCTTACAAGTTCTGCATGAAATAATAATAAAAAAAGGAATGCCAAGTAAATAATGCTTTTGCTTACATTGGTCCTATCTTCTCCCGAGATGATGAGTGTTAACTGTTTCATGACTCGCTACAGCTGCTGAAGTAACAAATCAGAACTGATGGCTTTCCCCTAGAGCCGGTTGTGAGATTTCGTTGTCCACGCTGATGCATCCACCCTCTCCCACTTCATCCTCCTCCAGCACAGCAGAGGGGACACTGAACATGCCACCGTGCAGCTCAGTCTCATTAGCAGCCACAGCCTGACAGCAGTTTATACCCTGGCTTTTTGAGGCAGGGGGGAGGATAAGAGAGTCAGGCAATTTAGTTTGATTGCAGTAGGCACGCAGAGGAGCTGCACCCTCCTGCCCCTGCTCATCTTGCCCTACTCCCACCCTGTGCAGAAAGGGGCTGCTGCCCTGTGCCAGCCTGACACAAACCACCCCCAGCCAGCTCTTTGCCTTTTATTCTGCTACTTATTAACTGATGCCCGCAGATAATTCCAGTGTACTGTGGCCTCATTATGAGAAGGCAGACTCTCAGTTCAGTAATCTCCCAGGATAAAAGAAAACCAGGAAAGAAGAGGAGAAAGTAATCTATGTATTTCAGGAACTGCAGCAAGGCTTGAGAAACATGGGCTGGTTTCTCAGCTCCTACAAAAGCAGGAGGATGACTGCCGTTAATCAAGATGAGCCCCAGCCTGCCTTGGTTAATGCCTTTGTGGCAGAAAACCCCCAGTTTTCGTTGTTTCCTTTCAAGCTGGGCACTGTTTCTGTTGTGCTTAGCCGTCCCAGTGCTCCAAAGAGATGATTTAGCACAACGGTGACACCCTCAATTATATAGAAATGGGATTATTATTGATTTCAAAGCCAGGATTTTACTGTTGCCTGATCTCTCTGATATTCATCCTACAAGCCTTGAGCCCAGCCTCCTCCAGGCGGAATGCAGGAAGCCATCACCTTCTACTCCTACAAAGGCCTCCTTCAGCAAAAGATAGAAAGAGAGGGAGAGAGAGAGAGAGAGAGAGAGTGAGAGAGAGAGAGAAAGAAGAAAGAAAGAAAGAAAGAAAGAAAGAAAGAAAGAAAGAAAGAAAGAAAGAAAGAAAGAAAGAAAGAAAGAAAGAAAGAAAGAAAGAAAGAAAGAAAGAAAGAAAGAAAGCCTTAAACAGTTTCCTTTCCCAGTTCAAATCCAGGACAATGAGTTGTAAAACTAAAAACCCTGGAGCAGAGTGAAACCTGCCATGTTTGCAGAAGCTGAGCGCACAGCAGAGGCTAAAACCCAGGCTCCACAGCCCCACTTGAGGCAGCTGAGACCATACTCTGCTCTGCCGCATGCTTCCTGCCTGCCTGCGCCTTCCTGACTTGGTAAAGCTCTCCTGTTAAGCATGAATAATGAACTGCTTTGGGTTAAAAATAACTTTCTTTTTCCCCTCAGCTTTTTTTTTTTTAAACCAGATCATCCTCACAAATCCAGTCCACAAAGCTGCTCTGCAAATCATTCATCTAGCAGTAAGGCTGCTGCCAAAATGCAAGGGCAGAGCAAGCAGTCCTAGGCTTAACACAGCATTTGCTGGTGATCCTCTCTCAAGAAAGCATTCTTGCATGCAAAACCCCACAGGTTAGCAGTACAGAACTACTGTGGGACACCTGGTCAGAGGAGAAACTGCTTTTTCACTGCCTACTATTTTTTTTTATTAAAGCCATTACTCTCAAGTGTCCCTGTCTTCATCTAGTTCTTCATCTAAAATGAAAGATAGACTCTTTTTATGAAAGATAAGCATGAGCCTGCTTTCTCTCGCTCCCACAATGATTCCAAACATGCCTTCTCATCTCTTCATGCTTCTTACTTCCCAGTGCCACATCCTGGTTCCCTCTTACAGCTTATGAAAGCTTGTGACCATTTTTCAATAATGTGAGTGCACATATCCTGTAACTATCCTCTGGTTTTATGTGCAAGCAATTATTAAACTGCCTCTTTCTTATCTCTCCTTTCCTCCACTTCTAAATATGTCACCCATCCCAATATCTACTCTACCACACTGGCTTACTACCTCTCTCTCCCTCCTTTCAGTCATGTATCAGCACTATCTGCTCTATGCAGAAAAATGAGGAGAGATCCAGACTATGTGTCCCTTTTTTTTTCCTTTGCTATTTGCCATTTTCACCTTGAGTCCTTTACTAAGTCTACTTGCAGTAAATCGAGCCCTTTCCCACTGTATAAGAATCTCTTTGCTGGAATAGTCTCTGGGACTGATGGATTCCCTATTGCCTTTGTATAATGCCCTTCTCAGAGCCTGTACAAAGTACTTTGTTATCCGACATGAGGCCAATTTAAATATCCCCTGCTGCACAAATATCTGTCACACTTCAAAGGGATGTTGTAGACCTTCATGCAAAAGCGACTATGCTGGCAACTGATAACTGATACTGCTTCAGCTAATTTTACAGGAGAACTTACTTTATAATATGTGCCTGGCACAATTGCTTGTTCTTCCCTGCAACAGCACTGCTTCTTCAAACATTGTATTTTCCTTTTCTATCCACACACACTTTATATTTTCCTGAGGTGAGGCAAAACACAGGATTTCTATCTCAATTTTATAAAAGTCACACTCCTTCTTTACTCCTGTGCCATAAAACACCAGCCAGCAACATTATACTGGAAGTCATGAATCCATTACTCTTCGATATGAGCAAATGCACTGACTACTGTGCGATAGGGTGATTGCTCACACTGAAACTTCCTCATGTACTTTCACTGTTAAAAATGTATACAGTTCTGGTTCCAGTCCTCACCCCAAAGACACACAAAGTGAACACAGTTTAGTAAGCTCTACCCAGCCACCAAATTCTGCAAATGAATGGATTTAGGAAGAAGATATTGATTCATTTCAACTGGGATTTACAGTGGCTTTATTGCACCCACAGTACCTTAAGCCACCATCACTCTTTGGAGTACCTGCAATCAGTGCAGCCCTTTTCATAAATGCCACAGATGAAATTATGCTCTGCTTTTACAATTTATCCAAATGCTTTTAACCAGACTTTTGCAGCACATATACCTCAGACCCAGATTTGAGAATTCAGAAATTAGTTTATCTGTATGGGGCTACACTAAATACAGATCAACATTTTTCTTTTCAGTGTTCCTCATGTCTAGCATATTTGTTTGAATCCAAATTCTACCTTTTTACCTTTACCTCTGAATACCTTTGGACAAGTTACCCTAACAGGAAGGCTGCTTCAGCTCAGATTTTTGCTCTGATGTTGTAAAATCACGCTCATTTATTCTAAACTTGACCTAAGGCCTTTGTCCACTGCCTCCTGGATCCCTGAAAGTCAAGAGCTTTTCTGCTCCTAAATCTACCTTCATTTTCAACACCATACTGTGAATCCTTGTGTTAATGACACATAGGCATATTGTCCCTCTTTATACAGATATGGCTCCAGGGAGCAATGCTGTACCTTTTTAGCGAAGAAACACTTTTCTTGTCTCTCAAGCATCTCTGTTTTTGTGTCCTGGCTGGGTAGGAAACAGGGTCAATCCCAAACTTGGGCCAGCTGCTCTACAGTGCAGCTTTTCCTGAAAGTGCTATCAAAGCTCCTAAGTGTGAAGCTCTAACTCCTAAATAACGTGGCTTCACCCATTCTTCTGGAGACCTTAGAATATCCTGACCCATATCCTAACCAACTCTTTTTTTTTTCTTTTTTTTTTTAATTTGAAAGCCTCTTCCTGAGCCCTTCAAGAAGCCAGTGACATTTCAGTGTTGAAGCTTTCTGTGTGCAGCCTCAGCCAGAGCTGTCTCCCCATGTTCTGCCAGTGACTGCTTCCTTTTCTATACAGGACACTTAATTGTCTCTGAATTCCAAGTATTTTAGTCCAAACTCCAAATGTCATCTTCCTTAAAAAAAACCCAATAAAATAATAAAAAATCCCCACCTGGCTACTGGTAGGCAGTTTGGTAAGCTTGTCAGAACTAATTCTAGTTTCATATTATTTGTGACATTAATCCTGAGTTGTTCTGTTAAAAGCTGTAGCAGGCACATCAAATATTATACTTCGTTATTGTACTTCATTCTACTCCAAACTCACTGTCATTGACAAAAACGTCTGTAGCTTAAGAAACTTACATTTTCCACTCCAAATAACAACTCTTCCTTTGTCTGCATCTTCCATAAGAGGGATTTCCTCCATCTGCATTCCAGGTCCACACTCACAGCATTTAATCAATCAGTTATAATCACACCACATTATGTCAATAGATATCTGCCTCTCCCTAACCCCAAATATCAAATATTCCCACCTCACATCCTATCCTTTCTACTTCTCCCACTGCAATGCAAGCCCTACCTACGTTACATATATATTTTCTTATCCTCTTCATTCTCCTTGACTTTTTATTGAAAATTTCCTGAGTGCTTGTGTAAGATGCTGAAAGAATTTGACAGGTGTTTTGCTTGTGTTAAAAGAGAAAATGTTTCTGGTAACTGATCCTATTATTACATTATGCCTAGTGGGATAATCATATAAGCGTTTCAACCTTTTAAGCAATGTTTTTTTCCTTTTTTTTTCTCTTTTAATCATCTTTTTTTTTACTCGATAAAAGCAGGTGAAGTAAGGCCCTCAGTTTCTATACTGACAATATGCGATGTCAGATGAACTTTTCAAAACTCTTCTTCCCCATCCTGCCAGATTTAACTTCAAAAGGACCAATGCCAGTCAATCAAAATGCTTGAAAGGTCTGTTCTCTAGAATTTCTACATCAATAGTTTAAACAAATTGTTGTATTTTCTTTTAGGAGCCATAAGGAACAAACTACTTTAAATAAATAATTTCATAAATGGTGACACAAAGTTCCATATTTGTTATGTGAGCAGTTTCTCGGGTAACATCTCCATTTACAGCTAACATGTTTCTTTTGGCTGCCAGCATAACAAATGCAGTTTGTGATGCAATAGCAATCTGACTCTTGGTGATTCTTTTGTCGATAAGATAAAAATGTAGCAGATCAGACTCTGCTTCCAAATGAACTTGTGCACAAGGGAGCTTACTTTCATCCTGCAATTGGTTGTTAATTAGGTATGTTATACTAAGGAGACCATAAGGCTGAAAGAAAATCATACAGAATTTTTGTAATTAATTAAAAAGTATAAGTCCACAGTTTGAATTAAAATATACATGAGAGAAGGAAAACCTTTCTTTGATAAATTTCGCACTACTAAGGTAAGTATCTGAATGATTAAGATCTGGGTTTGTATTTGGGGGCATAGATCCATCATTATTTTAACCTTTGGTAGTTTCTAAATGGCTGAAAAATATTTTTGCTACTGTTACACAGTGCAACAAGAAGAGCCTGAAATTATTTCAAAATAGCATGCTGCTACCAAGTGAGAAGGCTGTACAAAATAAAACATCTTCAGAGAACATGGCAAGTGTCTCCAGCACAGTGTCACAGGTTGGTCATGGGCTCTAAACAGTGCCTTCCCTGTGGGTTGAGAAGCTTCTCTTTGCTGCTTTCTACTGCAAGTCTCAAATGGGAACACTAAGTGAAATACAGTTTAATTTTTAAAATAGAGAAAAGGGAACAATACTGGTGAAATCTATTCTGGAAGTTGTGATAGAAACCACACTAAAAAGAAAGTACCTGCAAAGTCTAGAGAGGAAAGAGTCAAAGAAAATGGGTAAGACAGAGAGGGAAGCAGCATGGAGAGTTAAGAACCTTAAAATAAAAAGCATTAATGTATTTTTAATACTTAAATGTGTTCAAATTACAGCCACAATTCAGTTGTAGTTCCACTGTAAAATAGGAGGAGCATTATGGTTTCTGCTAAGGTCTTCATACTGCAAGCAGGAATCCCTCTTTGTTTACATGTGCCAGCTGAGCAGAGGCAAGCAGAATGTCCTGCATCATTTCCCGTGCCTTGCTCCCCACTAGTGAGGCTCCCTCTGCCATTGCTGAGATGCATTCTCACTGGCTTCAGTGTTCTTGCACAGAGGCATGCACGTGCCAAAGCAGCAGTCGACCCCATCTCTCCAGCACAAATTTACCCCAGGTCTGAATCCCTGTTTTCAAGGTTAGGATAAAGTCTTTAGGGAGGGTTATTTTTGAGGAAAAAATTCTGCTTAGTGTAGCATCTAGGTAGCATACATAGTAGACAGAAAAACACTGAAGTTTCTATTTGTAAAAATGGTGAGCCCCTCACCAACACAATACAACAAAAATACTGTATAGAGTTTGATCTTCAGGATATTGATTACTGCACACATTGCTCCTTTCTTCATTGTGGTCTTCAGAGCGCTATTTTCCAGGGTGGCTCTGAGGATTTAGCTGGCATGCTTACCTGATATATAACCCCATGGTTAACCTGTCATATGTGTGGCTCAGAGTTAACCATCCAAGGGAGAGGTTTAGCAAAGTTTGTTTCCTACCACAGGGCTCTGATGCCTGGCAGAAGTCAGGCCTAACCTGGTGATTTTCTGTTTATGAACATTTACATTGCCCACCTCTTCCAGCACCAGCAAAGCTCAGTGTCCATGTTTTCATGTCTGCCTCTGCAGCCTCCTCACCCCTGGCAACAGCTCCCTGCTGACTGCTGGGAAGACCTGGGATTTATTCCCAGACAGGAAAGCCAAGGCAGTGACTGGAGAATTAAGTATTTCCTTTCATTCTAACTGTAGGAGAAATGTTTGGATTTCTGTGTCCTGTAAACTGATCATTTCTCTATGCCTCATATCTCTGCCTGTCTTGTATTTATCACCTGGTCAATGCTCTTCAAACTTCTTCTCAGGCGGCCTCCAATAGAAAGAACTGGTCTTCATTGATCTTCAAAATTCCAGGGGACTTAAAAGCACTCTTGCTTACAAAAAGCACTGTCATTTTAAAAAAGTTTTTTTCTGCTTCAGTCAAACCATATGAAGGCCACAATTTTCTGTTTCAGCCCCTTCAAGCAGAATTTCTCCTCTGGCTTTAAATGAGTTAGCTGTATATCAGTGAACATGTACCTGCTATGGCCAAATCCTTTTTCCTTTGCTGCAGCCAGGTGCCAGGCTGCTAGAGAAGCCAGGACTGCGTCAGGCTGCCATTTAAAACCTCAGCCACCTCCTTCATGGCTGGATCCTAAAACCCAGCCTGAAGAAGACGAGCACCACTGTGCTAACCCTATGTGAGATAAGGTCTTTGCTATTCCCTTCGGAGCAATACAGTCCCTTTCTCCTGCACCAAAACCAGCAGGTGTTCCTCATGCCTGAGGCTACAGAAGGACCCAGCAGCCCTGTCACTGGCCATGGCACTGGCAGCCACACCGTTTCTCCAAGGAACCCTTCAATATTCACTAACTGAAGAAATGAAAGGGCAGCTGCTTGTGCTTCCTCAAACAAAGAGCTCTGGGCAAGTCTTCCTAAAAGCATCACTACCCAGAAAAATAAATTCAAAACATGTTAATTCTCTCTAGCTTAAAAAACTCTAAACCCTACATTATCCAGTGGATTCATTTTCCCCTCTTATTTGCATTATCTCCAGTCAGCTGGTATTTTTCCCAAATTAACATATTGCTCATGTTTTTAGATTAATTTAAAACTTGGATTTTCTTAATACTGTAACACACATCTGCTAAAATCATGAGAGCAACTTTAACACTGCACATAGTTTTAATTTTGTATTAGGAAAAAAAAGGGAATCTGAGCTAACAAGTATGTCATTCTATGTCATCCTTGCTGATATGAATGAAAACCTGCATAGTTATTTGGGACATAAATAATTGGTCATCAGGCAAATGTCAGGGCATACCCAGCTCTCTGCCTAAGCAGAATACATCTGAGATGGTGCCAGGAGAGTGCTTTGCACCAACAGTAGCTTTAATTTGATAAGGAGCATGCTTGTCTGGGGATGATGTCTGGGGATGAGCCGCTGCCTAGTGTTTCGTGGAGACCCCAATGCTTTTGGAGGCCACTGACCCATTTCAATCACATTTGAAAAGGAGAGGAAATGGCTTCATACCTCTCTGGAGTCCTACATGTTTTGGAGAAAAGCAGTGAGCTAGAGACACTGAAGAACACAGCACACTTGGCCTCTCATGTGGGAAGCATTTTTCTATGTACTTTCGATGCAGAAAAGGAAATTTAGGGACAAAAGGCACAAACATTGTGGCAAAGCACTGTTCATTAACTCTGCTGCTCATAGAACTTGTATTTGACACTGGGCAATTTTCCAGCCAATAATGACACCTGCAGCTCAGCAAAAAGTCTTAGGTGAAGACAAGGAAAGCTTAGAGGCTGTTCAGTTACATGATATCTGACAAGTAAATCATGTTCTACAACAATTTAAAGTATTGGGATATTTTTATCTTGCTGTTACATAAAAGAATCCAAGAGATCACTTAGGTAAGGAAATCAACTGTGAAAGCAAGGAAAATAATTGCCTTTCAAAGGGGCTGAAAGAGAAAAATAGTGCAGTTCTAACAGTTTGTATTGATCAGGTGAGTTGGTACTTTATTTTGTCTCTTTTTTTTCCTGTAATGAATATTCACAGAATATTCAATAAAGTGAGTGCTATTTCTCACAAGTTTCCTTGTTTCAGGCCTCAATGCTATTTTGCTTGCTGGCTTGTTTTTAAAGTTGATGGAAATAAGTAAGGAGGCCCTTAAAAGACTTCTGTTGCTTTTGGTTGATTTCATCCTTAGGTTTGTGTTGATCATAGAAAACAAAACTGATACTTGTTAAAACCTAATAAAGGCATTAGTTTGTTTTGGTTTTTTTCCGAAAAATATGGTAAAAAACCACCTAGTGATGGTTCTTGGAGGTCAGTGGAACTCTTGCAAGAGTGCTGCCACATGAGTTGCCAGGCTGCTTTGCAGCATGGTCCTCATCTTGCTATGAGCATAAACTCCTCCTCTGTCAACGCTCCTCACGTGAAACAGTGGAAATACAGGTGCAACCAAGAGCAACTTCCATGCATGAGCCCTGCAGACATATTGCTTACAATGAATTTGTGTGTTGAATCTATATGGAGCCTGTTCCAATGCCCTGAAGCAAGAAATGCCATTTATATTCATATCCCGGAAAAGAGGAGAAAACTATTCTAAAAGAATTAAAGGCTGCTGAGCATGGAAGAATGCCAAGCTTTCAGACAAAATCTGTGTTGCTGAGTGTAGGCAGGAGATGTATATTTTTCCTCTTCTCAAAGCCAATTGTCTCTACATGGATTCTGCTTGTCATCAATACCATCAGGTTTCTGGATGCTGCACACCCATAGATTTAGAACATTCTCCTGTAGGACAAGCAATTACAATGAGATGCTGCAGTGCATGAGAGGAGGGAAAAAACAATTGATATGCTATTAGCTTTTCATCACTACATCCCTTAGCAGCGATCTTTGTCCTTACAGATTTTTCTGGACCATCAGGTGTATTTCTTGGATGGTGCATCCACCAGTTCTGCCCAGCTGCCTGCTGCACAGTGTCCTGGAGAGATCTGATGCAGAGCTAGGTCAGGCCTCAATAAGCCAGCTGCTCTCTCAACCTTCCTGTGGCCTCAACAGAGATCTTCTTACGTGTTCTTCAAAGATTACACACCAGATCTGTTCTTTTGGCCTAAATCATTCATGATTTGCATTATGCATGTCCCTCCCTCCTCTGAGTAATGCTGTTTTCCTGCAGAGCCCTGAATAACTGAGAGTAAGGGCTATCCTGCTGATAGGGTCAAGAGTATTTCGCTTAAAACCTGCAAAAATACACTTCACCACTGCAAGGGGCCCAGGATCGCCTTAATTAATACCAGGAAAGGGCACAGGTTGAGAAAGACAGAAGCAAATCTCCAGCTGCACAGACCAGTGAAGGTTTCACACGCTGACCTGAGATTGCCCAAATGACACTTTACCCATCTGAGTGTTCAAGACTTGTGCTTTAGCTGTTTCACAGAGGAACACAGAAAGAGGCCACTGAGACCAGCACTACTTTGCCTGGCATCTTTGGAGGTGCACAGAAAGCTACGGACCCTTACATTATTCCTTGGTATTCAGGATGATGTTCTGATTCTCTCATCAGCCCGGTATTAGCCTCACAGATTTTCTAGACCACTGTGGATTTCAAAATACTTTTCCACGCTTTGAAATACAGCGTTACATAGGTGAAAGCAGGGAAATACCTCAGCACTTCTTTGCATACAGTTGGCTTTTCAAAAATTATTTCTGACTACTTTGGAGACTCAGCCTTTGAACACATTGAGAGAAAAAAAAATGCATCTGTGAAACCTTGCATGTGATAGGAATGAGGAAAAGCTGCTAGTTTTCCTGCACTGTGCAGTTCTCCTAATTCCCCTTCCCTTCTCCCTGACAAAAAGTGGAAAAGAACAATCAAACTAGGACAAGAAGGTAATTTAAGTAGCATCTGAAGTCAGCACCAATCCAAGGAGCAGTCTGCACCATGTGTACACACAATGTCTGGCTGAAACAACGAATGTAGCAGAACTGGTCACCAGTTTTTAGTAGTAATGAAAAGATTTCCATTAATCTCAGCTATGAGTTGCAGGGAGATGGAGCCAGCTGGGATCCCACCCCACAGTACCTTTATTTTCTACATGCCAATTCAATAAATGTCATCTGCCAACCCTAAAATTGGTTTGCCGTGGGTTTTTATGCATCAGGATCTGAATTCCCTCAGGCTTAAGAGGAGATTCAGGGCCATGCTGGCCCATAGACTAGACTGAGGATGCAAAGCATAAGACAGTGTGGGATGCTCTGCATCTGAAGCCTGCTAATACACTTGGCATTGAATGCCAGAATTCAACCATTCCACAGACCAAAAATTTTGGGGGCTGATAAAATGCTCATTGCCGATCTTTGCAAAGTCAAGCCACTGGTACTATCATTAGACCAGGATTTATGCTCCATGGGAACTGTTAGATGCCATGCTCCTGATTAATCATTTTCCTTCTACAGCGGTACCAAGCTGGTAAATTAGGCCCCAAGGGGAACAAAATACCAAAAATTTCCAGGTTTGCCTTTCATCTGATTTTACCCATAAATGCAGCCTCTGTGCTGAGTCCTTCATTCCCCATTGCCTACCCTTTCATTGTCCCCTGACTCTGAGCCTTTACCCCTCTGGCTCATTTTTAAACCTCACTGATGCAGAATACCAGTCAGAATGAGGAGGGTTGGTTGCCTGGGGAAAAAAGAGCCAAAGAGAACATTTCCATCTTTTTCGTAGGGACTGATGAGTGGAAGGGTGAGTTCACAGTGGCCCTTGCAGCAATGTTCCTTTGTTCTGCATCTCTTAAAACAGACATTAAGAAATAAACATCATAATTTGAATCACTTACCTATCTACATCTTTCTCCTACTACTTCAAAATCCCTTTTCACAGACAACAGAGTCAAATTTGCACTCTTTGAGCAAAAACTGCCCCTGATAAATTTTTTACTTGTCTGTGTTTTTCTATATTTTTTTGATAGATAAAATAAGAGCTGCAGTTTCTTGAGATCACAAAAGAACCAGGGCACTGACATAGAACAAAACTGCTGTTTTATTCAAACTGCTTTCTGTGGGAAAAAGAAACTGGCTACTGGAGCTACTTCTAAGCAACCAGAATGTCATGAGATGCAGAAATACATATCTGAGGAAAATATGTATCCTAAGCACAGCTGAATAGGAGAGGTCCAGATGTCATTCTTTTTCCATTCCAGGAAAGGGGGAAAAGTTTCCTACAAAAACATATTTTTTCCCTGTCTCAGGAAAAGCTGTATTAATAAATAAGCATCACAGTATGTATCTCTGCCCTGGCTCCATCTGTTAAGCTACTGCAAGACTCCAGAGAGAGTCTTCACACAAATAACATTAAAAGGAAATGAAGAGTGGCCTGAAATTTATTTCTCAGAGACATAAACCCAGGAAAAGCAGCTAAATCCATGCTGCCAGGGTAAAAAACATACCCTGAATTGTTACATTTGCCTTTGTTCCTTCACTGGTAGCTGCTAGTGTACAAGCAGAACTTACTGAGCATTGGTCAGATGTTTGACTGACCAGGTCATGTTTTTTCCATCAACGGTTGAACCACCAAGGAGTCGCTAAGCAGTTTCTGCTTCTCCCAGAGGAGCAAGGAAGTTATCTTGAGGCCCTTTTTCCCACTGGAACATATGAGACAGACAGCATGGAGGCTGATAAAGCCTCTCTACGTAAATTTCTCTTCAAACACTCTCCCAGCAATGTTTTCTGTAACACTGTCCTGATGCACTAAAGTGTGGAAGTTGCGGTTACAGGACAGGAGGGTGATGAGGGTTAATAATCTTCTTTGGAGGTGAAATAGCCAGCTGCAGCTGGAGGATAAACTTGGATGAACTTGGCCTGAGAAAAGGAACTATGCTCTGGCAAGCCTACAAGTTGCTATTTCAAGAGCAAGAGGGATAGTTTTTGAAATAAAGATTACTGTGTAAATGAGCTATGGGTAACACTTTAATTGATTACATAAAGTAACCGAAAAGTACAAGCTGACAGCAGGGGCACAGTCCTTTGGGATCAATCCCTGGGATGCCCTCTGTAATCAATACCTCCTTAACATCCCAGCCCTTCTTTATAGTGACAAAACCTTCTTTCTTTAAATCCTTAATTTCCCTAATTTTTCTGTTATTTTTTGTTAATTAAAAATCCTTGCTAGTTTACATCAGACTTCAGCTAATTTTCCAAGCATTCCTCCTGAGTTCTGTATCTTTTCTGCAGTCCCACCTCTATTATCCACTTTCCATCTGTACATCTGTCTTCTGATACCTTGCTAATAGTCATTCATGTTTCTTCATGACTTTCCAACAGGCTCTCATAATAATGCTCAGTGTTTTGGAACTTCCAAATCCTTTCCAGGGATTCAAGATCTCTGCTTTCCATACATTTCTCCAAGTTTTCTTCTAAGTCTTCAGCTTTGTGCATGAGAATGACCAGCAATATTATAATGCCATTTTATTGGAGAAAGCTCACTGAATTACTGCACTCAGTAGATACTCCAAGCATGTATGGGGTAGCTCTAACCGAGCAGAATTTCCTAGCAAATCTGCACCTCTGTGGAGTTGTAGACTCCTCAGGCTATCAACTGCTTTAGCTATCTGCTCACTAACTCATCACATCCGACCAGAGATGAAGGAGAACTCAGTTCTGCTTACCTGCAGCTTCCAGAGCACCAATAGCAAAAGGTCAACAGCTGAACGCTGTGGGCTTGTCACCAAGGACTCTGTCTTCCACCTGTGTTACTTGTTTGATTGCTGAACAAAACCCCCAGCAGCCATGCCAGCAGGCTTATGTCACACATTGGACACTCTGCACCACAGGTTACCTCATCCTTGCCTTCTTCAACCCTTGCAGCCCAGGCACCGCTGTGCCTCCTGCAGATCCCATTGGGGCCTCTTCACAAAGGGAGATAACTTGGAGCAATGCACTCTCCAGCACCGAAGAGCACCAGCCCTCTGTGGACACAAGGGATCCAGGGCTTCCCAAACTCCACGGTATACTTCTGTTGGTATCTGTGGGGAACATAACCTGTACAACACAGCCTGGATGCACTTCCCCAGTGTCTGCAAACACGCAGAGTATCTGCCACTGCCATGGGCATGGTGACAAGTCCTTGAGCCCACCTTACTCCTGGATAGGGTGGACCACCAAGGACTTATTTTTCCTCCCTCAATTCATGTTAATTATTTTGCCTGGTTTCAGCAGCTTATGGTTTATGGACCCAAATACTTTCCTCCCTCCCCATCCCCATGCTGGGCTTCTCTATATCCTGCTTATAACCATGGCACCAAGTTATGTGCTGCATAACATGCAGGAACCTGCTCACATGTCTTGGTCTGGCACACAATGCTCCTAGCTATCTAATGCTTCTTGACTGAACATCTTGCTGCTTGCATCCTGAACAGCTTTTAAGCCTTCTCTATGCCCTCTCACTGAGAACTATTGATGTCCACCCATAACCTCTGCTTCTGAGCCCTTGCTGCTTCTCCTCCCACCAGTCCCTTCAGCACAGAGGCCCCAGGATGACATCGTCCCCAGCATCCCAAATGTCTTTTTCCCTCTGTTTTGTAATATTTTTTCTTTTGGATTGCCAGATTGTCTCCCTGCCCCCAATACCATCTCATCTGCTGATTACTTTAAACTCACACATCACTTCTGTCACCATTTCCATATGAAAGTGTACAGAGCTTCTGTGACAAAGCTGTCATGGCAACTTGAAATTTGTCAGGTTTCCACATTATACATAACCTGCATAACTGCATATTATTAAACATGTTCTGATGCTCACAATTACTTAAAAATTATTCCATTGCTAAATCCCACTGCTCTATTCAGTCAACATTTGTCATCTGGAAGAAAACTTCCACATCAAGTTGCAGTTGCTTCAGGGCATTGATGAAGGAGGGTGCTCTTCTGTCATGCCTGCAGCAGACCTGGGGTAGATCAAAGCCTCTAATACTTTTCTGGCTCAGCTGGTGGATGGACTTAAGAGCTGCAGTAGGATGGGCTGCTAGGGAACACAATCACTTCTGCACACATCTTAAAAAATACCTCAGAAATGTTATACAGCAGCTGTTGTCAAAACTTTTGAAGGGCATTCCTTGTTAACATTCACACTTTGATCATCTACAGTCAAATAAATGCATGCTGATGATAGATCTAGACATACATTGGATAATCCGTAACACCAGCCTGAAACTCAGGTAGGTACTAACATATCTGCATTTCCCTCCTTGGAGCACACAGAAGTGCTACATAAGCCTGGCAGAGGCAGGTATTTCAGGCACACCTGTGCTGCTCTAGAGACATTTCATTCACTAATTTCATCTCCCAATCACATTTCATTTGACTTACAAACACCTATTCTAAATCTGGCTCAGCCTCCCCTTAGTGGCAGATGGATTTTCTTTATTTTTATTAGGCAATGAGGCTTAGGTGTGGGGAGAGCATTTTATTTCCTTTCTGATATTAACTTCAAGTATAAGCACATGCAAGTATTTTTCCATCTGTTACCTGATTTTCTTCTTCACAGGCTTAAGACATTACTGGAACCGCTTCATCTTGAAAAAAAATTCTTGCTCTGAGAGAGAATACTGAGACTGCTGAGACTTTTCCCTATGGAAAGATAAAAAGTTTAATCAGGTATAATGCATTGACTGATTTCCAATTTTTAAATTCCCCAATTTTTTAACTCCCAAGAAATAGTTTTACTGTACAAACCCTATATTAATAAATTAATAGTTAATGAATCAATTTTCAAGAATTAAAAATTGCTTAATAAATAGTTTAATAAATTGACACATCAGCTTGGTTTTTTTTCCTCTACATGTAGAGTGACTTCTGGTTTATTCCCTTTTTTGATGAAAAATCACATTTGCTCTACATTTTCTGAACAACTTTAGCCATTATATTTTGAACCTATTGGGATATTCTGGGATAAAAAGCTCATGAGAAGGAAAAAATGTGTTGAAAAATTTGTACCTGTTCCTAGGTTTTAGGTCAGGCAGTACAACATACATTGCCTTCCCACAACCATTCAATCTCCAGCAAGCTCAGCAGCATCCTGAGGTTCTTCTTTGGCGTTATCAAGGAGACATTATTACAGTTTTCTCCATCAATTCTCAGGAGCTATCATTATTTTGGAGTATCTGCACTGTGATGTGTTACAAATTCATTCCTGTGTTAGTGGATTCTGAATGCAAGAGTGGCTGTGGATAGATTATTTCTAAGACAGGATCATCTGACTTGAATCCTATCCCTCTAACAAAGTTCGAAAGTCAGGTTTTTGTCTGCACTGTGTTGAAACACTCCAGGACACCCTCCATGGCCTCATCCCAGTAACAGCACCCATGCCTCCTCTTTGCAATCACATTTCTCCTTCTCTGATTTTACCAAGAGAGCTGGAAAATAGTGATGGCAGTTCTGACTCACTACTGAAAGAGTTACTGCTAGACAAATATCAATTTCCTGCATGAATGCCTTTAGTTTCGAGGATTCCTACCTTCTAACAACTTCTATGAACTTTCTACCCTCCAGTAGCCCCAAATTACCCACCTGCTTCTTTGGTATGTCACAGTGTTTCTCAGCTTTTCCTGCCAGGGTATCAGAAGCTGTAGCATGCATTAGCTTTCATTTCTGTGATCTTTTGCTTGAGTTTCTGATTTTCACCTTTGTCTCTTTATGATGAATTTTTCACATCGTCTTTCAAGGACTCAATTGGCTTTGCTATAGCCATAGTTGGTATCTGTCAAACCCTGAACGACTGCAGCTGTGCTCTTTTCTTGTCAATGCTCTGTTGTTTAAAAACCAACCAACCAAAAAAAAACCCCAAACCACCACAACCCCACATTCAAACACTTACACACGCACAAAAGATTTAGGGATTTCCAAACCTGTTTCCAATCATTATGATTTATTTGTATAACAATTTTTCTGAGGGATTCAATGCCTGGTGCTGCCTAATATTTACCTATGCATCTTCCCAGAAGACCTAATATCCTGTAGTATCCTGTATCTCTTACCTACTCCTCCCAATAATTCTAGTTCATATTTTCAAGATCCATAAAAGGCCAGTCTGAAAACTGGATGCAAATAGCACTGTATTTGTCCCTCTGGAATCATCAGAGTCTTGACCTCCTTGAATCTTGCTAACTTTAAAAACTCTTGCAAAATCCATTCCTACATCAACAACAGTGGTGTCTTTCTCCTTAACCCTTTCAGTGTCACAGTAGGTCCCATTAACTTTGGTCAGTTATGACTACTTTGCATTGCAAAGGCTTTTCTAGCAAAAGCTGTAGTAGGCTTTCCAGTGTAAGTGGCATTCTCACTCAGTGCTTTATTTAGCCTTTCCCCCTTCTTTCATGATTCAGTTTCCTCTCACTTACACAACTGCATTCAGATTTATTGATCCCTTTACACAAATGGTCTCTTTTTATTGAACTTCCTAGTGACTGATGAGGTTTCTCCCTACACAGAGGAGCTTCCAGCTCTTTGTAAATGTTGTAAAGAGATGCTGGCAAAATGAATTCAAGAATCCAGCATTGTTTGGAATGTCTCAAGTGAAGAGGCAAACAGAGACATTTCCCAGGAAGCAAAGCAAACACAGTGGCCAAGGAAAGCAGAGTGCTTCATCTACCACTTACCAGAAGCCAAAACACCTGCTGAATATTTGCCTAAAATATCTGCGGAATCCTACCTGAAGGCAACATTACACAGGGAAGGTATCTCCTGAACTTCTTCCTCATGAGTGAGGATGGATGGATGGACAGATGGAGCAAAATAGTAAAAATAGAAACATGGACAGACACTGAAGATAACATGAAAACAGGTATCAACAGGATGACTGAAGAGAATAAAATTCTGTTGAGAAGGAGTGTCTCCTGTTCTCTCCCCTAAAGACTCATCCTCTGAACTCTGCTACTTCGCTCTTCATTTTATGTCATTGCTCCTCTCTGCTCCCTGGATGATCCTGTCCCTGCTGCAATATTTATACCCTGTCCTTGTATTTTGCAAGCCCATTTTGCCTCTGAGATGGAAGCCTCTTCCTCCTTTCGCTGTATTGTTTCAATTCCCTGAAACTCCATCTCTCATCAACACTTCCAAGCCCATTGCATTCCCTGTTCTTCCCACAAGACTCTCTTCCTTTCTATGCAAAAATTTCTTCTTTTGAGGATGACAAATTTGCTTTTTCCTAACCCCCATCAAAACACATGCTCTTTCCCATTTTTACCTGATTGCTATTTTTATGCAAATCATTCCAGCTTTAGTTTTTCCAGCTAAAAATCATTTGTTGCCTTCTATTTCCTGGGTAGAATCAGAGAGTAATTTGAGTTGGAAGGGATCTTTAAGATTATCTAGTTCTAAACCCCCACCACAGGCAGGGAGATCTTCCACTAGACTAGGATACTCAAATGTATACTGGATACTCAAAGACCCACCTAGACTTGCCTTGAACAATTCCAGGGACTGGGCATCCACAACTTCTCTGGGCAACCTGTTCCAGCATCTCACCACTCTCAGAGTAATAAATTTCTTCCTTATGTCTACTCTAAAGCCATTCCCCCTCGTCTTGTCACTACAGGCCCTTGTACAAAGTCTCTCTCCAGCACTCTCATAGCCCCCTTTAGGTACTGGAAGGCTGCCCTAAGGTCTCCTTGGAGCCTTCTCTTCTCCAGGCTGAACAACCCCAGCTGTCTTAGCCTGTCTTCAGAGGAGAGATGCTCCAGTGCTCTGAGAGTCTTGTGGCCCTACAGCAGGTCCATATCTACAACTGGATGCAGCATTCAACATGGGGTCTCACAAGAGCAGAGGAACAAAATCCCCTCCCTTGCCCTGCTGGTCATGCTGCTTTGAACGCAGCCCAGGACATGGTTGGATTTCTGGGCTGCAAGTGGACATTGCTGGGTGATATCAAGTTTCTTGTCAACCAACACCCCCAACTCTTTGTCCCCAGGTCTGCTCTCAGACCATTTTCTGCCCAGCCTGTTTGTGCTTGGCATTGCCCAAGCCAGGTGTAGGACCTGGCACTTGGCCTTGTCATACTCCATTAAATTCACACAGGTCCACCTCTCAGGTCCAGGTCCCTCTGGATGCATTATCCCCTCCCTCCAGCATGCCAGCTGGACCACACATCTCAGTATCATCAGCAAACTTGCAGAGGTTGTGCTTGATCCTAGCTGTCCATGTCCCTAACAAAGGTGTTAAACAGTCCTAATATTGGCTCCTGAGGAGAAGCACTCATCACTGCTCTCCACATAATACTTCAGTCTTCTGCCCAACCATGTTACCCATACTTTCCCTCTCTCAGGCTCCCTCTCCTCTTCCAAACCCAGCCTAGATTCTCCTTTCTGCAGGCCCCTTTCTCCTTTCTTCTCTGAGATCTCCTCCAAAGCCTGCTTTCACCAGCTTTTGTCCCAGACATTTTTCTCTTTGTCAAAACTCTAAATCCACCTGCAAATCTCATCTTGCATTTAGTTCACTGAGCCCTTTCCTCACTCACGCTCAGCTCCTTTCAAGCCTTTTTCTGCTGCAAGGCCAGCCAGGACATTCAGTAGCTCATACTGAGAAGCATCCACTTCATCAGTCTCAAAAGAATGTTGAAAATAGCTTCTCAAAGGATAAGTGAGTCACTGTTCCACTGACACTATTTTATCCCTGCCCACTCTTGGACAGCTCATTTAACAAACAAATGACCATATCAGGGGATTTGCTCTCCTGACAGCAGCAGCAGTAGGGCACAACCAACAGAAGAAGGTATTCTGACGGTGATACCAGCTCAGTACAGCATTTTGAAGCTCTTTTCCTTTTGATTTAGAAACCCCATTTGTTCTAATAGCACTGACTGTTTCACGTGTTTTGTTTTGCCTCAAAATCCCACTAGCAAACTGTAAACTTTGCACTTCAACAAACAACACTGAGATACTAAAAGTTGGTCCAACTTGAACTTAAATATTGCTACAGCAGTTACAAAGGATCTTGCACAAATTGAGTAAATAGACTGAATTTTAGAGTAAGACAAAGATAAAAAAGCAAAAAGACACCAGCAAGAGGAAGCAGTATCCCAATTTAAGATATGAAGGACATTTGGAGGGTTCACCATCTATATTCAAAAGAAACTGGATTCACAACTTTTAAAAAAAGCTGGTAAAAATAATTCTACTTCAGTGGATTGAACCAAACGACTCTGTTCTACTAGCATTCCTAGGTTGTTTCCATTCAACAAAGAGGTTTAATCCAGTTGCACTCCATGTGTGTAAAAAATACAGGTATTACCTGTTTGAAGTGATGGAGCAGAGTCTGGTGCCCACAGCTCTTAACACTAGCAGTTACTATTCAAAACCCAGGATGATTCTTGGATTTGTATATAACTTGAAATAGGATCAATGGTTTCAGACTTACACACTGCAGGGGAAGTGTGCTGGACCACAAGAAAAACTTTCTTTTCATGTGACAAGTGCAACAAATTGAATTTGCCAGTCCAAGATGTTCTTGGTTTGCATGGAGTTTTGAGATGTCACCTTTACAGCCAGTCAGGGTCACGGTGAACCATAACTGTGTCTCTGAGGATGGAAGTTCAGCCTGTGGGCTGCATTCCTAATAAGGCTGATACAGTAAACTCAAATTAAGGCAGTGGTCAGGAAACAAGACTACCAAACCTAAATTCTGACATTGCCTAAGGCCAAAATAGTACAGCCCAGGAGGAGAGAAGGATTTAGTAACGACGGACATATCTCTTCTCCCAAGAAAAGTAACTTAGCACCATTCAGGTTTACCTAGCTTTGGACAGTGCTCTTATTGATAATGATTTCTGGTGGCATGCTGGTGATATCAGTCACAAAACCCACGCTTCAAGGGGAAATTAGCTCTTTCCTGGTCTCTGCTGCTGGAGATTTCATCTTCCCGAAGGCACCATCAAGTTGCTTCTTGCTCATCTAATCTCTTCCCAGCCACATGCTCTTCCAGTTTCTGCTGCTTCAGAGTAGCAATGCAGATGGAGGAATACCTCCCTGGGGAGAAGAGTCAGCTCCCAGCTTGGAAACAGAGCTAATTTTCAGATGTCCTTTTTCCCACACGAAGAAGGAGCATCCATTCTGCCCCTTTCTCCTCCCTCGCTTCTGTACAAGAAAATAAGCATCAATAAATAAAGATAAATAAATGAATCCTTGTTCTGACTGAACCTTCTTGTAAAACACAGTGAACTGCTGCACTCGGGAAGTGAAACCAAAGGAAGATTTGTATTTATAGTAGTATTATAGATGTTACTTCTCCAATGTTTTTTCTTAAAGAAAGTTGTATGCGCTTGTTTCAAACAAAATAACTTTGACATTTACAAGGAAAGATAACATCTTTTTGGACTTCCATTTTCAAAAACAATTTTTTCACAGAAACACACCTGAGTGCCAGAGCTGCGTAGGGAGTTTATAGCTATCTTTTTTTTTTTCCTTCACATTTGGGTGATTCTTCAAATTTCCTGTCCTTCTACCCCCATTTCTCAGGAAAACTGTGCTCATAAATGAACATTCTGAAGACCCAAATGTGAGACCCTGCACTGAGTCTTGCTTCAAAACTAGGGACTCCTCCCACACAAAATAATTACAGCTGAGGCTTCTTTACTTAACCCAATGCAAAACCACAAGTATGAGGAACTACAGGTAAGCCAGCACCACTCCTACATCTAACACATCTCCTTACAAGACATTTGGAAGATATTGCATAGCTCCAGCCACCCCCAATCTACAGAGGAAACTTTTCTCTCACAGGTCCCAGAGAACTTGCTTTCTGTGTTGGGTGGTTTTCTTCCCTTCCCTTCAGTGCAGCTTCAGCACAAGAAATGCTGCTTCACTAAACAAGAGTACAGAGAAAAGCACCCAAGCATGTCCTGGGCTTGACCTGACTGACTGAAGAGGTGGCAAACCTTTCTTTTCCATCTCCCAAGTCCTCTGCTGGCTGCTGGGTGTTTGGATGGAAAGGGATCTCTGCCACAGCTGGATACAACCCATAGAGCAATGTCAGGCAGTGACAGGCCAGGACAGAAACACTTGGCAGATGGGGTGAAAAGAGGCAGAAGTCTGAATGAAAGACTTCAGCTTGATCTCAGAGAAACAGAAGGGTAGGAAAGTTAGAAATCCTTGATGCCACAGTCACTTTACAGAATATAAACATGTGGGTAAGAGGAGGTATATTTTTAGTCATGAATGAATACATAGGTCACATATATAATTAAAAGCACACACTGCCAATTTCCAAAACAAGATGAATGGTCCCACTGCTTTCCACTTTTGCTTGGCCTGGGTGACAAAGGCAGGAACCATTTTTACATCCCTTCCCTCTGCCAAACTCTAGCTACCACTTCTGTTGGTTACCATCAGAGCCAGAAAAAGGCTGTGAAGCCTCTTTAGAGTCCATGCCTTCCCCACATCCTGGCCATGCTCAATGTTTGACTCCTCCTCTCCTCTCTCAGGTGAGCAAGAAAGCTGTCATGCTTCAAGAACAGCAACCCTTTCACAGAAAGAATAATAACTACTGTTTCTCTGTCTACAAAATTAAACCCTTCACTTACTCTCTGCACTTTCCCACTGCATTAACCTAGACCACAACTACAGTCAAAGCCAGCCATGTAAACTGCTCATTGTCCAGCTACACACTCAGCTCCTCACCAAGGCCAGATTAATTGTAGTGTCCTGGTTCTGGTTTACATCAAGACGACTTCCTTATGGTGCTGAAGGAACCTTGAAGTAACTGTCAGTTGTGCTTAAGAGGGAATAGACCAAAGTTATGTTTCTTCTGTGATGGTGCCTTTCTTTCATGGCATGCAGGATACATTCATTTTCTCCAGACAAGTATTTCCATGTGTTGGCTGTGTGGATACCTTGCACAGAACCTCTAAAGGCTCCACAACTTCTCTGGAAGCAGTGGAAACATCCCAAATAGACCAAGACCCCAGAATCTCACTTTGGGGTTCAGGGACACAGGGAAAAATATGATGGGGCTAAAGTTCAGAGCTTGGGCTACCACTAAAGTGACCCTTCTGAAGAATTTCCCATCTCTTTGCAGAGCTGGAAACCAACAAACTTCAGTCAGATACTGGACACATCACTGGCTACTGTCATGGAGGGGTTTGAGTTGTAAAGGACCTCTAAAGATCACCTATTTCATATATACATTGATCAAGTTACAAATTAATAATATATTGTTATCAAAGTAATTTAAAACTCTGAAAATCTGGATTTAATTCAGTAAGGCAAATCACCTCAATGTAAATAGCAAGTTTTAAAACTGTTGAATATGTACTTTGCACCTACTTTTGAAACCATAACCAAACTGCATCAAAGAAGAACCACTGATAAGAACACAACTTTTGTGTAAAATTTACATTTCACTTTTAGTTATTGTCAGTTAATCTGGAAGATAGAGAACAAGGAATGTTTAGATACCTACATCATTTTATTATTTAGAACAAATGGCATTTCTTATTTACCGAGCTATTAATACTTGTGAATGCTTTGGATTGCATGTGGGCTATTCTAACTTATAAGAGCAGTAATTTAAAGCCCAGTTGAATGTTCTGAACAAAGAAAAGTAGTGAATTTACCCTTAAAATGTGCTGTATTTAAAAGTGGATTATAGCAACGGAAGTACAATCTGGTGTTTGAACTAGAAGATTTTAAAATGCTTAAATAGCCCTCCATACTTTGTTTGCAAGCACAGGCCCAAGGAACCAAGAAAGGATTTCTGCTTTTTAAGCTTCCAGCCTGTTTCTTTGTTATTGCTTGGTCATTTTTGGAGGCAGCTATACCGAAATAAATACTGTGAAATGAAAAAAGCATTCTGTGAGAAGTTAGGGCTATAGAAATCTATTTTACCAATTCAGAAAATTCTGACCCTAGTCATTTTGCCAAGACCTTTTCCAGTTTCAGCAACTTTATGTTAAACTTAGGTGGAAAATATGCATTTTTTTGTTGGTTTTACCACATTATTTTATTTTACTTACATAATAACTATAGGCATTGCATTTCAAATGCAATTTTAATAAAATTTTAATTCTACATTTTTATTATGCTTGGGATTTTTTTTTTCAATTTAAAATCTGACTTTGGTAATTTTCCTACTTTTGTCTACCACCCCTGAAACTCCTACAATGAACTGACTTGGAAAAATGACATCTCACATGGTTTTTCTCAGTCCTGGAAAAGCACTGTTCAATTTCCAAATGGAGGCTTTTTTTCTATTTTCTGTTTCATTAAATAAGAATATTTTCTGATAAAGTCATAAAGTCTACACTGAAAGACAAAAACCCTGTCCTGTGAGATGTTCATTCTGCCTAGCTCAGAATGATCTGAGAAAAAGAAGAAAAAGAGCCCAGATCTGTTCTAAATGAGGCAAAACATTACTTTGCAGTTTGGAGATCTCAATCACTATTCAAACTCACTTTCAGTGTCCACAAAAATTGGTCAGAAATTTTGCTTTCTCCTAGCCTGGAAAAAAATCAGTTTGGTGCCATGAAATGCAATTATCCTTCTACCAGCTCTGCCCCAGACATGTTCAGGTCAGCCCTTATTCACTGTGTTTTTATTCTGTGACAGCCAGACAAATGACATGGTTCTATTTCTGCATCCACATGCTACCACTGAACACCTCACTTGAATAAATCCCACTCCTTGATGCTGTTGGGACCAATTTGTTCCATCTCCAATCAACAGATATCTCTCCAGCTTTGCTTTTCTTTCTTCCTGAGACAGGTTAATAGCAGAGCTTCTCTGAGAGGATCTTAAATGGAGCTTGAATAGACAAGTACCAACTCGAGAGGCTCTCTGTTGTTTTGCATTTTGAAGAAAGAGGGTGAGATGTAGTACATTTTTATGTTCTTTTGTATTCCTTTTACTGAGGTAAGGATTACTATGTGAGGCTTTTACTATGTGAAAACTGTTTGCTTTAGTCTGAATGAACTGAACAGTCAAAAAGAAAATAGCTGCAAGACATAATTTAAAACAAATCTGTTCCCTGACATGAATAGCCAAAAGCAGACAGGCAGATTAAACTGTGATTATTTAATGCATTAAGAATCAGTGGGGTATGTTCACAGGATTGAGTCTGAGTTGTTGATATATCTTAGTTTGTGTCCTGAATTTTCAAAAGATCAGAGCTGCATTAATAGCAAGATATTACACTGCCAATAATAGCTACCTGACTATGATTTATTGCAGTTTTCTGCCTAATAAACAAGCCTGAACATACTCAGTGACCAGAGCATTGCTAGTGACATCTTATTATAAGCTGTTGCAAACTGAATATCAACGAAGAAAAAAATCCTTTCAGCTGCATAAGCAGAGGCTAGTTCAACCTTGTAGAGTATCTTGCTGACGTGACTCAGAATAGAGGTAGAAATTCCACTACCCTTTCTTTATTGGAATTATTTAGTTTTCCCTCTTTTATCTTTTTCCCACACATCTGTGTTGTAGCAGCTCATCACTCCCCAGAACCACTGGTTTCACCTTTGTACTGGGGCTGGCAACTTGCATCTGTAGAAAATACTTCCAAAGAGAGGAGAGAGGTCTACATACCATGGAGTAAGAAAATAGTGAGGTTTACATTCGGTGCTTTGTAGTATCTGTAATGCTACAGATCAAGTTCTATTTCGATTTTACTTGCAAAAACCAGATGCTTACCCAAGGGAGCTGTTGGAATGCAGGGCTTTCCTGACACAGCAGCATGGCTGTCCAGACTCATGCAGCCAGTCAAGGCATTGCTGCTTCCTTCAGAAGGTGACTTTAGTAGAGCTATGAGAAAGAGAAGGTACAAATCCTGCTGCTCAAAGGGTGATAAGAAGAAGCCAAAGTGACTGTGACCAGCCCAGTCCTATTGTGTGTCCAGAGTTTCACCCCATGTGGAAATCTCTAAGATCTCCAGTCCAGGCTTTCCAAAGCCAGAGGACAAGCCCTTACTGCTGCAGACCACACGACAGGAACTTAGCAGGCAGAAAAAGAGAGCAGAGTATGCAGGCGAAACCCTGCTCTTGGGTGGATTTCCACCATCATTCTCCTTGTGCCTCTCACAGTGAGGCACAATGCCCACTCAGAGCACCAAATGATGGGGGTGGTGTTGGACTTCACTTTGTGCTGCTCTTCCATCTCACCTTCTTTCCCAAAGCCAGATGGTGCTGAGGGCTGGCAAGGAGGAGCCTCTTGAAATAGCTGCTGAAAGGAATGTGGCTCTTTGCTACAATTCAAAAGAAAGTGAGGTAGATCTGTGAAAGGTGTATATGAGGTAAGGCACAAAGGGAGCCTTCCTCTACCAGGTTTCCCTTTGTGAATGATGTCGACCACCTTCACAGACACTTGGTCCCTTTGAAACCGCTTCTGATAGGAAATCAAGGAGGAGATCAAGAGCTTGTAATGTGAGGCTGCCTCACTCAGCCCACCTTTCTGCCTTGTCGTGGGAGTGCTGGTGAAGTGGTGACTGAGAGAGACTGCTCAGCTTTCTCCCTCCTCCCTCCCTAGCAGACTCCATCCCTCTCACTGTTGGCTGGATTTTGGGTAAAAAATTGTTCTTTTCCTTACAACCCTATGTTGATCCTCTTATAATCACCTCAGGGCCACACTTTGAAATGCTGGAAAAGGGGTTGCAGCGATGGCAGCAGCACAACACATCTGGAGGAACCTCAACAGGTAAAGCAGTAGGGGTAGAAATGGAAGTGCCACAGTTGCATAGAGGCAGGTTGGCAGGGACAAGCCATGGGTGCTTGCTGGTCCTGCCCAGATAAACATGTGCCAAATTTCACCCTAAAACACCACAGCCACACTCTGCCACACTCAGGCCTGAATTTCTGAGAACATTTTACCTGCAAAGGGATTTGGAAGCAATAAAAATAAGGCATAGAATGGAAAAAAAACCCCTTGGGTCCACTGCTTGATCTACCCAAACCCTCATTATTTTCCAGTGAAAAACACCTCCATGCAAAGAATTTCTCTGATGAGTGAAATCAAGGGCATTGCAAAATGATTCATGAGTGTGTAACCTGGCTACAGCTGACAATGACTGTGCCTTGGCAGGCTGGGGTGACAGGCTGAAAGATGAGCTCCTAATGAAATCAAGCTCAAAAGCAAAAGTAGAGAAAGCTGCAATGGCGGATAATTTAACACAGAAAAGACATAACAGCACACAGGAGTACTCTGGTGTGCAGTTATGACCTACATGGTCATGTAATAAAATAGGTATCTCCAATAAAGCAGATATGAGCAAAAGTCTCATGAGCCCACAGAGGTGAGGGTACATCAGCAGTATGTGCTATTACAAGAGAAGCAAACTTTAGAACACAGCAGGTTTGCAGCAGAGGTGGATTGCACTGTGCAAAGCAAAAAGCATTCCTGGTGAGAGGCAAGGTGTGCACAAAGACCTGCATGTAAACCCATCCTGCCTGAGTTCAATGCAGCTGGACTAGCAGACAAGATCAAGCTGTTCAGGGTAGAAACAGGGACATAGACAGTTTGGGTTTTACCATAGGTCAAAATAAGATAAAGTTGATTATAAGCATTTGTGATTCCCCATCTTAACAGTTCTTAAAGAAATTTCTATAATTTAAATGTTTTAGAATTTAAAGTCTGGAGAGAAAATAGGTTTCAGCATAGTAAAAGAAAAAGTCTAAACATGAACAATGTCTATGGGAACAAAATTAGGAATTGAACAAGTCCCCATATACAAAAATGCAGTATTAAAATGGAGGTACAGTCAATGATAGGATAACGTCAGCATCCAGGCCTTTTGTATAATAAATGTGTGTTTTCCATCAGTACAAGAAAGAAAAGGCTTAAGACTATTGAACTCAATAACAAATCCACCATTGGTGGAATTTATAAAATGAAAACAGACATCAGAGAAAACTGAGAAACGGCATACTGATTAATTCAAAAACTCACTGAGACTTTGCAAAACCATGTTATCTACAAGTACTGCTTATAATAAGGGCCAGAATAAAAGAGAGATGACAACTTACAAGGGAATTGTATCGTTTCTAAAAGGTGGAGGAGCCCTTGATGTAGGTGAGAGGAAGAGAGAGACACAGATATAAACAGCTCCTTAAAGAGTCATGCAGAAGGAGGATCCTGCTGCCTACCCAGACTGGGACACCAGTGATAAATCCTGGCATCAAATAAAAAACCCACATGCTGCCAGAGTGCTGCTTTCCAAAACATTGGAAGAGACTGTTATAATTAGAACTATATTTTCAGACAACATTTGAATTAAGTAAGAAAAAAGAAGAGTTAATGCTTCACTCACTGCTTTCTACTTATACAGAGCTTTATCCTAAAGACAGATCATTCACAAAGGAGCATTAATTCTGACATCATCATAATTTATTTATTATTATTATTATTCCTCTCAAGCTTGTCTTGAGGTTCTACTAATAATTAACCTAGTATTTTAAAATTCTTTTTACTTATCTGTTAATTGAACAACACCCATACACAAAACATCAGAAAGCCCTAAGTCGTGAATTTGTTATTCACTCCATTGAGGTGATCTAGCTGTTGCAGAGACATGTTACCGGATTCTTTGCAAGTAAACTTTTATCAAGGAAAAGGGGTGACTCACTGGAGGTCAGGCAGGATGGCACTTTACGCCAGGTGTGGTAGATAGGAACTCTAGTAGGCAGGTTGTAACATTAGCAGTAACAGCAAAATCAGACAGTCAGCTCACATACAATGCAATCTAAGATTCCCTGAGTAAGGAGTTTTAGAGAAGTTTTTTTAAGTAGTAACCTAGACTAAGTGATTTTTATTAGATCAGGACACATTTATTGTTATGAGTGCTAGTATGCATACCTGCAGGCTACTATTCAGAGCTTATGAGGATGGTAATTTCACTTAAATTATTAGTTTGAAATTTCTCTGCTTATTGACCTGCATGCAGCTGTGTTTATTAAAGGTGTTTATTCCCAAGACGTGGACAAGAAGCACTAAACCTGGGACTCTGTTACTTGGAACACCACGATGATCCCTGCAGCTTTATGGGCATCAGCATGCAGCAGCCCTGTCACATTTTGCTCAAGGGTGAGAAAAAACCTATCTATTTTAACCAGGCTGGGTCAGCAAGAAAGCAGAAAGCATAGGTTGAAAGTTATGTTTCAGTTCCCTTTGCAGCCCAAAAGGTAAATGTAAACAGGAGGAAGTTACTGTTGATGCTGGGAAGGACAGGAGCCAAAGAGGGGTTTTAGGCTGAGCTGTGGGAGTGTTCACATGGCCTGATGAGGTAGCCCAACGCTCCACACAGGCCACCCAGCACTACTGAGAAGCTGTGCACATCTGGTCAGATGAAATGACATTGCAAGCCAGCCCTTGTGGTAATAGAGGTAGCTCAGCCACACCTGGCTCCAGTGTTTTGTATTGAACCACATTTACTGCATGGACATCTTCTGTCTCCTATTCCAGGGCGTGGTTCTTCTGGGCTGGGGATGAAGTCTGCTACTGAAAATACCTCTGCTACATCCCTTCTTTAAACAAAAATTGTAACATGTTTCTCAACAGCCCTGTAACCTCATTTAATTCAGCCTCTACAAATACCAGTTTACAGCACTTAAAGATAACCAAATATCTTTCTATCTCTGTCAAAACCCTGGAGTTATTATTTTACTGGAGATCCTTAGCTTCCTGGTGTTATGTTTTATTACTGTTGCGCAGAGCACATCACATGCCTCGGGGAGCAGTAAGTGCTACTGTGTGAATTACATCAGCACACAATGCTGCAAGTCTCCCTGGATCACCCTTGGTAGATCACTCACCAGCAAACTGTGCAGGTATCCAAGGCCCTGGATTGTACTGCCGACCTGAAGGAATCAAACATCTTGAGTGGCAGCTGAAAATAGATGTACAGTTGGGTCTTTACCACCATGATCCCTCTACAGACTGCTGGAGGACCTGCAATCACAACTCAGCCCTGCTGTTTTACACAGATGCCATACATACTATTAATTTTAAAAAGCTGGTTTTGACACAGTAGGTCCATTTGAAAAGCAGCCCCAGTCTGCACAGCTGCCAATCTTTGCCTTTTCCCTTCCTTGTCTCTCTGATCTGCTCAGGGGAAGGTTCCAGTGACATCTTCCTCATAAATAATGCCAGTTCAAGCAGCTCCTGTGGTGTCCCCCGGACCTCTTTGCCTTCCCCTTTATTCTGCCTCCCATGTTCACATACTGTTCTTGATAACCCTCAGTATTCACACAGGTAAATTAGACCCTGTTCCCAGGACCCACAGAATATGCTCTCAGGCTGATCCCAAAATGATACCCATCTCTCCATCTCAGCTGAACTTCTCACACAGCTTTTCAGGTCCTCACAGCAGTATCTAGTTTCTTTGCTTTTTGGAAATTTTCCATTCCCATGATCTTTAGCCCTCTTAGAAGGGCTTTGGATAAAACCACTTCTTCCAAGTTTCAGCTAGCTTGCTGCAGTTAGTGACTCCACACCTCTCATCTGCCAGAGACAATCTCCAGCCTCTGTCAGCTGGAGACATCCTCTGGAGCTGGAACATCTCTCCTTCACATAGGAGCATTGTGTCTCACAGCACTTTCCAGGAAAGCTCATAGCATCAGGCAGTTAATAAGGTTCCTGCAATGGACTTCACAGAGCGTTCCACAGGAGTGGGGTGATTTCCAGCAGGATGAGTAGCAAAGCAGCTACATCTAAAGAACACAATAGATTAACCTGCTCATGTCACACCTTATACTTGCCTTTCCATACCTCTGCATCTCTAAAATTGCCTGGATTCAGGCTACACCAAATGTTACCTGAAAAACTCTTCTTTGTCATTTCTGCTGAGATAAAGCAGCTTATTAAAACCCCAAGTGAACCCATTTCAATACTTGTTTTAGATTCTACCTATCAAATTCAATAAGGTTGCTCGAACACACCAGGTTGTTGCGAACGGGAAACTGGAAGTGTACAGTGAGATTTAGACTTGCCAGTACTCTTGGGTAAGTATCAGCACAGAAAGGGCAGGAATTTTGTGGGAGAGCTCATGAGGTGAGGTTAGGTCACAAATCCTACCAGAACTTTGAAAAGGGAGAAGAAGGCAGCTGAGGTCTTTAGGATATTATCACAGCCTGTAGTCCCAGGCAGGTTCTCGCAGGCCTTGAGGAGTGAAAGGCGGGGGAAAAACAGTTGGGACAGAGCCACTTTCAGCACAGCCAATGCGAACTGCAAAGGAAGGACAAAGGGAATTAAAAGACTGATTAAGAGTTCCAATATTTTATTGGTGAGTTTGACATCTGGTTAAACAAAACATACATTTGGAACTGGACATCCAGTAGCTCCCATATACAAAACAGCACAGTACCTTGGCAAATTCACAGGGCAGAAGGAAAAGCCATTTAAATGATGGAGGCTCCCAGGAGCAGGGCAGACAGTAGTAGGTAAGCAGGTTAGCTGGAAGGAATGGGAGGGGAATGAAGGAGAGTGTGGGATACCTGAGCTCTAGGCATCTGCCTTCCCCAGCTCAAAGTAACCAGCTAATTTCCTCAGGTGCTCTCTATAGAAACAAGCTTCTCCAGAGGACAATTCACTGCACAATATTACACTGCTATTTTACACAACTCCTGTGAATTTATTCCCCCTTTCTTGGGGAACTAACTGCTCTCACCAGCAATTGCAGTCCATGCTCAGGGAGATGTCCTGACTAATGTTGATGCCTAGAGATGTGTGAATCTCCTTTCCCTTTTTCCTCCCTCCCCAGTTACCCATTGTGAGTTAGCATGTAAACAAGTGGCATTCACCCCATATTCACAGATGAAGTTTGTCAAGAAACAGGACCTTTCACTGGCTGTCATACATAGCAGACATATACAGAAGAGTCTAATTCATTCTAATTCCAGATGGACTGTTTGTGTTTTGCCAAAAATACACTTTTTCCCTTCATACAGCCTTGGATCTGCCCATGCCATCTCCACCACATTGGCACAGAAGCCCCTGTGAATGCTCAGTAAGGCATCTATTTGGGTGGACAAGCACAGGATCTGCCTGCACAAATCTGCTGCCAACCCACATGGGTCTCAACCCACTGAAGGCAATAGGAGGATTTTCACTGATTTTAACAGATAGGGTCAATTTAAACAAATGTCACATGCAGAATTCATTCACACATCAAGCTCCAGTCACTCCTAACATCTGACTGATTTGGGAGAAAATCATATAGACTTTCCTTTCTTGTTTCCAACTAACTGAATTGTATCCAACTTCTGAATGAACATTTACCCAAAGGAAGATTTTCTTCTGTCAATACTGACTGGCTGCAATTATGTATACATTCACAACATATATGCTTGCTTATTAAAAGATTGCCCAAATGATAAAGCAGAAAAAAGGAGGGTTGTCACTAGAAAAAACAACTGCAGATTGCAGTTTGCTGCTATATTAATACAGAACCAACAGATGCTGTAATTAGAAAGTAAAAGGCAATCAGAGGAATTGTTAATAGTGTTGTGCAGTGCTTAGGCTTCTAGAACTGAAATGCTTCACTTCACTGAAATGAAGTGATAACATTTTCATATGTGATCCTGTGACTACAGTAAAAATGCTAAAGACCACAAGTGTCATACGGTAAAACCTGGGCTGGTTTAGGCTGGGGTAGAGTTAATTTGATTCAGAGTAGTTAATATGGGGCTGTGTTTTGCATTTGTGCTAGAGACAGCGTTGATAACACAGGGATGTTTTAGTTATTGCTAACAGTGTTTGCACAGCCTCAAGGCCTTTCCTGCTTCTCATCCTGTGCCACCAGCAAGTAGGCTGGGGTGTCACAAGAATTTGGGAGGGGACACAGCCAGGACAACTGACCCCAACTGACCAAAGCCATATTCCATTCCATATGCCATATAAAGCTGGGGGAGGAGAAGGGACATTCAGAGTGATGGAATTTGTCTTCCCAAGTAGCTGTTGTGTGTGATATAGCCCTGATTTCCTGGGAGTGGCTGAACACCTGCCTGCCCATGGGAAACAGTGAATGAAATCCCTGTTTTGCTTTGTTTGCACATGCAGTTTTTGCTTTACTTGTTAAACTGCCATTATCTCAACCCACCTTTTTTTGCTCACTATTACCTTTCTGATTCTTTCCTCCATCCCACAATAAGCGAGGTACAATAAGCAAGCAGCTCTCTGGTGCTTAGTTGGCAGCTGAGGTTGAACTACGACATAACCACATGGATATATTAGCAAATTGCACCATTTTCTACAATGCTATTCTAAATTTATCACTATTCCTAATGAATTTCTCTGTTTCCAGAACCACATTAGTGATTTTCTTTTCTTAAATGCAAGGTATTTATTATTTTTTGCTATGATCCATTCACATGCTGAATTAGAACACAGATGCAGGAGAAGAATATACTGCTTCTAGTACAACAAAAGAAAAATATTTAGATTCAGTAGAAAGTAGACAGGCAATGCATTAGTTCAGTGCATGTTCCTAATCTCTGCTGGGAAAAGAGTTCTGTGTTGGCACGGGGCACCAGAAAAACTGAATGAAACCAACAAGGCATCTGTCAAGAGACAAGACGATTCTTCTGTTCTGGTTTGATACCAATACAGATTCTCTTTGAAGGTAGTTGACCTCCAGTGTGAAAATCAGCCACCCCCAAAAAACACACGAACACACACACACACACACGCAGAGACACATACACCCCAACAGGCAAAACTACAAATTAGAGCAAACACACAGAACAATTCAGGGCATCTGGAAGAAAAGGTCAGGACTATGGTGGCACAAGTATTTCAAGTAAAGAGGTGGAAAACTGAACTGGAACTTCATTCTAGCTAATACTTCTTTCTAGAAAATAGCACATGAATACTATTCAGACATATTCATTTCCAGACATATCTGGAATGGGACGACAGACTCCAGGAGAGAGAATTATATATAATATTTACAGTCCTGCAGGATCTACTCTCAGAGATATTTCCAGCTGAATGACAGGAAAGGCTGTTGCTAGGTTCCTATCTACCTGGAAGGACAGAAATGCATCAGAGCAGGGGCATTGCTTTGGTCTGGTGCAAACCAGAAGGCACAGGGTATAGCCCAGACTCTCCAGACCACCTGGAGAGCCCAGGAATCACAAGTAGTCAAAAAGAAGGTACTGAAACAGAAATAGCAACTGCTTGATGGCAACAGTGAGTTCTAGCCCTACAGCTTTTCCATCTGCCATGTTCTTCCTTCCCTAAGAGCAGTCTCAGGAGTAGATTTTCTCTGGCTCTTCACAGTGCTGTTGGATCACCTCGGCAAGGTCAAGACACCGCAAAATTCGCCATTTCTCAGCAGCCAGCTCTTCCTTGGAGACCTGGCCCAGCAGTTTCTTTGCAAAGAGGTTCTGATCCTGCATGAAAAGGCCCACAGAAGACCTTGGAGCTTCAGGGAAGTTCTCCAGGCAACCACTTGTGAAACAGAAGTTGATTTTCTTTTCACGTCTCATCCCTGGTCCCCTTTCTTCAATCCAAGTCAAGGGCCTAGCGTGAAGGAACAGAGAAAGTATTAATTAAGAAATTGAATCAACAATTCTAATTTGTTTGGGGTTTTTTTTACAGAAAATGCAGTGATAAATGAACCATTTTTAAATATCAGTCATCACATATTTAGGCAACGTGTCCTGACCAACATGCCTTGAGGTTACAGAACTCAACAGCAGGTAATAGCCTTAACTCTGCCACTTTTTCATGCCATGACTTTCAACACACCATTGAAGCTCTCTCCAGCTTTGTTTTCCCTATGCACAAAATGAAGCAAGCAACATCAAACCATGTCATAAGGAAGAGGGAAGTTTGTGGGTTGTTTGTGTGTGGACTTGGATGAAAAGTACAGCTAAATGCCCAAAAATGTTGTACATAATTGAGTTACAGCCAAACCCAAAAGACCCTCAATGTCTAGTCATTCCTCCAGCAAGAATACATTTAAGTCACTCAGGTACATAATGATGACCCAGGTGCTACTGTGCAGCTGAACCCCACCCCTTTGGGGTGAGCTGGACAAGTTCACTCACACACACACACAAGTGTCCTTACTCTCTTAACTTTTAAAATGTTTTGTTCTCATCACTGGGAGCACTGAGCTGATCCTAAAAATTATACCTACATAGACTCTCAGGCAGGCCTTTCTTAATCAGAGCAGAGACCTGTCTTACGCCAACACAATAGCACAGTCTCCAAACCAAGCTTGGTGGTATTGGCTATTGACTTGCATGGCTCACACTTTCCTTCCCAACTTCCCGCCTTGACTGAAGGGAATGGAGCCATGGGACATGCTGAGCCACTTTAGAGGTCTTAATAGACTCCTTGACCTAACACTGCAATGCCTTTGAGGAACGATCCTCAACACCAGCCACAGTCACAATCATCCCTTCCTGCTCTTTTGTCAACTGCCTGAACCATACCATTACCTTTCTGTAGCTCATTCATCAGCACTCACTACTGCCTGTGTTTAGAGGGTGCACATTATTTTTCTTACTTGGTTATTGATGGCTCTTCCACAGTCCTTTATGACCCACTTCAGTCTGCCACTCACAAATTATGAGGGCATCAACAGCCTGGAAGAATAAATTCTGTCTCCAAGTACTGCCCATTAAATCTTCAGTATCATTAGATCGGGAAAGAAAGTCCTTGTCAATCTGCCCTGAACACATTCTGCAGTGCACACAGCTTAATGTTTCCGCATCTCCCATCTTTTACGCTCCAGGATTCAGTTTCTATATTTACATCATCACATCAATTATTCTTTACTCACCTGTAATTCCACATCCCCACCACTCCCCCTACAAATTAAGCATGGCCAGAAGAACCTGACTGAATAGAATAAAACAACTGGAGGGGGAAAAAGTACCCAAATCACAGCCTCCAAGAATGCACAAAAAAATTCTCAGAGGACTAATAAATGCAAAGGCACTGTGCATTTTAGGAAGTCCCAGGGCTACATGTCACTGCAAACCAGAAGGGTGCTTGCAGGCCATATTGCTCAGTGTTTTCTGTGTTCCCATCCTCCTTCCCGGAGGTAAAGGCTGTTGATCTGGGTCAGAGGCAGGTTGCTGAGCAAGCTGGGCTTTGCTCCGACTTGACAGAGGTGGTTTTATATTCCTATGATTTTAAACAGTCCCAGAGGGCTCAGGCCACTGTTATTCAAAGCTGCTTTATCTCAGGTAGGCAGGTAGGAAAAAAACACTGGGCAGGCACAGGCAAAGACCTCCATCATGTAATAGCAAGGAGCTCATGACATGATCCCAAACAGACCCTGTCAATGCAGGATCACCTCCCTGGGGTGATCTAGAGCAGATGCACACCAGTGATCAGGCTCAAGTGTATGCCTTCTGCTCTAGCTTGGGAAGCCACTGAACCAGAAGCACAATCATGCAGAGAGGGCAGAGTTTAATCAAAGTGATTAGAATGACTGATTTAGATCAGTGAGCAGGAAAATGTTGGATTTACTAATAGATTTATCTTCTCCTGCAATTGGATTTTTAGTCATTTTCCCAAAGAGAGGTTGATTCTACTGCACTGGTAACCAAAACACATTCATTTTTAATTAATAACAACTTCTACTCTGAAATAAGCCTCTTGTTTTGCTATAAAGATAAGTATTTTGCAAGTCCACACATTATTTAAGCAATTTTGTAGCTTAAGAAACAGATTTGCATTTTATGTCAGAAAACTGGGATGGGTTGTTGCTTTTTTCATAGACAATTTACCCATTTTCATTAAAGATTTGTATTAAAGTATTATCTGGCTACAGATGTATTTAGTTATTTAGACGTGTTACTTACAAGCAATAAATCCAACATTTTTGACAGCTGAATAAGGCCAGATTACATATGTTGCGTAGTTAAAGAAGAAGAAAATTTAATCAAACACTAGCAAACCGCTTTTATACTGACTGTTTGCAAAGAAAACAGTCAGTAGTGAACAAAACACCCTGAGTTTTTATGGCCATTTTGTCTTTCCAGATTTTAAACTGGTAGAGTTTTCTTAGCTACATTTTATTCTGATTCCCTTTTTCCTTGAATAATGAGTGGCCCTTGCTGGACTGCAACAGCTCAATAAACTGATATAAAGAACCTCCAGAAGAATTAAGCTGGTTTTATGCTTGAAAGAATTCTGGGTCCACTCAGCTTAAAATTTTATGCAGCAACTTCTGCAGCCTGTATTACATCATTTTCTATGAATGTTCAATTTGAAGATATTTTATTAGACTCTGTAAGCTTAGATCTCCATAAAAACATAACTTCAAATGTTTATTGTCAGAATTTGTTAGGAAAATGTCTTCAATTTCTTTTAAACATTTTCCTTTATCACACCTTGACAATGACAATATTTTTAATTTATCATTAAATCAATGACAGGCTCCCTTAGCTTGGATGGGAATTAGACAATTGAACCCTATCCCTAGTTAAAATCAAGAGAAGCTGCCCAAATCATTATCTCTCCAGCTTGCACTAAAAATTGATTTCTGACATTTACTGGATCCAAGCTCTGTAATCCTGGGACAGGAACTGCAGTCCCAAACCAGACGTGCTGTCAGTAGAGGTTTGGCTTTTCCTGGATTGCTCAATGTTGTATCACAGAGAGGCTGTCAGCTCAGCTGTCTTGGACACACAACAGAGGCAGAGGTCATCTCTCAAATAGCTGGGTGCAGGCATTAACACACACCTCCAAAATCCACCCAGAGCCAGAAGAACAGCCAGGGTGGGTTGTGCAGTGGAGACAGACTACACCCTTTGCACAAATCCCTGCTTAACAAGCAGAACACAGGCTCCTGCATTCTGCACCTGCTGTATTTTCCAAGGCAAAAAATAGGATGAATTAACCTAATTTCTCAAGGTTACTGTATTCATGTTTTTCAAAAAAAGGAAGGGATACCTCTAATGAAAGGTACAGACTTTTCCCATCCTTCTGCAAAATAAAGATTGGGCAAACTAGAGCTGTAATACCACCACTATTACTGCTGGGCCATAACTTCACTTGACAAGAGAGTGGGCCAAATTCTCTACTGCAGTAACTCCACTGACGTCAGTGGGGGAAGGTCAGCAGGAAATATGGCTCCAGCACTGAACACAATACAGGAACGCTATGTAATTTTCCACCCACCCTAAATTATCCCAGAGGCATAAAACTGACTGCCCCCAAAGTTATTAAAATACTCCTGGTGAGAAAACACTGATACATACAAATAGTAGTGGCCAAGAGAATCATATATTGGTTAATGGCGTGGAGCAGAAAAAAAGCCAGTAATCCAGAAACAGTTATGTATCCAGCAAATATTATACATAGCAGCTAAGGACTACCCAGGAGACAGGACAGTCAGGGAAATGTTTAAACCACCCGCTAGTTCCATCTGCTGGAATTAGTTCAAAATCTCACCCTATCTAGATCTTTACAGCTACTTATGTTACTAGCAAATTGCTAAGAGGGTAAACAGAGCTTTTATACAGAGTTCTGTCCTCTCACAACTGCATTTCGAAAGGAATTGGAAATGCTGTTTTATTTAAAGAGAGAGGAAGATTGCTAAAACAAGATGATAATCCCATGATAAACTGCAATAGGGTTTGTAGGAGTGTCTGATGAAATGTTCAACCAGACCCGTGGTGAAGTTAAGAGTTCAAATGAACCCTGATTATTCACTCCCCAAATAGCTAGTCCTTCAGGTTACTACTTTAACTAAACATTGATCTAAAATGCTGGGTTAGGTTTGGGCTTTTTAAGAGGTCTATCAGCATATTTGCAAACAAAAAAAAAAAGGGAACAAATAGTTCCATCAACATTGGGTAACTTCTCTCTACCTTTTTTTTTTCCCCAGGTATTTCTCAAGTTGTATCTTGTCACTTTAAACTGACATTGCAAGTAACTTCAACCTAATTGAAAAGACATGAACTCTGTACAGATGGTCCACAAGGACCAAACCTGAGAGTTTCCACCAGTCTTTGGACCAAGCTGAGTACTCAACAGACAGTATGAAATACTGATGGCTTATTTAATAGTTATAAAATATTTTAAAATATACCATTTTTAGCAAGGCTATTAAAATATCCTATTTGATAGGAAGGATATTGTTACCACATAACAAAAGGGAGAACAAACTCAATATTATAAAACACATCTTTAAAAGACATGAACACTTTCATGCCAGCCTCCACCCATTCTGTTTCCACAAGAGGAGAAAAGGATGAAGAACTCCTGCAGGCAGAAGTCCTGCAGATGATGAGGAGCCCGGCTCACATGTTGCCACAGACATGACTCACTTCTTGTTTGCTGTCTGAAAGTGAACAGTCATTCTGGAATAATTCTTATCCTTCTGCTTCTCTCTGGTGGCAGAGGTAACAGTGAGGTCTCCAAAGAGGTCAATCAGCCAAGTCAGACGGGCAATTCCACTGAAAGCTGGGAATCCTGATTTGTTTTCATCAAGGACACTACCTGGTGGAACAGAATAGAAACTCTTGAGAAACAGGAAAATGAGTGATGCCTTCTGCATAGGAAAGGATGAAGAAACAGCAGTATTGCAGGCTTAAAGATCAGGGTGTAGAAAGGTCATGAGTGGATGGGCTGAGTAGGAAAGTCAACAAACACGGTCAGTGTTGAAATGGATTTGTTGATGAGGTAAGGCAGAGAAGGCTGCACAAAGTACATATACAACAAACCCTTCAGGACATGTTGAGAACAGGAGGGTATATGTGGATTCAACAAGGGAATAAAGTAAGGAGAAAACAATGGCCAAAAAAATCTCTCCCAGTTCCTCTTGGAGCAAACGCCAGTATTGAAGACTAAAGGTCCCCACCAGAAATTGTGACACTTTCTCAGCGCCCAACCTCCTCTCCAAGATCAACGTGAATGAGAAATGCGTCACTCCCACAAAGTACAGAAGCTATGAAAAAGTGTTCTCCCCTCCATACACCAAGGCATGGGCTTGCATTCTTCACCAGACAGCAGAAAGAGATCAGCAAAGTAAGTGTCCATAGAAAACAGCTGTTAAGGCAAAAGTGATTTCCAGAGAATTCTGTAATTTCATGGAAATATCCAGAACCAATACCTGTGTCTCTACTCAGTTTATATACAGACTCTAGTGTTAAAGGGCTAAATGAAGCCTGGAAGCACTGGCATCCCTATGGAGCAGGCAGACAAAGCCAGATGGACTTTGATTGCTTCAGAGCTACTGACCTGTGAAATGTAACGTTCCCTTCACCAGGTCTTTCCCAGCCACCTCTTTTTTCAGCTGCTTGTACTCTTCAGTAAGAAGTTCTATGTGCTCCACATGGAGTACTTTACCTGCCATTAAAAAAACCAAACAAACCAAAAAAACAACCAAAAAAGGCAAAAATCAGGACAGATTACAAAAAAGTTTCTTCTGTGGATCAAAGTCATGTCTAAACAGTAAAGGCTTCACTAGCCACCAGTGGGAGCTCACTTAGAAGTATTCTCATGCATGGCTGACAAAATGATGTCAGGAAGAAAATCAAACAGGCCCTGAGCTGAAGCATTAATCTCAGTTAAGGATTTTCAGAAGGCAACAAATACAGACTACGGGAACCGTAGCCACTATGTTTAACAGAAACTCTGATTGAAATCCAGCACCCAGCTAAGGCTGAAACATGAGTCTTCAGAGTAACAGATGGATTAATTCTTGGCCTCTTTCCCCTCACATTTCCTTGTTCTGCATTTTTCCTCCCAGGGTAGTAGGAAAGAAAAAGGAAGGGGGAAAATAGCATAATGCTCGGACCCAGATTGAAACAATATATTAAGGAATAACTCCGTCCATTGCAATTGATTGGGCTACTTTGAAATAGAGGTTATCCAATACAAGTTGAATGTGTTCCTCATTCAATATGTGTTTTTCTGGAAGATTTCCAAGAGAGTCAGTATAGGCTGCTGACAGTAACTGCTGCTGCTTCAAGAAAAGAGGCATAAATTCTGCTCAATGGGAAACCATTTGGCGAGCAGCAAGGCAGTAACTGCTGTTGGTACAGGGAAACATCAAAGAAGAAATCCTATACCTCCAGTGTTTCAGGACAAAAGTCACAAAGGAAATTTTTAAGAAGCAGTGGTATAAACAGTGCAGCTTGTCCAAATGATTTGCACTCTGCTCCTGCCCAGCACTGCTTTTTCCTTTGCAGCCCTATTCATCCCCACCAGCCCCAACTGAACTGCCAGATTCTGACCCTTTGCACCACTGGGATGGGACCACACACTTTCTGGAAATAAAGACATTTTGTGTAGAGACAAGCTGTCTTTTAAACCAGAATGCCTTGCAGACCTACAATACCATAAGCAGCTGTATGTGACCAGCACATCACAAATGCTAGAAGCTAGGGTAGCTGCTTGCAGCTTCATTTCCAGGGAGAAAGAGGACACAGAAGTGCACAAGTCCAATAGCTGCACTCATCAAGGGTTTTATTATCACTGTGACAGAAGTGTTCTTCTTTATCTGCATTCTCAGTGTTGCAAATAGAGGCTCATATTTTCTTGAGGGCAAACATACCTTACTCTTAGCATTGACATTTGTGTTTGTTCCCCTATTGGCATAAGCCTTAAATCCTAGACTGACACATCTGTGAAACAGTCACACTCCCTTGCATGTGATGACTAATAGTAGGCTGGAGACTTGCCTTCGAGTTTCATGTCTTTGGTGCTACCCAACATGTAATATTGCTTAGACTCTTGAGAACAAGTGTGTTACCTTTCTGCTCAGCCATCTCCCAGAGCTCATGGGCTGCCTTAGCAGACAAAGCCATGGGGTACTCAACAAGGACATGTTTCCCAGCTTCTAAAAACATTCTGAAAGGGATAAGAGATCAGCCATTAAAAAGAATATTATCTTAATCCTTTCTCAACACAGTGCAAACTGCTTCTTATTCCCACAGCCAGCTCCATATGGGGAGATGCACAACATGGAGTAACAGAACTAAATGGCAACTTTTCTAGCAAAGATGGTGTGGTGGCTACATCACACATTTAAACAGCAGGGGAGCAGGGTTTTAATTCTTTTGCCATACAATTCCCTCACTCACCTACATCAAGTTGTTAAAATGCTACAGTGTTGAGCACTACAATTTCCAACTAACAGACATGTAAGTAGCTGGAGTGGAGCACTGGACTACCCTTCCACAACATAATCCATGAGGAAAGGCTTTGAATCCTGTTTTAAGCTGCCTGTCCATCAAACACAGGCCAATAGGTACAGAAATGGAATTACTTGGGAAATTAATGCCTCTTAAATCCTACTCTCTTCCAGGGCTTATTGGTGCTCTAGGGAACTCACTATGATTCACTTCAGGCGTCTAGTCTGGCAGTCTTTTCTCAGAGTCCATATCTTCTCCTGCAACAGCTTTACACAGCTTGTCTGTGCTTCTAAAATACAGGGGAAAAGATGGGGGAGAACCCACAAAATACCTGATGGTTTCTTCATGGCTTCTGTTCTCTGTGCTGATGAAGGCTGCATGGATGTCTTTGCTTCCCAGAGCATCCTCCAGGCTAATCTGCTTGACGTCATTAATATTGCCAAAACTTCTCCTGGATATTTAGCATAAATACAACCAGAGTGTAACTATCACAGTCCATTCTTCCCACCACATGCTGTGAAGCAGTACTTGAGAATTGTTCCCATGGACCACTGTCTCACTGAGTTCAACCATGGTATAACAAAAGCAGTTTGCTATCCAGGAAGAGCATGAGCACTTACACACAGAAGTGGAGTGGAGAAGAGAACCAAAAAAAATGGCTAAGTGTGTAGGTGGTGGTATCAGTCCAGAAACTGGCCTGCTATTGAACTGTCAAGTCCTTTATGGTTTTGGTGTTTTGGTTTTTAATATGCATTTTCACAAAAGAAATGTTGTAAAAGAGTGACTTGAAAGAGGACAGTGCTCCTATGGGAGAACTTCTCCCCACCATCCTGGATGATGTGGACAAAAGCACTCAAGTTGGCAGGGTCACACACAACTGCAAGTACAGACAAGCAGGATAGGGACAAAGCAGATGCTTGGCTATGATGGCTCACCTTGCAACACACGCAGCATGTCAGTGCTAAGGGGAAAGCTCTCTTGGCCAGCAAGCTAAGCACAACTCCAGCCGAAAATGAAAAACACACACTCCCCCTTAAAAGCCCTTTGCATTACTATAGACTGGAGCAGGCACCTTGACAGTGTTAGGATAGGTGACAGAGGGCAGGGAGGCAGGCCATAAGCAAGACTCAAAAGCAAAGACAGCTGATGTTTGTGTGTGATTGGGATCCAAGGAAGATTACTGTGAATCATGCATTTCAACAGCATTGTTACTCAAAAAAAAGTAGTGGAAACCCTATCTTCAGTGCTCTTCAAGGTTACCTGTAGCACTGGCAGAGGCATCAGAGAACCAAAAGTGTATTTGGCAGGAAGATAAAGTGCATGACCTAATCAGTCCTTTCCATCTCAAACAACCCTGCATGATTTAAATATATCTGGAAAAATACATTCACAATCTGAGATCCATAAATGTAATGCCTAACTATTTAAAACTTCTTTGCTCCACTCTAAAGGGTCAGACAGTCTAGCAGGAATGCTCAGAGGAAGGTACACATTAAATTTCCACAGCTCCAAACCAGTGAAAAAACTCTTGCTCTCTAAGAAGCAACCCTCTTGCATATACTAAATAATGGGATTGTCCTTTAGATACGTACAGCTTTGATATCTGGTTTAAAAAAAAGTAACAGAGTGTTACTATGAAGTTGGAGTATTGGGGGCTTTAAAACATGTTTTTGTAAAAGAACTTTTTTAAACTCTGCAAAACTTTTCTTTTAAACATTTCTAGGTGTCATGCAGACACGAGATCATTAGCGTACGTACTGTCTGCAGTACCTTAAACCTACAGGAAATTCCAGTCAGACAATTTCTTTTTATCACACAGATCCTACAGCAACAACATCTCTCAGCTTTTTAGTCATTTCTGAAAGATATCTCTCTAAGGTAACCTGTTTGTTCCCTCTTGCAAAGCTTTCTCTGCTCATTTCTGAGCTGCCTCTCAGAATGACAGGTGTATTAACACAAACTTTCCCTTTTCAGTTTGAAAAAGAAGAAAAAAACAATATATATATTAAACATGCTAAGACAAAATTGCTAACCTGGATACAAATCCAAAGAGTTTCAGGTGCTCAGAAGGGCTGGAAGGTATCGGATTCATCAAGTCTCGGATTCGTGCTAAACCAGCAATTCCAACTCCAACCACCACTGTCCCAAACATTTTTCTAATCTGTCCAAAAGGAAAAAAAAAACAACACTTTTTTTTCTTGTAGCAGGGACAAGTGCAACTGGGAAGGAAGGTGGGAGAACAGATTACTCTTAAACCCTGCTTTCATATAGCCAAACCTGATTCAGGTGTCAGCAACCAGCTAACAGAGATGTGATGCCATAGACTACTGAGCTCACTCACATCCCATTGAAATGGGATCAAGCAGCTCAGCCTGTCATAGGACTGGTCTTGAGATTTGTATTTAACAGCTATTAAATCACAGCTCCAGCAAAGTTCTTCCTTTCTGTGAATAGAAAGCAGACTTCAAAAGTGAGACATCCTTCTATTTATATCACCACTTCCAAGCTGGAAAGGAGCCAAAAGGTTCTGCAAACCCAGCAGAGCTTTATATATACCCTGCTGACTTCCTGAGCATCTGCAGCACAGTGCCACACAGGCAGTCACAGTGCTCAGCAGCGTAGTTGGAATACTTTGGGACAGGAAGCAAAGAGCATCTTTTCTTTCCCCATGTAACCACCAGCACGTCCTACAATGTCAAACTGGAATCAACCATCTAAAAATTTGGTCAAGACGCTTGCTTGACATTTCCATGCACAAAGAAAGCTCTGCCACTTCTTTAATGACAAGCAGGCATGTCCTTAAGATTTACATCTCCCAAATGCAATTGCTGACACAACTGCCTAATACAGAGGGTGAGACATGTATTGCACTCACTGGCTGGGCTGCTGGGGCTCTGGCAACAAATTCCTCTGTTGGTTTTATGATTTGCTATTGATCTGCGAAAGCGCTGCGCAACTGGTGTAACCTTTCAAACCTGCACTGTTCCAGCACCCTGAGGACTGCAACACTTTGTAAATTAATTGAAGATTTACAGGAAAATAGCCTAAAACAAGGCAGATCAGACCCTCTTCACTTTTTGTTCGTTCCATCCCATGAAAGCATCCTCTCAGTCTTTGTTTCTTGTGTATCACTCTTCTTCCTGCTACTACCAATCCCTTCACCTGAGTGAACCCTCTAGATTGTTTACACTACTTGGCTGCAGTCTTTCACATCTTTCTGAGATTGAGATGGGTAAATGGACAGCCCCACTTAACTCCTCCTGGTGCCTCTTGTCTGACAGGATCACAGTGCAGCAAAGCCATAAGTGACTGTTCTGGCAATGCGAGAGGTTGACAGCTGCTAAGAAATTACATCAACTGACACAAAGGAAAAAAGATCCTCTCTCCAATCACATGCCATGTCTGTATTTTGTTTTCCTATTAGCTCCTGCCTACAGTGCTGAACTCCACTCACTTTGTATATATGCCAGAAAGGTACAAAGGTAAACAGAGCAGCATATTTAGTATAAGAAAAGAAATGAATGACATATCGAAGAGCTCTCTAGGGGAATTACAGTGACATTTAACTACCAAGTATTTGAGGTATAGCATGATGACACTGTTCACCAGGCAAGATAGGTGTGGAGCACAAAATAACCACATAACCCATTCTCAGTACCATCCACAGGCAAAGTCCTGGTGTGGGCTCTCCGTCACATTTGCTTTTCTCTATGGCCAAAGAGAAAAAGAGATTGAGACTTGCAGAATCACCTCAACTGGAAGGAGCCCCAGAAGGTCACCCAATCCAAACCCCACTCAGTCACACCAGGGCCATGCTGAGTTCTGACTGCCCCCATGGCTGGCAATTCTTCAACCTCCCAGACCCCTACCACAGCAGCTGACCACTGTCACAGCAAGAACTTTTTTCGTATTGTAAGGCTCCAAACAACCTTGATTGACGAGACTTTTAAAAGGGCTTACAGCTGTTCATGTACTCTGAGTTAGATGCACAGGAGAAATACCAACAAGATATTCTCAAGAGGTCAAAACAACAAAAATTACTTTAGTAGCAACTTCAGAAATTTGGCAAAAGGTTTAGTGCAACATTTAATCAATACAAAACACTTTGAAAAGCATTAACTTGGCCCATTCAATTTTGCAAACTCTAAGCCTGTTCAATTAAGTTACTCAAAAATACAAGAAGAGGGAATTAGTAGAAAAAGGAAGAAAGAAAGACAGACTGAAAATATATAGAAAAGGACACATACAGCTACCAGCTCCTGGGTTCCAGTGGTGCTCAGATAGAAATTCCAAGAAGATGTACAGTGAAGATGTCTGATTAACTCATGTTCAGTCTTAAATACCACTTAGACTTCCTTGGCCCTTCCCCCAGGTGGGACTTCCAGTCATTTGGCCACTCAGGAGCTGGTTTAGGTGCTTCAGAGGCAGGTGTAGAGCATTGCCCCTGCTCTGGCAGGGAGTGGCAGCCACTGCTGGGCTGGGATACAGGCCCTAGGGGTGGGGGTGTGTACGGGTCGATCAAAGAATCACGTTCTGTCTCAACATTTCTCATCAGAAACTACAGGTGCAGGACTTACACAGAGAATGCTTTGTACTTACCTGCAGCTGGTACAGAGCGAATGCTTTGTGCCTGCCTAAGGTGGTACAGAATGAGTGCTTTGCACCTGCCTGAGTTGGTACAGAACAAAGGCCTTGTGCTGCCAAAGCTGGTACGTGACGAAGGCTTTGCACCCGTCGCCCTGACACATTGTGAAAAACCTGCTGACCATGCCTCGGACACTCCTCCCTTGGCCCTGCCCAGTGGAGTTTGGCATATCTCCACAAGAATTAAGGGGGGGCAAAGGCGGCTGGCAAGGAGGGACCAGGTGTATGGACTACCATAAAAGACAGCTCTGGAGTGGCTGAACTCCGAAGGTCTTCCCCACCGAAAGATCACATCGATCTTTGCAGAGGCAGAGGAATGCCTACTGACTGGGACCCCAGAGATGCCGGACGTCTGTGGACCCATGGTGGTAGCTATAGCCCCCTTTCCTTCCCATCTTTTCCCAATTTTCCCTCCCTCTCTCTCTCTCTCTCTCTCTCTCTCTCTCTCTCTCTCTCTCTATCACAGGCTGCTTTACGGGCTAAATTAATAAAGTTCCTCTTTGGATTGAAATTTAACTCCCTTGACTTGTTGGATTTTGTGCTTTTTTTTCTTTTGGCACTCCGAGATCATAGCTGGTACGAACCATCACGTGTCTGCTTATAAGTGGACCACGACAGGCTGTACAGAGCAGTGCACTGCTGTGCCAAGGCAAGGGCTGATCTGCCCCTTCCTCCCCCACACATGCAACCCAAAACATCTGGAGACATCAGTCTTTCTAGTCTCTCACAAGTCCAGCTTGAAAAGAGCTGATCAGGAGCTTACTTTAAGTTCAGAAATTGTCAAGGTTAGTGGAGTGTTAAGCTGTTAATATTTGCCTATTGTCTTCAGCGGGATTGGGAGTTGGTGTCATAGAACAAACTAATTCCCCTGAACCTCCTACAGTCCTCTTGTTTCCAAGAGCTACTTTGCTGATTTTTCTTTTTTTGCTGGCTGGGAGCTGCTGACCTCTACTTCAACAAAGTGAAGAAAGTGGGGGAGCTGACTACTTTCTTCACTGAATAAAGAAAATCTCTCTGCAGATGCTCAGGTTGCTGAACATCAGCATTTTTGCCCCTCCTCTGAAGAAAACTTCCCAAGATTCATCTGATGAACATCTTCTGACCTCCTCAAAAGTAACATTTAGGAGAAGCAAGATGATTTCAGCCTAAGAACAAAAACTGTTACTATGCAACCCATTGCCATGGCAACCAGCCATTTGGTCCAGGTCAAGGGTTCACTGGCTAATACACCCAGCAAGCCAGCTACTAAATGTAGGTTACAGACCCTGTGCTTACACACATAGCTAAGAGAAAAATTGTTATGTTTGCATCCCTGCTGCAGCTTTTTATTACCCTTATTTTGCTCACACACCAAAATCTGCAGCTGCTCAGGGAGAAAAGTAAATCAAGCGTTTTTCAGAACTGTTACAAACCAGGTAAGAGCAGAACAGAGAATTCCGAGAGTCCAGATTAACATACAACAATTTACTTCTTGTTTCAAACCTTTACAAGATAACAGCTACAGTTATCTTTCAAGTACAAAAATGGTGAAGTAGGAAACCCAAATCATAAACTGCTGTGCCTGCTTTTCAGGCCTTTTTCTTAAAATCAGTGACCTCTGTTAAAGCTTTGACAAAAAAGATTTTGAAGGCATTTTCAGGGCTGCTGAACTTAGGCTCCTGCCATACTGAAAAAAAATCCTACTGTAAGTGATACAACAGTATTTCAGCTAGTGTCCAAAAGCATTTTCTCCACCCTTTCCTAACCGGCTTTATGAAAGCAAAGGGACTGATGAGAAGATTAGAAGATCTCCTTCATGCTCACACACTGTATCTGAGGAATGCTTCCCACATCCCAGCAGCACCCACCCTGGCCAGGTTGCAGGGAGCCCTGTCAGGCTCACCACAGGTCCCCTCTGAACTGGGACAAGGGGGATGGTGGCTGCCACTGACTGCTGCAGGAGCTCTTCCCCACTGACAGTCAGCACAAGTGGCTCCTCTTCCCGAGGGAGATGAGCCCTGCGTGACACAGAGAAAGAGCTGAGAAAGGCAAATAGCTGAAGAGGATAATTTATTCTACACCAATACATCATCCTACTACCACCCCACTGCTCTTGAGCTTTCTGTGCTTGTGCTGCACATTTCCTGCATTAGAGCTAGGCTACACTACAGCAATTAAAAATTTTTTAAAAAGGTGCTCTTTACCCAAATGTTCTTGCAAAATTTAGCTGCAAAGCAGGAATATTCAGCAGCAAAATAAACAATGGAGTAAGTCCAACGAAATCCGTCACCCAGCAACAGTGTTCCTCCCCAGTGCAATCACAAATGGGACCCTACATGTCAAAACTGCTAACACTCACTGAGGTAAGCTTGAGGGAAGGGAGGCTTACCTCTGTTTTGTGCAACATCACTAAGGCCATGCAAACTCAGTGCAGAAGCAAGATAAAAGGCAGAACTCAGGAATTATCTCCCCTTCAAGAAAATTTTTCATGGCATGTCTAGACATTACAGAATGAATACAAGTACCTTCTCTTGTGATATATAAAGAATTTCAGTAAGCCTCATGCATTTTCGCTGCAGTTTGCAAACTCTAGCTCCCACAAATATGAAAGAGTGACTCACATCAGAAATCAGAATATTTTGTAGTTAATGTCACAGGTAATAGCCTAACACGGATGTGGGAGGCTTTCCTGAAGCACTCCCAGCCTGGTGTTTTAAACTGCACTGCTTCAACTGCCACATGTACCTTAAGAGTAGCAGAAACCACACAGATGCATACTAAATCTGAAAATATTGTTGTCAAGGTTAATTCAGTTTTGCACACAAACCATGAGTGTCTAAGCCTGGCTGCTGGAGGAATCCACCTTGTACATACGAAGGTCACTAGCGTGACCTCTCACCCTCTCACCCTGTGCAGTCAGGGAGGAGAGCAGAATGAGCCTGCTGGCGCTGTGTTTCTGTGAGTGCTCTGTCCATGATCTGTGTGTCTGGACTTACACATATGTATACACATACACATGGTATATGGGTGTGTCCTGTGTGCATATGCTGGGTATATGTTCTAAGCCTAAATATTGATCAGGGCGATGGAAGTCTTGCCTCTTTCAGGCCATTGGATTCAGCCTGATCTTTTCCCCTAACATAAACCTGGCTGGACTTGTTGCCAGATGAAAAATCGTCTGGAGCTGGTGAGCTAACACAATGCTTATTCTTCAAAAACCTGTGGAACTGCATGATGCCCATTCTGTAACAGGAACTGGAAAGCAGACAGGCCAGTTGTGGCAAATTTTACCAGTTCACTGGGCAATTAGGTATGACTTTGGGGTCACCAACCACCAGGGACCACCAAAGAGACCCCAGGACAAAAGAAAGCACATTTAAAGGGGAAGGAAAATAATAATTTCCTATAAATGATTAATTTACCATATATATGTTTATTCTGGGAAAATCAATGAATATTTATGCAAAATATAGTACATAAACAGGACCTTTTCTGTATTCAGCATGCACCATTTTCAGAGGAGATATGCCCTCGTACATCTGACCAAATAAAGAATGCTTGCTTCTTAATGCTACATTGGTGTTAAGGAGTTTTTATTTTTAACAATTTTTCGCAACAGACTGAGGAAGTTTTCCAGAGCTCCCTTCAAACAGACTCGTGGATTAGATATCATACAAAATGTTTTCTCTGTTACTGCAGTGAAGCCCTGAGATGAAGGTTGCAGACCCTTCTACAACAGAAGTTTGCAGGGAAATACCAGACAGACAGCAGCAGACACTGTAAAATCAACAAGCTGAAAAATTGAGGTACCTCTCAGCCCTAACTTTCTGATTTCAAATACCCAGAGACCTGGCAGATGCTGTACTCAGGGTGCTGGTACATGCTACAACCTATGCCACCACATCTTGCTCTCATTGTCTACCCTTAGCAAGAAACATTTGCCCAGAGCACAGAAAGCAGAAGCCAAACAGAGTGGCTTCTGTAAGTGTTGTTATTTAAAAGGAAAAAACTCATAAATACTCCAATTTAGCAGCCTGTTAAAAGGCATAAATACTCTTTGTTCTGCAGGAAACCACTTATGCACTTTGTATATGCTCAAGTACCTCCTGGAAGTAGACCCAGGATAGGCTCCCCATGAAAAGCAAAACTTGAATAAAAAGGCAAAATATTATTGCTGGATTATTTTTGCTCTGCCTTTTCTGCAACCTAGAAAGAAAAGTCAGGTCTTCTGCTAGAAAGAGACAGTCAGGAAGGTAACCCCCAACACTCTTTGTGACTTCTCTCCAAAACAGTAATTGAACATAAAACAAGAATCTGAAGCTTTCACAAAAACCTGCCAAGACCATTTACAGTCTCCACATTTCAAAGGAAAACAACACCACCTAGAAGTTATAGAGCAACTATGTACATTTTCCTTGAGAACTGTTTCTTTTGGTCTTAAATATCAACCTTTGCCAGCACCTCATCTCTCCCACCCATTCCTCTGGCTATCACAACCCTGGCCACAGTCTCCCGACAGGCACATGGGCTTTGCTGAGTGAGTTATAATTTCAAGGCACCAACTCTCTCAGATGTTTGGCAGCAGAAAACAATCTCTCATCCTGACTGGCACCCCTGTAATTTGGAAATGGGACATTTCTTCCTGGCTTTTAAATGCCCCTTGATCTAGATGCCTGCACTGTTTTACATTTATATGCAGGTTCACCAATTAAATTATGGTTTTGCAGCTGACTGCCAAAGCTGAAGTTGATATAGTTATACTGAGATATGGTCAGATGCTTTGTTAAGCTGCCACACAAGTAGCTTCACTCTATTCAGTAGATGGTTGATAATAAAGAGCCACAGTTGTAGCAGATATGCTGTCTCCAGCATTAACACCTGAGCAGGAGGAAAACTTTTATTTAAACACAGTTCTGCAAGTTAAATGTGCTAATCCCAGAGTCTGCAGTGGTTCTGACACCCATCACAAGGCTGCTTTCCACAGCCTGAAATTTCATACTTGAAGCAAAATCATCCCACAAAAGTAATTAGAAGTACTGAAAAAATCTGAAGATGTTTTTAACATGTGACATATTCCACACTGTGGAGGATTGAGACAGTTCTGTGATGCACATGCATGGGCATGAATGACCATTTTGTCCTGTTCTCTTGCCCATAATCACCCTTTGTAATTCAGATTTGGTTGCTAGTCTGAAGAGGAAAAACATAGGCAAATAACACTTTTAAAATAGCTTGTCTACATATCTCTGGGACATAAGTCTTCAGTCAGACTCAATTTATTTGAAACTCAAATTACATTTCAATATATCTGCACTTCTAAGGCTGAAACTATCCAAGAAAGAACAGAGCCTGCTAAGGGGCACCTGAAAAATTAAATAGAGAAAAACATGAAGGACCCCACTTCTTATTTTATAAAAATATCTCCTTAAAAATAAAAATTAAACACTTATAATAAGTTTCCAGGAACTGCTCTGGACTGAATTGCAGAAAGTCTTGTGAAACTTCTGGTGGGTAAATAAATAATTGCATATAACTGCAGCTTCATCACAGCTACTTTTTAAGCAAAAGGCTGCATGTGGTTAATTATGTGGCTAATTAGCATGCGCCTAAAGCAAAGGGAGCCACAAAGTCCCCAAAATTTCTTTCAGGCTTTAATGTTCAAAAAAATTTGTGAAAGTGTACTTGACACAGTGATAGAAGAAAAGAGAAGAGCATTTTAACAAGGAGCAAGTCAATTACTTTGGAGTAAAGTCCATTCAGGAGAATGAGCTATGTTTTGGAGCTATCAGCAATTCACAGAACCTAATTTTCCAGGTGACCAAACAACAGTATTGCTACACTACCAGTCTGTGTCTGAGAAAATAACCCTGAATAAAGCTAAAAATGGTACTAACTCAAAAGAGGAAAAAAACAAAAAGCATGAAACATCTTCCACTGTTTTTTTGACTTAACATCTGCATAAACACTAAAGCTATCACAAAGCTGAATTCTGCCAGGTCCCTGTGGACCATGAACCATGCCCCCTGGCTTCCCTGCAGAGCAATAAAGTCCCCAGAGTAAAGTCTCTGCACAGTTAAATGTCTGAACACTAATTACTCAGACTCTGCTTAAACACCGATTTCATACAAAGGAATTTTTTTGTGCTGACTTTTATGCTGTTTAAAATTGAGTGCTTTTCATGTTTTGTTAAAAAAAAAAAAAATTGGGGAACTGCTTATCCATACCTGCATTTCTGGGGAAACCACTCAGAGCTAATAACAAGAGGTGTAGCTGACAGTGCAGCCGATGACACACGCTCAAGAATCTCAGCCCATTCCCTTCCCTCTCTTACGTTGCTCATTTTGCTTTTGCTGTCACCTACTGAGAGAAGAGGCTTCTCCCTCTCACCTGATAGATTAACAAGGGCTTTGCAGGTAAACTCTAATGCCAGAAGAGGTTTCCAGCCTTTTGGTACAACACAACCAAAAGCGATGATGAACAAATACAGAAAAATGTTCTGAAATATTTTGTAAATTACTACATTTGCCCCTGAAGTTTCCTGCCAGTTACTGCAGTCCTTTCTACAAGCTCTTTGTTCTTCAGCAGGCCTAAAGAATGCAGAGCTGGGCTGGACAGATGCAGGATAGCTGTACTCCCAGGCTGTATTCTTACTTTCTCACAGCAGTTCATTGGTTGACCAATGTAATGTTGACCAATGACCAAATAAATCACACCCCCTTTCCCTATCAGTCCTCCCAGTTCCAGAACAGTGGAAACCTCTCTCTTCTATAACACACTCTCAGACCTACCGACAGTAAGTGCAATGTAAGAAGAAGGTATTATTACAGCCTCTCTTCTTCACTGCAGGAAATCCCACACAGATCAGACATCTAGAAAATATGACTACAACTAAAGTTTGTATTTAAATATCTGAATAAAACAATGCCCTACAATGAATAAAATAATAGGTTTCTTCTTTTCCTTCTCTTGCTGTTAAATTAATCTGAAACCCAAATTCTAAAAGGAATTACATGCTTGCCTAGCTTTAATCACAAGTAATCCCATTGATCTCAATGAGAATACTCCTACAAGCCCATTAAGAAAGAAGAGCTCTTGCTGTTGACTGTAATATTAGTATGCACAAGAACAAAACATATCCAGCTACAAGTATGTTCTTTTAATATCCTTATGGACTCAACCCAATAGATGATACTTATCTTCCGGTCCACTAAAGGTCACTCCATCTCAGATATTTAAGAGGCTGACCTATTTTAAGAATTCCCCAAACAAAAAAAGCACTCCTGCTACACATTGCAGTCTCTCTAAAGATATTGCTTACCATGGCTGATGAAACCCTCTGCCTGCATTGCTAGCATGACAGCAACTCATAACACTGGAGACCTGCCTCATACTGTCTTTAGAGAAAACAATATACACACAGAACTTAGCTAGCCAGACAAGTGCACTTTTTTAGCTAACTTTCTCATCCCTAGCCCAGAAAAAACTACTAACTGACTTGATGATTGAGTCCACGCAGCACCACTAGCTGGAGAATGGTACAGGATGGATTGTGCCAGGGTATTAATGGCATTGCAACTTCTACATACCTTGTTAAATCTCAGTGGTTTGGGACTGGCGAAGCTGCTGGCAACTTCAAAGACCCTCTCCAAAAATCTATGTGAAAATCACTATAATTGGGTAACAGACTTAAACGCCGCCCCTACCTTCTTTATTCCTCAAAATCTGCATTCAAAAATATGAAGCAGGAAGGTTTTAGTGAAGCTGGCTGCCTGTTCAGATGAGTATTTTAAATGCACAACTTATTCAAAACCAGCATGGCCATGTAATTGGGATAAAAGAACCCAGTATCACCCTTCTCCTTTCTTCTGCCAAATGAATGTGCTCAGGTGGACTATTACTTTATTTATAACAACTGTGGCCGAACAAATGGATAATATTTCATTACAGGCAGGATCAGTGCAAGTGCTGAATTTTGAAATAACTAAAACAACTGTTGCAAAGGTTCAGGAGCAGACAATACTCAGGGCACTGGAAGAGGGAAATATACCTTGTAAAAGAGGAAGAAAAATAACTGGATCATGGAAACAGGAGATTTCCAAGAATGAATGCTTTCATTTGAAACATAATGCGGATGTTTTTCCCTCTTTCCAGATTTTATTAGAGCATATCCACTTCATTTTTCTGCAATATTTTGGTGAAGTGATTCAACAGTTACCCTTGTAAGAGAAGAGCTTTGTCCCCATCTCAAGTTCATGTCCTTAAATGCACCACTCCTTTAAACAGCCAAAGAGGTCACTGAGTTCTGAACAGAGAGTGGCTGCACTGAACGACCACCATCCTGTGCCACCAACAGTAACATAAAAAGTAATTTTAAAATGTAACAGCAACCACCCTCTTCATTATTTTATTCAGCCTTGTTCCTTTTTAAAATACCAGTCTAAATACCTTCTTCTCTCCTTACCTTCTGCTAAAATAACTCCAGAAAGCATTTTGAGGTTCTGGGAAAGAAGTTGACTGTGTAAGTTTAATATTTATTATTTAAGCCATCTACATCTCAGGCATGACTGAGGCCCCTCCACAAAATCAGTTTTAAACACAAGATTTCTTTATCATTAGAAATGGAAAACAGAGGGCACCTTACACTAATATGATAAACACAAACACTACAGATGGGCGTCTGTAAGTTGTCACTGTTTTATAGATGCCCATCTTAGACATTAGACACTAAATCTCTGTTCTTCCCTCCATGGGAAGAACACGCTTCTGTGAATAAAGGCAGAAGTGGAGCCTCAGCAGCTCAGAAAATGTAAATGACAACTGCCTGCAATAATCCGTGTTCCAAGTCGACTCAGATCCACTGGTTTCGTCTAGGATCAAATTGAGTTGGACAAAGAATGCAACAGTGTGGCCAAACAATGGCTTGAGTCAGACTTATAGATCACAAACCATTTGACTACACTTGCTGTAAGGCTTGGTGGCTTTTCCTCCTGATGGATTTTAGTTCTGCAGTCTGGAATAGCAAAGTTTATTCCAAATAGGCATATAAGCAAAAACAAAGTCATGTAGGAGCTGGAAATTACAAATAATCATGAGATGCAGTAAAGGAATGTACCTCATACTTCTTTTTGTTAGAACAACGGAATGGTTTTGGGTCAAAAGGAACCTTTAAAGATCATCTAGTCCAATCTCCCAGCTGTGTGATATTTCCTTTTCTCCAGTCACTGGTGCCTTCACCTGATTGCCATGACTTTTCAAATATGATGGAGAGTGACTTGGCAACTGCACGAGTTCTTCCTACTCATAATGATTCTCTTCATGAAAAAGGCCATCTGTCAGTACAGTGTTATGAGATCCCATGGGCAAAAGATGAAGAGATGATGTCTCATTTAGCAGTCATTTAACCACAAGAAACTTGAACTCTGGGGTTATCTGCATCTTCATGCTGCCTTAGAAGTCAATAACTTAACACCTAGGATAGGAGGACTTTCCCTCCTGTGCTTTATAGAGAGGAACATTTTGTTTCTGATATTACAGGCCATTTGACGGTGGGAATGTTGGCCAAGTGACAGGGATGGTAGCATGCAGCAGACCAGCAGTTGTTTCTGAAAGGTGGTCTCTCTGCCTGAGTACATGACCACAAAGAAAAAGGGGGAAAAGGTACCTCACGCACCTCCCTGGTGCAAAATTGGGCCTTCTTCAAATATACCAGGAAATTAAGGCTGTGTCCTTGAAAGCTGTATCCTTTCTGATGAAGGCTTATCAGAAAACTGGGCTCCGAGCAGCCAGAGAATTACATGGCCACATCCCCGCCTGGAGGGCAAGAAGAGAAAGGAAGCTCTCATCTACCCTAAAACTAAGGACTAGCCACTTTAAGCCCTGTTTATATTATCATATAATATGGCTATTTTTATGGTTCTTTTGCTGAGTCTTCACTGTGTCTGTACTGTGAATATTACTAGATCAGGCTGTCACCAGGACCTATTCAAGGACTGGGTTGGAAACATATGGCAGAATATTATTACTTTTAAACAGTAAGTACAGACAGGCAAATGGCCTATTTATTTTGAAAATATTTATTCAAGAGCCTTCAGTCTTAAAGTCTCATCGCAGATATCAGGCATATAAGACCAGGCAGTACATCTTAATTTGTAAATACTGGGCTAAATGCATGGATAGCTATTTCACTTCACTATGTGAGTAAGTAAATATAAAATAGACTTCAAAAAACCAAAAGTCCAAATGAAAAACATTTCCTAAAGCAAGTATTTTCAACAGCTGCTGGGATTGGTTATCCTCACTCCTGGATGATGAACCTAAGACATCTCAGACACCTCCAGACTGTTTTTAACAGCTACTGCAGACCACAATACTTTGACTGCAAATCCAAGTAGTACATACTTACCAAAAAACCAGAAGGCCTACCTCTGTCTCATACTGAACAAGAATGAAAGTAGAGAAAGCCCATTATCACCTCCACTGCCAGAAGTGTACCACTCCAGTTTATAGCCGCATCACTTAACAGTGAATTATCAACAGCACAGAATTCCTCTTTAGCCGCGTTCCAATTATCTGAGTATCTGAGTTCTTTGCAGATTTTTGCCACTAAAGAATCAAAGCTTTAGAGGAAGACACAAACTAGAAATTAATTTGCAATCTCCATCCAAATGCTATGAATCTGATTTAATGTCAACAACAAAAACAAAACAAAAAACCAAACAAACCATAACCCTACCACCTCAATCCTTGATACACTTTTATCTTGTCACCAAGACTAAACACTAAGCACAGAGAGATCACGACCATCATGTTGATTCCACCTTCCAGCCGCAAACAATTGTGCTATGCGTGAGAAAAATCAGCTAATTATTCTAAAGACAAGTATGAGCAAGCTACCGAGGTCTCTGTGTTCATTGCCAAATAACAGACTAACCAGTCTCTGTTGCTAATCTGTGTCAGAGCCTGCAAAAGACAGTAAATACCAAGTAAGGCCTGTCCTCCCTAGCAACAGAGAGGGTTACAAAGCCTTATCGCTTCTAGCATAACAAAGAAACATCCATGACATTTTAACTAGAATGACTGTGGTCTCAACTTTCCCCCTCACTTCCTGAACTATTTCTTCCTTTATGTTATTTGGGGATTACTCAAGAATTCATATTCTTTCTGGCATCTTTCATCTCTTCTCATTCATGGAGCAGAGGTAATGACTAGACCATAAAGATACCTTTAGAGAAAGCTAATGAACATGGTAACATTACTTGAGCCATGAGAACAACTTATTTTATTAGCCAGTGTTGTGCAGCCTTTAATTTGGCACTTAGGTTAGTTACTATAACAGGAACATTAGCTGCCCCGAACAGGCTCCTTTTAAATGGTTAATAATGATACACAGGGAAAAAAAAAAAAAAGAAAGAAGAAACTTACACTAATTGTTCAACTCACGTTGTTAAAGTGGTGGATTGTATTCATCTGGAGGAACAGATTAGCAAATGTGTTTCATTATCTTTCCCAGTCAGGTGTGTTTTCTGCAATGTTTTCTAATTAGCACAGCAGATCTCTGTCTGAGTTGCAAACATTAGTCTAAGGAACACGTAAGTTGAGTCACACAAGAAGCCAAAGCACATATTGCTAAGGGAGTAGAGAAAAAACAAGTCAAATGTATATTTATCTTTTATTATAGTTGCACTTATTTTATAAAGTTTTAAGACCTAAGTTCAACACTTTGGCTTTACAGGCATGAGAACATTTGCCATGGTTCAAGGCCAGCTCCAGAGGTGTGAGACAGCTCCTGAGCAACTTTTGTTCTTCTAAATTACAACAGGGCATGGGAAAAAAAATCCAAACTAACGAAATCCAGAGTGGGATTTTGTTAGTTTTGGGGTTTTTTTTTACTACAGGATTAAACTGCAAGAGTGCCTTGGCTTTCAGACTGTTCTTCCTTCATAAGCCCAACTGCTTCCCCACTCAGTGAAGCAATCTTTTTAATGCCTCACTTACTAAGGTGCACTATGAGCATAATGTAAGTTCTTTTAACACACCAAGCACTACCTCCAAGTTTCAGAAGGATCTACAGTTGCCTGAAAATTAGAGGTGAAAGTTATCCACAATTCTGCATACACTGATGTTGCTGTACCGCTGTGTAAAACACAGGAACTCCTTCCTCGGGACATTATTCTCACCCTGTTAATTATTCTGTTAATTTCTCCACTTCTTCCCAACTTTGGTTTAGTTTTATCTCCTGTTGCCTGACTCTGCTTAACTAGCCAAGGATGGCAGTGCAGACAGAGTTTCAACGGACCACAGCAGCAGTAATGGCGAACACCCGCTGAAGTTTCCTACAACAAATCTGCACAGAGTGCAGCGTTTGCTCTACTCGATTGATGAAACTGAGGTAACTTTAGAGTCATCGTTAAAAATCAAAAATGCCAACGAGCATTCCAGTCCTGCATCTTGCTGAAGTCCTGGCACCACAGCATAAGATGGAAAGTGATTCCTGTTTTAATTTGAAAACTCGTCAGTTAATTTATCCATTTATCTTCACTTGTTTTGACAAAGCCAGTTCATTTTTAGTGCAGAGAGCAAAGCGGTCCTGTTCACATCTGCTGAGCTTAGTTTTCAAAGTCTGTGGATACAGCAGATATTCTTCATGACAAAAAAAAAAAAAGCAACAAGTCTGCCCTTTGAGATTTAAACTGAAGTCACTCAGAGCTGAATGTGGTGGTCTTCTTGGCTCGTTGGGTTTGGGGGCGGGTCTTTGGGGGTGAGAAATGGGTGTTGAAACATCCAATTAGCAAAACAATTGGGAAAATAACGAGGACACTAAGAATAAGAAGTTGAAAACTACAAAGGTTGAGTCTCCTTTTTAGCTCTACAAAATAAGCACTGCCATTCCTTTAAGGATAACACAAATCATACTTCATTGACTTAAACTCCAGTTGCTCACAACCAGTAACTCAGTTCACCCTCTGAAGAAACTGAGAGATTTGTATTAGAAAAAAACTTCCTTGACCATGTGGATGTAAAACCAGGAGCAGGAGTCCAGAATCATCAGCTCTCCAGAATAAGGGAAGTTTCCAGATCCAATAGTAAGAAATTGAAAAATATTTTACCATCAATTATTATTATATTAATAATATTTATTAATTTATTATCAGTAATTATTATCTAAGTGGCATGCACTGCTTGTGACAGTTTTTAGTAAGACTTGAAGGCTTTCTTATATGTGCTGAACATAATTTAAATTATTAACCCATTGCTCTTTATATTATGAAGATTAAACGTCAAGTTGGATTTACAGTATTGAAACAGATTTGTCTTCATTTTCTCATTTATCAATACAAGCTACAGAAAGATGTTCAAACACTATGTTATTGATTTTTGGAACAGTGTCATTCTGTGTTCACATCTGTAATCAGAGGTCTAACAGCTGAAATATTATCCCTATTCCACAAAAATTAATTTGGCAAATCAATGAAAGGAATTGGGTTAAAATGATTTCACACAAAATCAGTTCAATAAACTGTTGCGCTAATTAACACTGGTAGTTTGTGGTTTTTTAACAAGGTCCTACACAGAAGTTCAGCAGGATGCCAAGAGTTATACAAAGGCTGAGCTAGTCTTTTCACTGTGTGTAGATTGAGCCTTGATGCATATTTTTTATTTTTTTTTTTAGCTAGAGATAGGTGATAGCTGTCACTAGAGCATTAAGTAATTATTAATAGTGTGAGTATGTTTTATACACAGATTCTGTACCACATCCAAAAATGTGAGAATCACCTTTCTCCCACTAAAAGCTGTCTGAAATATGGCCCGATCACATCCCTTTATGAAGGGAAAATATTCCCACACTCACTTCACACGAGTAAACTGAGGTACAGCCTGCTTAATGGTCTGCTGTTTCAGAAAGGAGCATCAAACAGCTATAGTAAACATGGATTTTCACAGAATTTTAAGAAAGCTTAGCATCTCTAAAAAGAAGTCCAGTTCGTAGGAAAGGTTTTACATGACCTCTCACACTCTCACCACGCCCTGGCCACTCGAGGATGCTACTCGGCTACTACCACATCATTTACAGGCTAGTACTCTGCTTCATTGCAACCTGGACATTATTCTAAACAAATAATGTCCCTTTTTTTCCTTTCTCTCCGTTGCCCCCTCCCCAAGTGCTGGCCCGTCCCCTCTGCTGTGGAAGGTGTCTTTGGAGCAGCCAGGACAACGTGACTTGAAGGACTCCCCCAATCCTCCACAACCGAGGGGGAAACGCCGGTGGCGAGCAATCCTGGGCAGGCGGAGGACAGAAAACGAAAGCCCTGCTTCCAAATCTTAATTACAGCTAGCACGGATTAAGTAATAGCCACTAACCTCTTCAGCTCACAGAGGACAAACGTGGTCCTGTTTAATTCTCCTCTGCTCCCTGCAGCTCCCTCTTACACAACGCTCTGCAGCTCCGGCATATCACCTCCCGCACGCCCTATCGCGGTCGCGGCAGCAACACCCCCTCGGCCGGCAATCCAATAAGGCACTGCAGGGGCGGGCTGAAGCCACAGGCGGCTGGAGCAGGCGCTGAGGCTGGGAGCTTTCGCCCGGGAAATACCCAGAAAGCTACACGTGGCTCCCAAGGGGTTGGCAAATCCCCGGGGACCTGGGAAAGACCTCCTGGTTAAGCCCGGGCAGTGGTCTCTCTGACGTAGGGTTTCCAAAATTATAAACTACATATCAGTAAACCCCGTTCATATGCTTAATTTGCCTCAGTAGCTGCAGCCATAGAGAAAAAATAGAATAGAAAAGAAATTTAGGATTATATATCTATTGAAATTAGTCACCGTGGAATGCTGAACTAACTGACCACAAGGGTCCTTGGCAGAACATCCAAGATAGGGCCAGAAAGAGGAACAAGCGGGGGCAACTCCTCAGTCTAAATTTGTGCCAACTGGGTAAAAGGTGATTTTGGCAGGGAGAGTGAAAACACTGACTCAGAGCCCACCGAGTCTAGAAGCCTTCTGACTCAAGAGGAGGGGGAGACTGAGGATGCAGACTAATTAACATATGTGAGATAATCACTTAACCAGTAGAATCACAGAATATTCTGAGTTGGAAGGGACCCACATGGATCAAGGATCAACCCAACACTGAAGTGAATGGCCGATATGGGGATTGAGCCTAAGACCTTGGTGTTATTAGCACCATGCTCTAACCAAGCTGAGCTAAGAACATATAATACTAATTAATGAGACAACTATGCAACTTGTAGCCAATGAATACTGGTATTTTTGTTTCCTAAAATGTATAAATAATGTAAAGTTTTGATAATCAGGGAGCTAGCTTTTCGTGGGTTAACAAAAGGCTCCTTTTTTTGCACAAACTAGAATAAAGAAATAAAGATTCCTCTCCTCGGTGTGTGAATTGGCATTGCACACCACATAATGAGCCCACGTTAGGGACAGCAACCCCAGCCAGGCTCTCCCAGAGCCCACTCACATAATAGTTTGCAGACACAGGCACATCAGCAGTGTTTGTGTCTGTGCAGCTGCAGCCATAGGGTTTACATTGCAGGATGAATCTGCGCTGAGGAAATTGGGAGTTTCAATAGTGACAAGTGGGAAAGAAATCATTCTGTGCCTGGCTTTGCCCAAGCAGGAGGCATGCAGAGAGCAGATGCTAGGACAGCCCACGTTAGGTGTTAGAGAAGTTCTTACTCAAGACTTTGCCTCCCATTCTACTGGGACTGCTTTGTGCCAGACAACATACTGTGCTTCAGCACTAACTTCTCCTAGGAGAGACACCTTTGACCCAGATCTTACTCCCAGCCTCTTTACTTTCTTATCTACATGCAACAGGACTTTCAGCTGCTTCTTTTGGGGCTTGGAAGATAAAAGCCTGTGAGTGTACAGCTATTTGCCCTCAGGCCAGCAGTTCCTGCAATGAACAATGTATGAAATGAGGATGGTCTGAATTCCACAGATCTTTCTACGCCATGCTGATGGTGGACATTCATACAGTGGAAACCTCAAACTGTGTTACATTGTGTGGTGGTTTTGATTGGCCCAAAACATCAGCAAAGTATTTTTTAACATCTAGGAGAAATTTGGACCCCTCAGAAGCTATTGTGGTAGGCCTGGGGAGGTGCCTGAGGGGTGGGGAGTGGCACGGAGATGGTTCCTGTGTGTCCTGAGTGTAAATTCTGGAAGTTTTTACATCAAGCCCAGCAGAGCCAATCTCTGGTGGCTCTGAGGGTGATGGACATGCTGCCGGCCAAGTTTGGGCCAATTAGAAGTGCTAGTTACGCCTCTGTGAAAACATATTTAAGAAGAAATCAAAACAAGGTTGGCATGCACTTCTTTGTAGTTGGAGGAGGAGGAGGTGGAGGTAAAAATATGTGAAGGGAGAGCAGCATGGAGACGCCAAGGTCAGTGAAGAAGGTGGGGGAGGAGGTGCTCCAGGCGCCGGAGCTGAAAACCCTCTGCTAGCCATGGGGGGAGCAGGAGGTTCCCTCTGCAGAGTCCACAAGGATGCAGAAATCCACCCACAGCCCACGCCAGAGGAGCAGGTGGATGCCTGGAGAAAGCTGTGAACTAGTGGGAGTCTCATCTAAAGAGTTAAAACTGCAAAGGCCTTGCTCCTGGGATGGAAGCAGCCTGGCCTCGGCTCAAGAGAGTCTGCACAGCATCTTATGGACAAAGAGACTCATGTTGCAGCAGAATTCGGGCGGGATGTTGCTCGTGAGGTTGGACCCCACCAAAGAAGTTCCCAGAGGACTATCTCTTGTGGGAGGGACCCCATGGCTAAGTAGAGAACCCCTCTCCCTGATTGGGCTGACCAGAAAACCCCTACCCTGCCCCCTGTCTGTGTTGCTGCTTTGGAAAGAGGGAAGGGGAGTGAGTGGAGAGACTGCTTCTTAAGAGAGCAGAGGAACTGTCTGGAGAGAGAGAGAGATAAGTAGAGATAAAGATTATTTGTAGTAGAAGAATTGTGGTGATGAATAGATTTATGGACTTGCTCTGTGGACTGAGAAAATACCCCACACCCTGCCTCCCTAACCAGGCTTGTTGGTTAAAAAGAGGAAAGGGGTGAATAAAATGGGTTCGTAAGAGGGAGGGGGTGAGTGAACAAAATAGTATATGAAAAGTTTATTTTTGCCTTGGATTTTATCCTCCAACTCTGTTAGGTAATTAAATCACTTTTTGCAACTTTAAGTTTGGAGCCTGTTTGCCCTCTTTTTTTCATCCGTGCATCCTCCTACCAGTGTCCTATCTCATTTGACTCACGAGATTGGTGTGTATTTTTGCAGGTTTTTTTGTTGCCGCAAGAGAGAGTCGAGGTGCCTGGCGTTTAGTCAGGGCCAAACCCCGACACATTGGAATTATAAGTACAAAGGAGCAAATTGTGTATCCTGTCATCTCAAACATAAAGTAGAAATACCTCTGGAGAACATTTTTTTGTTTTGCACACAAGTGTGTTCAAGTCAACCCGTTTCTGGTACATCTTGGGGTGTGCTGTGTAAAGTAGTCACACCAGAGGAAGCTTTATCAGTGATCCCAAGGGCTTTAGCTGTCTGGGCTTAAATGTGACTTTTATGAATAGTGATGTCTTTGGAATGGGGAAAAAATAAAACTAAACAGGCAGTCCTCCCACCTCACTGATGATGAAGGAAGCTTATTTTCAGCCTGAATTCTTCCCATAGAAATTAAAAATTCAATGCTTCTTTGGATTCCTTAAATTCTTTATTCTTAAATTCTTCATTCTAAAATTCTGCAGGTTGGGATTTTGAGAGTGACACACCCTTCTTTCCATATTTTCTTATTTCTGACATGTTAACTTCCTAATCAGAAAGATTACAGGAACTCACTTGGCCTCCTCCCAGCTTTTTTTTGCCAGAGTCACATTTTCTGAACCACTTATGAAGTTGTAACTATTGCAAAACTTCCATAAGTTTTAACTACTGCAAAACTTCCATGGTCTAACATAACTTTGACTGCACTTAGATTTTGTGATGACATTACTATGCTGGTTGTTTCAAATAAGTTATAAGATGTTTCAAAACTATTTCCATCTTCTCTCAATGACACTGTATTACTATAGGTTAAACTACAAATTATGCCTCAGCAGCTTTAGTTACAGTTGTTACAAAACTGAAAAAAGGAGCTCCAGAAAGTAATTGAAAAATTATACACAAAACTAACAAGCAGGAAGTTTAAAGTCTGAAGATCTTCAACATGTGTGTGGTATTGCATAAAGGAGGATTGGCAGAGCAGGAGAAACAATATTTAAACATATACATCATGAGTTCTACATATGGGACAGTTAATGACTAGCACATGACTGTATGATTAGCATAAAGTAATGAATCAATTAGCACATGATAGGAAATGGTAATGCATAGCAGAACATATGAAAGAATGCATATGGGAGTGATTGGAGGCAGATGTAACTCAGAGCCCTTGGATTCAGTAACCATGTTCCTATTTGTACAGCCACGTGATCTACAGGAGGTGGAACCTGTTCCGTCTCATAATTAAGCTTGTAAAAAAAAACCCCAACAAAAACCAAACAAAGAAACAAAACAAAAAAACACCCAAAAAACAAACAAACAAAAAAACCCAAAACAAAAAAACCCCACCTACTTTCCAAATGGATCAGATCCCAAAACCAGATGGAAGTGGCACAACACACAGCCAAACAGGAGGGCACAACGGCCTCCTTCCACCACACCTGTAGTTGGGTTAGCTTAAACGAATCCTGTACCTACCTGCTGTTTGATCCTTGTATACAGCCTCTAGCTCCCTCTGCCATAGCATTGTTTATTTTTTCAGGCAGCTAGATAAAACCCCAAACATTTAAATGAGCTCCAGACCTGGACAAGAGGTGGGGGGAGTGGTTCTTCCAGTGGTGGAATGAGATATTGGCTCTGAAGGAGTAATTTGTAGCTGTGAGATGAGTGGCCAGCATTAGTTGGGTCCCCAGGGTGGTGACAGCACACAGGGGAAAATGCCAGCCTGGGAAGACATAACAGCAAATAGCCCCCGGCATGGACATAGTAATACTGGTGTCTTACACCAGCTCTCTCTCTTTACATATGGAAATAGCAGAGAGAATATCTATAAATAATAAGTACCTTTCAGTACCAATAAAGCTTCACCAAAATTGGATGGATATTGCACAGTTTTCATCATTGCAAAATTACCAGGAAAAAAGGCCAGCAGGGTCTGTTAGTTAAGCTAACACAGGCATAGCTGGGAATTGTAGACAAGTTTTTGGCACAAAATCTTCTTTAAGGTCTGAAATGTATGAAATAGATTTTTCAGAAAGTAATTAAGATCTGTAGGAGTCAGGCCACTCTGAAGGTAAAGGTAACTGAATCCGCCAAAGAAGGGACAGCAGTGGAAAGGCAGAATGGGACAAAAAATTTTAAAAACCTGCAGCTTTGCATACAAAACAGTCTCTTAACAGGGCTTTTTGGGAGTGTAATAAGAGGCTGGGCCATTTGCTCCCCTTTTTGTCCTGTGTTTCTCATTGTCTCTTTTTTGGTCATACCTGCACATTCTTTTTTTCTGCTAATTGTCCTTGCACACCATGTTTCTCACCACTCTCACCTTCCTCAGTTCCAGAGGTGTTACAAGTCCTAGGAAGCAGACACATTAATTAACATCAGCTACAATATAGCAATATAGTAACTTCTTACTTGTCGGGAACAACTAAGCAATGCAAAATAACGTAATCAGCTCCTGATAGCAGTTGACTGGAAACTACTAGAAGCTTGACATGGGAAGAAACAGTTTTATTTGGGAGAATGAAATAGCAGTGTTCCACTAAATCACAATGGTAAGGCAAAAGGTGTAAATAAGAAGCTGGAAGCTACTAAGAGAACAAACTGGCTTGGCAACAGCCCTGAGAATAATGCCTGACTCAACTCCTCAGCCAGGAAGCACATACAATAAATATCAAAGTAGGTAGGATGCACTAAGGAACAGCAGCACAACACACTCTGATGTTATTGGTACACTCATAATTTAATTTCAGATGAATCAAGACCACGAGCCAAAGCTCAGGATCATGTAATCCAGCAGTGCTCATACACACTTTACAAATGCCACAGCCTAAGTGCTGAGCTCAGGAACAGTGCTGGACAGCTCGTTTAAATAAACTCCAACAAGGACATCAGCTTACATGGAACAATGGGGAGGGATAAATCTGGAATTAAGAAGATGAGCTAAAGACAGCAGCGTTTAAATTAAATATTAATGTCAGTGTGTGGAATCAGAAGGCCAGATTAGATACAGAATTTTCTTTGGGGATTGCTGGACAGACACTGTTGGTTTTTTCAATTTGATTTGACTACATGGACAAAACAAGAGTGGTTTTATAGTGTCCCTTGGATCAGGGCTTGTCCTAGAAAAAATAATAATAAAGCACCACAAAAGAGAGCGGATCTTTGGCAGCAAGCTCAGGTGTGGTCTGGATGAGCAGCACGGGGCTGAGGGGATGTGTGCTGCGGGGCAGCCTGTGCAGCAGCAGTGGCTGGGGACTGCACCTGTCTCTTCACAGGCTGCCCGCAACCTGCCCCGAAGCTGAGGCCATGGCTGCGGGACACCTGCCAGCCCCGGGGAGGCGCTCACTGAGGAAACCCTCAACTCCACCATGGGGAAGAGGGACCCTCGGAAAATTCTGCTTGAGACATAGGCGGCCTCAGCATCACAATTACATGATGCCGCATTATGAGAAAGACATTAAGCTATTAGTGCCCAAAGGAAGGCAACAAAGATAGTGAAGGGCCGTGAGGAGAAGCCATTAGAGGAGTGATTGAGGTCACTTGGTCTGTCCAGCCTGAAGGAAACTGAGGGGAAACCTCATCAGAGACTACAATTTCCCCACGAAGGGCAGAAGAGAGAGAGGCACTGATCTCTTTTTTTGGTGACAGAACCCGACAGAACGGCATGGAGTTGTATCAGGGAGGTTTATGTTGGCTATTAGAAAAAAGTTCTTCCCCCAGAGGGTGGCTGGCCACTGGGAAGTGGCCACAGCACCAAGCCTGACAGAGTTCAAGAAGCGGTTGGACAATGCTCTCAGGCACCCGGACTCTCGGAGTGTGCAGTGCGGGGCCAGGAGCTGGACTCGGTGATCCCTGCGGGTCCCTCCCGACTCGGGAGATTGCCGGAACACTCTCCCCTCCGCCACTCGAGCGCCTCCCGCCATCGCCCCCTGCCGCGCCCCGCCGGCACCGCAGCAATGGCGGCCGCCCCGGCCCCCGCGTGAGCCCGACGCCAAGCGCCGCTGCCGTGAGTGGGGACGGGCAGCCGAGCCCGGGCGCGGCCAGGGCGGGACCCGCCGCCGCTCCCGCCGGTACCGCCGCACCAGAGCGAGCCCCGCCGCCCCTCCCGGCGGGCTCGGCCTGGCGCAACAGGGCGGCGGGGGGCGACCGGGGCCAGCAGCTCCGGAAAGGGGCGCGGGAGGGGTTTGCGCCGGGGCAGTTCCGTCGGGGCTCCGGCCGCGGCAGCGCCGCAGTGACTGCGGGGAGCGGCGGGCGCCTAGAAAGGCGGCGGGGGTTAAAGCAGGGGCACTGAGCGGTGGCAGCGCAGCGAGGGCAGCGGTGCTGTGAGGCGGGCGGCGGCTTGCTCAGTGACCCCGAGAGCCCCAAGTCATTTCCCCTCGGGCCCTGTTGATGATAATTGCACTTGAGATACATCTCAGCCGCCTTCAGAAGAGGGGTGCGAGGCAAATTTATCTAGCAAGCTACAAAGAAAGCCTGCTATGCAGAGAATAATCAGGAATGTGGTAGAAAACATCTCTTGTTTAAAACAGGCACAGGCCCACAGTGCCCGCGGTGTGGGGGAACTCGGTGGCAGGAGCAGAGCCAGACGAAACTTGAAAAGGTACGGCAAACATTAGGCAAGTTGGTTGCAGTAACTCATGCACATGGTAAGGAAACTACAGTCAGATTTACTTTGTTATTGAGGTATGGCTTGTGAAGCGATCAGGTTGTCTTGAGCACGTTTAATGTTCAAACACTGCAAAGGAAAGGGATTGCTGTGTTTCTCTCTCTATAAAATTGGAACTTTCCTGTTTAAGTCTGCTCTGAGCACTGAAGCAAACAAGATTTCCCCTATCCCTTCTTATTGGTGGGGCTAGTTGCTCCTGCTTTCCAGCCTAGTTGGTTTTATTCTTCTCATTCACATGAATTCTTTAAGTGCAAGAAGAGAGCATGCAACATGAAGTTTGAGTGGCCTGGGTTGCTTCTTTTTGAGCCAGTTTTTGAAGTGTTGGAACAAAAAAAAAAAACCCCTAGTCCAGCCTCAAAGGCTGGAGTAATAGCAGACTGGGACAGCAAGGTGGCTCTGTTCCACCGCCTGGCTGAACATCGTGCATCAGGCTTAGGGATCAGCTGGCTTTTTGCAAGTTGGTTTTTCCAGTGCATCGAGGCTTTCTGGACATGGCATGCACTGCAGCTGCACAGTTCAGCAATAGGATGGGAAAAGTGGCATGAGCACCCGTGTTCCAGCAGCAGCTCCTCAGACCTGCAACTACGCCTTGTTTTGAGTCTAAGCTTTGGCTCAAATTTGAACAGTAAACCAACGTTTCATACTCTGCAGTAGCCCGTGTGAAGGGTTCTCAGACTTGACTGGGGGTGTGGTAGAGACAGATGCATGCATATTGACAGATAAGAGAATACTGCCTTTCTGCCTAGAGATCCTGTTGCGGTAGTTAAGACTTGGCAAAAATTGCTGCCCTCACTATCTCAAATAATTAAGTGCTGAAATATCCCAGATCAGCCAAATTCCATTAAACACAAAGTCCAAAGAAAAGTTATCTTAAACAAGCAATGTACCAATTGTGAAGCTGTTGCATTTATTTCCCCGAGGAAGAAAGGATTCTCGTCAAGAGTGGGGTGAAGAGGTTAGCCAAACTTAATGTGTCATTTTTTTTGTTACATGAGCTTTAACTTAGACTACTGTAAATTGAATGACAAAACATGGAGAATGGAGATAAGGAGCTTTTGGGATTAAAAAATAAAAATAAAACCCAAAGCCTTTATTACTATCTTGCAGCTTTTTCTAAGTAGTACTTTGCTGTTGCAGTTCTGAAATTAATGAAGTGTGCATGGATTATTACTGAGTGTATTTTACTTCAAAGCTGGTTATTCCCCAGAAGACAGAGGCTTTGCATGTCTGTTAATACAGTACTTTCCAGGCCACTTTTCTAATACAAACTTCTGGGGTTTGGCTCACTGCCAGAGGAGCAAAATAGCATCCTTACCTTTGCAGCTGTGACCACAACACAAGAAGGAAGAAGAGCTGATGCTGGGGGTTGTTTTCACTGCACTTAAGGCACCTTAAGACTTGGAGCTGACACAAAGAGATGGGCCTACGCACACCCTCCCTAAGCAACATGTCTGTTAAGGCACTTGGCCTTTCTTTTATACCTGCCCCAGTTAGGCCAGCACAGGTGAATGCAGCTTATCTGTTAACCAGGACAGCTCCCTCCATGTGAGCATTGCTGTTGCACAGCAGCTTCCCTCATCTGCCGATGCTGCCTTTACCCAGTCTGCAGCACAGCCATCGGAGCAGCTCTGAGAATGTTTGGTGGCAGCTCAGCTTGCAGTTGTTCTGAGAATTAGGAGGAGGCTCTAGCTACAGATCTGAAGGCTGGCTGCATCAGCTCCAGACAACTTTTTTGTGTAGACCTCTCTGCTTGTCCAACTCCCAGCTGTCCAAGTACCACTATAACAGAAGTCAACCAATGATGTGTGAACACCTACTTTGAAATGCTTGCATATTCAAGCAAGTGGAAGTGGAGATGGGGAAAAGGGCACTTAGCAGGATTTTTCTATTTCTTTGTACTGCTGTTGGTGACTCGGTCTACAGGTTTGAGCTGTGATTTTGCATAAATGAGGAGGTTGCAGAAAAACGCTGTATTGTGTCAGTTTCTGGGAGGAGCAGTTACGTAACCATCAGGCTAATGTGGAGCTAACCTCGAAGAGGAAGTTTAACTTTTTTTTCTACACAGTATATTGTAAGGAATAGAAAATTCTTGAGAGTGTACTTCTGAAAAGTTACCTGATACACAAGAATACTGGAATATGTTAGTAAAATTTCAAGTTATCAGTTCAGTATTAATTCTTAGTCTTTTCCCTGTTGTGAGCAACTTGAAAAAGCATCACCAGCTACTTTAAACTGGCATTTGACTTGCATGTTTCAGGGATCCTTTCTGGTATTAGAATGTCTTAAGTGACAGAATACTTTCATCTGCTGTGGTGCAGTGGTGGTTTTTTAACAACTACACAGCACTAATAGCAGTTGAATTTAACTATCCCAACCCCCTTCCCCCAGGGCAGAGTAATTTGCTTTTCTTGGTGTTTAAGTGTTTTCACTAAGTGTTTGCATAGCATACCACCAGCTAAAATGCATAGTCCCTGTTTCCAGAGCTGTCTCAGAGTACTCTGCATATCCTCAGTACACAGCAGGTAATAGGAGTTTTACCCTACCTTTCTTACCCCTCCCTACACCAAATTAAAGGTCCATCCTTCTATTAATTTGATCACTGCACTAAACATAGTAAGCCCAATTATCCATTACATCAAAATGTATTCTGCCATCATGTTATTAGACCTCTTATAGATCAAACTGGAGGCAAGTGAACAGGGAATGTTTTCTTTTTTCCTATCTGTAGCTGTATCTGCTTTGAAGATTGGCTTTGTAAGCTTCTCCCATTAACTAACAAAGAGATAGAGATCTTCCACATCCCTGTGTGCCTTCTCCAGATGTGGATTAAGTTCATTAATGGCAACAGTAATCTCCCAGACTGTCTGACAGGTGTTGATCTGTGCGCCAGCACTAGTGCAGATTCTCACTTTGATGATGTTAAATGAGTGAGAGCCAAGAGCGTGGGTTTCAAGCAGATTGTCTCCATGCACTTTGGCATGAAGTTTTCAGATGGATCACCAGAAGCTGCACCACCAGTGAATGCCCAACAGTCCACAACTGATAGGTGGAAAAGTTCACGAGAGCAGGCAAGAGCTAACCTAAACAAACCACACACACAGAACCCATAGTGGGAACACAATGCTCAGGATCAGGTATTTTCATTTGCAGACTCGTGCTTATTCCAGATGTAGACATAGCCAGCAGTAATTACAAGAATCCAGTCTAGCATTAAAATAATTAAAATTGATATATTGAACTCTCCCAGAAGGAAGACCCGTAAGAAATGGAAATATCGATAGGGAAATTTGATCCAACAGAAGTCTAACACAGTCCCAATGACCTCACACCACTCCTTTTCAGTCTTTTAGCACTCTACAAGAGCCTCTAAAACTGGTTGTGTGGTATTGGTGAACACCACAAATTGAAGGTAAATACAGGGTGACACACCAAGATCTGGACTACTCAAAAAGATATGGTCATCTGAACAACATTCATTTTAATGTAACATGAGAGATCAATCACCTGAGGCTGGGAAATGTATGTAGGGTACCTTGGAGGTAGGAGAAAAGAAGAAGATACTCAGAATATAGAGGCATTTGTGGATACAGAGTGACTAAACTGCCAAATGATAGTTCAGTTTGGCAGGTTATAAGTAGAAGGAATGCAAGTCTTGCCAGAGATAAAAATTAATAGATTTGTGTCCTGTTCATCACATAAGAGAACCACAAAAGAAGTTTTAGCATTAAAACCAGGCACAGAAACATAAGTTAAAAGGTTAGAGAACTGCAAAAACCTACTCTGGAAAGCACGTGAGATAAGAGTGATTAGAATTCATTAGATAGGCTTAGAGGAAATTCAGATACTTTCCATACAGATGTGGTTTTTTTTTAGAGATTGTTGCTGGGCTGCTCTTCACCTACTGGGGAAAATAGTATAAGCCAGTAGGATAAAGACAGGCCTAGCCAGGTAAAATGTCAAGGATAATGTAGATGGACACACAATGAGAAAAACAAGCCATGAAATACCTTGTTTAGGAGGATGGTGTTTGTTCTTGAGGTCTAAAAATGAGGAACAGTATTATCTTAAAAATCCTCCATGTCTTGTCAGCTCAGTGCAGATGTCACTAAGTCTTACATGTAGCCTTGCTTTCTTTGATTGCTGATTTAATTTACTTCTGGCCCCTCTACAAAATGGAAACCTCTTCAAAATATATAGCTAGCATCTCTTCAGTGGCCTTTCCTGTAAGTACCCATGCCAAGCAGGTGACAGAGTGATTTTTCCTCTGTACTTAGAGGAAAGTACTCTGTGGTTTTCTACCTGCTCACCATTATCTCCAGCCATAATAAAGGCGGACTTTGGAGAAACATTTGCCGTATTTGGTTACTGGTTGTTCAGTAAGTATCTTATGAATGAGCATTCTGAGGAAGGAGACACATCCTGTCTTTTTACAGGAGCGACACAGCACTGTATTCACATGATTTAAGTATCACACGTTTAACTTCTAGTCAATAAAAGCTTTAGGCTTGAATTTTTGCCTTGGCACTTTAATATCATCTCTCCTTAGGATTCTTAGAGAAGCAACATGATGTAGTTCATACACGAACACATTTTGACTACTGAGTTTAGATGAAAGAATGATGTTGCTTATTCCAGTAGGACTGGAAAGCAACTGTGAGCACTTAGAACTACAATATTAGCTGTATGTGAGTTACTAGAGCTGCAGGTATCTAAGCTTAATCCTGGCATCCAGGAACATTTCCTTGGATTTTACTGGACACATACATTTATGGACACAGCTGTACAAGCACTGAGAGAGAAAACTATAAGCCTACGTGCTTCAGAGCCTGCACTACAGTTAAAAACATACTGCATACTAGCACAAGTGAAAGGGAGAGCTGCTATGTGCAACTTAATCATTACATTTGGTCTAGCAGTTGCATAGATACCAAACTCCTCTACAAGTGCTGGTTTGCTGTAGTACAACATTTCTACACGTAGTGTGGTTAGAGAGCCCACCTTAACAGATGCTTTAGAATAAATAGTACTTCTAAGATTTCCTGTGCTGTATAGGATTACATTAAGAAGATGGAAGCCATCACATACCACGTGAAAAAGGGTAATTAATAGCTTACCAAGAACCCAATATATACCACATAACAGTCTTCAGTCCTTTTAAAAAAAAAAATGTACCAAAATTTGTAGCCTAGAACATTTTCACTTAGTTTCCTACCTAAAGTAACTGTAGGCTCCTACTATAAAGTGACTCTTCTTAATACTAGAAGCTCACAGGTACTTTCTCTCAAATTTTGGTGCTTCCCCCCACTACTGTTTTTAACCTTTCTTCTTTGAGCCTCACAGATGCAAAGCTTTCAGTTGAATTAACTCTGCCTTATCCAGAAGTGGTGAGGAACATGTTTCTCTGAATCTTAAATCTTGCTAGGTATGAAGGACTAATGCTTAAAAAAAATAAGTTGCCTGAATTTCTGTTACTTTGGGAGTTTGGGGGTTTTTTGTTTGGTTTGTTTTGATTTGTTTTTCCAGTCAGAATTTCACAGGCTTCTGAGTAAATGAGTTCAGCTCCAGGGGTGTACACTATTAAACACAGGATGTTTGCTTCCCATGTTTATTACAAAATCTACAGTGATCTCCACACAGCTTCCATTTAATTGGAGTTCTGCCACCAACTTAAATAGGTAGCTCAGGTCCAAATTAATTAACAGAATGGAAAGGTTTACTCCAAGTGTGGGATGTAGTAGAAAGATTAGAAGCTGAGCAATTGCCTTTACGTGGTGAGCGTGCCCGAGCTTGATGAGGTTATTTCCTGAGCCTAAACTATAAACAACCAACCGTGCAAAGTTGCAAAACAGCATATGGGATGCATTTGCTGGAAATTATGACAAAAACTAACAATTTTCACCTCACTGAAGTCAGTGAAACATTTTCCATGTACTTGACTGGAGCCAGGATTTTGCTGTAGGTGCTTACGCTTCAACTTGCAGAAATTAATGCACACTGCACAGTAAATACCTCTGAAAAATATTTTAGCTCATCTCTTCCCCAGTTCTTCCTTTCTCTTTAAGCTGAATTTTAAATTGCTTTCCTAAACCTTTTCCACATCCATTCCCCTTTTTAAATCAGAAGCTGAATAGATATCCTTTCAGCATTCTGCTTGAGCAACACCAATGGTGTCACTTTTACACTGTACCAATCATGATGTACAATAGTATGATGTCTTCCATCTGAATTTCAAAGCACTTAACAAATATTAATTAAGTATTGTGTCTCTGTGAGGAATGTAAGTAATTAATTTTATAAGCCAACACCATTTAAAGGTGAGAGAAGGGTGGATTCTCATCTTAGTGCATAGCCTCTTACTCGTTTACAGTTATTTTCTTCCTGGGTGTCTAGACCTGAAATAAGTTCATTATACAGCTTTTGTAATGGCCTCAGTAACAGGAACATTTGTGAAGCTGAACTGCAACACACCTCTTGTGTATCCATTATGTGAAAGCATGCCCTCTCAAATTTGTTGTAAAATGTTATTGTGGTAAATCAAGTCAGTAGAGAAGAAAGATGAAGAATTTGAGACGTAAGCTCCAGCCCTGCCTTCACTTCATCAGAGCAGGTGCTTCTAAACTTGGTGTCCTATGTTTGCTTTTCTGTGAGTAGCAAAGGACTTCCTAGATGCTGCAGGCTTCCTTTTCCCAGACACATTTACTCTTTCCACCTGGTAATTGCATTTTGGCAGATTTTGTGGGCTTCATAAATTTGTCTGGGCTTTGTGGATGTGTGGTAGCTATAGAGACCAGACACTGCTGAACTGGTTGCTGCATGCCTGGGAGCTCTGGATGTCAGCACTGTGGGCACACAGCAGTTACAGGACATGAAGCCCCTTGCAGGAGCAGCTCTGTGTGTGTTCTGTGTGTGCTCTGAATCATGTGCTGTTCAGCCATGCATATGAAATGCAAAACATCAGAAAGAGCAGACTTGATGCAGACATATTGTGCAGCTACTGAGGCTGTGCAGTCAGCCCCATGCTTTCATGGGGGAACTATGTAGTTATTTGCATATAGATTATACAACCCCTGCTCCTGTGTATTGCAGCTGCTGCATGTGCTCACAATTTTTTCTACCCATGAAATCCTCTGCAGACCTATGGGATTTCTACTGCTCTAGTTTGCACTCCGATATACACACTTCTCCAAAGCAACACGACCCTTACTTGTTCCACTTCTCCTTTCAGTTCTCCCTTCCCTTCTAGTAACAGGTCCTTGCACTAAGACAATTCTTTCATGAGACACTCTCAGAGAATTTCAGTTTGCACAGAAGAGAGAGGTAGCAGTCCTCAGTCCTTTTTCCGTTCCAGGAGTCCTTGGTCTTGGTAATTCTGCTGCTTACCATGCACTGGTTCTGACATGTATTGGATCTCTCCATTAGCAACTTTGTCCTATTAGCCCAGAAGAAAAACAGCAGAAAGGTGGGTAGCTTTCTCTGGCATAGTAAGGTAAATAGCTGACTAAATGACAGATATAAGGTAGAGGATCAGCAAATGTGCCAAAGATACCAAGCTGTGCAGTGTGGAGAAAAGAGATGACACTTGACAGGCTTGAGAGGTGAGCCTGTGTGAGCCTCATGAAGTCCAACAAGGCCAAGTGCAAGGCACTGCAGATTGGTTGGGGCAATCCCAAGCACAAATAGGCTGAGCAGAAAATTGATTGAGAGCAGCCCTGGAGACAGGATGAGATGGGAAGCTTGACATGACCCAGCAATATGCACTTGCAGCCCAGAAATCCAACCGTGTCCTGGGCTGCATTCAAAGCAGCATGACCAGCAGGGTGAGGGAGGGGATTCTGCCCCTCTGTTCTGCTCTTCTCTCATGAGACCCTATGTAGAGTGCTTTGTTCAACATAAGAAGGAGATGGACCTGTTAGAACAAATCCAGAGGAAGGTTACAAAGATGCTCAGAGGGCTGGAGCACCTCTCCTGTGAAGACAGGCTGAGAGGGTTGAGGATGTTCTGCCTAGAGAAGAGAAGACTCCAGGGAGACCTTGGAGCAGCCTTCCTGTATCTAAAGGGGATCTAAAAAAGCTGGAGAGAGACTTTTTTACAGTCCAGTGATGATAGGACAAAGGGGAATAGTTTTAAACTGAGAGTAGGTTTACATTACATATTAGGAAGTAATTCTTTACTGTGAGAATGTTGGGACATTGGAACAGGTTGTCCAGAGGGATCCCTGAAAGTATTCAAACCCAGATTGGATGTGGCTTGAGTATCCAGATCTAGCGGGTAGCATCCCTGGTCATGGCAGGGGGTTTGTTGAAGTCCCTTCCAACTCAAACAATTTCTATGATTCTATGATCAGGGGAGTACCAAGCTGTTGCAAGTGCAGCTGGGAGGCTGGCAAAGAGATTGAGAGACCTGACCTCTCAGTTTTGCAAGTGACTTGTTAGATCAGCTTAGCTGCCTGTGAAGTGGTAATTCGATTTGTTTCTTTTACAGAACACAGGCCCTACATTGCCTCTTTTTCTCTCCTCTTTGTCATTTACAGCTATGTCATTCAATCTGAGAGAATCTGGGTGGATTCACAGTTTTTGTCACAACACCATATTAGAATCATATATTTGGAGGGCTTATCAAGGATTTTCTACATTGTTCTCCTACAGGCAATTGCATATAAACTTTCTTCCATGTGTTTCTGTGGCCTCACACCAGTTGGGTTATTTGTTTTTCACTGCTATTCATATGTTGGAGGCTAAAACCATTACTATAGTCATGTTCATAAACCTTTATGATTTTTAAATATGCTTACTTTAAATCCATTGTCTTGCTCAATTGAATTAGTTTCAAAATTGTACCTAAAGCTAACTACACCTCCCATGTTGTGTGGAAACTGCTTTGAAATTAATCAGAAATTTGAGAAGGTTCTGTTGGCTGCCTCAGAGAGTGTCAAGCACATGAAATATTCCTCCTACCCCCCTGGGAAATTAAGAAATAAATAAAGGAATAATACTTTTTTCCCCCTACTGCCTAACATCCAACTAGATTTGAACTGGAAGAAAATCACACCATGATGAAATCTGATTTTTGCTTCAATATTGTTTGAGAAATGAGGGAAGACTTCAGTGCGGTAATAACGCAGTTTAGACACCCGTCTGCCACAGTGGTGGAGCTCAGAAGATCAAAAGAGCATTCTCATCTGCTTTACATACACACACACCCAGTGTTCATTCATTAATGGCATACTTTTAATGTAGGTTATAACTGTACACATTTTACAACAAAGCAGTGCCATGAAGTCCCCTGTCCCAAGGGAACAGCATGACCAAACAAAAATGTCTGGTTGATTAAAGCATTCTCAGCGGCTGAGAACATCCCTAACCCTGACACGTTTTACTGTGAACTTTAAAAGGGTGGGAAGAATAACTGCACACCACCATCTTCACTTGATGGTATTGTTCAGAATGAATCCCCTACTGTAAAATAATCCCTGATAAAAGGTTTTCTAGCTTTCAGAAGTCATGCACTCAAAGCATACACAGTGAGGGTGTGTTGTAGTATCAGTGCTCTGTAAAGTATGTGCAAATTGGTTTGGGATTGCCCACCTGTTTTGGTGACAGAAAGTGAAAGTCTAGATATGTGTGTCTTAAACCAAATATGACCCATTTTAGGTTCTGAAGTAAAAGTGAGTTCATCCTTCCCTGAGAGAGGAAGGAGACAAAACCCATTGTGTTTTTCCTGATACTTATTCCATAGGCTCTCTAGTCTAAAGACCTAAACTTAACTGAAAAGCAAAAAGCCTATGGCAGGGGGTTTGGAACTAGACAAGCTTTAAGGTCCCTTCCAACGCAAACCATTCTGTGATTCCGTGATTTGCTTATTGGTTTTGCAATTTTAGAAAAAAGTTTTTCTCACCTCTAGTTGAGGACAATCCCAGTTGTAATGAGGTTAACTGGGCAGATTCCAGAACACACTCATTCCTTGCATGGTAGCATTGACTTTGTGGCAGAGCACCAGAAAGGGGTCTGGCCCTTTCTCTCCGTGAAAGTGAAAGTGTGTTAGGCAGGCGTTTCAGCACGCAGGGTTATGTGCCTTTGGATTGTACACAGCTAATCCTCTTTATACTTTGCTGACTGTAACCTGCTTAGTCTTACATGAAATGTATTTGTCGTCTTTTCCTGAGCCTGATCCAAAGCCTGTTGAAGTCAGTGGAAAGAGTCCAGGTATTTTTTCAGTAGTTTTGGAGCTGACTCTGTATGAACAGCTGGTCTAGCACTGAGTCTTCTAGTTGAAAGACAAGGAAAATAAGCAGCACCAAACCACATTGGACTCAGCGCTGTATTAAATATATAAATGAAAGTAATGTGAAACTTGTAAAACCAGACTGGACAAAACACTCTGAAACATGCTGGAGGGAGCAGTCTAGTGCTAGCAGGGGAATAAGTTAGCTATTTAATGATTTCTTTTCCATAGCTTTTACTTTTCCACATTTTCTGTAATGTAACAGTACTTTTTTCTCCTTGGGCGAATAGCTGTCAGACAGCAGCACTGGAATGAGAACATATGTAGTGTTTGCTTTTATCTTACATTACAAAAGAAGTATGAATACCTTGTGTTATTCCAAGTATAAAATTACAGGTGTCAAATCATTTGCTGTTTTAAGTGCTATGCCAGAAAAGTAATCCAGTAAAAATAGCTATGTCCTGTCCAAGCTGAGCAGTTAGTATTGTTATTAAAGTTTCTTGCATGGCTCCAGCAGTGTAGGATGGCACAAAACAAGTGTGAGAGACCAGCAAGAAACTTGTCTGGAATCACCCAGAGCATAGAAAGACAGGAGGATGGAAATGAGGTAAACCTAATGGCCCAAACTGAGAATCTGCCTGATCTGATTTACAGTTGGTTTGAACTTAAAAAATGCTGTTAAACAAAAGCTGGTTAACATCTTAGGGTCTGATTCTTACCCAGAGATCCCAAAAAATTAAAGCCAAGAGTGATTTGTGCTTGGTTCTGGGTAAGTATGTGGTTAACCTTCTGCCCTAAGGAATGTACCATTTAAAAAGTAGAAGAATATTTAGCTGGAAAGGTTGAAGGATTTGATCATCTCCAAATTACAGGTGGGAGTGCAAAACAGGGGTAAAGAAGGTTTGACTGGGTTAAACAGTCAGGGTCTGAGTTGTCAGTGGCAGAGAACCCTAGGTCCTGTCAAGTGCTTTGCAAGCAAGGTAATCCATACCTAACTGTGGTGTGGATGTGAAGTTGTGAATGAATGTAGGTGGTGAAGTTTGCTGTGGACCTCAACTAAAATAGGAGATACAAGAGCAGGTCATAGCGGAGCACAACATGAGGTTTTCACAACGTGAATTTTTCTTCAAAAGATCATGAAGAGCCACATACAATTTACTCAGCTTCTGGAAATTTGGTTAATAATTTTGTTGTCCATTCCACAAAAGCCGGGACAGAAGAAAATTAATATAGTAGATTATGTCTACCAGGGGGCAGAAGAATCACTGCTTTTAATGCTCTTTTTCAGGTCTTCAGAGCTACCATGAAACCTGGACAGAGACAGCTTGATTTGTTAAATTGGGAACATGCTGCTTCAGTCAGTATGGATGTTAGGAAGCTAATTAAAGGACATAGCAGCTGACATGTGAATATTTAATCCCTGTCATATCCCTTAAATTTATGACCAGTGTGAAGTAGTTCATATAGAAAAGAAACTTTTACTCCTGAATTCATGTGCTCCCAGATGAGATGTGTTTACTTTCATGGTAATAGTCTGAACACATTTTACCCAAAATTTTCAGGATTAATTTTGGCTGCCCTAAAAATCACTCCTCAAATCCTGGCTTTCTTCCCCTACTTCTTGAAAACCGTGGGAGTCATATTCGTTGTCCACACTGGTATTTTAAGTAACTGGCTTGAAGGGTGTGGCAGGCTGCACAGTATGCTGTGCAACAGCAGGCCAAATCCTGGTGCTTAGAGGCTGCAGTTGTGCTAAAAGGGCAGAAACACCAAGGACATGTAGTGCACCAAAACTTGCCTGTCCTGACACAGATAGTCAGGAACTGTCAAATATGTTGATTTACAGAAAAACTTTTCGTTTGGGTCCTCTTTTTTTTCTTTGCAAACCACATGCTCTTCCTGAATGTAAATACCTCAAGCTGCAATTTTAGGTTCGTTTTAGGTTCATTTTAAGTCCATTTTAGGTTCGTTTCCATTAATCTGTGAAAAAACTGTGCCAAAACCCAGAATCAGCTATGAAGGATAAATTGTGGGGGTTTTTTTTAATTTCTGAAAAAAAAAAAAAAAACCACAACCTCTCCAGTAGGTTTGTCAGTCAGTAGATCAAAGGATCAAAGGATGCATCTAGTGTACTTCGCTATGCTGTAACGTGAGCTATTTGTTCAATAGTTAGCTCTAGTTAACTAACATGACTATTCATTCTAAAATAAGCACTCAGGCAGTGTTTGCTCCCAGGCAAATACTTGTTCTGCTACAGTTCTTTCTCAGCTCAGCTGCTTCTGATCCCCTTTGCAAGTGCCGAAGTTGTTAGCCTTTGTAGTCATGAGAGTTAATTACCACTCGCTTTGTTCACTTTTCTGCATGGCCAAAAGCTTTTATGTCTTTTGCATGATTCGGGAGTGGAAAGACTTGCCTGCATTAAGGGACTGTTTCTTATGCAATATGTGATTATGAGTTGCCAAGAAGTGGTCTGCCACATGTGTGCTGGCAGGTTGGTGGCTGTGCAGCTGCACTGCTAATTACATGGCTGGGTTAGTTAAGCACAAGTGCATCTGTTGGTGGAGGTAGGCTCCAGAGCCCTGCAGGAGATTGAGGTTAGGTAAACTGGGCTACCTGGGATGTGGTGGCTAGAGGTGGCATCTGGGGACAGATGGGACGGATCTGCTGGGGATGAAGTCTGGACATGTGGAGAGAACAGCTACACACCATGATACAGGGCAGTGAGTAAGGAGCAGAGGAAGAAGCAGGCTGAAGCAATCTGTAGCAATCAGCTGTGCAAAGCATGGCCCTTTGGTATTGGGCTGGAGTCCCTTACTTTTGGGAATGTTTGTGTAGTAGGAGAGGAGCATATATTATTCTTTAGCTTTCATATCAGTCCAAGAAAATTAGGTTTATCTCCCAGCCCAAAAGCCTTGTCCTCACAGAAGTGGATATTCAAACACAGTGCTCAGCAGAGACTGCATACTTTTAGTATCTCTAAGCTCTGGAGTTTTTCCTTGAATTATGTTTTTTCTTTTCAGCTAAATAAACCATAGCAAAAGGCCTTTCACTGTGTGCTAAGATATTCTCAAGTGCTCTTGTTTCCAAGGGTGACTTTACTGGGGGCAACGATGCAGTCTCAGAACAGAGCTCTTACGTGTCCCAGTTACAGAATTACTTCCTGTGCTGCTGACAGCTTGATTTGTGAAAGAAAAAAGAATAGCAAAACAAAACTGAATCCACAGCCTGTGCAAGAGAGAAAAACACAGACTTGCTGTGCTTTAGAGAAAGTGTCAAACACAAACATTTCAAAGGAGGAAAGATTCTAGTCTTCATATACATGATAAAAATCCTTTTACAAGGATAAGTCAAATAACTGTAACTATTTTTAAGCTTTGGAAGTTTCCTGTTTAATACCTATGGGATAAGTCTGTGCAGCTAGCTGGAGGCCAGTTTTAACCTTGGACCATTGAAATCTGTTGACCTGTGTTTGGTACAGAGCTGGGCATTGTTGTTTTTTTCCTGCTTTGAAATAAGGCATATATGGGAAATCTCTAGCACCGCCCTCCCACCCCCACCAAATCCACGTGTCTGACTGTGTGCTAGACCTGCTTTACTTAACTGCCAAGTGTTGCAAAGTAGCCAAATATTGGAAATGCTGCTAATCGAGCAGATGTCAGACTTAGAAACTCATCATTGTATCTTTATACTGAATCTGGTAGATACTAAGAGGACTTCAAGTGCATGTCTAATTCCAGAGCTTTAGGCTTTAGACTTTTTTGGCTTTAGACTAAGAAGTAGTTGTAGAAAAACAAGACTGAACTGAAGTGTTCTGCTGTTAAACAAGCAATTTTATTTCTAAAGCAAAATCTCATGGACTACAGGGCTCATGATTCATAAATCTGGTACAGTGCTGAAGGAAGCTGTGTTTTGATTTGCAGCTTATAAAAACAGGATTTTGCTAATAAATGTGTTCTTCAGAATTACAGAGCAGCAGATTCTTAAATATGGAGGTCATGGCTTAGTTTTGAACAGTAGCTTCCTATGATTACTGCATGCTGTGTTTTTATGATAGGTGAGACAGCTTCGTCCTGGCCACTTAGTTACGTCATCATTAAATGGAGAAATGGAATTGGGATGACCTAGTCTATAGAGGGTAGAGCAAACAGCCAAGCACTGCCATTGGTGAAACAAACTTGCTTTAAGCACATTCTCTAGTTAATGTGAGTCATTGGTCATCAATTATGTTTGTTCTCTTCTTCCTCCTCTGTCTTTCCCTGAGCTGTATTATAAAGCAGTGCTGTGACTGGAATTAGGGGTGCATTATGTGGGAGTGATCCTGACAGCAGGCAGGGATGGGGACTGTGGGCAGGGACTGAACCAAGGCACAGGGAGACAAGCAGAGCCCAGTTTGCGAGAGCTGCTTGAGTGAAGTATTGCCTCTTAAGGAGGGTTCTGGAAGGATGTATCCAACCATGGATAAGCCATGCATTTGTCCAGCAACTTCCTTGATGCCTGTTCCCTGTACTGCCTCTTCTACCTGCCATCCCTAGAGTTGCCCCGTTGCTTTTCTCCTACTGCAGGCTTTGGTCCCAGACTGGGTATTTGTCTCTCTGTCATTGCCCCATCCTCAGATGTTCACAGTGGCTCACAGTGCACAATTTTTTGTAAAGTCAGCCACATATACAGTTTTGAGGATGCCCTTCTAGCATGCTCTGAGCTCAGAAATCCACTTTCATCAATTTAATTCCCTTATAAGAATGTGCCAGAAATGTTTTCTTCCCATAGCATGTCTGTGTACACATGTATGTTCATCTGTGTATCTGTGTGTATATTCCATTATTAACAGTGGGCATTAAGTGTAGGCATCAGGGCTGAAATGGACTGTAAAATTTCCATGCCATCTGCCCAAACAGCATACGGGCTTCAGAAAGAATGCTCAGATGTTTATGAAAGCTGGACTGGATGATGATGATGATGATGATGATGATGTCATCTCTGTGTAGGGGAAAACACTCATTTCTCAACTGGCAAACTTTTTTGAGACTTGGCAATGTTTGCTTATCTGATATACTGTCTTTCAGATTTGTAATTCCAGTTTTCTGCTCTGTTAGAGCAACATGTAGATTGAGCAAAACAAAGTTAGTAACGTGACAAAATGTTTTGATATATTGTCTTAATTCAGGAGAGAGTTTCTCACCTTTCCATGGGAGAGAGCTTGTTGTCAGCCTGGGCTGAGACTGCAGCAACCTCAGTTTTGGTGACAGCAGCTGTGTCATAGGTTTTGTTCTCCCATGGAACCATGGGACGAAAGCAGCACCAGGGGTGGCGTTAGGGTGCCAAACCTGTAGATTGAAGAATACAAATTCGATTATAGTATTGGTTAGGCTGTTAGCGAAGTTAGCCAATTGCATTTGTGTTGAGCAACACCCAGAGCCTGCTGGAGCCGGTGGGAGTTTTGCCATCAGCTTCCCTGAGGAGTAGGATTTTGCTCATTGTTTAAATTAGCCATATCTTCACGGGAGCATATGGGAGCAAATGCAAAGGTCTTGAATTGAAGAAACCAGTAAGCAGCTTTATGCATCTACTTTGTTACACAGGTAAAATCTGAAATAGCAAAACCCAACTGCTAAACCTTCAACACATCTCCATAAAACCTGTGTTAGTCAGAGTATTCTTTTCCATTTTATTTATGGCCTTGGCTGCCTGAATGAGTGCATCTGGTGCTCAGATGTCTGATGCCCTTATTGTAAATCAGTTAGCTTGAAAAACTGCACGTGCTGTCAGATCTTTGCTGTGCAAATGCCAGGCTCCATAGTTGAGGTGCTTTTGTGTGTGCATATGTTTTTTATGTGAAAAGGCTCTTGAACTTTATGCATAAACAGTGTTCTCTGTCTCTCTCTATTTTTTTCCCCTCCCTCTTTTGTTACAGGCAGTGGACTAGCATTGAATATTCAGGGAAAGCTCCCCAGGGAGATTAGGGACATGGACAGATTTTAAACAGAGCCCTAATGCATGGACATGAAAGGACAAACATTCTATTGGGAATACTAGCGCAAATTCCCTGCTTTGGGGTCAAAATGCATTAAATAGCTGCTTGCATGTTAAAGATGCTTTTAAAATCAATACAGACCGAAAATTATAAAATTTATAAATAGAGATGATGCTCAGTGAGAGTAGAAGTACTTCAGTGACCCCTTTTGTTATAAATCATATAACAGTATATGGCAGTGCCAGATAGAAGTCCATCTATATATCCGTTTCTGCAGGGCTCAGAATCCCAGATGCCTCTGAAACTTACTTCAAGCAGGATTTATCCATATCCTTCTGTGTCATGGAGGGCTATGGGAACTGAGAGTTAACAGCAGTAGGAATTAGATGCCTTGACATGAGTAAACTGCTGTTATAATCAGTTACTCTGATTACACTGATGTGGAAGATATCTTATTGCTATATTCTAATCTACATTAGAAGAAATTGAGTGAAGCCATTGCACAAACAAGCAGTAACAATACATAAATATTTGGGGCTGCTGTGCAGCAGCTAAACTCAGGTACTGAGTCCAGCTGTAAAAACTGGCAGCCTTGATGGGTCAGGATCTGAAACTGGGTTGCATTACAGCAACATGGCAATATCAAAGCTGCAGAGTGGCTTTAGTTTCCACACAGCTGGTATTTATCATATATAGATGTGTGCATATTTAAGAATAAATGCAATTAAACAATATTTCATTCTGAAACAAATGTATTGCCTTACCATTGCTGCACATTTGCTTAATGAGTCCTTCAGTCTGACTCCACATTACTGCTGAGCCCTGTCCTCTGAAATGGAAACAAGTGTCATTTGTAGTGTAGAAGTGAGGCAGCATTTGTATAATACTTAGATCATTTAAGTTCCCATTGCAGACCACATTTTATTTTGTGTGCATTTCATAAGGCCCATGGTCTCTATTGCCACTGTCTCGTGTTGTGGTAATCCCTTAAAAAAGCTGCCACTAAATTGAGGCCCTTTGTTTTAGATGCTGCATGCTTGCTTGATGCTGGTGCTGCAAGCATTTGACAGCTTCAAAGTCCATATTTCATAAGTTCCATCTTAGTTTGGGGCAAAAGAACAAGTCTTCTGTGTGGAGCCCTGCAGCACTGTGTTCTGCAGCCTGCAGCTTTTTATTGCTGCCTGCTTCCTGACTGTCCCCATTTTCTTTTTGGCTCCTCTTTGTTTTCTACTGGTTCAGCCATTTTTTTCTAACCTCACAGCTTTTTTCTAGCCTGCCACTCCTAATTGTGCTCTTTAAACCATTCCTTGGAGATATCTTCTCTGCACTAAAAGTAGTTCCCAAGCTTATTCTGCAAGCCAGTTTTGAGCGCTGTGTTGGGTGTATGTATCCCATTTGCCACTTGGAAGACACCATTTAAGTACCACTCTGCAGCTATAAGAAATGGAGCTGCATCTGCTGTATGTGGGAGATAAATTTTGGATTGTTTCAGAATGAGGTGGCCTCTCTAACTTTAGCCTTGCTCTCACAAATGCCTGTGGTGAAACCACATGCAACAGTTTGTGTTTTGGGTGTTACAGAGCACAATTCTCTGTGAGAACACAACTGCTGTTGGCATAAATGACAACATGATATCTTCACTCATACATGGCCATTAAAGCTAATTGATTGGCCACCATGGCGAGTCAGATTGCTTTCCACAGGCTCAAATAAACACTTGCTGAAATAAATACTGTGAGCCCCTGTGACGGCGCTTTTGGTGTTAACCAGGGTGCCCTTGCATACCTCTGCTTTTCATCCCTGAAATGGACAGATGTTTCTTAAATGAGTCTTGTGTCTACTTGTGCCAGGCTTGGGTGTTTCACAGAAATGTTTGAAGAAGACGAAATGCTAGAGGCAGGGAACATTCTTGCGAGCTTGCGGTAGGTACTTTTCCACAGGAGGTGAGATGCACTGTGCAGCCATCTTGGGTTCTGCTGCTGCCACCCTGCCGGGGCAGCTGCTCCCTCACTTACGTGCTACATGATGATGGATTAAAAGGGAGGCGGGGAGGAACCAAAAACAGCAGGACTAGGGAGTGAAATTTAGCCACTTTCCACTTTCCTTAGCGTTCTTCCATCCGAAGAAGGTGAATAACGCTTGCACGTGTGTCCAGAAGGTGGCACCGACAGCCCGAGCCTGCCGGTAGCTCTCTCTTGTCCAGCCCAGCCGGGAGGGCACCGCCGCCTGCTTGGAAACACCCTCGCTAATCCGAGGTCTCAGCCTCCTTAAAGGCTCTCAGCCCTTTAAGCCTGTAACTAAGCCTGTGCTCTCATTGCCTGGCTCCAGTCTGAGCCCACGGGTGACAGGCTTGGGGAGTGACCAGTCATCGATGTGACTGGGATCTTGGGACTTTGAATAAGCAGCTAAGTCCTGGCAGGAGCAGAAGCTCTAAGCAGCAGGATCTTTACCTCCTCATTACAATATTAGTTTTGCTGTTGAAAAGGACAAATGGTGTTTGAAGACATCATTCAGGGTTGCTTTTTTTAAAACCATGTCTTGCAACAGATGTATTATTACACATGCTGGCAAGCATTTCTCAGGTGTCACAACTCCAAATATTAGAAGAAGAGATAGTACTTTTTTTTCTCTGTTTTGGAGAAATCCTTGTAAATGTGAACGGTAGACTTGTTGCAGGGGTTTCGCACCGTGATCCAAGACTTTCAACCAAAGCATGGTGTGAGGAGACTCCTAGGTGCTGAAGGGCTTTCAGTTCAGCATCCCTGAGCAGTGAAACTGTTTTTCTGCAAAGGAGAGTAGATAAAATTTTTGAGCATGCTTGCAGAGTCAGATGAGTTAGGCTTTTCTGCAAGAGTTAGTTTGGCTGTTACATTTCCTTTCTTGAGATGGAAGATAGCTTTCTTAATTTAGGCAATGGTTTTCCAACCTCAGAAACCACAGTGTTCCATGTGAAATTTTGGAGATATCCTGCTCTCCATGTTGGCCAGTCTCTCCCCACTTTCCCTTACTAGCATTGCTGCTCCTGGTTGGTTATAAAAGAAAAAAAACCCAACATATTTTTTTCCCTCTTTTCTTCACCCTGTCTCACTTCAACAGGAGCCCAAAGCACTCTCCTGTGCCTACCACTTGGTAGCTGCTGTGGTAGGAAGGAGAAGGCAGGCACCAGGCCAGCTACCAGTTGCAGTGCCAGTGCCAGCCCTCATCTTTGAGCCACTGCCCTCTACTCCCTCCATGGCAGTTGTTCAGTTGTGAGCACTTAGCAGGCAGGAGCAGATATTTGAGGGAAAGCAGTGGTTGGCCTGCTGATCATGTTGGTCACTTTTGGAAAAAAACCCAACAAAACAACATCCAAAATACCCCCAAACTCCCAAAGCTCTCTTCTGTGCTGGCTCTTAGGCACTATTAGTTTTCATCTAGTGGCATGAGATTGAAAGGCTGTCTGGAATGAACTCCTCATATCTGGGCACAGTGTGTTACTGTGTGCCTTCACTTTAACAGTGTCCTGAAAGGACCCTTTTTCTTTATAGCTGTACACTGAGTAACTAGAAGTAGAGGTAATTGGGTTCATTTAAATTTTAAAAAGGTTTTACCACTAGGGAGGAAATGTATAGGTTGAATATAAGGAGTAGAGAAGTTATTTCGAGTTTCACAGTTGACTTCATGCTGGAACAGCTTGCGTTTTCCCAGGTGCTTATCTGCTGTTGATGGCTTTTGGCATTGTGTATATGCAGGAAGGCAGAACATGCAGCTGGACAAGAGGGTTGCATACAGAGAGAACATTTTCGACCTTGCAGCAACTTCAGATCTTGCAGTTCCTTCTTATTTCTTCCCATGTCATTTGTTTCTTATATAGTTTCCTTGCTTGGCATTGTTTAGCGGTTGGGCCTCTTGTTTTTGGGTTTTTTTCCTTTTTTTTTTTTTCTCTTTTTCAGTCTTTTTTTTTTTAAATTAATGTTGCTGGTTTACACCACTTCTGATAGATTCTTTATCACCTGCTCCCTTCAAGGCAAACTGCAGGGCTGCTTCCCTTCTGTAGCAGCTGTGCTGCAGGATTGCTGATGAGGAACAAAATGGGAGCTACTGAGCAGTCATTTGAAGGCTGGCTATTAAAAAGAAAAAAGCTAGCTAATTAGAGCTTAGAGGAAGAGGCAATACTTTGTGCAAAAACACCAGAAGGTAGGCCCTCCAAATCCCATACGCTCCCTGTAAATAGCTATAATTAACCCCACGGTATTCAATTTATTAATTAAAATTTAATTAATATTTTCTGTTCTTGACAATCATTTTAGAGGCGGTCAGGAAAGCACGGTGGCAGCTGGGTTTCCATAGAGCAGCAGTGACATTCAAAAGGGCAGAGGCATAGGAGACTCAGTCTCCCAGTCATACCTGTGATAATACAGAGCTGAAACTGGCCACTGGATTTCTGGGAAAGGAGGGGAGGATGGGGGATAATGCAAGCTCCAGCGTTCTCCTGCACATTTACAGACATCACAGCACTCCCCTGGATTATCTGAAAGTGTGAGAGAGAATAGTGGAAAATGTGTATTGATTCACCCCACTCCTTTCTCAGTATCATCTTTACTTACTCACCAACTTACATACCCACTGAGGGCTGCTGTACAACACTGTGTTCCACTTGGGTTTGATGTTCTGCTTGCTGCTCTGTCTGAGTGAGACACCTCTCCTGAATTTCATAGACCCTGTCAAAGTAGAACAGTTATTGCTTAAAAATGCTGTGGCTGAACTTGGCGCACTGCTCTTCTTCTCCAGGAATGGTTTTCCTGGTCATTCATACTACCCATGGTGAGTATGCCAGACACCCATCAGTGTCGGAGTACTCTTTTGGAACAAATCCATTGGTATCCCTAATGGGAAATGTGAGTGTTGTCAGCTATGTAGATCACTCCAAGATTTGCTCCAAACAGATAGGATAGGTGTGGAAGACATCAAATGTGTTTCCTTCAGCAAGGACAGTGCTTCATCATTATTGAAGGTTAGGCAATAGTGTAATTTGTGGTCTGCCCCATCCTGTTCCTAGAGCACACAACAATTTTATTTCTGGCATTACAGTTTTTTGACACAGGACTGCTCTGATGGCCTGCAGCTTACACTTGTTAGTACTCTTCATACTTTGAACTGAAAATATCCACCCAGCCCATGAACAGAAAATACTGACTGTTAGCTACAGGGTCATGAGAAGAGATGCAAACTGAGCACTGTGCAGCGTGAGTGCAGCCAGCCCACTCAGTAGGGACCAGTGTGGTTGTGAGCCATCCTGCAAAAACTGGCCTCTGAGCAAGGGTCTGTAGTACATGTCTGGTGAGAATAGCCATGAGGTAAAGGAGGTCTTTTATTCCCCTTTTGACAGAAGGGTGCATACTGAATCAGCAAGAGAATGTACTCGGAGTGTGTTGAAAACAGTTCTCCCTGGTCACAGCAATACTGAAACTCTTTCAGTACAGAACTGCTAAGAGAAAGTGGGAGAGGAGGTGGGACACAAGGACCATCATCACAAACACCTTCTTCTCTTTGCTCCTCTGGATGAAACATGAGGGGTTAGGCAGGTTTTGGTATACCTGGTGGTTCAGGCCCTTGTGGTAGTGAAGTAGCATGACATCTCTCAATCCCAGGGAGACAGGCACAAGCTGTTCAGTGCTATGAGGCCAGAAGTGCTTCTGAGAACACCCAGGAGCAGAACTGGAGTTTTCCAGTGAACATGAGTATTAGAAAAGATGAGTATCACAATTTGTAGTCTCTTTAGCCTCCAGACTTTGGTGCATAAATGCAAATTTAGGACCATCACAGATCCTGCTCGTATGGTCTGTCCTATGGTCACACAGGAAACCAGCCTCAGACCCATCAGGCCATGAGTCACATCTCCATCGGATGTGTTTTCCCAGGTGTGGCAGTGTAGGGCTAGAATGAACAAGTTCTCTGCCTTTGTGTGAAAAGAAGTCCCTCTGATGACCTGCAAAGGTGATCACACAGGGCTGTCCCTGTTCTGCCAGTAGCAAGGCCAGAAGGGTGGAGATGAAGATGCCATTGCTATTGCAGTGGTTCTGTTGGCATCAGGCTGGGACATCTAATGTGGCAATGTTGAGTCACAGCAGCTTGTAATCTTGTGTTACCACACATGATGAAGCAGGCCTGATCCATTGTTAAACTGTTGGTGATTCCAGATAAATTTCAGCAGAATTGAGGGAGATGGAGTCATATGCTGAGAATCACTGCAGACTTCACCCTGAAATGAAGCTCCAAAAGACCACAGTAATTGTCCAAAAATTATTGCAACTATTGCCTGACTTTGCTTGCATCAGTCTTTCCTTTCTTTCTTCCTTCCTTTCTTCCTTTTTCTCTCTCTTTCTTGTCTTTCTCTCTTATAAATAATTTTAACCAAATTTTTAGAAAAGTACTTCCTGTACGTCACAAAAATTCATCCATTTTTCAGACTTTTACAGAGAGAGTAGAGGGAAAGAACAAACCCTGGGCAACTCACTGCTAAGTTTTGAATCTGACATGCAGAACAGCAAATTCATCCAAAATGAGCTTTGCTTTACTGTTAGTCATTTGTACCAACCTGCAATTAAAAGGCTCAGCATTTGTTCTCATCGCTTTCTGAAATTACATTTTCCACTTCCTAGGCCCTGGCCTCAGGCATTGGATTTTTTGAAGCAATTGTGCCATGGTAATTGATGTTTAAAGATGAATGTTGCAACTTCTAAAACAGTGTGTTGCTGAGTAAACATACAGCAAAGAGAATATGAAAACGACAAGACTTTTACTGGAAGCTGCAGAGTTAGGAGACATTATCCTTAGAGCTCTTATATCTACAGTATATTTGATTACCCCCTCCTCCATTCTTGCAGATGGGGGAGACACCCATGCTTAAAAAAAGCTGAGGAAAATAAATATCACATTTAATCTGTCATTTCTTTGTGCTACTGACTCATCACCCCAGAAAGCTTGTTGGGAATGATTAACTCATACAGAGAGGGAGGAGACAAATCTTTGACAAATGGTCTGTAGCTATAACACGACCATTTTGGATTTTTGCAAAAGAGTGGGAGGACAAGGAATAAAATAAGAAGGGAGGAAGGGGTAAGAATGGAAGGGGAGAGGGCAAGTTGTACTCATAAGTTCCCTTTCTAGGTCACATCCCTTCATTTGCCATGAGTCTGCCATTTCTCTGTAGATGCCACAGCTTCCAGTCTGTTGCTAACCCAGCTGGATTTACTTGTGACAGCAGCCCATCCTACACAGGGCTTCTGTATGTGACAGAAGTGCTCCTCAGCAACATGATCTGAATCTCACATTGCAGCATTTTTTTTGTGCTTTAGAAATTAAGTTGCTGTATCACCCCTTTCTAACAGAAATTATTACTTACAGAATCCAACTGAAAAGGCAAATGGGAAAACCAGCAACGTCAGCATTTCAGGAAGGGGAAAGGGTAGTCTGGATTGAGATTGCCTCCCTACTTTAGGCATCTGACTCGGGTATTGCAATCCTGATTCAGACCTTTTGGAAGACACACCTCTTGTCTAATGTTTCCCAATAGGCTGGCATGATGCAGCTCCCTCTTCACCTGAGACTCCTAAGACAGGAAAAGTGGGAAAGCACTCTTGAGACAGAGTAATTTCTGTAAAATGAGGCAGGGGGTTCCTGCTGTACCATGGGTGGGTTGCTGTTTTTCATACAAAGAAGTGTTTCCTGGTCTAGCAAAGGCCAGTGACAAACTGCTAAACAGATCAACTGGAACAAGAACACAATACTGCTTTGAACTGCTTTTCCTTCTTTTTTTTCCTTTCCTTTTGTGTCTTCCAGAATAAAATTCCCATTCCAACATACAACTGGAAGGTTGGCTAACTAAGTTTGAAGTAGGTGCTCTGGACTTTGCTACTCTTTGATGTTCTTTTTGCTCAGAAGAAACCAAAACCCAAAGAGCTATTGGAAGAACTCCATGTGTCTGATTCTGCATTTAAGTGGAAAAATGGAACCTCCCAAATAATCTTGCCTTTCTGGAAGTGAAATTCAGGCTCTGAGAAAGATTAGTAAGAGACACATTCAGCACTAGTCATACTCATTTGGGTAACAGGCAAGTTTCTGCCTGTGCTCATTTCTACTATTCGTTATGAATGTGTATTGGTGACTTCCTAAGAAGTAATTCCAGCAGAACAGTAAATGAAGTATTGTCTTCTGCTTTATTAATTTCCCTGTTCTTTTAGTATTGTTTATATACCATCAAAAGCGTGCTGATACATTAACTTGGTACCCAGTGCTTGGCTATTTTACTATCCATTGCTTTAGTTATCTGTCCAGACTCCTGATCCTAGAAGGATTAAGCTAATTGTTAGATGATTTTGCTGGTTTTGGTTTTGAATTGTTTTGTTTGTTTGTTTTTATGACCTCTTTAAACATTTTCCAGTAAAGATGAGGGCCTATTTGTACTAAATTTATGCCTACTTGCTGAAAATAGCTTGCTTGTGGTTTTTTTTCTGCTGATTTTTCAGAGATCTCTTAAAAAACATAAGTCCAGAAAGCACTTCTAGAGGATGCAGGGTGTTAAACATGATCGTTCAGATCATTCAGCATTATGCTAAATTGAAGCAAATGGAATGGAAAGTGCTTTGGTATTAAAAGAAGTGTGTCTTTCAAGAAATATTTAATCCTAAACAGATAATTCAAGTGGAGTGTAATAAAGACTGCTTCAGCTAATGAGAAGATTTTGTTGAACTCAGTGGGTTCTCAAACAGGCAAAGATAATATGCTTGCCCTTGCTAAAAATGTTCATTTAGCTGTGTTTCCTTTCCTAGACTGGAAATTAGATTTCCTTCTCCATTGTTTGTATAGAAAAACTCAAACTACTCAAGAAGGTCATAGGGAGCCACTGTTTTTAGAAGAAAGAGCTGCATTTGAATAAAAGATACCTCCCAACTTCATGTTGAGCCACTTAGCAGTAGCCAAACTAAGCATCCTTATCATGTTTTTGAGCTGAAGCCCTCCAACAAGCTGTACATGTCCACTGTACACACGCCGTGCTGCAGTGAGGGACTGCATGTAAGCCTTCCTCAGTCAACAGCAAGCAGCCAGCTCACACGTGTGTGTGTGTGTGCATGTATTCCCACTGGTGAGCATGTGCATTAAGCCACCCAAGTTTATACCCCTAAGGCTGGAAAAGTTTATCTTTTTTTTCCCCTATGCTTCATTCCCAGCTTATTCCAAATCTTGTCCCCAGACTTAACATACTTTGTTCTTACCATGCCTACTATGAAGGCTTTGGACCTGAATTGGGCAGGCTCCCAACACCTTCAGCTGTCTCCGGACCATACTTCATTTGGTACATCTTTATGGGGAGGGCACTTTGAAAGATGTATGACTGTTGATTTCCAAGGCCATTTCATAAGGATCAAGACTCCACAAGAAGTAAGCAGAGGCACAAGAGCAAATTGATCAGAAGCACAGTCACCCAAGTACCAGGGATGAGCATAAAATTTAGGGATTTGGCTTTTTACTTGCGCCACAGGATAATTTGGTGTCCTTGTTTGGTTTTGTCTCTTGCTCTTTCTCCTCCTTACTTCTTCACCTTTAGAATTAAAATGGCCAAGGTAATTTATGCTCCAAATTTATTTTCTTGTTCTGAAACTGGCAGCGAATGCTGTAAGTTTTTCTTAAGGAAGACCTTTCTCTAAACATTTCTCTAAAGGTGCCACACACACGGAGTGTCTATCCAGGGGTATGAGATAGCGAGAAAAAACTCTATTAGTGACCCTTTTGCTATGTAACCTTTCCTTAAAATGCCAGCAACTGAGCTTCCACAGAGAGAACAACAAATATTGAAAGAGGAATGTGAAGGAGATTATGAAACAAGAAAGTAAGAAAAGGGATCTGCTCAGACAAGTTTCTCAGGAAAGGTGATGTAATATGTACTGTAGAAAATCCAGGAGTTGACATAACTAAGTTTCTTTCTAAATAGCTGTGGATGCCAGCAAGCTGGGAGAAACAAAGTGTACAACTGGGAATACAGCTGAGCAGACTGTTTTGTCCAAAAGAAATATAGTAGGTGTAAAACTTGTTTTCAGAAGATGTCATTGAAGTTTAATTGAAAAGTGTTCTTTTAATTGAAAAGTGTTCTTTTAATTAAGGCTGAGTGACCACTGAATGAAAGTCTCATTTCTATTGAGGCTGTTCTTGGAGATACTGTAAGATTAACTCCTGCAGGCTGGCAGTACTCAAGAGGCTGCTGTTGGGATGCCATGGTACGCAGTTCTGTAGCAAGTGCTCAGTCCCATTCATAGACTTTGGCCAATGTTTATCAAGTTTTTTAACAGCTGTCTTGAGAATTGCCCAGCTTTTTATTGACTGACTTGCTCATATTTCAGCCTGATTTCCTACATAAATGACTGTTCTCAACACGTGTTCAGTGCGTGTCAACATCTGTATTTATAAAGTTTGGGAACCTCCCTCCTTGTTATAACAGACCTGACAGAGACACACAGGCTCTTTGAGATAATGAAAATACTAGAATTTTGTGTCAGCACATGACTGGATACTGGAGAATGTCTGGATCTTCTCGGCAGGGGTAAGGCTGCAGGGAACTATGCTCTGTCAGCCTTGGAGACTCCAAAAGGCACAGATGTGGAGGATATCAAGTGTTCTTATTTCACTTCTCACACAACTTGCAAATTTAAAGGTCTTGGTTGCAGACTGAAATGTTTCATCTTAAAAATCACTGGTTCCTCTACTTTGTTCCTCCTGGTAATTATAGAGCAAAATACTACATGTGCAGAGACTGATTCACACAAAGTGCCATTGGAAATGCCATTTTCAGTTAGGTTAGTTCATAAAAGTTGGATAACCTTTTTTATGGCCAAACAAGAAGTCCCAGCTCATGAACTATTGTGGATTTATTCATCATTACAGGGGAAGAACTGTATAGTTGGAATGTCTATTATGAAAATTATATGTAGTTACAGGGCTGACATACACGGTCTGTTACCTCCTTTTTACAAATACTGTTAGCACCATTCAGGCAGCCAGCAGGCATGCTTTCATGCAAAAGAGTGTGTGGTTATTTTCATAAGGTTTTTATGAATAAGGCTGGAGAAAGCTGCCGGAGATCCTTAGTGTCATTGATGGCACTACTGTCATCTCAAAATACCATGTACCGACTTCTCTCTTTACTACAAATTGGTTATAAGGAAAACTAAGGCAGTAGGACTACCACTGCTATATGTCTTGGAATGGGGGGTTGAGTGACCATGTTGAATCCTTAGGAATGTTTGAATATTCTTCTCCCGTCTCTGATACATACCCACTCCTGAGTTTTCTCTTTTGTTTTAGGTGGAGTCTGGATAAGAGCTGTCGGGAGAGCTTTTTAGCCAGTTTGGGGCTGAGTGATAGCAATCTTGAACTGCAGTTTTGGAGGAGCGGCACCAAAAAGCCTGTGGTTAATGCTGAGTGCTTTATAGGACAAGTAACACTCCCTGCTTCCTCAGCTGCCTGAAAATCAAGCCATAGATACTGACCTTGAATCCAAATACGGTAAGTCAAGCCTGCATCCATAGCATGACTGAGTTTAAAATATCATTATCAGCTTATCATGCAACTGCTTGAAATGAAGCCGGGGGAAAATCACTAGAGCACAATGCTGTGTAGAGGACACTAATATTGCCAGATGTCTCCCTGTTGTAATAAAACTACCATAAATGATGACTTGTTAGTACACCCTGGTGCTGTACTGAAGTTGGGCTACATTTCAAGAGCTTCCTAAGTTATAGCAGTGCTGAGGCTGGAAAACTGCAGTGGATCCACTGGGAAAGCCCTGCCACTACCATGCTTCTTAGCTATGAAAAAGGTTTTAAGATGTGTTCGTGCAGCTTCATTTTACTTCCTAAAATGTAAAGTGCAGCAGACATCTGACTGGTTACTTAAGAGAGTAAGTGGCAGTCTAGCTTTTTTTTCACTCAGATAAAAAATCTAAGCATCAGACTTGTTAGTGATCAAAGTAACAACTCACTATTCCTAAAGACACAGTCTCCAGAAAGGTTACTGTATACCCAAAGAGACCTTTAAAAAGTAACCTTTCAAAAAAAACCAAAAAGAAAACAAACCAAAAAACCAAAACCACAACCCTATCCCTTCATCTGGGATACAGTATCCCTAAAGTATCTCTTGAGGTTACTGTATCTGTAAAGATAAAGAAACCATTTGGAAGCCTCAGTTTGGGTTTTCCCTGTAATTTTCTGGGCTCCATTCAACAGAACGTTTCCCCCAGCTAAGACTTGATGGCAACAGTGATGAGGTAGGAGCAGCTGGCTGCTCTCGTTTGACATAGAGAAGAAATCCAGGCTCCAGTGAGCCTTTAGGCCAACATTTGATGAAACTCTCATGCCACACTCACATATGAAGCCCTTTTCCATTCCAACATAACCTGCATGCATACTCTTGTTTCCCTATGAAAATCCACTTGTGGCTTGAAAAGCTCATGTCAGATACAAAGCTATTTAAATTTCTCATGATTTCTTATGTTTATTCTTTTGACATTTGAGCATAGTTGCTAAAAGTCTGAGAATGGTTGCTGCTCCTGTTTGAATTTCTGCACCTCTCCACTTCTCAACCAGATGACAATTTAAGCTTTAAATTGTATGGCAGTGAGCACATTAAACATCAGGTCTGAGAGAAATGGGAAACAACACTGTGGGACTGCAGCTTTGGGTGCTGCAAAAAGCCCAAGTCTCCATATTAAAAATCAATCACATTTTTGGTTTAAAGTGTGAACAGTCCCTTGAAAAGCTACATGAGATCCATTTTCTGGGTGATGGAATGTATGCCTTCCTAGTTTGCTTCCTGTGAGGTTATTAACACTTGCTGCATCTGTAACTGCTAGTTATTGAAGGAAGGACTTACCTCCCTCCCAGAACCCCAGGACTTATCAAAATATTGCCATTAACATTTAATGAGAAAGTTGTTGCTTTCACCAGTAAACTGGCTTAGGCTCTTAGTCCCTTAAAGCACATATGGCACATACTGCATCATGGTTAACAAGCAGATTTTGGGCAAAATACAGTCAGAGGAGTGCAGCTTGTTGCATAAGCTCAAAATGACTGATTTCTTCTTACTTTCCCCACCAGTACTGGATATTATGTATGCTAACTAGTATTCATCTCTCAGCAAGGTATCCAGACCTTGTAGGGCCAGTTCTTTCTTCCAGTAAGACCTTTGCATCTTAAAACAGCCCAGACAAAACATGCCCAGGGGAAAATCCCATGCCTATAGGAGCTTCCAAGCCTTTTCAACCATTTACTTTCCTAGCTGCTTGTCTTGGGTGGAGGAGACTGGCCTGTTAGAAAGGAATGGCCAACATAAAAGGAAAAGAACAAATGAGACACTTGAGGGTGTGTCTAATGGATCCAGATATCCAGGACAGCAGAAGTATTGCTCCTCATCTGTGCCAGACTTGGGCAGAGGAGCCAAACTGGTAAATTTTAGCTCTGTCATCCAGTTCTGCCATTTTGGAGGTGGGACTGTGTTTACACTGAAGAGACATCATCGAAGGAGAGTAACATTTTGGACACTGTGGGTCCTCATTACTAAATTTATAAAGATTAAAAGAAACTACCACAAACAGTTTCACAATGCATGAGAGAACAGTAAGAGCAGTGAATAGTGCATTTTATTGCAAATGCTTCATTTAACGAAGATTAAATATGCGTCTGAACACTGTCACTTTGAGATACATTCCTAATCTGACTTTGCCCCTGCTTATAGTGGTATAAATCAATAATTGTTCTATTGAAGTCAGCAAAGTCATTACCCGGTTTTAAACTCAAAAGAGAAAAAATCTTGCTTTTTACTTCTACAGCAAATCTCATTCAATTCAGTAGGAATACAACAGTACATTTAAGTGCAATGCAAGAACAGAGACAATCAGAAAATCCATGTCCTAAATTCAGTACAGGGTTCTGTAGCTGAATTTCCATCTGAGCAGTCTTGAGCATTGCAGCACTAAACCTCCTTTTCCTGCAGTGTAATCTAGTTTATTTTCTCCAGAAAATATATTTTCCCTTTTGTTTTCCTGAGGCCACATGAAACATGTGGTTTTGAGCAAAAATCTCAAAGCCCATAGCTTATACATATTAAAAAAACCAACAACCTACAAACTTCTGTTTTGAAGCTAAATGCAGTTTTTTTGTTTATCAGCATTTTTATTCCATGCCGGTTTTTTGCATAGTGAAAAATATACACCCTTAGGAGAATAACAACTGTGAGAAGTTGTTAAAAACCAAATTATCTAGGGAGGTAATTTTTCCCATTATGAAAGTGGCTTGTGAGATATTAGTGAGATGAATTAGTCACTTAGCACGCCTTTCACAACCTCAGAAGAATCAGATTATGGCCTATACATTCCCATGTGTAGCAGGAGCAGCTCTCCTCTTTGTATATACAGCAGTATCACTCCACAGTTTCTGATTAAGTTTTATTCATATGGAAGCATAAATCAGTCATAAATCAGTCCAAAGCCTAAAACTAACCAAACCAGTTCATATTTCTCACATGAGCTATTCTATTTGCATGCCTTTCCAGATTAAAAATTTCTTGTTGTGATATAAAAAGATTCCAGGTACATAGTATTTGATGGGAAAAGATGACAGAATGACAATTAGAAGATGTATGCATGAAGAAGAAAGGAAAGTAGAAAAACAGGGAAAGAAAGGAATATTTGCTTTTGACCATCTCAGTAGAAAGTGAATTGAGCAATACCTACCCAATTCATCCTTTGATTTATCCCTCTGCTTTCTGGAATTATTCAGAGTAGAGGAGGTGCAAGCAGGACGTCATCAGTGTATGTGAAAATGTGAAGGGACAATGTGAAGAAGATGGAGCCAGGCTCTGTCCAGCAGTGCCCAGGGATGGGACCAGAGGTGATGGGCACAAACTGAAACACAGGAGATGCAGTCTGAACATCAGGAAACATTTCTTCATTGTGAGGTTGACAAAGAGCTGGCACAGATTGCCCATGGAGGTTGTGGAGTCTCCATTGAAGATACTCAAAAGCTGTCTGGACATCATCCTAGATGACCAGCTGTAGGCAACCATGTTTGAGCAGGGATACTGGACGAAGTGACCTCCAGAGATCCCTTCTAACCTCAGCCCTTCTGTGATACTGTGATGCTGCTTTGGTCTCTTGTCAGTGAGAAAGGGAGGCAGCTCATTTTTTTGGTTGGCTCCCTTCAATCAGGAGCAGCAAATTACAGAAATGCAAAGGGTGCTCCAGCAGCTAGGAGCTCTGGAAGAGACCCCAATAAGCACACAGAACTTGCAGTGGGAAGGAGGGGAATGCCTGTAGGGTCAGGATAGGCAATTTTACATCTGGCAAATACCTAGAAACAAAGCAGGAGAGCAAGAATTAGATATTACTTCCACTTCAATCACTCTGACAAACATTCCCATCCTGTTGTTTTCAGAGAGGGAACTGTGATGTAACTAATAAATATACATCAAGTGTCACTTGATGACTTCAGCTTTGTGCCAGTGGCTTTGGGAGTACAGGAGGAATGCTGAGAACTGCTGTGAAAGGACTTATGTACAAAAGCAAAGCAGAGAAATCTGGATGCCTGAATTTTATGACGTTTAATTTCAGTGCAGACAACTGAGACCTTGGTAGTTTCTGGTACTATAATCATGTTTTCCAGACTAATTTACAATATCATTCTCCTGCACAGGATGAAGATAAGCACATCAAGGGATGCTTAGGTCCAGGAGCTTTAGAGTGCCAGTTGCTGCAACACTTAGCTCTGGTCCTAGGCAAGAATCCCAGACTTTGGGGCTGCACTGAGTTCTTACTGGAAAACACAAAGTAAAAAGGGTCACACACCTCCACCATCTCCTGTGACTAGCTTGTCTTCTTGAATGCCAGCCCTTCTACATCTTAAAAAATATCTGAACTGGACTTAATGCAGTGTAGGGCAGCAGAAAAAGTTGGAAGGCAAGTTTGGTGCTAGGTTCAACACTTCCTTTTCTTGGGTCATCACCCTCCTGGTGCAGCTTCCCACGAGCATGGCAAGACAAGGCAGCAATTTCTTTTTCCTCCTTAAGTGAATTTTGCAAAAGGACGGCACAGAGGAGGCTGAAACTCAAAAACATGAACTTTGTAATGCTGAATTCAAGCAAAAATGCAGCACTTTCATATCATACCTGGTACATTAAGGTAACCCTGACAAACAAGATACAAAAGTGCAAATGCAGCTTTAATGTAGAAGTAGTAAGTTTCTGTCTGTCATACTGAAAATACAACATCTCGCCAAGTTACAAGGAAGGCTTTTTTTTTCATACTCTGCAGTAGACAACCCTGTTATCAAATAATAATGCCTTCATCTTTTGCTGGTGCTGTTGGAAGTGGAGAAGGAGCTCTTCTCACATCTTTCTCTAGACTATTTCTGCTTCTAATAAATACAAGTGCCTGCTGCAATGCTCTATGCTAAAGTGCCTGGGTTTCTCTGATGGGGGCCTCAGAGAAGCACTGCTGGGGTTAACATATTGTTTTTCCAAGGCATATATACAAGTGTACTGCAGAAGGCACTATGCAGATAGTTGTTCACAGAGTTTATAATTTCCTGTTGGAACAGCAAAGAAAAGAAGGTCATTGATTTAAACCAGAGAATACAAATTATTTCCTGCCCACAAAGCTGCCAAATGCTTGCAGTTATTGATTTTTTTTCCTCCCTGCTGCTAACCAAACACTTCTGGTCCTGTCATGGGCATCATCAGCTTATTGACTGAGTAAACATAACCTGTTAAGCTGAACATTTTAAAAATAATATAAAATTATAGTGGCTTTAGTAGAAAAAAAAGTGGAGAGGAGAGGAAAAACAGTTCCTGAAGTTAATTAACTTCTATGTAGATTCAAGTTTCTGGAATATAGATTTGCATTCAAATGAGAGAGCAATGACTAAATTGAAAGAAGACTCAGGAAAAATGCCCCTAATGCCTTTTCTAACGAAGCCAAAAGAGGAGGGTGAAGGGAAGAGGGTACTTCATATTTTAAGACCCCCAATAAAAGAAAAGAATACTGCAAAATTGAGATTGAAAGGAAAAAACCATTTCCAATGGCCTAAAACCATGTGGCCTAAAACCTTCACAGCATGGTGAAGGCATGCTTTTATTTATTTATTTATTTATTTACTAGCAGCAGGAGGTCTATGCTGTTGTCTGAATTTTTATTTTTTGTTAAGTCAGGGCTGAGCACAGCTGATGCCTGGCCTTGGAACCTGTCAGTTTGAAGATAACGTGTACAGTATTAATAAATGTAAAACAATACTTGCTGTCAAGTTGGTTACAAGGCAGTAGTTCACTGAAGGGGGCCTGACAATGTCAAAAAGCATTAGACCAGAGCCAGCAAATGCTTTATACTCTACAGCTGAACCCAAAAGATGAATTGATGCCCTGGATCTGACTTTAAGGCATCTGTCTGCTCTGGAGAGCATGTGTTTGTCTGAAGAAGCAGGGAAACAAGTTGCTTTTCCCTCCTCCTCCAGCCATCTGCCTACACAAGGGCGGCAAGGACCAAGACACAAGAGAACAAGTCCTAGAGTGCTGTAAATGGACAGGGATACCTTACAGACAAAATAATCTTTTATTTTAGTAGGAGCACAGACTCAGGAGTGTTTAGAGGCAGCTCTGAACAGCAGGGAGGCAGCTACCAGGCTGGGACACTGCAGAGAGGCCTGCCTTTCCCGTGGGACTGGCTGTTGCAGGTGGCTTCCCTGGCCAAGAGCTTTGCAGTCCTTTGGTGTGAGAGTCAGCAGCGAGAGATGAGCCAGTGGGAAGAGACACCAGGAGGGAAGTAAACAAGCAGATTACAAAGTGATGAAAAATAAGGGTATCGGTCTTCTACAGTGGCTTAGGAGAAGGTGTGACCGTTTCCTCCACCCCCTCACCTTCATGCCTGTCGACTGAAGAGTACTATTAAGGCAGGTAGTCACAGATTATTAATGACCTGTTAACAGCTTCTTTAATTTTCTAATAAGTGCCAACTGCAGCTGCTATAATTATTCTGCTGGTCCTACGACATGCCCTGTGCCAGTCTGCAAAATATTTCTTTTTCTTTTTTAGTCTGGAACACATTGTCATGCCTTTTAACATGAGTGTACCACACATGGGTAAATTCATGCCAAAGTAAAATTACATCTCAAGCTGTCAGAGCACTTTGCAGCCATTAAATATTGATATCCTCCAGCAAAGTAGGAACCAGGAAGTGTTCAGTTACTTATTTTTGCATGTGTGAATTGAGACACTCAAAGTTTATAGTTTTAGCCACCACGATACAGTGAGTCAGTTCCCGAGCTGCTTGTGAAACCTGGGAGCACTGTCAGCTGCTTTGTTTGTGCTGGTATCATATGAACTGCAAAAGCCACGGATAGGCTGGAGGTAACACTAAGCAGAGGCTTTTTCTCTGTAAGCAGAGGTCCTTGGGAGTAACATTGTATGAAAATGATGCTATCCATCATTTTTCCTAATTCTCACCACTGAGAGCTGAGTAATACGTGATGGGAAAACAAAACATAAGCAAACAGAAATGGATCAGAGCCCACCTATGCGACTCAGATATGCCACATTTGTTAAATTTCACTGAGCCCTTGGTAATCTAGCATTTAATCAACAAGCCCCAGAAAAAAGTATTTGAAGATTGCTGTTTTCTGAGGAAATAATGTATGTTGTTAGCTGCCCTGTTTGAAAGCTCCTAGTGAGGATGTGTCTTGAAAATGCCATAAAGCTGATGCTGAATTTTCGAAGATCTTTTAGAAGACAGCGATCCTGTAAAGGTGTCACACATTGAGCACACACAAAGCACATAACATTTTGAAAAATCTCACCCATCAATGGTACATAAAGGTGTGGTCTGTGCTTTTGTCCACTTCTTGGACTGTCATACCTCCTTGTTGGACAAAGCCCTATGCTGTAGCTCCATATGGAAATCTTGTCATCATATATCTAAAGGTAGGTTTGCTGTAGGAAACAGCCCTGGAGTTGTGCTGAATCTGTCTAGTGTGGTATGTTTTAGCCTAAGAGAGGGAATGGGCAGGGAACAGGGAACAGCCTAGATCTCTGGGAATCAAGTGCCTGACCTGGCACTGGCTTCCTGTGAAGTTGTTCTGTGTTTTTCTGCCACAGCTCTGCAAAATGGAAAATAAAATCCCTGCCTTCCCTAACAGGAGCTATTGAAGGACCAAAGATTTAGTGAATCACATTCAAATTATTAAACAAAGAAAGATTTATTACTTAAAATCTTTCCCACACATATTTTGAGGAGGAAAATTTGGATTGCAATCAGCTGTTCTCTGAAATTCCTCTTGTCCTGACTCATTTTTGGAAGGGAATCTGATTCATGTCCAACTGTCTTGTGAGCATCCAGTACATGTTTTGCTTTTTCCAAGGGTGGATGGATAAAGCGGTAGCTACTCCCCAGATGAAGTCAAAGGTCTGACTCCAGATGCTGCACATGCAGTGTGGCAGGTTCTGTCGCTTCCTTTGCCCTTTTGCACTCTTCATCTTGCACAGCTCTGTGCACAAGTTAACATGTTGGGTCTCTCTGAACAGAAACCTTCTAGTACTCTGGGAACTTCTTTTCTTTCTTTTATTTTTAATGGTTCCCATCATAATTATTTTTTCCCTTTTTTGTCTTTCTGATAATAGAATGTTTCTAGGTCAGAATCCCTGTTGGTCGTGTGCTGTTTTTGGTCTCCAGTGCTTATTAAAAAGTCACGAGTCTTTGAGGTTAGCTTTTCCCCAGGTCCTAATTTGTGTTAACAGATTTAGCTGATACTGAACCAGTTCTGCTCATACAGGCAAGGACCAACTTCTGGAAATGATCCAGGTGTCCAAGATGTTCGAAAGTAATTAGTTTTCTCTAAAGCCCTAGGCTGTAAGTGTTGATCTGATATATTTAAAAGGGACTTGACTTTCAGAAGGGTAGGGTCCTTCTTTTCTGAAGAAGGTGCCCTTCTTGGAATATACAAAGATGGGTACTTGAAATAAACTTACCCCATCTAAGGATCTGGAGGGAATTGGGGTACCATTCGTTTTAGTTCTGGTTTTCAGTAGGAAGTAAGATTAAGAGCAGGGTGTTTGTGAAGTGCCAAAAGTATGTAGTGCTGTAATATAATACTGTTGAAATGATGTAATATTGCTGTAAAATATAACAAAAAGCATTAGATCAGCAAGGTGTTTGGGCACAGGACTGCAAACTTTCCCAGCTCCGCTGATATTTTGAAAAGCTTTGTAAATCAGGCTGTGTGCTGATCACAGCAGAGCAGACCATGTTGTTTACCCCTTCATTTCCAGAGGCAGACAAGGGAGCAAGCTTCATATGATTTACACTATATTCCTGCTTTAAACATTTTTTCCCTGTGACTGCCTCCCCTGGTATTCAGTTCCTTTAGGTCACTGTCTACTGTATGCCTGTTTAATGTGTGCATGTGGATGATATTACTGAAGTTAGTAAGACCACAGGCAAGCATAAGCTTTATCAGGGTTGGAGTTAGAGACTGTAAACTTTGAGGTTGGAACTAACTTTTAACATAGCCACATAGAGTTCTGTCACTGTTGAGCAGCTAGCAGAGTAATGAATGCATCAGTTTTCAGTGGCAAGAAGGAATGACCTTTATTGTTTTGATTTCATCACATATATAGAGTTCTCAAAAGTCACCCAGATTGGTCAGTCAGAAGCCTTCCCCCAGGCCTGATTGGCCAGGCCTGCACTGCCCAAGTTCTGGGACACTGTTCCAACAACATTCAAACTTTATCTTTATTTACAAAACACAAGAAAACTTCTCATGGGAAAAACCTGTGCTAGCCACAGAGTTCTTAGCGCAATGACATCTGCAGTACTGGGAACTTCTGCATTCTGTGAACTTCTGAGACCATTTTTCTTTTCACAAGGTAAAGGTAACCTTTTTACAAGAAGGTTATCACAGATTTCCGGTGTTTTTTTATTTTTTCCCACATCTCAGGATTTAGTAAGTTGACTTAAAGCTGATTGGTCATTGGTTTTGGCTTTGAGAATTTGTCAGTGTCTTCAGCATAATGAGTGTATTGGACATAGATAAATGCCCACAAACTGCCAAGAAAGATAAGTAGTTACCATTTCATGGAAAGAACTGCAAACTCTTGGATCTTTCAATGAGAAATGATTCTGTACTCTTCCTTGGTCTCTTACCATGCAGGTTCAGTAACCTATTCTAGGAAATTATATATGGAAAACACACATCACACTATTAAAGCCTCACTGGCTTGACAGTCCATTTCTGCTAAGCACAGAGTGCTGTTCCCTCTCATCATGACAGCACAAGACAGTCAAAGGACTCTATTTGCTGTTTCTTTATGTGATTCTTTTGTTTTAACATGCTCATTTGGAAGATGGCCTGTGACACAGGCCATGGGGAGGCACAGGTACAGCACAGAGCAATTCTTTTGAACCTTGGATTGCAGCACTCATGACCTCACTCCCAGCAGCAAGGAAGCCAAGAAGCTGTCCCAGAGCTTTCTCAGGCAAACCACTCACTGTTAAACCCATAAACACCAGTGATCTTTTCTTCTTGCACCTTGGATGCAACTTTTAAATTTACCCTACTTATGAATTCTTATTCTTAAATCCTTTGCAATTCACCTCTAAAATGCAAAAGGTGAACATTCACACCTTCTTCCCCCTCCTTGGTGTCCAATTACAGAAACATACAATTAGGGATGTTAATGACAGATTATTAGGCATTAACCTATAATGCCATCCTCCAATAGCAGCAAAAAGGGGTCACACTGTAGGTATAATTATCCTGGTTCTCTAATAATACGCCCTGGTCGTGCCTTATTTCTGCGATATATCCCTTGTATTTCAGTACAAAGTACAGGCAGCTCTAGTTGTGTTGGAGCGTAATCTGGAGCAGGCTTTTGAGCTGCTGGCACAGGGGTCTGGCCTTCAAAGAGACTGAACAAACTAGGCTGTAGCATCTTCCCACTTTAGAGAAAATCAAAAATGGATTTTGGAATCTGCCTTTGTCACCTGCAGTTAGGAAGACAGGTTCTATTCACAGAGGGATAAACTGAGGGACAGCAGGAGACAATAGGATGCCTTGGATGATAGTGGTGGTGGCCCCACTACTGCTGTCTGCTCAGCACCAAGCTGGTGGTGCAATATTCTGCTGGGAAGAGGGCAGAAAGTGGGTGGGCAGGAGGAAGAGAAATGCAGTGCAGGTGAGGCCACCGGATGAGAGAGTGCAGTTTAAGAGCATAAAGGGAAGTTGTCTGTGACAGCAGAACAGAAATTCTATTCTGTAAATAGAGTAGAAACATGAAAATAAGAGTGCCCAAGAGAGGAGAAAAATGAAATGAAACTTAAGATATCTGAAGGCACCATGCAAATTTTGTGCTGAGAAGGCCAACTGCTTTGTACTGTGTGCTGTAGGAGAAGTGGTACAACTGCATGAGTGAGGTGGATGTTTAGAGTTCTTAATCGCTTTATTGACTACTTTCCCTTTCCATGTTAATTGGCTAGTAGCAAAGGCAGAAAATAAACTTAACACTGTTTCTTGGCTTTCTTGCCAGTAGTCTTTCTCATATGTAGAGTGGCCCCTTCAAAGCATTCTCATCAGGGCAAGGTATGCATGTCTAGGAATTGATCCACAAAGAGATCCTGGAAGAGACTATTTCAAAACTGTCTAGAAAGGTGGTTCACCCCCCTAAATGCCAAAATACGTGTTTTCAGTACATCTGAAGAATCACTGAGGGGGAAAAAAAAGAAGAAAAAAGTATTAATCCTACTTTGGTTTGACTGTGAATTAAGCAAATTTGTTTACTACAAGTTTCTGAGGTCTTGGTGAAGGCACTCTATACATGCAAAGTTTTTGATGTTTCTGAACATGATGGCAAGGGGCAAAATTTGTGCTGTTACATCTCATAAATAATATGTTGAGGCTATTTCCATGAAAAAAGGGGAAAATAATGTGCTGAAATCCTGTCAGAACACTTCTGCTGTACTGTCCTGTTTTTGGTGAGAGTACTAATGATGAAGGTATGTTGTAAACAGTGAGTGTAAAAAAGATGTCTCTAAAATGTTGTCCTAGCAAGTGATTAGTGTAGAAATTGGCTTACACCCAGATGCCTGCCTTATGGATCTTAGAAGATCAATGGATGGGCAAGAAAGCAAGAATGTGAAATACAAGTGTGTGCTTGTGTGTGGTTTGCCTGACATTCCCCTCATCTCCTGTGACTTTCTGGGTGGTTTGCTGAAAAGCTGTGCCTAGGGCCAATTAAAAACCCACCAGCCCAAGGGAGAGTTCCATTGCAGAAGGGTCAGCAACTATTCTAGCCTTGAAGTTAGATGCTCAGGTCTGTGTTCAGGTCTATTGATAAATTTTAATTTAATTTAGTAGTAGTCTTTTGCTGCAGCTATTTAGTGTATCATTCCAACACCTCAGGACAGCAGTGGTTCAAGGTGGTTTAAAGGCTCCCAGCTGCTTACATTGGTGGCCTGGCACTATATTGTCCTGGCCAGGTGGGCAATGGCCCAGATCAAGATAGGCAGCAGTGATCTCACTGAGTTTGCATGGATCAAGTTGCTTCTCTCATTTCAGAGCAATATTATTGTTTGCTGTTTGGTCTGTGGTAGCACCCAGAGGCTGGAGGTGCTGGTGAAACTTGGTAGCACCAGGAGGAAGAGAAGGACAAGGAGAAGGAGCAGGAAATGCTTTCCCCATGCAACCTGCAGCCCCAGCTCCCTTGGTCAATTCCAGGGAAAATAAAATGAATGTTTGTGCTTGGTGAAAATGCCCTTCTTCTCCACTACCTGCCTGTGGTGGAGGTGCTTGAGACCAGCCTCTGCCACACAAATTTCAGAGACCAAGCAGAAAACCCAATTTGCCAAAATAAGGGAGACTCTCTTAAGCCAGCCTATTTTTAGAAGATCCTCTGTGGAGAAAACAAAGTCTAATTAAAAACAGCCTTTATTGTTGCAGTAAACCACCATTTCACATGTGACCCTGGGAATTTGTTAAATCTTGTTAACAGCCTGAGTCCCACTTAGCTTCAAAGTCAAGCCTTCTCCTCCATATCCTGCTGTTTTCAAGGCACAAAGTGAACATCACTGTTATTTGAGTGCTCTGCTCTTTAATAGTTATTTTTTGAGAACACTGCTTATAACGATTTATCGTCTCTTCTTTTGGTAACTGTAGGTTCAGTGGTTTTGTGCGTGCTAATCTCCACTTAATCTTTGTTACCACTGCAAATAACATGGAGGAAAAGGTGTCTTTGCAGAACAGCATAGCTTGGAAACTGCTTTTTTTAATTACCAGCTGTGATAAAAGTCTGTTTTTCCACCAACTGACATGCATACCTTTTTAGTGGTATAACAGGTTCTTAGGGGAGATCACCACAGATAGCAGCATGAACTTCCTCCTTAGGAGGCAATTGCATGTTGTGTCTATAAAATTCTCTCAAATACTTACAGTTCCTCCCTTTGTGGCAAATGAAGTGCAGGGGGTTTGGTCCTTCCCGGTAAGAGCCTCTACAGTTTGCAAGGTGTAAGTCATGTTCAGAAAAGCTCAGGACAGGAGGTACGCCTCTGGGCATGCCTCTGCTTCTCTTCCTTAGTGAGCCACTCCCAAGGCACTTCAGCAGAGCAGCCGATGGAGCAGCAAACACAGTTGGTCATGGGACAGAAATCCCACTGGCAAGTCCTTACAGACAACAGATCCATACTACATTTTGGTCTTCCACAAGCTGTCACCATTCAGAAGTCATCAGCGGTTGTGTGCCAAAGGATGCTCACGGCTGCAATATGCAAGCATCCATTCCACAAGGGACCGGGATGGCAGGGAAGGGAAGCAGCAGCCTGCCTGTGAGGGATGCTCTGGGATCCAAGGACATTTCTGTCCTTGGTTTTGGAGACTGGAAAGGAATTGTGGGATCAATGAGAAGGTTTGCACTCTTGAGAGGCTTGTTAAAGTGTATAGCTCTAAACCTTTTCCCACAGTGTGCTGTCATAGGACTGGCTTGGGAAAACAGGTGAGAAACAAGTGGGAGCAGAGCATCAAGGGCTAGACAGGGATGGGGTGGTCCAGCCCATGGACTTCCAACTGTGACTGAAAACGAGCAATGGAGACTTCTACCTGTTACTGTGATGAGGACCTTGATGCGCAACTTGGGTGCACCTGAGCTCTCTACATCTTTGCCTCAGCAGAAGCAGCAACAGACGATAGCTGTGGACAGGGGCAGCACATCAGGAGTAGCCAGGCATGCTGCATGGGGCAGCAGTGCTTAATGGGATCAGCATGTCTCAGCTGCCAAACTTCCTTGCCAGATGGCACCATCTCTGCACTGCAACATTGGAGCGGAGGTGGTGATGAGCGTGTGTGTGAGCATGTGACAGAACAGCACTTAGCTTTTCTTACTTTCCATCCCTCTCCCTTGTTTGGGTGTGAGCAGACTGTGAGACCTAGCAAACCTCAAACCACTGACAGCAAGTTGCAGAGCCTCTAATTTCCGCTTTTTACTAGGCAGCTCCCCTGAACCTCAGTCAAAACCTTCTCACTGGTAGAAGAGCTCCCTGTCTTCCCACCCATAAGCAAACTGCCAGCAGCACCCCCTACCCCCAGACGTTTGCATTCAATTACCCTGAATTTAATCACAGAAAGCAAATTTTGCCTAGCCACAGCTTTGAAAGGGACAAAAACAAATGCCTCAGGTCACAAGCTATTACATCTGATCCTCTCTCTGGATTTACCATGGGGTTTTTTTCCCCATGCCTGTTATGTGGTGGTGGTGTCAGATCCTCCTTCTGACCAGATGAATCTTATAAGAAACCTGGTTATTAATCAGATTTTGCGGGAATTTAAGGAAAGTTGCAAGCACAAGCAGGCGAGCAGAAAGTTCTCACTGTCCTTGTGAAATGACTACCACTGTTTCTCTGTAAAACCACACATGTACATTTCCTCTGCTGTAACTTCTCATGCCATTCAAGCTCCCCAGGGGAAATGAAGAAGAAAAAACTCATCAGAGAAACAGGTCAGGAGTGAGATGATAGCTGACTATACTAATGGTACAGTTTAGGCATTTTGGGGGATAAAATAAACATAACATGCACATGCCTCTCTGAGTTGCTATCACTACTAGCCATCCACAAATCTGTAGTAATTTAAATAGTAAACTTAAGTACTAAGGGTTCTTAAAAATCAGGGAAACTAGTTAACAAGGAAAGCATTCAACCTAGGAATAGCATGCATTACAACTGAGTTCTAGTGCCAACAGGGCAGGAGATGAAATTTATACCTGACTTGCATTCACAGTTTTGTAGAATCACAGAATATGCTGAATTGAAAGGGACCCACAAGGACTGTAGAGTCTAATACCTGTCCTTGCACAGAACACCCCAAGAATCACACCAGGTGCCCAAGAGCATTTTCCAGACTCTTCTTGAATTCTGACAGGCTTGGTGCTGTGACTACTTCCTTGAGACATCTGAGTTTCCCTCAGTTTAGAGCATGCAAGTGTCAGTAAAAGGGCATGTCAGCAGAGTGGTGAACAGAGGGAGGCTGCCCATGTCGCCCTGACCTGGCCATGATGGGAAGTCCTGACACTTGTCTCTCCACCCTCACTAAACTCTGGTTGTCAGCTGAACAATGCCTGACTAACACATACCTGACGGATGCTAGAGGTGGTTTCCACAGCAGAGTTCAAATGGCCTTGCCCAGGTCACATTTCTGTAACTGCTTTGGGCCTTGGTTTATTAATCAGCTCTCATTGAGTGTAGCACTTAAGCCACACCATCGTGTGACAAATATTGGGGTGTGAAGCCTTTGGGATTAAAGGTCCCATACAGCTCCCTCAGTTATTCATATGCCTATGTGCCCATTGAAAAAGAACAGGTTTTTGCTATGTTTTTTTAAAATTGCTGTCAAGAGCATTCCTCCCTCCCATCCCAGCTCCAAGAGATTCAAGAGCATATGCCAATACTGAGATGCTTGTTCAAGTCCTATCTTGCCGCAGCCTAAAGCAAAGTGTTATGGCTCCACTGACAACTCAGCTTGACTCCTACTAACCTGCTGTGGGCAGGAGCATTAGCTCAGGCTCTTCAGTCCCCCTCTTACTCAAACTATGGAAGTATTTCTTATTCTGCTGGGTCATGCATTCAAATGTCAAAACTGTGACTCATTAAAAGGGCAAGTTTGGACTGGGGGGAGTACAGGAAGGAAGAAAAACAGCTTGCAAGAGACTTCCTGTTTATCCACAGCTTGGGAAAAAAATTGACACAACAGAAGACACACACCCTGGCTCCATTATCTTTGCTGGCACCATGCTGGCTTGGCTCTGTCCCTTACCACTCCAGGCCAGATCCATCCCTGCCACGAGAGTGTTTACTTTAGAGGAGTTTACTCGAGAGAAATCCGGCCCCCGGAGCCTGAATGCTCGCAGTGTGCGAGCAAACACACGGGCACCGGCAGCCCCCGCCACAATGCCACTGCACTGGCCCCCGGCCACACCAGGGAGGTCATTTTCTTCTCAGCAATTAGCGAAGTGGTGGCATCACTAAAAGAAGTTGAATAAACACATTCAACCCAGCTGGGTTTCCAGTTTGCTGTGTTCTCACCACTCTTCCTTCTGGGCACACTGTGGGGCCCCAGCAAGCAAGAGCTCGATGCCTATGCACTGCGCTTTCATTCAGGCCTGGTTGGAAAGGGCTTTTAGGAAAGAGGAGGAGGAGGAGGGAAGTAACCCTTTGGCTTTCTTCCTTTGCAACGAATGTCTTCTCTTTTTCTTTTCAGGGAGGAAAAATGCCAGCTTCTCTAAGAAAACTGCAGCAAATGGCTGTTTTCATGGGACTGTTCAGTGGCGGGGGATGCATTGTGATGTATAATCTTATGCAAAGTAAGTCTTGGTGTTGTTAGCAACCTTATTTCTCCTCTATCCCTTTCACTGGCTTTTGTGTAGTGGGGAAAACAGCAGCATGCAAGTTGTGGAAAACAGATGAAGTTAAGGGAAGTGTGGCTGAGCATCTGGGGGGGCCTCTGTGGGCACCATTTTTTTTCATCCCCAGGGTTTTTGCTCTCCCAAGTGCTGCTGCATGCTTTTCCAGAGGCAGATATTACATAGAGAGCAGGCTGGTGTGGTCAGAAGAAAATCTGGGTTTTGAAGGTTTCCTGAGGGTGATGGTGAAGTGAAAGCTTAGGCGGTAACACAGGTTTCATTTCTTAACTGAGATTTTGTAACTGGGCAGTAAAAGAGGACCATCTGTGAGAAGGTGTTGAAGTCTAGCAGTTTTATCTGCAAACCTCTGTGTGGTGCTGGCCCTTAAACACAACACACCTGTGAGGTGCTAAGAAATCATGAGTTTCTCCTGAATGAAGTACAGATAAGAGCAGTCAGCAATGAGAAGACCAGGGCAAAGAGAAAAGCTAGACAGGTGATGCTGGTGTTTATAGGTATCTCTAGTTGCTATGTGTCTTTGGCCAAGAATCCATGTTATTGGTCCAAATTATAGATGTTTATTTTTTCCAAAACTGCTTTTAGATATTTAGCATCAGAGCAGAAATAGGCTTTGCCTCTCTCTCAGGGGGTGCCATAGGCTTCTTGGCCCCATGCCTCTCCTTTGTTGGTGCTATCAAATGCTGTTGCTTTTCACCTACCCTGATACCAGAGGATGCTGCCAGAAAAAAAGTGTAGCCAAGCCTGTTTCTCAAGCTCTCAGATAAGCTCTGAAACCTCTCCTACATTTTACACATATTAATAACAAATCAGACAAGGCTGGAAAGCAGGCTTTAATTTTAGGCAGTTTATTCCCCCAAGCTCTGGAGTCCATGACAGAAAGATGATCCTTACACTTCAAAATATTGAGTTTGGCTTTAACAAGGGCATTAGCATTTTTTGATTTTCAGCTTCAGCACTGTTATCTAGAAATTTCATGGAGTAGTTCACCCCCTGTGCTGCACGACAAGTCGGAGGGTTGGTTCCCTGCATCCCTTGGCTGAGCAGTCATGTGGCACATTGCAATGGCTACTTCTGGTTCTCTTGCAATTTCAGTGGCCACTGAGAAGCTGCCTGATAACTCAGTGGCAAGCTAGCCAGGCTGCTGAAAGAACACTTTCTGCAGCCAGGTGTGTCCTTCTCTATCCTCTAAACAGACACAGGAGCCACACTGAGATCCTTCCCCCCTTGGGCCGTGCCTGAGGCTATCCCAGTTGCTTCTGCTTAGTGCACAGAACTGGCCCATACTTGGATTTGTGAGGAGCGTGTGGCCTCTGTAAGTGGTGGGAGCAGTGGGAGATGATTGCTTCCCTTCCCTTCCTTCAGGCTGAAGGGAAATTTGTATGCACGTGGTCTCTGTGCAAGCTTGTACAAATACTCAGGTAATCCTATTTCTACTTACTCTCATCACCTCCACACCCTTCTTGTGGAAGCAGTCTGCTCAGCTAACTCCAGCATGCTTTCAGGTCTCCTACCAAAAGATGTGTGGACAAATGGACTAGTTGGGCATTTAATGTTTCACACATGAGGCCTTTACAAGGAACAGCTGAGAAAGAGCACCAGAAAATTAGAATCCATTTCTCCTCCAACCTGCATACATACTTTTGGACACAACAATACTTTTAACGTGGTCTGGGTAGCTGTTTGCCATTATTTATAGGTACTAAAGGGCTGGCATGCCACAACCCCTTTGGTTGGAGCTCCTTAGGATGTACCAGGGGGACCGAGGAGGATCAACACAGGCCACAGCCTAGCAGAGTTGTTTCTATGCCAACTGGATGCTGCCTGCTCACAGGGGATGCCTCTAATTAGGGAGATGGGGCATCATCCTTCTGCCTCATACCAAGATTGATAGTGACAGGCAAGAGACCAAGAAACAAACCTTACGCCTTGTTTTAAACCCTTTGAAGGGTGAAGGCAAAGTTGCCAGAGCAGGATTTACACAACTGCACACCCTTAACTATGCCCTTCTTGATGTCAAAAGAGTGAAGTTATACTGATCTAGAAACCCTAGCAAGACAGACTTAAAACTGTTAATAAGCAAGTCTCCGTCTCCATAAGGAGGGTCAGGAAGTGTCCAGCCCCTGAGCTCTGCCCTGTCCATTGGCAAGCATGGTACAGCATTTCACGGCCATACAGAGCAACCAGACATTATTAATAGCAGTTTGCTGCAGTCATCCTCTATGTGCCAATGCTGCATCTATCTATGGTGCTATTGTGGCTGCTTGACCAGTAACTTGAGTGGTGCTTCTTCATGCCTCCCTTCTAATGCATCTGTCAGTAGAGTTTCAGCTTCATGGCTGCCACTTGGAAAGCTGTACCAAGACCACAGCAAGTTCCACAGCAGCAGCAGTTCCTGTCTCAATGTCTGCAAAATATTCTCCATTCTTAAAGTATTTTATGTACCTCTAATAAAAAATAAATATTTAATTACTATCAGAACATTTCAGATACTCATCCTTATGCCTTTTTTTTCCTGTTTTTTATTCCTTTTAGATAATCTACAAATGCATGAAAAGTGGGAAGACACAGCCGTAAACTGAACTATATATCAGAATGGAATGGGCTATTTTTAGAGCCCTCTCCACTTAAATGAGCTGAATAACATTTGCTTCTCTGATGTAAGGGTGTGTTTCCTCCTTCAGCCAAATTTCTCCTAATTAATAGTTTTGGACTGTATTGCAGAGAGGGTGTGGTAGTCTGAAGAAAATGTCCTTTTTTTTTTTAAACTTGACTTTTGATTTCAAATGAAGTCTGCTCACTACCCTGTTTCTCTCACCTAGAAAGTTTTACCAGGACCCAGTATTACCAGCAAGCTTTGGAGCATCTGAGCAGCAATCCTGATGCCCTGGAAGCCCTGGGTGCCCCCCCTCTTAAGGTTCACAACATCCGACTGACAGATGGGAGCAATCGTGTGGACACAGAAAGAGCACGGGTAATGCTGGGCAGGCGGTGTCACAGGCTGGCTTCTTGGGATGTCACATGATGAGAGATCAGCCAGGGGATTTTCAGCAGGTCATGAGTCACCTGGGGGCACTGGAAGGCAGTAGGGTAGGATACCAGTTGATCTGGAAGAGGAATGGATTTCCAGAGCATAAATCTATTGGCCTAGAAGCAGCAAGAGCAGCATTTCATGTTGTGCTATATGGGCCCACCACGGAATGCCACCACATCTGCCTCCCTTTCTCCCCCAGATATGTACCCTGCTAGTTTTTAAAACTTTGTTCAGAGCAGTTTTACAACCTCTTACGGGCTATGCTCTGGTACAGCAAAAATGGTGGGGCTTTTAAGAGCACCTGTAAGCTTGTGTCATGAAGAACAGCTGCCCAGCCTGAGTGTGAAGGTTACTCAATGACTGGAGAATGCTGTGCTGAGTGCTGAAATCTGCCTTGTATCAGCCAAGGGCTGGGCCTAGGCAAACCCTGCAAACACAAGTCCACTTCCACTCAGCATTGATGCCTCAAGAGTACTTTCCATCAGTGTTTTTACCCCTTAATCCAGGACTGGCTGCCCTTCACTTGTTTTGCTAGTAACACAAAGTGTGCCTGGCAACCTCTCCAGGTTCTTCACTAGGGTAACTCATCACATTGGAATAATTTGGTTCTACTGGTGAGCAGTTATGAATGCCAGGGACCAAGCAAGGACATTAAGAAATGGGGCAGATGGTACAGTGAGGAGAGTGGCTATCAGGGTAAGATAAAACCCAATTTTTAACCAACTCGCATAAAATTACTTTCCGTTTCACTTCAGCCAGGCTGCACTTACATGATACCCTGGACCAAAACATTTCCTATCTTTTTTAGATTCCAGCAGGAAACATATCTAAGGAAAAAAGAGCATGCAAAACGCCACACAATCTCATATACTGACTGAAAGAAAGATAACCTTTCCCACGGGTGTTTTCATGTGTCACTGTTTAAGAATGCTGGTCGCTTGGGTGACTCAGGGTGAAGTCAAACCCTGCCTTGCACTGACCTCACCCAAGACACAAATCACCAACTTTCTTCTCTACTTTTTCATGCTCTAAGTATTCATGTTCTCATGAAATAAACTGGTTAATCATCATTATACCACAGGTCAATTTACTGACTCCACAACATTCCCAGCTCCTGGGTCTGTTGGCGAACACCTGGCATTTTCTCTGTGTGATTGCATCACCGCCAGAAATGCTACACCTGAAACATTTCTTTTATTCTGTTATTATTAGACCCAGTGCAATTGGCCATGGTCACTGCTGCAGTTCCAGCTTTGTTTGTTAAACAGATGAGTGATAGAATTTATGACACTGAAAAAAAAAATCATTGAACATCTCCTTGCCTCAGTGTGTATTAAAGGATTGATATGCAGAGAATCTCAACCTACAGGCTTGTTACAGTTATAGGAAGTTCTAACAGTGCAGGTCACCTCTGGATGAGCATGCATTCTGGTAAGGAAAGGTGTTTGCTCATAAATATTTCAGAGAGCAAGTGGTTTTCCCTGGGGATTGCAGCTGTAACAGAGTACATTCTTTTGGCAGAGAGAGATTAATGCATGGCGGAGCAGACATACTTCTGTAGCCACATGCATGTTAGCTGTTAGAATAGCTTAGTCAAACTCTGAAATACAGTAAAAAAATAACTGTAGTTTAAGTTAAAAAGATTTTTATCTTTGACTAGAAGGAGTAAATGTCCGTTTCATAATGCGCTTTGCTGATTCTACAACATGCTTTTACATTTGCAGATAAAGGTACCAGTCTCTGGAGCAAAATCAGCGGGATACCTCTACATTGATTCGGAGATGGACCACTCCCATCAGTGGTGCGTACTGGGGCAGGTGCCAGGAGAAATGGGAAAGAGCTGGTAGGAGAAAAGAGTAGAGCATGATATTTGCTTTAGTCATCTGTGTTGCTGAGGTCATGCACACAAAGTAAGCAGAAACTCCTGTCTGAAGGTCTTGTGAAAGGTTATTATTTTCATTAGGACAAAAATATAAGTTAGTTGAGAAATATATTGAATTCATCTCTGAATGTCAGAGAGCAACACAAGCCATTCCTGTGTGTTAAGTGTGTTCTGCAGACTGTAGCTCAGTACATATACAAATACTGTGAGCCAAGGTATTGTCCCCTCCCACCCTGCCTCCCCACAGAGGTGCAGAGGCTGTTGAACAGCAGTGCTAACTCTAATCTGGTATTATGGATTGCAGTAATCACACATTATATTGGAGCTGTGCAAGGTGAGCTAAAAACACAAGATTTTTCTTTAAGCTAAGAAGTATGGTCCTTGTGGTTAAAAAAAGTTCTAGAACAGATGCATTATAGTAGAAGGATGCTCTGATTCCACATCATACAGAAGTGACGTTACATTTTTGCCATACTGAAGCCTGAAAACCTCCTTTATCAACAGTAAACCGGTTTCTGGAACTGAGCAAAGAATTGCTACATGAATTCAAAAGTTTTACTTGATGCAAACCTCTGTTAGGTACTTCTCTTATCTCTATTTAGAAACCGAAAGCTACAAAACTTTTAGTCAGCTGCCACCAGCCATATGGTAATGTTTTCTATTCATAATTAGATGAGCATGACTTACTGGATTTCTCTTCTGAGTAAGTATGGGAAGGACGGTGTGAAAGGATGTGAGAAATGCACTAGGCTGGGACTTGAGAAACCCTGTATCAGAGCTGGCCTCTTCCCTAATGGCCAGGGGTAACCCCAGAGGTCCTCACACACATTTCTTGCACACCTCGCTTCCCTGGTGCCTGAACTCTGATCTCACTCCTCCTTAGTGCCTCCTCACAGACAGCTCCCTGTTGTACCCAGTTCACAGTTACTCTGAAGATAACTGAAGATTGCAAAATGCTGAACTATGGCAGTGCATACACATCTCTTGGAGTTTTGTTTCAAAGTGAGCTCTCCGTACATTTCTGCAAACTGAAGGGATTAAAAAAAGGTATTTCCTTGTAAAAGGATTTGTGGCAGATGAATCTGTCAGACTCCACCTATGTGCAGGGTCCTGTACACAGGGGGCTGAGGCAGAACTTGGTGTCCTTGCACCCCACTGAGGAACTAACAGTAAAATGGCTGGGACTAACAAGCTTGTAAGCCGGCCATCCTGGTGGGATTGTGCAGAATCCATGGGTGCTTTACCAGTGGAGACCAGGGCAGCACTCATACCAATACAGCCAGAGCATAATGACACAGGAGCTGAGTGTGCTGTACAAGAACAGTTGAGGCACCAAAGTCACTGAAATGTATCTGATTCTGCATATGCAGTCTTTCCATAGTGCTTTATTTATTTATAAGAGAGAAGGCAACTGTAAAGAAAAAGATTTGGAATCTGTGAGCTCTCTTGGTTCAGGAGGAAGAGGCATTCACTCAGAGGCAGGCAGTACAGGGATGGGGAGGGTGCGCAGGGGCAAGAGCAACCAAGGCGCTGCAAAATGACTCTTGCCTGCCCCGAAGTGACCGAGGGAAGGGCTGAGCCCCCAAGTCACATCGTGGTAAATGAGCAGTTCCACCTCCAAGCCCAATTGCTTGGCCTGGGTTGGGAGTGGGAGCAGAGGGCTGCTGAGCAGAGCCCTACTGCAGACCCATTGCACAGAGGTGCGGCAGCCTAATTACTTAATTGTATGTACTCAGCACTGACTCCAGCAAAAGCAGAGCTGGGCTGGTGCCAGAAGCTTTTGAAAAAATCCTATTTTAGTGCCCCAAAATAATAGTCCTTTCCAGCTGGAAAAGCAGCATGAGCAGTTTCTCAGAAGTGGGTTTGGAGCAGAGCTTAGAGGAAGGAAAAGACTCCCCCTCAGTCTCCAACAAATGCAATTTTCCTTCTTTGAGTAACCACTGTCGTACCCTGTCAGGGTTTCAGCAGTCACATTGAGCGATCACACAGTGTTCAAACTCTTCCAAGCCAGAATAATTCCTTAGCAACACCGTCTGGCTCCAAGGCTGGAGAGGAGTGGAGCAAGGAATGCTGCCGCAGGATGGAGAGGAAAAAAAGGCACCGGGTCGGGGGAGGAATGTCCTAAGAAGAGCTGGCAGGATTTTATTTGAATTGCAACAAATAGCAACATGCATACCAGACCTTTAAAGCTGGGCTGTGCTATGCTATTAGGGAGAACAGCTTTCAGAAGCTGGCACTCACAAACCAAGTTTTAAAACACTTGAGAGAATTTTTAAAAGCATTGAATGTGTGGAATTATTTGTTTCTCTATGCCAGCTGTTTCTACACTGGCTTTACCATGTAAAAAGTGATTGCTACAAGTGAAAAATCTGCTTTGGTTTGTGTCAGCTGGTGCCTTCAGGATGTCACCTTGAAACTGCGGGATGGTCAGAATATTCCTGTTTACCACTCTCTGGTGAAAAGCATTGGTGTGCAAGAAGGCTAAAAATCAGAGACAGCTGCATCTCCGCCTCCCATTGAGCCAAAGGAGCCATTAATCGATTGCATCCTGCTGGGTCGGTGAATGTACACAGTTGTCACAAGTGACAGTTTCACTTAAGCAGGTGCTCTCAAGACCATTTTCTCTCTAAGATTGACCTCATCATTGTTGCAATTGTAATTTCTTTCTTTTGCTGGGTTATTCATGTTTTTAGCGAAGCCTAAAATAAATATCTTGCAAAGGAGTTGCTGTGCCAGAGAAGTCATGTGTTAGGCCCTGTGTATGCTGGTATTATGAATTTGAAATAAATAAACTGCCATGAAACTGAGCTTTGTTTTACAGTTGCAGACCAAAGTCAGGACAAGTCAGCTTTTCAAAGTTATTCCATTGCTGCCTCAGTTTCCCCCCATTGCTCAACAAGGTCTTGTCTAAATCAGGAGGGATGAAGCAGCAAAGGTGAAACTCAGCAGAAGCATCCTCAACACCACTTTCAAGGTAGATTTGCACCCTTACAGTTATCACTACAAAGCTCATGAGATAGCTGAGGTCACTCATTGTAACTTAGGAATTCCAAGAAGAGACTCACTGCTCACACTGAAGGCTAGTCAGGAGAAGCCACTGCTTCACACCAGCATTGCCCAATGAGTTCCAGAATTGACATTTAGGGAGAAAAACACTCAGGAGGCTGCAGAACAGGTCAAGCACTACCATGGTTTGCTCTGACTTCCGCAAGAGATTTTGATTGTGCTATCAGGTAGATAATTGCTCATCACCAGAAGCAAGTTGAGGAATAAACAAAACACCCCAAACTAACAAAAAATACCCAGACCCACACAATTTCCACTCCCACCCCAAAGTGCTCATGAGAACAATTGCAAAGTCTAAGACAGTCTGTGGCACTGAAAAAATACAAGTAACTGTCCCGCCTGTACAAGGAAGTAACACAGGAGCCTTTAAGAACATCCAGACAAAGGAGTGTTCTGAATTCACTGTAATAGAGATGCTTAATCAGGCTGCAGCCAGGGAAAGCTCAGAGGTTATACCACTCCATTCCCTGTCCCTCACCCTTCTATCTCTTCATCCAAATTTGAGTCCAAAGAAATCCACCGAGAACACAGATACTGCAAATCTTTTCAAGAGCCATGAGTATTAGGTAGAGAAGGGAGAGCTAGAGCAAATAATTATCAAAGAACAATGAGCATCTTGTTCAACAGTGACCCAGCAAACTGGTCAAGGTGGCTTTTGAACAAACATGAAAAGCAAATCCCTAAGAAGAAAGGAGATGCTAAAGGGCCACAGCAAAGGCATCTTGGAGAAACAATTTTTGAATGAAACAATACATGTGTGCTTCAGTTTGAGCTTCCCAGAGAGCTGTCAGGATGAGCAACACTTGTGAGACCTGGACCAATCCACATGAAAGCCTGGCACACCAGGGAGAGGATTGGAATTAATAAAAAAAAAAGACAACATTACCCAGTTTTAAGATTGAAATATCTGCTTACTGGTTTCACAAAACAAAATACAAATTCTGTGATTTAGCCTTGCACTACCACTAGCAAGAACAAGCACCTCAGGGATATGGAGATCTGCTGGCCACCTGGTGCTTCAGAGCTTGATCAACTCTGTCTTTTGGTCACTGACGAAGTTTGGTGGGAAATCAAACAGTTGACAAGAAAAAGCCAATCAACCACTAACCATCCATCAATTACCACTTCCCTGGCTACAGCTTTGATTTTTTGCTAATTTGCAAAGATGTTGTGGCTGTGGAGAGGAACCCCAGCCTGTTCAGTCCCTCGCTGTGTCTGCACTGGGAGCATCTGGCACACATTGGCAATCATGTGCCTTTTGTCATCTCTGTGTGCTCAGTAAGCCTGGGACTTGCAGTGGCTGCAAGGTACATAAGGGTCCAGGAAACCTGGGCACAGCCACCCCAGCCAACAGCACAGTGCTTGCTCACCACCTCCTTGTCCCTTGAGCTGGCACACACAATGTCCCTGTGCTGGCTTCACAACCTGCTGCACCACAACACCACTGCCTGGCCCTAACCTTGGCTTTTCCAGGCCTGGAGGATTTTTCCTCACACAAACCTTACCAGTTACACTGAAGATTTTATTACCTTGCTTAGGGGAAGCAGAGCTTGCAGAGAGGCTCCATCTCTCACTTTCTCCCTGGAGCACTGCTTTAACTTTGAGGGCTCCCAGTCATCTCAACCAAGCCATGGGGTCACTGGAGCTGTGAGAATGGGCAGTATCATTATGTCATACCAATGGTTCTCTTAATCATATCTTAAAACCTAGAGAAGGAAGAAAGCAATGGGTGAAGCTGGAAGCTAATAAACCAGTGGAGGGGGAAAAGAGTAAAATCACAATGAATTCACTGCCTTTGTTTTGCTACAGCAAACACAGAATTTCTTGCCTCATAACCTTGAAGAACCTCAGAAATCACTTCCTCTCCATGTTTGAGCTCTTTTAGGAGAGCTTAAACATGGAGCTCAAAAAGGAGAAAAAAAGCAGCAAGCTGGTGTATTCAGTGCCAAGCTGCTTTTGCCATGTGTCTCCCATTAAATACATCACAGCCCACGGCTGCTGCTTTCACAGAGGACACGGGTGCAGCAGGAGCACCCAGAGGAGCTGGAACATGCCTGGAAAACAGGGAGAGCAAAAGTCTCAGAACCACCAGCAGTTGCTGAAAGCCCAAATAACGTCAAAAGGGCACCTGGTCATCCCTCTTTCAGTCTTTTCATCTAAGGAACACTGGAGCAAGATTAGGTTCCCTTTAACTTCATAATGTTACTGAAACACTACTTTTTTTTTTTTTGAGAAAATATTCATCTTTTGATAAAAGACCCTGCGTCTCACAAAACAGTTAAGGTTGGGAGGACCCTTGGGAGATCATCTAGTGCAACTGCTTCACTCCCACCAGAGTCAGCTTGAACAGACTGCCTGAAAGCATGTCCAATCAGGTTTTAAAGATCACCAAGGATGGAGACTGTACCAGTGTTCAGCCATTCTCACAGTAAAAAACACTTTTTCTTATGTTTAAGCACAATTGTGTGTTTGAGGCTGTGCCCACTGTGTCTTGTCCTGACACTAGGAACAGAAGAACTTGTCTCCATTCTCTTTACTCTGCCCCACAGTGATAAGACCCCTCCCCAAGTCTTCTGCAATTCCAGGTCTCTCAGCTTCATTAACAGGTGCTGCAATCCTTTAACCATCTTAATCATGTTCAGTATGTTAAATAATTTCTTTTTAATTGGCTTGAAAATTTGTGCAGTTCCTTTTCCAGTTGTTGGTGTGGTTAAAACAAACATAATCTTCATGACCTTTGCTGGATTGCATGTTTGTTTCCTATTCTCTAGTTTGATTTTAATTGTTTCTGCCAGGCAGTCATTACCCTCAAGGAAACTACCAAGGTGGCAGACTGTTCAGGGCAAGGACTTAATTTACAGCTGGGGAACAGCAGATACTGCTCACCACTGTTGCCACTATTTGAATTGTAGCTGATGAGCACACAGGGGCTGTGTAAAACCTTATGTTTTGAAAGCACTGCCTTCAGAAAGGCTAAGTGGGCTGACATGTTCCCTTTTGAGTATGTTTCTCCAAGGAGTGATAGGGTTTTGTCCAACTTATGGACCACTCAGTTCACTTCCTATTTTGGGTAGGTGTCTTGCACTGCATGGGGAACACCAGTCATTTGAATTCATCTCTCATTTAGAAATGAGGATACATCCAGTTCTTTCCTGCCATGCGCCTGCATCTTTCCTGCTTGCCAAAAACATTTAATTTTCCTGTGATTTCTGCAAAATTTACTACAAAGTTCCCTGCAGCAGGGCCTGGGTAGTTCTGTAACACCAGGAGCAATGGAGACCTGCATGCTCCTGGTGTTACTTTGGAAGACATATCACACCTGGCCAAATGTCTTTGGTTTATTTTAAGTAGCACTAATTGTGTAAAAATACTAGAATAATGTAATTTCTTTACCTGTCTAAGTCAGTTTCTATTAATTTGCTTTCCTAGAAGATTTAGGAGCAAAGGACCTTCAGAAAGGTGATCTTTGCCTCTCTTTGTTTGGTAAGGTCCACCATCCAGCAGCCAGACCAGCTGGATCTCACAAGGTGCCACTGGAAGGTGGCAGATGGTAAGAGATTGCCCAGAAGCTCAGGTTTCCCTGTGAGGATTAGTTAAAAGTCACCTGTGTAATTCAGTCTGTATGCTGGCATTACGAATTAATTGAAGAGATGGGCTACACTGATTTCAATGCATCACCAGCTTAGCTGTGATTCTACTTGCACAAGCAAGAAAAGACTCAATGTAATTAAGTCTCTGTGTTTACAGGAAAAAAAGATAAACCCTTCAAGTAGTTCTGTTTCCTCTCCTAATTTTGCAGTAACTTCTTGTCCTAATGCTCTCCTTCACTTAGACGAATCCTAACCTTTTCTTAATTAGGAGAGATTTTTATCACACCCATCTGTACTTTTTTTTCCTGACTGTATTTATTAATCCTAATGACAGCTTAATTCAACATCTGTATTGTGAAGAACTCTACAGTGGAAGCATAATGCTTTCATGTGGAAAAGACTATTGGTGCATTTTATATTTGCTGCACAATTTGAACCAATGTGTGATTCAGGAAAACTAAAATATCAGTAGTCATACTAAAGGGCGTTTCCCAAAGCACAAAGAACAAAAGAGCCATAATCTGTTCAGAAAACAAAATTTCATTTATTGTAAAGTTCCTGAAACAGTAAACACCTTATCAGAAGTACAATGAACTGGCACTATTTCCTTAAAATGTTGAACTGTCTTCCAGGAACAACACTTGAAATATTCAAGAGGGATCTTAAACTATGGAGTAACTTGGTGCAAGGCCCACCTCCCTCCCCATCCCTTATGACCACCACCAGTGGAGAATGGGCAGTGAATTTTTGTTTGCATTTGTGACCTAACAGCTCTCAAGACTCATGGGGTAGATCACAAGCTGGAATTCACTCTTTTGTATTTAGGGACCTGCAAACGAAAATGTGACAAATGAGACAAATCACAATGCGAATTCCACTTTGGACAAAAAGAAAAATATTATTTTGTAGAACATTTAATTTAATGACTATAAAATCTATAAGCCTCTCCCTTAAAGGGGTGAAAATAGCAACAAGAGGAGACAAGGCTGTGGTTTTCATTAGGACTTTGCTATTTATTCCAACAACTGAAAGGGAAGCCTAGGCCCGGACCTACCCCTCGTATTGATACAGTTCATGGCTCTTTGATCAGAACCATAGATAACAACTCTCTAGAAACATCTGCCCTTCCCCATTCCTTCAGCATCCTGCATCTGAGCAAACAGCAGCCATGCTCCCCATGCTACAAAGGCAGCCAGCATGTGCTCAGTCCAGAGAGCAGGGACCGGGAGAGCATTTCCCATAAGGTCCAAGGAGCTGATTCTTTCTCCACAATAGCCCCTTCCCCACCAACTCCAGCTTTTCCCAGATGACCTGTGTACATACACACAGTCTCCAGTATTCATGGAGCTGCAGAAAACCAGCTGTTCCTCACAGCTCATGGTTTGTTCCCAGTCTTACTGGTGTGTCACTTCCATAGTAACTGAGCTCCTCAAGAACGCTGACTGCAACAGCCCCTTCCTAAAGCTCAGGGTAAGAACACCTTGTTTGCAGCTTCACCCACACTCATTATGGAACAGCAACAGCCTCAAGTGTGGGTGTGGCTGATAGTCCTGCAGTTAAATGTTATGGAACATTTTCCGTTATAGGGTGAATCTAAGATGCCTTGTTTATAACTTACACTATTTAACTTTTGCAACTTTATACAAATTCTTAATGACGTTTAAAAACACTGTATAAAACCACCTTAAGGCACAAGAAGTTAAACAGAAATGCAGCCCACTGGAAATCTCAAAGCAGCCAATTCAAGAGAAGCTGGCCTTGTAATAAGTATCTATTTCATGTATACATGTTAAGCTTCACTGTCATACATTAAAAACAGTATATATATGACAAAATGTATACTGCTCAGCACTCTTTTCCATTAGTACCAGTCTCCATGTGAGATGATCTGTGGTTACAAAGAGGAAGTGAAATGGGTATACCTCCCTCAAAGAGTTTGCTGGGGGCAACCAGGAGTTTTTAAACATTTATGTGTGCGACATTGGAAACATTGTTTTTTAACGGTGGGATGTGAACATGCTTCAACATCACTGCTCTGCTCAACTTGGTAAAAAAAGCAAGCATGGATGTAGGGGGAAAAAAAGTCAAAATGACAATGATGGAAGATGGGAGAAATTGTAATCTTGCACAGAATTTCATGAATCAATGTCCCCTCACCCAAGAAAATTGTCTTGGGCAAATGACTGGACAGTAAAAGAAAGATGCCCATGAAAGTACTGTCCTGCCTAACAAGACTGAAACAGATAAGCATTGTAGGTAGGGTCAGCTCCTGTCTGCCTCCAGAAACACCCAGATAACACAGACATGCTGTTAGCTCAAAGATTCTCCTGCTGAGGGCCAGCCAGAGCTGTCCAGCAACTGATTCCTTTCTCTAGAGCATGAAAGGCATCTCTGCATTACAATATTAAACACGTCCAAACTCAATTCCGAGCACTACTAGATGTTTCTTATATGAACATCTTTGAGGAATGAGAAGCTGGCGTACCTACACAAATACTCAATGTGTAATTCCATAGGGGAAAAGGCCTGATAGAACAGTTTAAATTAGGTGCAATTTCCCTGATGTGGCTTGAAGTAAAGGCAACCCAACCTCTGGCAATGAAGCCTTATGGAAAACATTCATTGCCCCACTGCTTTTGGTTCATCTTTCTTCTGTACTAGTGCTTTTTCTCCACCTTTTCAGCCATGCTGATCAGATCACCCCAGTTCTGCTGGTCTTATTAGTAAACCATTTAACTTTTGTGTGAAGGAGGAGCTGTGACATTAGCAGTAAGCCCTAAACTCCTGCTCACTAAATGGAGTAAGAACATTTGATACCTTTGAAATTAGAAAAGTGTGTACCAACATGGAAAAAAAGGGAAAAACTAGCTTAAGAGTTTCTATTCACTGTTTTATAGCAAGAAAAGTTTTGTCAGAGTTTATTATAAAGGAACAGCATAAGGAAACCAAATAAATAGTTGAATAGTTAACAGTATGCAATATAATAGTACTAAACTTCAATAACATAAAAATTAAACTTTGGAACAGCATCAATATGAAAGATTTCTTAGAAAACTAGGACTCAGTCCAAGATCCTCAGATCTCCACATTGCAAAAACCACTCAGTTTTGATGCCCAGTTGGTGCCAACTTTGTCCTCTGAGGGACTGCGTCCATTGAGAACTATTACCCATCCAGACTGCTCCCTTATCTCACCCTGCCCCGTCACATAACATGCTGTTTTTCCAAGTGTCTAAGGGAGAGTAATCAGGAAGCAGGAGGCACGAGCTGTGCTTCATTGTTTCAGAAGAAGCAGTATCTTCTTCCTCATCTGACGGCTATATTGAACAAGGTAATGCAATTTACCCTAAGGATGCTCCTTTCTGACTTAAAGCAGCAGTTAGAGGAACAGAAAGAAGGCAGAAATGACCCCATGCTCCCAGTAAAACCCCAGCTGGGTTCTGGGGGAGGTGGAATCAAGGGCTGATTAGGTGGACCAACTGTCTAACCTAACATGAAGTAAGTGGAGAGAACTTCAATGACTTTAGAGGAGCTACATTAGACTCTGTCGTTCATTTTTCCTCTCATCAGCATTGTGTGGCCACACTGAGCTGGATTCTACTGGCACATCTCACCCAACACAGGAGGGGAAGGGAACAATCTCTGCTGGCTCACAAGTGACTGAAAGAAGCAGATACACCACCCTCAGGAGCAGGATTTTACTGTGCTCCCAAATTAGACATATCTCTAGTACAGATTTCTTTACCAGTGGGGCACATGCATCTCTGCCTAGAGAAGCTCAGCTCACTGTTCAGCTACACCCCAGAGGAATCTGGTCTCTGACCTGATGTAAACAAAGAAACACACAGAGCATGATTTTGAAATCTGTATGTCAAACCAGGTGATCAAATTCTCCTCTCATACAAGTTTTATATCAGCAGATAGTTCTGCTGAAGTCAGGTGGCATTTGAGGAAAACCCAGCATTATATATTTGCATTAAATGCCAAAACATATCCTAAAATAATCCTATTGATACCTGTCACCGAAACACTTCCAGTGTCAACTTCTCAAGAACACCGGAACAATTAACGAAAACTCTGTTACCAATCAACAACAACAACAAAAAACCAGAAATAAAAAACAAAAATAAGCTTATCATCTTTGTTAAATTCCTGTAAGTCACTTGAAATCTTGTTTATCTGTTCCATGAAAATAAGAACTTGGCACATTTTTGTTGTATGCCATTTATCAACACTTTCTTTTATCTAGAGCATTTATTGCATATCAGAAATTCACTTGGCTAGAATACTTTTGTTTAGTAGAAAAAACTGCCTTCCAGTTATAGCTATGATGCTCCACACAGTTCAGTAAATGAATTCTCCTGGTATTTCCTGCAGTAATGGTTCCTCAAATTTAAATCGTTTGGAAATGGCTTTCTGCTCAGTTACTTTTTCTTTTTCTGACTGCCTACATTGTCCCAGTGTATATGAAGCCACTACAATTAGTTCTTCTGTCACTATTGATTCTTCCTCTCTGGTCTTCTCAGCGTCTACTGATTTTTCAGAGGCAGAATCTGCATCGTTCTGGATGGCATCACTGGTTTCCCCTTCTGTACTCTGATTCCAGGCCCTGCAAGCAGGATTATCACTTTGTTCTAACCATGGATGTTGAAGACATTCTTCAGCAGTTGCTCGGTCCCTGCAGAGGAAAGAAGGAATTAAAATAAATGTCCAAATGACTTCAAAATCCAGCACCTTGCAGAAGAGATCCCTACAAATTATTCCAAGGATATGACTATATTAAAGGCAGATAAAATTGAAAAAAAAAAAAAAGAACTGACAGCTATCTTTTACCAAAAAAGACCACAGCAGTTCAAGAAGATTAACTCCTAGCATTTAAAATAAAGGAATTCATAGATCCCTAATTATGAGTTTACACTTCCATGTTGCCAACCAACTTTCAAAGTTTATACAGATTTTCTTTTTATATACAGAAAAATTATCCAACCTTTACATTCTTCAAGTAATCCCATAGATAAGCAGTAGGCAATTTCAATAGCTGACATGTCCCATGAAGAACTGGTGAAGTTCCACACAAAACACCTATTCTATTTGGGAGCCTGGAATTTCCAATTCACTGCCCACTGAGAAAAGTATACTTATGAACCAGGAAAGGGCAAGGTTCTCTACCAACCCCTCCAAAATTAAGGACTCAAAACTCAGTTCATATAAAAGACTTCAGCAAAGTACCTGCAAGAAGAGTGAGTGTACTCTTCACTGCTACAAGCTACAGTTCATACAGTTTTCTGAAAGTAATTTGAGTTTTAATTACTAACACTTGGACACATTTGGAATATACAAGCTTGGATGGAAATGGAGGAATTCTCTTTTCATATATATGAAAAGTAATAGCACAATGAAATCAAAGTCCCCTTATACTTTAAAAATGAAAACACTAGCACTTGCTGTATTTAAGTCAGTCTGACATATTAGCATATACAATCATGTCTTTTACTTACTCAGGTTTCTTAACCAGCAGAGTTTTGATGAAATCCACAGCAGACTCTGATACAAGGTCAAAGTCCTCTCCAGAGTAACTTACGTTCATTTGAGATATATTTAAGAATGTTTCTTGTTTATCATCCCCCAAGAAAGGTGATATCCCTGTCAGCATAACATATGCCAATACTCCAATGCTCCTAAATTAAAAATAAAAACCAGAAAAACAGTTTTTTAATTTGCCTTTTTTTCTTAAAAGCAAACAAACAAAAATCCCGAAGAACAACCCTTTTCAGTAAAGCTATAATGTTCAACTTACCACATGTCAGTTGCTGTACTGATTGGGTCATAACTGAGAATTTCAGGAGCTATTCAGGGAAAAAAAAAGTGGGTTTTGTCATATGCAGACATTACATTATAGGTAAATAATGCAATAATGATCATGTCGTAAAATTTAAGATAAGCCATTTGAAGCATGACAGTCTTTTGAAATCAAGATATTTCTGTTCAGATTATTTAAGTGGTTTCTGTTGTTCACTGTTTTTAAGTATAAAAAAATGTTTTCCTTTTACTGTCATCTTCAGAAGCCAGGCCAGTCTTCCCAATTAAGGAAACTGTTTACAAATTTCTTGCAGAAAAAACCAGAAATATCCAATATTGCATGTTCCAGCACTGTAACCCATAACTATGAAGATATACCACACAACGTAAAGATATTTTCAAGTATATTTTCAAGGCCTAGAGTGGTTTGGGCTTTTAAAAAAATATAGAAAACATACACTGGATAAAATATTGTATTCAGAGACTGAGTATGTGAATTTAAACTGTTAATCCAAGTAATACTTGTTATCACTGTTGGTAAGAATCATCTAAAGTATGTCTTCATCTTCAACACAAGCACACAATCATAGTTCATTAGCCTGGCAAGACTTGCCAGTTGTACCTTTGACAGCAGTACCACGTCCAAGTAATAACTTGGTCTTGCAACACAGTAACTACACAGCCAGTCTGGCATGCTCCAAATTCTCTTTTCGCTCCCCAGAAGTCTGGACTATTCATCACTCCTATAGTAACAACTTACCTACGTATTCTGGAGTTCCCATGATTTCTCTTAGTTCCTCACTGCTCTTCATTATTCTCGAAAGGCCAAAATCTACTATCTTAATGTCTCCCAGAGGAGACTTACTGGTTAGCAGAATATTTTGGGGCTGAAAAACAAGAGGGGAAGACTTTTGGGATCACCCAAATCTAATGTCTATGACATCTTATTGCATAATTATTTTAGACCATGAGTAGCAACAATGTCTCCCATAACACGTATGATACCCAGGATCATTTTTGTATTTCCCCCAAGGTGATTTTGAAGAGACACATAGGCTACAAGGAGTGGCAGGATTTTCAATTTAGAACTGAGAATCAAACCTTGGTTAGCTTAGAACACATTGGAAATACATGCCAATAGCTCTCATTTAACAATAGCATATAAGTACCTCCACACTCCTCTTCCCTCAATTCTTCCAACAGATGGTGTAAAATACCTCCTGTTGAAGGGTGTCCAAAAACACCCAATCACTTTAAAAACCTTGAACACACAAAACTCTTTTGACTGCATCTGTTTACAGAAGGTCTGTTGCAACCAACCTGAATCCTGTTCAAAGTACAAACAACTGTATTACAGAGCACTAACTGAAGAACAGTTTGAAAAAAATACAGCAGCCTGAAAAACAGGTTTTTAACAGCATCACCTTTGGATATACTTGTTTGAGCTGACGTCACTAGATTTTGGCTGTCTTCCTTCAAAGCACCTTTGTGGTCATTAAGAAGTTCCTTACTATTTTAAATGCAAGCTCAATTAAAAAAAAACTTGAAAACTATCTTTAGCTAACAGATCTTACATTTTTTGCAACTGAAGCATATCATTGTCAAAAAAAAAAAAAAAAAAAGATTTGACCCTCCTTACCCCCAGGCCAGTGATCACACTGGGTTTTATCATTAACTTCCCCAAATGGTGGCACTGACAATTGACATTGCATTCATGCCTCTAGTGAGCACAAGTTCCATGAAAGTGCAGAAGTCTTTATTGGGAAGCTGGATCATCTTGCATCAGGGTGGTTGAAAAGGGAGGAGAACAAAAGAGTAAGAACAACAAAGCAACCACTGACTGACAATCCAGCTGGGGTAACACAAACATTTATACTTCTTCCCTAAGCACAGAGCTTTTCTGTCCGCTATCCCCATAGTTACTCATGAAGACATGCTCTCACAAGGGCAGCCTTGCTTTTGAACAAAAAAGTAAACCTGGGAAGAACATTTTAAAAAACTTGGGCCAATCCTCCTCACTGCAAGACCTAAATATAGTCAAGTTTTTTGATTCCTGCAAAGTTAAACTGTGTTATTTCAAACTAACTCCATGATGATGTCAATCTATTTTCTGTTTGTACAGCTCTTTCTTAATTTTCTTTACAGACTGGGATCTGGTGGCTGTACAAAGGCTTTTGGAGCTGTACATTACCATATTCTTTATAGTTCAGATTTGTTATTCTCTATTTATATTAGAAAAGCAAACATACAAAAAAGCTGACCATGCCTTCCTCATTAGCCTCTCAGATGTTCCTCCCAGTGAGAAATTTAGTGATGTTGTGAAGAGGCAAATTAAAAGCATGAGAAAAGTATTTGTTCTCTATATTTAAAGGAAAAGAACTTTTTAATGGAAAAGTTTTGTGAAACGCTTCAGCCCTGTATTTTAATATTTTAGTAGATAAAGCAATTGCCAGAAGTAGTTTTTATCTTTTTAAAAAAAATCTTGTTATGCAAAACATACCTATGCAGAAAAGATCCCTGTCTACAGTATGAACTGAGTCATAACTCTAAATCAATTCTTAACATACCAGTCGTTTTCTTATTTTAAGGAACCATTATGCGATTCATGTGAAGTGACAGCCTAAACACCAGCATGAAACCTTAAAAAAGCCATAGCTTTCAGCTTGACACTGTTACTCTCAAACTTTCAAAAAAGGAAGATAATTTCCTCATATCTGTAATGGTGTTTCTCTTTTGGGTTTACTCTGCTAGAATACATCTAGGTTTGCGTAATGCCAGTCAGCCCATGAAGGTAGGAGAGATGCAGGCTGGAGGCTCTCTTGGTGGCCATTCTAAAAAGGGCCTTTCTCTTTTACCCTCAAGCACTATCAGAATTACTGATGAAAACCATCAAATGGCAACATTTGAAAACCTCCCTCCCCCTCTACTGCAGCAAGGCTTAAAGGTTCCATTTAGATCCTCTTCTTGTATCTTTAGCTGGCATCAAGAACATACGTAAGGACTAAGGACACATAACAAAGGTCAGGTTTTTAAACTAATCAATGCCTCACCTTACCTAACTTCATTAATGTTGCAGGTTACCTAATTATATAATACTCAAAACCTCTCAAATCCCTGAAGACAGGAATTATCCAAGAAATAAAGGGCAGAAACCAGAAAAAAAGACTGGGTGGGATACCCCAGCTGCATTATATCTAAAGATACTAAACTAGGCTGATTCTAAAAAAAAAGTAAATGACCCCCATATCTTCTTCCTCAGCCCCCATGCCTTCTTAAATTCTCTTCCATTCTCAACTACCTTAAGCTTTTACCAAACACCAGTTCAAGATTAAGTCAAACAGCAAATGAGAGCACAGGGAAAGGAGAGTTCCCTTACTCTGCAGCTTTTAAGCACCATTAAGAGATTAAAGACTCCTGACTACAATCTATGCACACCCTGCAAATTAAATAGCATCAACACAATACTGTCAAGTGATAATTAATTTGCACTTGGTAGCATTATATTTATTCTTTCTCCAGGTCAAAGCTGGACTACGTAATTGTATTTTGCTATTAAAAACAAGACATGTTTCAACCATCTTTCAGCAGAACTGTGCTTTTGGAAAGAAATGACCAGGTGACAACCTTGCTAAGCCACATCAAAATAGCCCATTTCTTTCTGCAGTGTTTGGTCTCAGGAAAAATCATGTAGGTATTAAGGGGACAAAGTGAAGCTAAAGCAAGGTAGTTGTCAGTAACATAGATCTGGTTCATTAGATTTATAATATAAATATTAAACTGACAATTACATACTGACAACCACTTGGATTTAAATTCTTCTTCTGGATGTAGAATTTGACTTTTCTGAAGGTGCAACATATGCAAAATTGGATGGACCTTTCCAAAGGAATTTGTAACAGATAAATGAAATTGAAATCTTTAGAGACACAAAGATGAAACTAATAGCACAAAAAAAAAATTTAGCAAGAATTTGTAAACTTTGCTATTGGCAAACACCTTGCATAACAGCAGTAAGCATACAGAAGTCTTCCAAATGTCATCACAAACAAAATACTTAGTAAATTCCACAGTGCTTTAAGCTGCAAGGTAAAGCAGCATGAGACATATGATACAACAGAAGAGGACGATGGTGGGTTAATATATATCCAGTCAAAGCCAGCACACAACTTTTTGAGTTCTGTCAAAAATGGGCGTTTTTTTTAAAGTCTTGCAAAGCGTGTGGATCAATTAATCTTTGCAAGTCATGTTTTTTAATTCTACCATTTCCATAATTTTTATTTGCCAGTTCTCTGAAGACTTCCATAAACCTTATTTTGCAAAAGACTGATATTTTTATATATCATGAAAGTCATCACACTGCAAGTAGGACTCCTATTTAGATCCACTTTTAAACACACATTGCACACTGTAGTAATGTATAAACATGTTAATTAACCCAAATCACTAGACAATTTGTTCTGCTAATGAACTTTCGTAAGGCAGCAAAACAATGCTGGATTTTTCAGTGAGAACTGCACATGCTCCGTGTTATAGCATAAGTTTTCTGACAAGTTGAAAACTTTCTAAGTAAGATTTTTCTGGACAAAAACTGTAAGCAACATCAGACATCAATCAAGTCTGCTTTTGCAAATAAGGACTGTAGGTCAATAAAACACAGCACGTTTCCAGTTACATCTATCCAGCTGCTGGTGCTACAGAATACCACAACTTTAACTACAAATATGTACAAATATATACTGTCCACACAGGACATTTTAATTTTACTCACTTTGTTTCAAGGAAATTCTATGGCCAATCATTGTAGAGACACTGAGTATCTTGTTTAAGCATACTGGAACTTTGAGGAATTCTACCTGCTCATTTTTAGTCTTTTTGAATACTTATTCTCACATCACTTGCTAAAAATTTTCATTAATTATTTTAGTACAATTATTAATATTTTGTGTGCATGACTCAATCAAAATTTTAAAGAATTCCACATATAATTTGAATAAATGGTTGGAAAACCAGGCAGGTGACATATTTGTGTGCAAATATGATTCATCTGCTTTAGCTGACAAATGGTTCATGACGTGCTAAGTTATATATTAAATACATACAGCTTGTTACTGGAATCTACTGGTAGGTTTGTAACAGTGCCAAAACACAACTAAGTCTAAGTAAGGATCTCAGCAACAGAACAAACATGGAGCAGCTTACAACGTACTTGGTAAATATGAGAATAGGACATGTTAAAAGAATTTTAAAAAATGTAATGCAAGTTACTTTTTACACTAGTTCAAAGGCCCAATGAGATACAGTTGCATCTTCCATATCTGTGCATGTACAGAAGCTAAAGAAAATTGCTTGTTGCCAATGGGAGAGGATAGTTTTCTGGATCCCTGTTACAACTCCCTTCTTGACTGTAAGCTTTCATATGATGGCAACTGTACTTTTCACTTGATTTAGGCCAAACCTATTTTTCAATAAGAAAAAATACTTATTTCAGTAAATTGTGATAATTTGTATACCAATAGGGTGTTGGCCAACTGTTTGGCAGCAAATGACAGACATTTAAATTGTGTTTTACAGTAACTGGGAAACAAAGAGAAGAAAATGCTATAAATGTACCTAACTCATTAATTTACCAGTCCTGTATGAACATTTCATTCTGAAACATTACACTTTATCCCACCAGTGTCACTGCCACCTTCATTAAAACTCAAGTCAATTCAAAAAACAAACCTATTTCTCAATGGCCATATAATACACAGACACCTTTACTGCACTGTAGAAATGAGTCAGGTCTTATGCAAAGCACTCATTTGCAATTTAAGATGCAAGGCAAATTGACTTTTGAATTCATTACATTTCACTTAATCAAATGAAGTTTATATTTAACATAATCACAGAAATCCCCCAAAAGGCTTGTAGACCTGGTGGCTACTCTACCCCAAAAGTTTAATTTTATCATTCAAGGTATAATGAGGTAAAATTGTGTTAATTGCAAATTGGCATTATTGTGACATATTGCCAGAAAGAAAGTCAACAGATCAGAAATCAATAAGAAAAATACAGCACCAATCTTACCTTTAAGTCAAGATGAACGACATTGTTTCTGTGCAAGAATGAAACTCCTTCTAATATCTGCTTCATAAGTCGTTTGACATCTTTTTCTTTGAAGGCCTCCTCTCTTTCAGCCACACACTGGTCAAAGATTTCACCTCCAGCAGCACTGTGGAACAGTAGGAATATTGTTAGTTCAAGGACTAAATTATAGCACCCATTTGACTCTATTAGCACTATTTTTTTTTTTGTATAGGCAAGATCAGCAGGAGGTATAATCCACTCATAATATTTTCAGTTATTAAGACATTTGGCAAGCTTTTACAGCCTTGGAAATGTTCTCTGCAGTAAGGCAGCTTTGGAGAGAAGCGAAGATTTTAGTCATTTAGGTTAGAGAATATGAATAGTACAGATACTTTGGGGACTTCTTTTGAAATACTACTGACTTCACTTTGAGATGAATGTCACATTTGTTTGAGGCCAGTGTTTTCATAAAAGATGTGCCTCTTGCCATTGCTATGAAACTACATGTAAATTTGGTCAAGGCAAGTCTTGAAGCATAGAGCAAAGCAGCCCCACCTCCCATCCTCCTCAAAACACTTTGCACGTACTCAAAAGAATAAATGTAAAGTCTACAACTGAATTGTTTATGAAGTCTCTGGCATACAGGGATGCATTATGTGTCTAAACTTCTTTCATCTAAAAATAGCTCTGAAAATTTTAGCTCTCAGCTTGCCTCCTCTTTTGTTTACATATGTTTAAACAAATAACAATAACAAAAAATACAAAAATAACTAGATATGAATTAATTTTTTTAAAGTACTCTGAAGCCACATGCTCTGTATAGCAATGGCTGTAGAGAACTAAAATTGTTTTACAATATAACCCCGTAGCATCAAAAGTAAAATAAACTGGACAGAAGCTCCATGTTAAAACAAGAATGGTCATAAGACTGTTAGAATGGGCCCACTTTGCATATGGATTGTTGAACTACTACTGTGGAATCAGCACATACATCCTTTGTTCTGCATGAAATTCTATAATCACCCCTTAGGGAAAGGTGGTGAAACCCTCGAGGACAGAATCCTCTCCAGTGACACCAAACTGTGACATGCAAACATGACTTTGCACAAGCAATAATCTTTTTTGATGCATACCCATCTACTCTGCCTTTGCTAGCTTTTTTCCATTGAATTGTATTGCCTAGGCTATCCTGAAGACAGCCAGGTACATTCAACATGAATATAACAGCAAATGAGAGTTCTACAAAAATGGTGTATTTAAACTGCATACCCCCAGAAAAAGAACAATTAAATACACTCAAATTTTCATTTTGCTTATACTAACTTTGTTGCTACAGTCCTAGTACTTTCAAAAGCCTCATGGATTTAAAAAAGTTTTTTGCCCTCCAAGGTATTCTCACTGCTATTATTTTAAATTTTCCCTGCAGATTGTCTTACCAAAAAAGAAAAAAAAAATTAAAAGAAGGTTAAATCTTAACTTTTTCTAAAGAGTTTTACACTTCTGTTCTATATGCTGGCTGACTGGTACAGCACTACAATTTGATTTATTAAACTAAGATTTTCTTTCAAAAAAAACCCTATAAATAATTATTTTTATTCATTCTGTATCAAAGACGATGGCGCTCAAGAATAAAATGAGTTTTTCAAAGGAATATTAATACTTTAATTACTTTTGAAAGATTTCATATGTCTGACACTATTGCATCTTTCTTCAGTCCATTTTTATTTAATTTATGGAAACAGTAATATTTCAGCTTTGGACAATATTCAGATATTATTGACATTTTTAAAATGAACATGGTTTAGTGTATTCTAATATCCTGAACCAAATTCCTTGAAAAAGCAACATCAATTGGATCTTCCAGATAGGAATAAGAAAAATATCTACTGCAACCCATAAATTAAACTTACTGCTTTAAGAATGCCATAAAATGTTACTTGAAGAGTGATTTAATTCCTTGTATCAGTGCATTAAAATGCAGGTACAGCGCTAAGATCTACTACCAAAATTACTAACACAATATGTTTTATAGCAATAACCCTGAGATTTTGCTGGTACAGCTCTGCCACTTCAAAAAGGGAAAAAACACTTCTGCTATTTAATTCTGTGAGATCAGATTTATACCCAAAACATGGGATCACACTTTACTTTTAACAGACTCAGCTGAAAAACCAGTGTAAGTTGAGGGTGGGGGGGGCCTTATGAAGTCCTGTTTGCTATACTTGATGCCTACTTGGCAGGCATCTGTTACAATTTGTTTATTAGTGTAACTTAATTAAAACTGAGGTAGGCACCAGTGCTAAAATGTAAGCTACCTAGAATTTTAATATTACACTTAAAGAACTCTGAATTATAGGTGTTAAAAGTCAACTCAATAAAAGTTGAAGCAATGTCCCATCAGTGAAATCAAGAGACAATGCTACCGACAGGAGAGTAGAAAACCCTTGATCCGTTCACTTTATTTTAAAGTATTTAAGTCCCTCCCAATACTTCTGAAGATGCCTGGGTTCATCAGCATTTTTAAGGGTGAGACATGCAAATACAGTCCTTACACAAGCACACCCACTTCATGACTTATGAGACACAGTAACCATTCCTAGCTACCGTAGACACTTGGCTTTACAAAATAGTTTCACATGGGAAGGTGACTTCACATGCAGTGCTTTGGTTTTTGATCTCAACTTTTCTATTTAGGATGCTGATGGAACAACTATTTCTGGACAATTCATTCTGTCCAAAAATTACCACATTCAAACAAGTAACCAGCAACCCTGTGCAAGAACACATGGAAACTCAATACTGCAAGACCATTTTGTGTAGTGATGCTGTGGAGTAAGCTTAATTGATTCCCTTAAGCAAAACAGTCAGGAAGATGTGAGCCAAGCCAGTCACAAGTGGTTGGAAGACTGTCCTGCACACTTATGCCAAGTTTTGCCAAGCTCTTTAACAATACTTTCAACTCAGCTATTTTGTATCATAGATACAAAATCTAGATTTCAGGGAAAAAAAAATCTAACCATAGAAGGGATCAAAATACCTGCTAGGAAAGTATCATAGGCATGTCACTGTTATGATTTCTGTATACATGCAGGCCAGGAGTTCTCTGGTGTTAATAATATTTACCTATTTTTCATCAAAATGTAGTTTTTCTAACTGTCATTATGAAATATAACTTAGCAAATGACTGGGCACTCCCCACACACCTAGTCAGAAAATGTTCTTAGGGGATAAAAGTAAAGCATTATCCTTAGGAAAACAAAGTTTTTAGGAAAACAAGCCATCTTAATCTGAAAAAATAGATTGATAAGGATATATTTAATAGTAAAACATTTTGAAATCCAGTGTTACTTAGAATGCATTATTTCTGTAGTACACCCTGCCTTAGCTAAGTGTATGAAAAAATGTGAGACACAGGAATTCTTTCCAAACTTGAAAGCTATGGCAGTCATAATTCTTTAGCTATTTTAATTTATTTATCAAAGTACTACTGTGCTGTTAACTTCTCTAGTTTCAAGTGAAATCCAACTGCTCTTCATCAATACTATGCAGTATAAATGAACTAAAAGTAATTTGGAAGTCTGGAGCACTAATCTTTGTTACAATTATGTTGACTTTAGATTAAATGGAGACTACTTATCTTCTTTGAAATGTATCTTAACAATGAACTGTACAAAATTCAGCATTAAACTTCTTTCAAGTGCACTTATGAGATACTAACACAGTAGTTTACCTTATCATTAGATAAAGATTGAACAAACCTATTTCAGGGCACCTGAAGAAGTGAACCATTCCCCCAGCTTTAATGGATCAGACATTAAGTTAGTGTTCTGAAGGACCCAGAAGTACAAATCACCAGAGTACCGATATGTAGACGAATTCCTAAAATACACTTCAACACTGAGTTATATACAGTCTGAAGTGGACAAAAAATTACTTCCTGAATCTTCTACTGTCAAAAGTCATTATTGAAAGGATTAGCTTTGCAAGATAATGGAAAGTCATCTACTTTCTGTACATGGAGCTTATAGTACAAGCTGCTCACACCACAGTGGTTGTAACATTACCAGCAAAGATTCAGGCTCGCTGCTGCTGACAGCCATACCTCTTTCCCTTGGCTAGGCATACCATTGGATAGTAAGTTCACTTACAGGCAATTTTTCCAATGTAAGGCTACCATAACATATCGATGTCCCCAAAGCCAGAGAAAACTGCAAATCCATAACAGATGAGAGGACATTGGAAGAGAAGCATCCAAGTGCATTAAGCTGTAGATACTGGTCTTAAAAGTTCTCGGTTCTCAGACAAATGCTTTAATTATTTTGCCTTCACCTTTCCAGTAGGGCAGCCCAAGAACTGAATGAAACACAAAGGGTAACAGATAATTTGAGAAGTTTTCCCCTAAAACTTTTTTAAGACCTCCAGTCTTGATTTGAGACTGCTAACTAGAACAACTTCACTTGCTACTCTAATAGACAAGATGCAAACATTGGAAGAGCACAGTTATTTGTTATTACAGTGGGTTTGCTTCAAGTTCTGTCTGTTGAATCCCATGCCCAATGGGTCATTTCCTGCCAGCAGACTCTTGTTTTAACTAGTCACACCTCCAATAAGCAAGACAATAAATCATGTCCAAGACTATATATGTCCATTAATATTAATGGTCATATAAGTCCATAACATTATCCAGGTTCAAATAACTACAGGTGAAAAAACACTTCATCCAGCACATCAAATAAATACTAATTGTGCCTTCAAGATGATAAAGACAATTTCTTCCTTTTTTTAAAGCAAGCATAACAAAAGTCTACTGTATTTACACAAGGCCCTGGCTCAGTTTTGAGGCTCTTCACAACATAATATTAATGACTAAGATTTTTGAAGTTGCACTTACAGGTTTCTGTAACATCTGACCCACAAATATCATTTGTCCCTTGAACAGATGTGTAAAAACATGATGATGAACACTTATAAAAAACCACTAGTTCTTAAGCATCAGATGCTCTACTGGTCTTTCCAAAGAAATTGAAAGATGACAGGTAGGTTGCATATAGGTATCAAGCCCAAAAGTTATCAAATCCGTTTTTTCCTTTTATATCTGAATGTCAAGTTTCCCCGACTTTATCTCTACCTTTTTCAGCAAAATTTTATGTTCTTTTCATTCATTCAATTTTCAGTGAAATACAGAAACATAACTGACACACAGATCAATTTCAGGCTTTATCTGTTACTCCTTCAGACTTAATTACCCCTTCAACTCTGAAATACCCTGATTAAAATACCCTGATTGAGGTCTTATGACAGCAAACTAAAATCAGAGACTGTTGTGAGGGTGGATGCAGACAGCCCCAATTTGTTATGCTACAGCTGAAGCCAACACTGTAATGCCTCCTTGCTTCCCACAGCTCAACACTTATTAACAGTGGCCAATTTTAAGTTCTTTTTCTGCCAAAAATTGATAGTGCTTGAAAGACAACCCTCCATGTAACATTAATATTTCTCTTCCTGAAGGCAAAACACTTCCTGAAGGCAAAATCCTCAGCCCTTAGGACAAATTCTACATCAAGACAAGAAAGTTTAAAACCTCAGCAGATGAAGTTAGTGGCCAAGAATTAAGTATTTGTTGTTTTTCTTCTTCAGGAGATAAAGATCTGCCACACAGACCATCAAGCTTAATAGAAACTGAAATGCCCTAGAGAAGCTTGCAGTCTAGGTATGTTCTTTAATCCTCTGCATACAGAATGTCAGAAATTCACTAACATTCATACCTGTTTTGTTGCAACATGTCTCTGGAACATGTTGACATTAAAGAAGCATCCAGACATACTTGCTGAAGTCAGGGAAAGACTGTTTTTGTAATTTTCAACTCCAGCACACAGCTATTTATCTGAAACAAGGTATGACTGTTTGATGCATATAAGCCAAATAATTTTGCTAATTACTGAACAACTTAGCTAATACTTCAGATTAAAAGTTTTGCATCTGTAAGAAAGTTGAGTTCTAAAAGAAAACTGGGAATTTTGCATTGAAATAATCACAAAACTAATTGCTCATTTAGATTCCACTGCTCATATTAAATCCTATGGGATCTAGAAAATTAAGCTGTATTTTAGTTTAAACTTCTGCTAGTGTTTAGAGCAGGTATTATGAGTCTCCAGTTACAGCACTTAAAACCCCAGAAGCTCTGTCACATCTATGTATCATAAAAGATACTTGAATATTTCATATATCATGACTTCATTAAAGGCACAGTGAAGTTTAAGAAATGTATTCTAGAAGGAATTTTGCCTTAGGAGACACAGTCTCATTCTATTTCACTGAACTTTAAAGACACAGTTTCTTTTGACTTCTAAATCAGATGTGATTAGGACACAAGATTTCTCAACATTTCTTTTTTGCTATCAAGTAAGAGAAGAGCCGCACAAACTAGATTTATCTTAGCAGACAGGTTACTTCTGAACTATTGAGCCCCATTGTTCCTCTCCTAGTTAGTTAAAACCCATAGAGCTTAAGAGTTCAGTAGCAACAAGCATTTGGCTGCATCTTGGAACCTAGTTAGGTGCCTTGGTATAAAAGCATTTGCATATGAGATGAACAGTCACAACAGCTGCAGGAATACCCACCTGGACAAACTCAGCTGGAGAAAACCACACAGACAAATGTAGAGTCAAGTGTCCTTTGAAAGAAACTACTCTAGGTCTCAATCCTCCTCCTCTCTTTCTTTCCCCAAAAAGATACTGGTTTAGTAAGCTTTCAATACCTTTTTTATAACTGGTAAGAAAACCATAACAGATTTCCTCCCATCTTTGCCATGGTCAATGAAATAAACTTCAGTTCTTGAACAGATACTGATTGCTTCTTTCCTCTTCCTCTTTTACAGGCAGGGACTGTACAGAGTTCATATTTCATTAAAGATGTTTTAACTACATAAATTATAGTTCAGCTTTGAAAGATACTACATAATTAGAGAAATTTGTTACAATCTGAAGTAGTTATGAGACTGCACATAACTTCTTGTAATAATTATTTTCTTAGCAATTCTTCTTTAAGTTAAGCAAGGGTAACAGGCAAGCAATAAAACCTTTTACATGATTCACATTGACACAGTACTTTTACATTATTAGTTCTAAGCAAATACTGCAGAAAGTTATTCAGGAATTATTACTAATACTTACTATTCCAGGACTAAAATCATCTCTGTTGCAGTTTCATAAACTTCATGCAAGTTAATGACCCAAAGGTTGCATTGTGCCAGCTCAAGGACGGCGATTTCATGGATTATTTCCATCCGACAGTCTTGGCCTTTTCTTCTTTTTCTCATGAATTTTGCTGCAAACTCTCTTTCAGTGTCTTTCTGGATACACTTCTTCACCACTGCAAATTTTCCCCTGAAATTAAATAAGAATTTAGTTTTACATTCCTTAGTGACACTGCCTTTATAAATTAACGTTTCAGGAAACCTGAACCAAATCACTATTAATGGGTACATTTAAGATTCAATCAAAATTTAGAAAGTTGCCTTGCTGAGTGATGATCCCTTTGTTCAAAAGTTAGAAACACACCAGCTCAAACGTAAAATGACCTCCATGAAACATAAGGAATTAAAAAAATCCAATCAATTCAACCTGGTTTTCAAAAATACAGAATAAACAAGCTGTGCTAGTTCCCAAGATTATGTTATCCTCAAAACTTTAATTAAAAAAGCTGGCAAAATGAAAATGTACAAGTAAGCAATTTATGTTTTCTCTGGCTACCTCACAGTAACCCAGTTATTGTTTTTTCAAGTATCCCACCGTATCCAAGGTAACATCACTCTCATTGAATCCTGCTCCATTTGCCATGCAATATGCAGACTCTGCATTTTCCAAGTTGACACTTTGTATTTTCTCCATGGCATGTCTCAAATGACAACAGCCAGAGTTTTCTGATTGTTTTATAGTTCTCAAAATCCCTTACTTATACAGCAAGACTAAGCACAAGGAACATGGATAATTTAAATACAATTAAGCAGCTTGACTAACAACGAGCTTTGTAGCACAATTTTTGCAGCCATGCCAAGGTGAATAGGAACACTGAGAGCCGAGAGAGCTGAGCATGGTGCTTAGCCCACATTAATGAGCGTCACCTCGGCAGAACACACACCTGATGATGCACCAGGCCAGCTCACACCACACTGCACTGCTTGCGTCACCCCACTTCCCCCACAGCACTTTGGCAGAAGTGGCTGCTCTAAACTTCCCTGCAAGAGTCCCACACCACCTGCTTCACTTAGTTCCATTCACACAGTGTTGATTTTTAGACTGAAAAGGTATTTTAATTGCTACCTATCACTAATGCAATGATGAATTCTCACACTTTGAAGTCATCTTACTTTAGCTCTTACCACACAGGTATAATGACCATCAAAACTACCCTTTTTTATTTATATGTAAACATTTTCTTATAAAGCTGCAAGAATAGCTTGGAGATCTTTATTTTGGTTCTTTACTTCTTGTAGTGTTGCTGAAACCAATATAATAGTCCTCATCTCTTTTGGAATACGATTACAATGGATTTTGACTCTCCCATCTCCAAGCTGAAGTTCACAGAATTAACTACTTCAGCTCGTGTCAAAGTTTTCATTCTCCCAGTCTATTGGCAGAAGACTGCTATCCGTGAAATGTAACTGCTAAACAAAGTTGTGGTCGGCTTGCTTTTAATAGGCATTTGTTTCAAAATCACACAGTCCAAATGAATAAAGTCAAATAAGCACCCACAAAGTTGGTATTTGCTAGGCAATCTCAATAAAATAATTGGACTTGTAACCACTGATACAGCCACAGTTATTCCTCTAGGAATAATATTTTGCATAAGCCCACATTATCTACAGCACAGTATATATTAAGACTAGATCACAGCACAGGCCAGATGTCCGGTGAAGGTAGACCGACAGTAAGAATATGCTTTCAGTGTCTTGAATCTAACTTTTTGGGAGAAAGTTCTTAATTACTAATATATACATGAAGACAAAACGATCAAGGTTTGTAAATGCATCAAGATAATTTTGTTGCAAAAAATTAATGTACAATAGAAAGCTATGCATTTATCAAAAGTGTTAGGGTACTTGTTCAAATTTTTTGCACCAAAAACATCACAAGAAAAAAAAATTGACTGGTAACTATGTTGTCAAAAATCAAAAACAACATATAAAAATAAATTGAGAAGCCTTTTAACAGCAAGTTATTTAAATACCTGATAGATACTAAGCTTTACTGCAATTAATCTAGGTCCCTGCTTGGGTTCAGCCTTCTCTGTTTTCCTTATAGAAACTCTGAATGCACTGTGTACTTCCTCTTGAATGTTGCCTTAGAGCAGTCAAAAGCTTTTAATTCTAGCACCAGGAAAGACCTAGAGAAAGTGGCTTACAAAAGTTTGAAATCTCTGTAATACAGCTTTCAAGTACTGTGCTGTTTTGAATTACGTATAAAATCTATCTGGAAACAAGTTAATTAGCCTAATGAGAACCAATGTTGCCGATTCCCTGTGCATTAGTCACTACAGAAATAAAACAGTATTCATGAAGCAGCAAGAAATAGCAAGAGCCACCACTGTGTGTGGCCACGCATGTCCTGTTTAGCTGAGCTGGCCAGAAGCCTGATAGGTGACGTAATTCAAAGGACAGGTTATACGGGAGTTCAGCTGGCTGACAAATACTAATTCGAAATTGTTTCAGACCAAGAATCCTGCCCAGATTCCTTATGGTTATGCCTATAATTAGAGCTATTATAACTACTGCCTGTTAGAACTCATCTTTTCTGAATACAATCCCCAAAAAGATCAAACTTGACAAACCTGATGTTTATAACCAGTAGAACTAATTACTGTGCAGTGATCTAGATTCAAATCTGAGAAAATTTCAGAGCTAAGATCCAAAGATAGCATCCACTATACGGTTAAGCCAAAAGATAAATTTTAAAGAATTTCTTTTTGATTGAGACAGAATAGTAGATAAGACAGATAAGACAAGCTTTCTTATGAAGTATACATTGCATACTTCTCATCTTTGCTTTTCTTAAAATCCTGCTTTTCAGAACTTACTATAAAAAAGTATATAAAATAGTGTTAGATCACATCATTGCTACTTTAGTGCATTGAGAAAAGCTAGCAGTGAGAACATTGCATGGAAGGAAGAATAATTTTGAGATGAAAATCTTAATGAGCATTTCCCAAGTTGAAAACAGACTACCAGACATCCCATCACAAATAAAAGTGCTTTGGAGGGAGAAAAGAATAGAAAATTGTAAGTAGTTCTGAGTCCTCATAAGAGTGTAATTCAAGAATTATTATTTAAGATAAATAATATCGGATTAAAAAGAAACTCAATGTCATCTTTTCAGATTGCCAACAGGATTTGCATTGTTTCATTAGGCACACATTATAGCTCAAAGGAAAATTGTCAAATCACAAATCAAATGTCAAATCAGATAAGCAGGAACATTTATGTCACACCAATTAATTTTTGCTGTCCTAGGTTCAGAACAACAGAGAACTAACATTACTAATATATTTATAATATGTAAAAATAACTAAACTTAACTAAATATTTTAAAATAACTAACCTTATTTTTAAACTGACATATAAAGCACTGTCACTGTAACAAATGCAGGATTAACTTCTTCCTGTGACGATACTTACTTTTTATAAAATTCAGAAAAAAACTTTTCTGAGATCCACAATACTGTATGCAGTTTATTATGTAACTCATATCAAACATTTTTGCAAAGTGTGGTTTTTCCCCCCACTGACAATTTTGGGTTTCCAAACAACAAAGCGCAGGGATTCCATTTCTGATGTTCATGAATAATTTACTTACATAAATTTATTCTCAAATGGCGAAACCAACTACTTGCAACTCTTCATTTTCACCTCTTTTCCACTTTTGCTTAGTTCCACAGCTATTTCACCCCATCTGCAGCTGAGGACAGCAGTGTGAGGACAGACTGCACAAAATGGTACAAGTGTCATCTACTGCTAGGACACATATTACTGAAAGCTACCTGAGAAATAAAAGCACATGCCAGAGTTGTCCTTTTGGGGGGAAAAAAATAAAATATCCAAGACATGCATTATTTGCACAGGAAACTACAGCCAGGTCACTAGACAGCAACAAAGAATATTTCAGTCTCGGATGATTACAATGTTTCTTATTCTTACCTTTGGGTGGAGAATGAGCTTGTATGCTTTAACAAAAAAACAGGAATGAGGAGAAACAACTGAATTGCACTGGACATATTTACATGTGTGCACACATTTCACTAGAAGTTAATTTATTTTGGATCAATCATTTAAGATGACTGTTACCTTCCAGAAGAAAGACAGACCAGTCACCTACACCTTCCTCTAACCCAGCTCTAGAATAAAGAGTATTTTTTTCTGTACACAAATTATGACTTCCAATATGTGCATGGCTTGTTTCACATACGAAAAGGAGTGTGATGTTCTATCAACAAGCTGAAGAATTAATAGCCTAGTAATACTTTGCCTGCGATTAGGAGTTTTTTTCTTGAGGAAAACAAGCAAAGCAACTAAATATAATTAATGTAGACTCTTTAAGGAAGCTCTTGGTAGTAGAAAATGTATTGTTCCCCATTTTACAGTACAATTATGACTTAAGCACAAATGGTAAGGGGAAGAGTTAAGCAATTTGTGTCTTGTCCTCTGCAAAGGTTACACTACTTCAAACTAACCCAACTCACACTAGCACTGTCTGAAAACATTTAAGTCTGAGCGAGGTGATGAGAAGTGGCACCTTTAAAGCAGTCTTCAGAGGTAAGTTTGATTTCAAACCTCATGCAAGCAAAGATTTGTGTGAAGATATTCTGATTCTGAGAACAGTAAAATTATTAAGGCTGTGAATACTGGACCAATATTAAATAATTTCATTTAAAAACTTTTATTTCCATGTCATCCTAAGGAACTTGCAATAATTTCCTTTCCCGAGTGGCCATTATAATGAAGTTTTTGATATTTTTCCCAAATGAACCTGGCTTTCCCAACAGCTGTGTTTCAAAAGACTTGGAAATGCCTGTTCAGCTACTGAACAAGGCAGCACCTTCTGAAGCACACAAGCTCTACATTTGGAAAGCAGCTTTTTCTCCTGTGAGCAGAAACAATGAAGCCTGACTTCCTATGGGTTTGCATCCAAGTCCCTCTGGTGACATTGTGATCAAGTTCCTCCAAGGCTCATCCATGCCTCTCAGGACTGCTTCCCCCAGGATTTTTGCTCCCTAACTTGCCACTAGTGGCCAGAGCCCTCATACCTCTCTCCCCAGCTACAATGCTTTACAAACTACATTTTGTAACATGTAGTTTGTACATTTGCCTTAACATTTTGCCATGTTCCCCTTTCTTTCCACCTCCTCCAACTGCAAGGGACCACGGAACAGAAAACAGAGGGTCCAAGTGCCATGGGAAGTTCAACACATATGTGTTGACTGAGAATGGGAGGCCAAAGACCACACAAACCTGCTGAGCTCACGCAGCAGCCCTGATCTCAGAAAAGGTGATAGATCTACTCTCTTTTTTCTCCCTGCTCTCAGTTTTAAACACAATCCATATGAATGTTGCTATTCTCAAACCTACCTGAAGTTCAGCTTTTAAACTATTTCCCTAGTTCTGGGAAATGGGATGGACAAATACAGAGTGTATAAACTTTTGTCTACCAAATCTTAATTCTAGGATAATTATGTTGTGTGCACAAGGACGGCTTTTCATCTGAGACAAAAACCTGCCATACTTGGGTGTAATTTGTTCTTTGTAAAGACAAACTCTACCCATAAGTAGGGAATTACACAATTTATGAACATATAAAAGTGAAACAATTTGTGTTAATACGTTATCAATAAAATGATAGTAATAAGTGGCAGAGAGACTTTCCACCTATGTTTTGTCAAAGAGTTGGCAAAAGATAGTCTTTATTAGGAGTACTTGAGCTGAAGTATCCACTTTCTAAAGACCAAAATGCAGTAAAATACATCCAAAATTGTTGAATAAAAAACCAAGCACATACATTCAAATGTAGAGATTTCTATATTCTAAAAGAGAAGATAGTGAAAACACTTGTGAAGTTGAGGAGAGATAAAGATAGCCTGAACCAAAAATATGTGCAACTGCTGCACAAAACCAAGACAAACACTTAGAACCGCCACTTAACTCATTTTAACTACAGGTGCAAAATCGCAACCTTCATGTGAAGGTCATCCTTAAATATAGTTCTGATCAAAAAATATTCCACACAAAAACCTATGCTGATATTTACTTGTTTAAACTGCAGACTAAGACTTGCAGCAGTACTTAAATCCTAGTGCAAAGCAAATCATCTCAGTTGTACTTTTTTGTTCCAGAAGGAACCTTCATCTATTCCATGTTCTGATTAGGCCAATGACTATCACCCAGCTCTGACAGAAATGCTGATTCCATGGAAGAACTGCAAAATATTTTCTGAAGTCATCTGAACTTCAAATTAAAAAAAACCCAAACAAAACAATCCCAAACCAAAACAGCAGCGATACTAGGACATACTGTGCTACACTGCTCCTACACCTTTTGGACTGTTTCTTAGAATTTAGGCTGATTTGTAGCCTACATTTAGTTAACTTCAGTCTCCAGGCCTTGGACATTGTGGTCACAACAAGCTAGAAAAAGCTTTCTCACTCCATGGGATTCTTCTCCCACCCACTTTCTATGTGAATGCTTTAGACCACTATGTTTAAAGAGGTATTATTCTACTGGTACATCAGCGTTACTAAGTGAGCATTACGATAACACCTAGGCAACCTAAGTATTTGTTAGAGGTACTTACAGCAGCTACATTTGTCTTGAAATTTAGCTTCAAAGGGGTTGGTTTTGCTGCTGTATAAACTGAGTTACATAGCTAGCATAACTTGCAATAGAATATACATTGAGGACGATATTGTTCCATATATCCTGTGGTACTTACCTAATCTTTTTTATCAAAACATTCTTTGGATGAAGCATGTGTAATTCTAAGAATACTATCACTCTTCTAATATGAAGTGAAAGAATTTCAGACAAAAATATTTGTTCTGTGGTGCTGAAATTCCATTTTTGTAGTTCTCAAGATGCAAAAAACTTTTAATGAGGCTTTTTTCCCCAAAACCTTGCTTTCTATCAGTCAGGTGTTGAAATTATACATGGGCTAAACCTTACATGTGGAATCACTTTCAAACCCAATATTTTAACCAGCTTTTTAACTTTTTGAAAAGTTCTGTCATTGGATTGTTCTCAAACATATGCTACCCCAAACGAGTCTAAAGTTGTTTTTCCGCGTGTCACAGCTAACAAAGTTCGAGGAAACAATAAATACATTAAAAAAAAAAAAAAGAATTGGGCAGGTTTCCCTCTCCAATGGTAATCTAGAGCAATAAGCACTACTGCACACGGGCTCCCAGGGAACACCACAGCATCTTCCCAGCCAGATCCGCAAGGCTGGGAGCCGAGGATGACTTGTTCAGCCGGAGCATGGACAGAGAGCTGCGGGGTACAGCTGTCTCCCAGCACCCTCTTCAGCCGAGCGAACGCCACGGGCACGCCCTGGGAGCTGGCACAGAGCGGGCAGAGCCTCCGCTGGATGCCCCTGGATGCCCTGGACGCGGCTCTGCCCCGGCCGGGACCCCCGAGAGGAACGCCACAACCCCCGGCCCGCTCCTTCCCCCGCCGCCCGGGGCAGCGCTCACCTGCCGAGCTCCCGGCCGGGGCTGAGGCTGTACCGCTCCTGGAAGGGCTCCGTGCGGATGGGCGTGCGGATCTCCGCCAGGAGCCCGCCCCGCCGCCGGGATCGCCCGGCTGCGGGCTGGGCTGGCGGCGGCGGCCGGTCACCGCGGGAGCGACCGGGCGGCGGCTTCTCTTCGGGACTCATGGCGCGGGGCTTCTCCCTCGGCGGGGGGATGGCTTCTTCTTCTCCTCTCTTCTCCTGTCTTCCCCTTCTCCTCCCGCTCCCGCTGTCCCTGTCCGTCCCTGCCCGTCCCTGCCCGTCCCGGCCCGTCCCTGCCCGTCCCGGCCCGCGCTCCCTCCGGCCGCTGCCGCGCGCTCGCGGAGGCTGCGGGCAGCACGCGCCGGCCGAGGGGGCGGGGCGGGACCGCGCGGCTCCGCCCCTCGCGCGCCTCACCTCGGCGGGCGGGCCTGAGGGCGGGACGGCGGGCAGCGCCACCTGGCGGGCGAGCGGCGCCTCAATGGCGCTGGCTCGTTTCGGCGGGATTTGAACAAACCCCGTAAAGCCCAGGTGGTGTCTGAGGAGAGACCGGCCTGCCTCCCTTCGTAGCTTGGATTGTCTGAGGAGAGACCGGCCTGCCTCCCTTTCGGCCCGTCTGCAGCGCCGTGTCCAGTTCTGAGCTCCTCAGTACAAGAGAGATGAGGAGCTACTGGAGAGGGTCCAGCGGAGGGTGACAAAAATGATCAGGGATCCGGAGTATCTCTCCCATGAGAAGAGACTCTGGAATTTGGGTCTGTTTAATCTAGAGAGGAGAAGACAGAGAGGGGATCTAATCAATACATACAAAAGTGGCAGAGGTGAGTGTCAAGAGCATGGTGCCAGACTCTTTTCAGCGGTCCCCAGTGACAGGATGAGGGGCAATGGTCATAAACTGAAACTCAAGAAGTTCCACCTCAACATGAGGAAGAACTTCTTTACATTGAGGGTGGTGGAGAACTGGAGCAGGCTGCCCAGGAAAGTCATGGAGTCTCCTTCTCTGGAGACGTTCAAAACCAACGCGGATGCATTCCTGTGTAACCTGCTGTAGCTGACACTGCCTTGGTGATCTCCAGGGGTGCCTTCCAACCCTAAGGATTCTGTTATTCTGTGATCCCCCAGCCCTGAACCTCACTCTCTGGGCACTCAGGAGTGTCCCCAGGGGCAGCAGGGAGGGAGCATGAAGCCTGGGGTGAACCTGCAGGCGGGGGAGGGCATGGCCATGTGGCGCATCTGGGCTTGGGACACTGGGGAGTGAGGCTGACAAAGGGCGACGAGAAAAGGGGCAGCAGCAGCTCTGCATGGGGCAAATGTGCCTGAGCCCATCTGATAAAGCCTTGTCCCGTGTGGTATCTGAGGCACAAGCCTCAGTTAAGCCTTTCCCACAGCCAGGGTGTCCATAGTGCATCTCCTCCGTGCGTGCCTAAGATCCAGGTGTCTCTGAGAGGTGTGCAGGAATTGCCTCCTAGTCATTTGTTTGTGCAGGCCAGTGGGAATTGCCTCATGGATTTGGCATGAGCTTGGAAAAGGCTTGAGAAAAGCATGTGTTCACTTCTCAAGCCCTTCACTGTCTGTCTGTCTGTGTGTTAAAGAGATCTGTTTTGTCATTTATCAAGGCAGTTCTGTGGCATTTGTCTCTGTTAAGGGTATGGAATATCCTGCCAACATCCAAAGCATGGAGGAGAAATGACAAATGAGGAAACAGGCCAACATACAGGAAAGGATTCAGTCCAAACCTGGGTCATTGATCAGGGATGGGAGTACAAGGTATTTTGCTGGAATTTCTTCATTCACTTACTGCCAAATCTGATTTGCAGAAAAAAGTAGAATCATAGAATGGTTTGTATTGGAAAGGACCTTAAAGATCATCTAGTTTCAACCCCTGCCATGGGCAAGGATACCTCCTACTAGATGAGGTTGCTCAGAGCCCCATCCAGCCTGGCCTTGGACACTGCCAGGGATGGGGGATCCACAACTTCTCTGGACAACCTGTTCCAGTGTCTCACCACCCTCAGAGTAAAGAATTTCTTCATAATTTCTTATATAAACCTGCTTTTCAGTTTAAAACTATTCCCCTTTGTTGTGTCACTGTCACTACATGCCCTTGTAAAAGCTCCCTCTTCATCATTCTTGTGGGGTCCCTCCAGGTACAGGAAGGCTGCAATTATGTCACCCTGAAGCCTTTTGCTTTTCAGCTTGAACAATCCCAATTCTCTTAGCCTTTCTTCATAAGAGAGGTAGTCCATCCTTCTAATCATCTATAGTTTAGGAATAAATTCCAGAACCAGTACATTGAGTAAGAGAGAGTTAAAAGTTTTTGAAATCAATGTGCTTTCCACTCAAAATGTCATGAAAGTTGTAGCAGGGGCAGAATATTACTGCTGAGCAATAAAATCTGGATTAAACAGAGATTATATAATGTAACATCTGAAAGTGCATATCAGTGGCATTTACTACAGAGAAGAGGTTTTTGTCTGACAAATACATTGGATCTTAAAGGTATGTTAATCTTAAACAATGGTTTTAGATACTTAATTCTTGTGATATTTTCTACTTTACTTACTTTCACAATCACATTTTTCTGGGGTGACCTTGCTAAAAATTTATGAAAATCAGTGTAATTACTGATTCTGAAATATGAATAGAACTTCCTCAGAATACTTTAGGATATTTAAAGTTCCCTGGCTGTATTTTAAAATGAGTTATAAGTTTTAGATATTTAATTGCCTTTAAAAATCTAGCAATTGGTTCTGTTGGGCTTAGGAAGACAAATTTAATGCACATTTAAATGGAATTATCCACAGAATACAAATAGTCCTACTACCCTGCAATGAGCAGGGACATCTTCAACTGGATCAGTTGATCAAACTGTCCAATCTGCCTTCGAATGTTTCCAGGGATGGGGTATCTAATACCTCTCTGGGCAACATATGCCAGGGTTTTATCACCCTCATTGTAGAAAACTTCTTCTTTTTATTTAATTTAAAATGACCCCCATTCAGTTTAAAACAATTAGCCCTTGTCCTGTCACAACAGACCCTGCTAAATTGTTTGTCTCCCATCTCTCTTGTGGCCGCCTTCAAGTACTGGAATGCTGCTCTAAGGTTTTCTCCAGGCTGAACAACCCTACTCACCCAGGCTGTTTTTGTAGAAGATGTGCTCCAGCCCTCTGAGCAGCCTCGTGGCCTCCTCTGGACTCATTCCAGCAGGTCCATGTTGGGGACCCCAGAGCTGGATGCAGCACTGCAGGTGGGTTCTCACCAGAGCAGAGCAGAGGGGCAGAATTCCCTCCCTGCCCTGCTGGCCACGCTGCTTTGGATGCAGCCCAGGACATGTTTGGCTCTCTGGGCTGTGAGTGCACATTGCTGGGCCATGTCCAACATCTGATCTACCAGCACCCCCGAGTCCTTCTCTCCATCTGTTTATTCCCCAGCCTGTGCTGCTACTGGGGGTGGCCCCAGCCCAGGTGCAGCACTTTGCACTTGGTCTTGTTGAACCCCATGGGGTTCCCATGGGCCCACTTGCTGAGCCTGCCCAGGTCCCTCTGGATGGCATCCTGTCATTCAGGTGTGTCAACTGCACCACTCAGCTTGGTGTCATTGGCAAATTTGCTGAGGGTGCACTTAATCCCTTTGTCTGTGTCATTAATGAAGATATGAAATAGCACAGGTTCCAACAGACCCCTGAATAACACCACTTGTCACTGATGTCCATCGTGACTCTGAGTCATTGACCACCACCCTCTGGATGTGACTCTCCAACCAATTCCTTGTTCACTTAACAATCTACTCATCCCATCCATCTCTCTCCAGTTTGGAGAGAAGGATGTTGTGGGGGACCATGTCAAACGCATTAGAGAAATCCAGATAAAAGACATCTGTAGCTCTTGCCTTGTCCACTGATGGAGTCACCCCATCATAGGAGGTCACTGGGCTGGTCACACAGGACTTGCCCTTGGTGAAGCCATGCTGGCTGTTCCGCATCTTTTCCCACTTTACTATACACTAGCCGTAGAACAAACCATGCTTTGGGTAGTAGTACCAGAATATTGTGGAGCTCATATATGCTGTACTAATTTAAGTTGTCCCTCTAGAAAGGATAAACAAAAGCTTCATGGCTTGCTGTAGTTACACCTGCACTGATCTCAGTCTTAAGTACTGCAGCATAAGCTTAATACGTGCTGTCTGCACAGGGAGAAATACGTGTGGATATGAACAATGCTTGATTTATCTAGAGATAAGCTACATCTAAGCTGGTTACCCTCATATGTTACCTGCTGGTAAAATGTACATGCTTTTTCTCTGCTGTTTGGATATCTGGCTTCAATCACTCAGGTATTATTAGCTGCTATATGTTCAATTGCACTGAGATGGCAAAGCAAATATTAATTTGTGCTGGTACAGAAAACATTTACTGTTCTACACTTCAATATACTTTTTTTTTTTTCTTTCTGGCAGTAGCATCCAAGGAATTTATTCTCATGAGCTGTGTTTGGTCTGCAAACTAAGAAGCAGGAGGTGAGGTGAAAGACATCACCACAGGTATTCTGTTAAAAAGCAATATCTCTTTAAATTTATGTCTGAATGCACTGGAGTCAAAGAGTGCTTTCTCTTCTGCCCTGAAGAGGTGAATCAAAATTGTTGCATAAGGGACATTAGATTTGTTCAGTTATATCCATCTGACTCCTGTTTGATCATCACAAGATGTTTCTTGTCCCAATACAAATACATTCAGGCAGCTTGTGCATGATAGAGGAGATACCTGAAATAATAATAATAATCATCATCATCATCATCATCCTCATGGTCCTTTTGTAACAGAAATATGGAATCTTACCACCTGTAGCTCAGCACATAGAATTTAAGAATGTATTTCACGTGCTAAATTCATCCCTTAAACTTCTGTAATGGTAGAAAACCATGATCTTCTGTGGCTGGAATTTCTGCAGGCTGCTGAAGTTCCATTCTGAAATTAGTTATCTTGCGTTTAAGATACTTATTTCTTGATGTGGTGGTTTTATCTATGAGGCAACAGGAAGACTACATATTCCTCACCTGAGGGGTTTTGCTCCTGTACTCCTCAAATGCCTCTTGTCATCACTTAAAAGCACTTGCACAAGAACTCTGAGTACCCAGCTCCACTAAAAACTGTCCCCTCCTACATTTTTGTACAAATGAGCATTTCTTACCAACTGCAACAAAAAAAAGTTATTAATCGTCTCATTTCTAGTTTAAGGGAAGAAGACATGGCTCCACTAAGTGGCAGCAGTAGGCATCATTACTGCCAGATTTGCTGAATTATTTTTATATTTGCGAGAGATTTAATATATACTGGTGCTCAAGTTACCATAAGACTTACTCTTCTTTTTTACTTACAAGGTTTGATTTCATAATTTCCAAGGCAGATGAATACACTGGTGCTTAGGGAATCTATGAGAAACCTTTTCAAATACTCTCATAGGTTCATATTTTGCAGAAATTCTCATTTGAATATGAATTTTACATGTATTATTATACATTAATATAATAGTATTAACTTACCAGTTGAAAAACACGTCATATGGATCCCCACGCACTACACTGTGTGCTCCTCAGATCAGTTTCACAGCTTCTCTGCAGTGCCCTGGCAGTCCCAAATACTAATTCACCTTTTACAAAGTAGATAGACTATATTTTACAAAATCCAAGATGCATCAGTGCTTATTTTATGGCTGTGTTCAGTGCAGAAACTGTTTCAGCCTGCACATTTGGAGCACTAAAAAACATAGTTGCAGCCCAATGATGGTGTTCAAAAGTCATGTCGTGGGCTTTACATATCATAGAAGCAAGGGTTAAATTCTAAGGTCCCAGTTCTGCTCATCAATGCACAGATCACTAGTGCTGTTAACTTACATGCCTAAAGCAGGGAAGCTTATATTCCATTGCCAAAGATGCCAAAGCTGAAAGTAAACATATCCTCACACACTTTAAATATAATCTTATATAGCAAACTCTTTTACTAATTTCAGGCATTTTTAAAAAGTCATTGATTGCATTCAGTACCAAGACATACCTAAGAGTTACTGAAGTCAAATCACAGCTTGTAACAAAGTTCCTAAGCAGATTCCAGGGCTGCCCCAACTGCATTCCTGAAAAGCTGTTACCTAAAACATGATGACTCCATGTGGCATGCTGGTTGGGAACCCGTACTGCTTTGTCTACAGATTGAAGCATATGAAGTGCCGAAAACCGAAAAATTGGAGCATATGCAGGTTATTTTTGTATGCTGTTTTGATCTTGGAAAACCAGCATTAGGAAATCACATCCAACAACACTTTTTCAGTTGCTGTCTCTGGTCCATTTTGAAACTGACTGGACACATTTTCAGTGTCATACCGCAGAGTATTTACAGAATTATTTTTTCCTTACAACTGGTTTATTTTGTAAGTGGGAAATGAAGATAACCCAAACCAGTGTTCTGTCTTCCTACTGAAAAAATTAAAAAGTAAAATGTCCCTGAAGAGTATTACTGTTGACAAAAGTAAAAGCAACTGACCTCAGTGTTACCATTGCTTACCATTGGCACAGAAAACTCCTCCATGCAGCTCCACTATATTCTTGTACCATAGCAGTTAAGTAATTATATGAAATCCTACATGCCAGAAGTTCAGGAAGAAAAACCCGATTAGTTGCACTCTGTGTGTTCCAGTGACTTCTGTTCTATTCCATCTCAAAGAGCTGTAACATGGCATTGTGGGGATGAGCTTTATTTATACTACAGTTAAAACAGTATAAATCTGCTTTACATCCATGCCTAATACAAATAAGAATCAGGGCTTGTACTTCAGGTAGAATAATATATTGGGTATTTTTCCTCTAAATTTAGTCTCAAGAGAGTAGGAACTAAACACAGCCGCACACTCTTCATCTTGATAGATCCATGAAAGGCATTTTCAGTCAAAAATGATTTTCAAGTTCACCAGAATTAAATCAAAAAATAGTAAAAGAGTGTGTCTTTTCAGCTCAAGGAGGATTTATTATTAGTAGAGACACAGCAGATCCTTTGTGCCTTTGTTCTCCAGACTTGACAGCTATTGTCCAGTCTGGCCTCTTGTGCAAGGATGAACATAAGACTGCACGTGGATTTGCTTTCCTTTGAAGAAAAAAGCTATGACACAAGGCAGTAAGAGATTATTATTGATTTGTAATATCTTACAGAATTATGAAGTTTTGTTAGCATGACAAGAAAGACACCTAATGTACCCATGAAGGCTTCACATGGACTGCTGCACTATTTTACCAGAAATTAAGTAATTGTCATAGAATCATAGAAAATTGAGGGCTTGGAATGGACCTTAAAGACCAACTAGTCCCAACCCTCCCTCCCTCTAGCAGGGAAACCTCCCACTAGAGCAGGTTGCGTAGGACTGTATCCAACTTGGCTTTGAATGGGTTCATAGAATCCGTGGGTTCATAGAATTTGAATGGAATCATTGAATGGGTTCTGGTGGAAGGCATAATTCCAGCTACATACACAGATCACTGCTGCGGAAACTGATGCACCCTAACAATCAGCAGCTCATCTCACTGCTTTTTAGTCAATATAGATTTTCCCTTCCTTTATATGTGAACAATTCAGAGAACTCCATCTTAGTGCCAAAGTGCCCTCTCCCTCACTTCTTCCTCACACACATGCACGATACAAACAGGATATGAATAAAGGCTGTGGTGTGAGATCTGTCTTTTTTGAGCATGTGCATGTGCTACTCTTGCCACCAGCACTGCCATCCCTGCTGCAGGAGAGCTAGCACTGGGGCTCATGGACCTGTGCTCCTCCACATGGGATAAAATGCATTGCCAGCTCTAGAGGGGCTCTCAAGAGTTCTCACAGTCACGCAGTTTCACATTTGTTACTGATTTGTCTTGTGCAAGATATGTTCACCACTTCTGTTGGAGTATCTTCCATGGATTTCTATTTTTCCTTATAAAAACAGTGCCTCATATTTAAGATTTCCCATTGTACCATGATCCCTCATGGGATGCCATTTATGTAAGAAAACAGGTATGGTCAGGAAGGTGTCAGCTGATGGTGTATCCAAGGTGTATTAATCTATCCTGGAATGTGTTAATGAAACACACCGGAGATATTACAGTGAAGAGCAGGACAGAAATGGGTGTGACATACTGTGATGCTGGAGCATCTTGCTATGTATTTGCTGTCAACACAGTACAGACCCAGCACATGCTATTAAGAAATCATCTTTGCAGTTGGATTTTATCCCTACAATGCAGTAATTATACCTAGAAGGAAGGTATGCATAAGTAGCATACATACTGCTTTTGTCCCTCTGTTTGACTAGACATTTCCCATAATGAGGAATAAGCTCACATGCTCTCAAGGCAGGACTGGCCTAGGAGAGGCTGGGGACTCTGAGCATGCACATCTATGTGGAGAACCTCAAGTTTTAGACATGTACCCTGAAAAATTGAATAAAAGCAGTGGAGGGTCCTGAATGCAATGGTCGGAAAGGACACAGTCCTGGAAGTGTGATTTCTGAAATTAGGGGACTTTGACAAGGTCAGTTTCCACCCACTCTAACAAATATCCCTTATGAAATAATTTATTTGTAATAGACAGTCCACACAATGCCATAACAAAGTGATTTTATTGACATTCCTCTATAGTGATATGGTTGGATAGAAAGCACAGCCTGAGTATCATGTGACATTTTTCTGTCAATATAAGCAAAATCAGTCCAATAATGAGGACCTTTCCTGCCATTGACTTTACGTAGTCTTTAACAAAAACCGTAACAGACATTTCCGTTAGATAAATCGGAAGCTGCAGGGAATTTGGCTAATGGTACAATATTTACTATACCTAGTATCTACTATCTACAGGCATTTGTTTTTCTACTGGAACAAAAGAACTACATGACTCACTAGTGAGAAAGTAACAATCCAATCTTTTGGACCTTGTGATAACCGGAAAACCTATCCCAGATTTAGTATATTGCAGTAGTTTTATCTTTTAATAATGAACACTGAGGTACAGCAAGAATAATAAAAAAGCACCGCATTTGTTGTAGAAAGATCTCTTGGTCTGCATTTGACTGAAAGTGTTTAATCTTGACTGGGAAGCCCTATTAATATTACTATGGAGAAAGGGCAAATATCATTTCAACAGAAATTAAACAGATCTCCAGTCAAATTTGTCCTTTTGAAATTTCATAGACTGTCAAAGGATTATTAATGAAGGATGAGTTGAACTCATCCCTTGTGCGTTTATATTTTAGTTTATTTCAGTTTCAATTTTCATGTTCAAATTCAGTGTCCTATTGTTTCCAAGTAGAGGTATGTCAACTATGTGTTACAGTGAAACTAGAACAACAAAACACAATTCCAACAAACACTCCCCTCCCCACAGGCCATCTTTCAGACTAGACCACAAACTCAAACTTCAGCGACAGTTCATTCAAAAGTTCATGGGCACTTGAGTAAAATGGGTGTAAAAAGTCCCCTGTGTCAGACCTGTAGAAAACTCATGATTTCTCCATTAGGTGTTAGATGTAGTTTGGACCACTCACTTCTTGCCTTGTGATAACCATCGATCTCTCTGGAACATAAAAGTCAAGTTTTGAATATGTACAGACAAACTGAATGGTCATGGAATGGATTGTAGACTGAAGTGACAGCATTTGTAAGGTTTAGACCAGATGCTCTTAAGACTAAGATACAGATGTTTATACTGGATCAAATCCTGCATAGCTGATGTGGTTGAAAAGTCAGTGAGACTATTTCAAGATGGAAGACCTACCAATGATTTAAAAAAGCTATTCCCATTTTCTTATCTTCAGATTAATGCTAGTTGGGCAAAGGATTTCAAAAACAGAAGTACCCTCTTCCGTCCCTCTACCATTAATACCATCATGACAATAATTTTGAAAAAGATATGGACCCTCTGACATCATTGCCAGTATTCATTGTTCTGACTGAAAACTAGAATTCATGAAAGCTGTCAGATCGCCTCTTCCATTTCTCACTTGCATTTTAAAAATCTTTGATGTTGATACCGTATTTTAATCTAGGCACTACCAGGTTTAAAGAGAACTGAGGTGAAAGAGCTGAAAAGATTATTTCACTGTAAATCTGCCCTGTGGAATATCTTCTAGTCTTTCCTGTGGGGAAACAATGAAAACAGAATTTCTGCCATCAACAGTCAGTGTTTTACAAATGAAGATGCAGACCTGGGGAGTAACAGCACTTGAATCAAGGGATGAACAAGGAAGGGCATGTCTTGTATATGCACAACAACAACAACAACGAAGTCAATTAATTGCATAATGGGCACGTTAAATAACAGGCCAAGGGAGGTAGGTTCCTCCCTCTCTCCTGTTAGCACCATTCACTGCCTCACTCTGACACTGCAATGCACTTTAGATGCATGGCTTCCACTTCACTCCAGACTGGGACTGGATTCTGCCCATGGCATGACACAAGGAATAGAGAAACACTGTGAAGTGTTGATCCAGATATCCTAGGGATGATGTCAGAGTTTGAAAATCTATTGGGGTAGGGCATTTGGGAAGAGAGAGGGATAGGGCTGAAATGGCAGAATGCAAGAAAAGCCACATTTGGCATTTTCTTTCTCTTTGTTTTATGAAAACAGCCAACTGTCTCTATTCCTGGCCTTAGATCCAAAAACTTGCAAGGAAATCTGCATGACTTTGTCAAGTGAGAAAGCAACTTTTTAAAAATATTAGGCTATGTGCTTGAAAGACAACTTGGATCAAGGATTTTGATGGGAAGTAGCTGGCTATGCTCTGTGTTTCCCAGAGGAGGAACACACAAGGTGCTTGAGATGGCATCTGCCAAACATAATCTAGTTTAGTGTGTGACAAGCCAGAAAATGTTGTGAAGAAGAATTTCAGGAGAAAGCCTTCTGTGTTTCATTTAGTGGAGCTTGATGCTGTCTCTGAAATACAAACATCTTTTATTATGCTACAAAAAATAGTTTCACCTTTTTGTAATAAAATATAGTTTTAAAATACTTAAAAAAATTAACTATACAGCTTTGTAAAGACTGGATTTTTTTTTTTCACTTTTTTACTATGTTAATGAGACAGCTCTTGATTTGCCTTGGCCAAACATGGACCAACCAGTTGGATGCTTCTCTTTCTTTTCTCCTAATGTTGGAAGACACCCAGCATTTGACATAGTACAGGTAACTTTATAACATCACCAGGAATAAATTAAGAACCATACAAGAATCACTGGATTTGGGGGCCCAGAGATGAAGACACAGGAATTGCATACATTGGAAGATTTCATGTTCATTCTCTTGTGATGTGACTTGTTCTGATGGAATTCATGTGCACATGACAGATTCTCTGAGAAAAACATTAATTTTTCCATCTCTCCTGCGCAGTGGGGCTGGCAATGTGGAATAGATGCCTGAGAGCTCATTTGTGGAAACACTGAACATAATTTTTGGTGTGCAGTACAATGAAGCTGGCCTTTAGCTGCAGCCTCTGTTTGCAACTGTAATATGATTACTCAATAACAACAACATACTATAAAATAGATACTCAGTAAAAGACACACAGTAAATTAGTATAAAATTGGCTGAAATGTCACATAAATTGAATAAATGGGGCAATTTAAGTATTTCAAATTTTTTATGTATCATTAACTGAAAAAAAAAAAAAGTTTGCTTAGAAATATATTTTTTGGGTCCATCACCTTTCAAATACCTACTGACCTAAGAATAAAAGCAGGAGAACGATCTACAACTCCCAGAATGCAGTTTTTCAAGTGTGATGAGGTTCTGTACAACCACCATAAAAATATGTGAGAAAGCAGAGTCCAATTTTTTCTCTGGAGGGAAAACATAAGACAAATAAGATGTGTTAGATCTTGAACTGGTCTCCTGGTTTTACAGTGTTCTGAAGCATAACTAACACAAAACTACCAATAACAAGCCCCCAAGGGGGTGTTGTATTTCATGTGAGCCGATAGACACTACGAAGTTACCTTCTCACTTACCTTCACAAATCTCTCACTTTGCATTTCTTGCATCCTTTAACATATTTAGTGTCAGAAGATACTTTGTATTTCATTTTCCCAGTTAAGACAAACACTTTCAATCTGATATTAGTGTTGGAAAACAAGGGCAGCAAATATTAGTAACTGGAATTTAATCAGAGCAATGAGGTTGACTGTAACAACCTCAGCAAAATCCATCTAAAGACAAGCCTACTGCTGTTTTCCTTTTTTTTTGCCCTGGATTCAGAGTTGGAAAGTACACCAAACTGAAGAGGCTTGTGTCTGCAGTAACAAGAGCAAGATCTTTAGTCTAGTTTAATGGTACCTAGTATGACTGGAGGGCGTTTGGGCTTCCTCCAAGAGGATGTGCAGCAAAATCTTAACCCCCAGAGAGTTATAGTTCCCTTCATCCCTGACAAACACCCTCATTCACTGCAGCTTCTCATTTGACAGACCCCAGATGAAAACATTCTGTCTACAACCAACCTCTCTTGAGGATATAGATTATTCCACTGAACAAGAAAAGAGAAATGACAGAACCAAAAACCGCCCCCAGCAACCATAGATTAGCCCAACCCAACAGAAAATAAATGGCTTCTGACACAGGGGATGGGATTGTCTAGACTTGTCATTGGGAAAAGAACATTTTAAACATCAGAAAACAAAGATCTGGTAAACAGAACCCAAGGGTATTCATAAGAGCAGAACATTCTTCTTACTTCCCCTTTTCCTTGTCATATACAATACTAAGGTAAGGGAACCTTGTCCTTTATGCTACATAATAAAACATCCTTCTTGAGTGTGCACAACCTTGTGCTTCTTGTGTGGTAAACATTACAATGGAGATGCCCCTCCCAATAGCTCTGAAGTGCAAGTTCTCTCCAGTACCGGCAAGCAACAATCATAACAATCTCCGTTATGCTTTGCATTGCATTACAGGTTGGTTTTTTTTTTAGTTTTTGAAGGTCTTATCTGCACCATGTATCTGGGCCAGTTCCAGCTGATGCAACTGATGAGGATCATGAGTTCATATAGAAAAATTTCTGTTTTGCTCATAGGTGTCTCTCAGATGGACAATACATACAGGGAAAATAAGGATGGATGATGATATATTTGACCAGTTCCTAGTACTGGATTCAACGATTAAGAAGTCAGATGGGCTGTGAATTGATTTAGAAGATACAGATATATAAAAGCTTGGAATGCTTGATGAGGTTTTTTTTTTATTTTTTAATCAACGTAGGAGGAAGTAAACATTTATTAACATTTGGTCAAGTGTAATGTAACTTGCATTTGTATTTTCATTGTTATTAATGGAGGTATGTAGAGATATACAGAAACCTTGCGACAGTTGTTTTTCTATTGCATACAGACTAGCAGTCCATTGGAAACAGAGGATAAAAGCATGAAGGTTAGATCGTAGAGGGCAGCAGTTCTTCATGCACAGCTTTTGTTAATCTTGATTTTTGTTTTGTTTTCAAAAATAAAACCATGGGAAACCAAGATCAAATGATGGTGGACAGAAAAGGTGACATCATCAGCCATAAAAACACCAGAAGTGCCTGAACCCCCTCATTCAAGTCCAAAGGTGCTAGTTTCTTCAACAGCTGTCAGCAGCTTTTCATACAGCATAGAATATGAGGGGTAAGGTGGAAGATCCAAACGGTTGAAACATGTGTGTGCCCTGCAAAAGGAAAATATGCTGTATGTTAAGCTTAATCTAAAAATCTTGAGAAAATAAGTATTGAGAAAACTAGTTCCTACTGAGACTCAAAACATTCAAGTTCATTCAAAGTAAAACTCTTGAATTCCATCAGAATATGAGGTACTGAAATGTATGTGCACATACGCATGAATACTTCATATAGAAGAGACAAGTATCAACATCTGATATCCCTTCTTCAGATGTTGCAGAGATCTTGTACGGGTCTTGACAGAAAATGCTGGAGGTCACTGAGGAGCTTGGGTTTAGCGCCTGATATAAAAGTTCACTACTATAATTTTGGTTGCTTCAAGACTTCTTTAAAAAATGGCACTCATCTATACATCCAACATGAGCTGCCAATAAGTTTTGCACCAGTGGACAAACACAATGTGATGGACTATAGTGACAGAATGGGCTCAGCATGTGTTTGCAGTGAGGCAGGCCTGACTGCTAAAAGACCATTCAGGGATCTGCTAACTGAGGAAGGAAGGCTGCTGAAAATGTTCCTGCAAGTCATCTGTTGGCCATCTGCTGCAAATCTGGCCTTTAAATGTTATTTACTTGTAGTACCCAAGACAAAGGCAAAATATTCTGTGCAGAGCAAGCGGCAAACTTGATGACCAGCTCTTCCCCCAGTTTTACCACTATATTTACCCACCATTATATTTACATTGGCATCACCTTCAAAAGAAGCCATGGAATGAGTTCCATCCATGCCTTCACCCTGTTGCAGCTTTTCTGGCACCAGCAATTAGACCCAGAGACAGACTGCACTTCACTTAGTGAGGTGCTATACAAATGTGGAGTAAAGAAACTGTCCCTGCCCCAACACTTCAGCCATTTCTACTGACTGAGAAAACGCACAGCACATTCAACTAATGGGTGTTGTAGTGGCACATTTTCAATAAAATAGTTTCAGTTTTTTTCAATCAGGTTAGAGTTTTGCATGATGCTAGCAATATTTCTATTTCCTCTTCCTTACTCTGATAAATGTGAACTGACAAAACTGTACAGAAGGAAATGTAGCCTCAATGGCTAACAATATCTAAGCTTCTGGCCCCTAGTATTTTTAGAAGCCATGGAGTTATTTTACTTATAGCTCTTCTATCTCATACTTTAACTCAATGCTATTTCTGTTAAACCAAAGCTGCAGAGCTATCTTGGAGAAAACTACATGAAACCATGCTAGTAATCTCTTAGGCCACCCACAAAGTAGGAAAGACATAATACTAGTAGATGGGATGGCCTGAGACTTGTAGATTCAGAGGGAAAGTTTTATCAAGCACCAATGGTAAATCATTAAAAGCAATCAGGCAACTGAAATAGCCAGAGGCACACAACCTTCACAGCATCACAGAATTTCAATTAGGAGAGCTTTTACCATCCTTTTTCTTCTTCTGAATGAAGACTTGTTAGTCAGCATCAGAGAGAGTACAATAAACACAGAATTTGTGGAAATGAGCTGGAGACGCTTGAGTTAGTGAAAAAGGAACATTAATAAAGCCATTATTTAATTCATCTTTTGAAATGAAACATGGCAGCTCACGTGTATTATCCATAAGTAGTACTGCACTGTTTATTGTTTATCTCAGCAATCTTTGGCAATATAAGTTGTTTCTACAATCCATTGCCAATACGTATCAACCACTCTCAGTTAAGAAGGATGCTTGCAGTCCACTCAGAACATGTTTATCACAGGCAAGACACCCCATGCAGACACAGCTGGTCTTGAGGAGCTCAGCTGCCTGGCTCCAGAACTGGAAGCAGCATAGCTGTGGTGGCTCAGGTGTGGGTTCTGCTAATGTAGTTTTGCAGAACCAGACCTCTGTATGGTACTTTAACACGGCACATTGAACTGTTTGAGACAATGGCATTGCTGTTGTGCATCCCGTTGTGTGGTGCAGATGTATCCACAGCCACTGACTCTGGTGTTTACTTTCTTGCAGACATTCATCTTGACTGATCATTATCTGATTTCACACTGGTTATGAAACAACCTTGCAATGCTCTTGACTTTTAGTCATCCTTGACCTAGTAAAACTCAGAAAAAAGACCAATTCCTTTTCTTACTATAAGGTTTACAGATGTGGGTTCCTCTGTAGAAGGTCTCAAGGAATTTATTGCAGGGAGCGAAGAAAGGAAAAAATGTTAATGTGTCTAGAAACACTGAAACATTTTGCCGAGCAACACTCTCATGTTCTCCTGCTCAACAACTTTACAGAAAAAAATCCTTGCACTCCAAAAAAAAGGTCAAATTTGAAATGAAAACAGCATTTCAGAAGCACTATCCAGGTTAGTTTTATCCTTCTACCTACTTATGGTGCAAACCACAATATATTGCTAAGGGCAAAACCTGAGTTCATATTCTGGTTTGTGAAACTAATGTGGATCTACTGCAACTCCAATGATGCCTGTGAAGCCCACTCAATCTTACATAAAGATAATTATGCGCAAAACTGTCTGGTTTACATCATATTTTGTGTGATACTGCAGTACACAGGGCAATTAAGAGGCAGTGATACTTTCCATAATACCCACTGTTCTCCAACTGTGCCCCATCCTCCAAAGGGGTAAATTCTTCCAGAATTGTGTTGGCCTCCTACTGCTGATCCCACTGAGAGTGACTACAGTAAGCATAATCCAGGGGACACTTGCTGCACATACTAGGGTGAAAACATTACATCAGTAGTGCAAGAAGTAGTCACAGAAATGAGAAAATATTTCTTCCCTTGATTTAAGCCTCCTACCACATAAGCCTGCTGACATTTGAGAGGGTGTTCAGGGAATGTGAGGCCTGGAATTAGATTGGTAAGGGCTTTTATTGGAAGGGTTCTGGCTTCTCCAGAAAAAAATGCAAGATAAAGTCATGTAAATCAACTCTGACCCTTGTATGCCCTTATCCTCCAGTAAGTTACCCAGTAAATGGACCACTTTAAATTTCATTCTTCCTGGCAGTCTATCTTTATTGCTTGGTATTGTTTTGGTGGACTTGAACCTTTAATCTTGCTTACTGTTCAGAGTGCTATGCTATTTCTCTTCTTACTAAGAATTGTTCCTCAAAATTCTGAGTATAAGATTTTAAGATTTTTGCATTCTTCTTTTCTTTGTCACTTCCTTTTTTCCCCATAAAGATGAGAGTCCAAAGGCAGTAAAAGAGGGCACAGAACCCCCTCCTATCTTAATTATAGCTTGAACTTATCTACTAAAATAAGACATGCATTCTACCATAAATATGCCTGTCAGGCAGAAACCAGGCAGTTCTCCTTTTCACCTTGGTTCCTTGAAATGAAACCACAAGCCCCTCTGTATTTATCTCAGAACTCACAAGTAGCAGCTTTTGTTACTTTTGCCTGTAAGAAGGAACACTTCTGTGCTGTCTAGGAATCAGTGATTAATAGATGAATGTAGACTTGTAGCTGATATTGCTGTTGTATTTGAAAAAAGGGGAAAGAGATGAGAGATGGGATATAAGGAAAGGTAAGAGGAAGCAAAGCCCATGCATTCAGTCCATTGGGAAAGAAGGAAATTGTGAGAATAAAGTTCTTTATAGTCACATACGATATTTTTGAAATTATTGCATTAATTCTGTGGTGATTAAATGCTTGATCACCCAATGGAGAGGGACAGAATTCTCTTACAAAATATCGGATATTTACTAGCACTGGTAATCTGCATCATACATAACACACACTACACTGCTGAATGAAAATCTGTTCTGATGAAAGAGTAGTTGCAGCTCAGCACTGTTGGGAAAAGTGACCTCATTGCATGAAATGTGATTATTTGAAATCTCTGGGATACATACTGAGGTCCTTACTTACTTGACACTCAAACAGACATGATCTTAGAGCTGGCAGGAGCTTTTGCCAGGTGAGGGGTGCAAGCAGAAGGTGGGACAGTGGCATCTGTAGGTTCCGAACACTTTTGCCAACTGAGGATGTAGAAAGACTGAACTGCTGTCACTATAGCTATAGCAGAAAGCACTGCTAGTTCTTAGTACAGGTGTGTTTTGGGCCAGGAGTTTTGCTCCCATGGTACCAGATGAAGCTATGTTATTCCAGCCAGAAAACCAGTGGTTTTTCATTAATGTTTGGTAGGAAACAGGAATCCATTCTTGCAGAACTACTACTAAAACTGATTCCATTTAAAAGACCTGCACGACCTAAGAGAGGCGAAGAGAGGCTTCCTGCTTCAGAAGAGGCTATAGCTGCAAGAATTCTTCAACCATCTCTACTCAGGCAACCAGTTAAATGTGTAACACTTCATTTTGGGGCAAAGCTTTGCATATTAGATAGGGAGAGTAAAACTCAACCTTGATGAACAAATGATTGAACCTGTTATTTTATATGACAAGCTACACCAGTTTGGAAGAACCCATGATGCAGATTTACACTGACAGAACTGAAAAGCTGGCAGTCTCCTTGGAACCTGCTTTAGGGTCATCGTCTGGAGATCTGGGATTAAAGCAGCATCCCTGAGTTGTATGGTGCCTCAGCTTTCTAATGTACGTGATCTCAAAAGTAAATATAGATAGGCATAATGTGTCTGGCACATGTGCACACTCCAGAGATAAAATACTGGTGTTATCTTACTCTTCTTTGTCTTAGATGAACATATTACACCACAATTACCCTGTTTGTGCAGGGAACTAATGAACAAAGCCACCAATTTAGAATGAAATTACTAGATATTACCTTCCTGAAAAAATCTTCCTTCTCCTTAGTGCTTTCAAAAGAAGCACTCTAAGTCTCATGTATTAGTGCTTCTTCTTTAAAAAGTGTTTTATTTTAGCTATTTACACCATGCCTCTTTTCTGGGCGTGCCATGTTGCTGTTACAAGTGCAAACAGAACTAGAGTAGTTTAGGTGTTAGCACATCTTTGCTCACTGTAAGCAAATGGTAGTCGCATGGTCCATTGCCAAAGTGTAAGGGCAGGGTATAAGGAAGATTTGTGTAACTACTTCAGCCATTTGGAGCAGAAGTAAGGGAATAGAGTAAGAGTCATGGACTCTCCTGATAGAGGTAAAAGTTCTCAACACTTTAGAGTGAAAAGAAAATTTGTTGTGGTTTACTTTAAACAGCTAAAGTTAGTTACAGTCATCTCACGGGGGCTAAAAGGCCGACAGGATATGATGCATGACTTTTTTTTTTAGCCTGTAAGTCTTAAGTACGTAAATAAATCTAAATAAACATGGGCAAACCATAATCAGGTATTTAAAAACCAAGTTTTAAATAATACTAATTTAGTTGCTTAACTAAGGATCTAGGGAACCTCCAGGTTTAGCCTGTGTGTTTTACGCATTTCTTAGCACTGTGTATACTTGGCAGCACCCCATAATTTTATAAAAATGCAGGCAATAATTCACGGTGATCAAGCTGTGTTTATTCCCCATGAGCAAGTGTTATTTCATTTTCCCCTGGCTAAAATGAATGTAGAGCTCTAAGACTTCTAAAAGGTGCTACCAACTTTCACCTAGAAAGGAGGCATCTTTCAGGCAGAGCAACTCATTTGGTGATCAGCAGACAAACAAAAAACCCTTAACATGAATATCTTGGGGCTAACTGAATCTGGGTCAGAAGTAATGCCTAGATTCACAAAGAAAGTTAAGCGGAGCAGAAAGAGGCCAATTACCTTTTCAGAACTTGATGAGTCAGCCCAGGGCATTTTCTGTGCATGCCCCAAGGTCCACCCTCCCTTCGTGCCCCTTTCCACCCCAGAAGGAGTGCAAAGAGAGCTCTATAGAAATGCTGCAAAGTCTGTGACTGCTGGTTGCTGACTGTCTACAGGCAGGAATGCCCTCGGTAAGCTCTGAAACCCTTACATAGAACCTGACTATATATATATATATATACACACACACACACATATATATATATATATACTGCAAAAGGAGGATCTGGACTACAAATAGCAAACTGTTGCTCTCAGGCTTTCTTACCACATTGCTGGCTGAAGCTCAGAGGGCATGAGTCATCTCACTGATCTTACATGTTTTCATCAAGTTCCAATTCTCAGTGCCCACATCCAGCTTCACGTGGGCTCTAGCTCTCCATATAATCTCTGTAGAGTCTTTATGGTAGATGGACATAAATCCAAATGTACCAGCAGTGACTCAGGTGAGCTATTTCAAAAGCCTGTGTTCAGGTGAGATTCCTTAAAAACACTCCCACTTCCTGTCTTTAGAGGGAGTCCACCTAAGATGTCAGCTCTGAATGCCCTGGGTCCAGTTTCTGCATATTCTCACTGTATAAACATGTGCTTGAGCAGGCTTGGACTGAGAGGGTGACCAGATTTGGACCTCCCCTCTCCAGAGGACTCCAGAGGTTTCCTCAAGTCCGTATCTTATAGTGTGTTTCTGGGTAAACAACATGAAGAGCAAGTAATGAGAAAACTGGACCAGACCCTTTGTTAATTGATTGTCTGAGTATACTTGTGAGGTCTATGAGATGAAATTTTTCCTCTGTGCCATAAAGTGGCCTCTTTTGGAGTGTAGCTGAAAGCAAATGATAAAAGCGGGAAGAAAGCATCCTTTGGAGGGTAAATGTGATGTAAAAGGGCCACTGTAGCCAAAGTATCTCAGAAGCACTGAAATGCTCTTTAATCCCAATGGGGCAGAGCCTCAGGCAGCTGTCAGGACATTCAAGAAAAAGTGACTTAGTTCAGGAAGGCAGGATGAGTGCTGGTAACCCATAAAGTGATAAAGCATAAAGATAAAGCAGAACTCAAAGCTGAATCCATCACTGGCTGTGCCATGGCTCTCTTGGGTGGCCCGAGGCAAGTCCACCCCTTTGTGCTCCTGTCCCTTTGTTCTGAAAAGGAAGATGACCCCTCCTTTGGGAAGTACTGCCAACTCTGTTGATTCTGTATGACATTATAACTCATTTGTTCCTAGTTGGCTGACTGAACTAGATGCAACAAATTGGATATTGTCACCACATGGTCTGAAGTTCCCTCACTAAGCTTCTTCATTACAAAAAAGGGAACCATCAGACCAAATTAAGGGATTACACTCAGATGTCTAGCCAAAACTCAGAGACAGATTTTGGCTTTCATGTCTCTGCAAATTCACAAGTATTTTTACTTGCACTTTGGAAGTAAAGGGAATAGAATCAGTTGACAGGCTCCTGCTGGTCTGGATCTGTTCTAGAATTAAAATAAGAGAAGTAGGTTTGGATCTATGGAAATCTTTATCTTAACCATTTCCAAGTATTCCAGGTAGTTTAAATTGAGCCTAAAATCAAAAAGGCAGCAAAAGAAAACACTTTTCTCTGAATGCAATTACAGAACAAACTGATAATTGGGGTTTTTTTGCTGGGTTTTTTTAGGTGTCCTTACTGTATTCATTATCTCTAACTGGCAGAGAGATGCAACAAAGTACCAGGACTATGTTTCTCACAGCAATTCTGGTACAAAATCCTGGTTGGGACCTACCTTGGGAGGGAGGTTATTTTCCCCCACTTCTCTATACAGAAGCGCCGCAGGCCGTTGCTCCCTCGGAGAGCAGCAAAGCCCTCGTATGGCACACTCGATGTTCCTGTGACGAACTGCAACAACCGCAGCCTCTGCTCGTTGTTAAACCTTTCCACAGCTGCCCAGAACCACCGTATCACTATGTGTCCATCATGGTAACCTACACCAAGCAAGAGAAATTAAAATCACTTCCTCCTAACTGGGAAGTGCAACGCTGAAATATGTTCCCATTAGCATGGGGCAGTAGGTCTCCTACTGGAAAGATCCTGGCCTAGAAAGCTACCTTGTTCTTCCAGAGCAGTAGGTCTCAGCTTCCATTTCATCCTGGCTGTGGATACTGTAATATTACTAACTCATTTCAAATACTGAAACACAAATTATACTTGAGGTACACAGGTCTCTCACAAACCCCTTGGCAAGAACAGGGTTTACATGCATGAGACATTAAAGACCAGCTGCAATATGCCACACAGTGTGAGTCTTAACGACTTAACAATTTCTAGTTCCCAAATAAATTCTCTTTTGGATTGCAATAGTGTTTGACATATGGAGAGGAGTTTGCTGCCACAAGCACTTCTCTGGCAAGCTTCCCATCTGAGGGGTTCTGTGCCTTGGTTTGTGCTAGTGAAAGCCACCATATACCCAGGCTGAATCTGTTTCAAAAGCTAAACAGAAAAATGTAGGAGGAGAATCACTTTGGGGACCAGCTGTGCTTGTGGCGAGCTGAACATTTCAAGGTAACCCAAAGGCTAAGCAGTGACCAGCAAAGAGTGAAACCTTGTATTTCAGGGGAGGATATGTGAACCTCAGGGACTTTCCATTTGTGGTGCAGAACTGGTGTATTTCACATTTTTTCCATCCAAGACAGCCTGGATAAATCATTGTTTAAAGCAAAACCAGGCCAAACAGTAGAGAAAGGAAAAACATCCAACTTGACATAGTTTAGGCTGAGGGGACAGTAAAGCAAAGTCTGTATGTAGTTGAAATGTAATTGGGAACTGTGAAATTCAGCTCTTGATTTCAGCTCCCTGCTGAAGCCAGGAGGACTTGTGGAACTACTTTCTGTGAGGCCAGGAGTTCAGTTATAGTCATCTTAGATGACTTGTAACATTTAGATCTAATTCTGCAAATCCTTCTCTATCCTTAATAGTCTAAACTCCTGCTAAATCTGCAGGAATTGAACGGATAAAATCTGGATAGAAATCCAAACCTGAGATCTAACTTGTTTTATTTGAGAAGTTATTCTTTACAATAACTTCCTGGACAAAATAAAGCATTTCCCTTAGGAAAGACAGAAGGAAAAGATGGACCACGACTTCTATGTTTTAAACTGAAACAGTCAAGGTAGCGCTAAGCATGAGCAGGCAATTTACCTCCACGATATTCTGTGTTGTTCCGCCAGTCATTGAGATCTATTTCTGCAGTGCCAGCTATAACTAGTTCCAGTTCTCTGGCATCAAAAACAGAGACAAGCCTGGAGTCTACAACCTGGAACAAAAAACATTTGTAAGTATAGTTTCAGACTGGAAATGAAACAAACGCAAAGTCTCATAAATGGGTCTGGTGGCCATCTCTTTATCCTGACACAGTTTGAATGTTTGCATTCACATGTTAGCATATGATTAGGGAGGGGCAAGAATAGGTGACTACATGGGTTGGTCAGCAAAGCAACAGGTTTTCACCCAGTCCTTGAAGCAGCTCTGCCAGAAAGATATTCTCAGATTCAAGCCTTTAGCAAAGATAAATTGCAAAATCCAGGGACAACAATAGAGCAGCATCCAGGAATACCAGCAAGATAACAACTTGGACAGCACTCAAGGACTGACTTTACTGGAATAAATCCCTAAAGATACAGTGTATTTCATCCGCTTCTCATCAAAGTGTAGAATTCTTCACAATTTTCCTTTGTCAGGGACCCTTAACACTAACCCAAAATCACAACAGCATAGAACAAAATTTGCAAATGCCTACTTTTCTAACTGTACAAATGGAAAGCAGTGTCCTCTTGACCATGCTGCTTTATCATATTCAGAAGGAACATTTCTTTCCTTTCTCCCTTAATGCTAAGCATGCCATATCCAAGGTCTCTGCCTCTACAGGTCCAAGAACTCCAATTCCTTGCTGTTTGGGTCTGTTCAGCTATTCTCTAGGGCGCTAATGACACACAGTTTAACCCGGGGGTACTCTCATTCAGATGAAGAAGGGATGACTGTGGAAGAGTCACTTTGTTACTTACTTCGTAGAAGCCACGGACCAGGGCCTCTGTTTGCTGAACCACTCCTCGTTCCACTCGCCACTTAACCATTCTCTCAATGTACTCTTTTTTGTTCTTTTCTGTCACTGCTGTATTTGCCCCTCCAGATTTCAACTCTCTCTCTGTCACCTACAGAACAAAGATAAACAGTGCTGCAGCAATGTATGGATCATCTTCTGTTTCAAACATGAGATTAACCAAGCAACAGGATGGAGAGGCAATCACAGTACTAGAACAGACAGACTGCTTTGCCAGCTGGAAGGGATACCTACTTGTCTCTTAGGCAGCAAGTGTTACTTTTCTCCAAGTGCTAGTAAAAGTGTTTACTCAGAAATGCCACCAGCCAAAGAAATTATCATAAAATGAATAGTCCCAATACACTACCTAAAACAAGACCTGTACAGCAACCTTACACAGATAACACACAGTCATTGTGGGATTCAGAGTTTTGTATCAGCCATCCAAACCTGAGAAGTGTTTATACTGTAAATAACTTTTCTTTATTTTAAGAAAGAGCTGCAGCATTTCATTGCATTTTAATGGTTAATTTAGTTGGCTTGGGTTACTAAGGCTTGAGATTGAGAAATGATTTAAGGAATCAATCTGGATTCTACCCAGCAAGCACATACTACTTCTCATTTGTGACAGAAAATTATACTTGTCTTGCAATTATTTTCACATTCAATTTAGTGGTTTTAAAAGGAAGAATATTTTGCTCTCCTCTTCAGTTTTATGCTGCTATAACAATGATGTCCAGCACAGACAGCAAAGGAACTGCATGAATACATATTCATTACTGTTATTATTTATATTATTATCTATTTATTAGCCCAACAGACAGCACACAGCATTGGCAGTATTTAGGTCACTTTACTTGAGGGACCTATTGCAATATTATGTATTAAGAAACATTGACTGAGTCATCTAATCTGTAGCTTTGTTGAGAAACAGCAAGAACAAGTAAAGCTGGATGGAAGGAGTTAGAATTTCTTAGTTGGTTCAGGTTAAATTCCCAAACATAAATCATTGCATCACCATTATACAAGCAATGCTGCATTGTCCAGAAAGGAAGTCTTGGGACCAGCTGCCATGCTGTATCCTTCAAGGCTGTGAGGCATTAAGATATATCTGCAAAACCAAAGACTAAATTCTGTCTAGCTTTAAACACAACCATAAGCCCAGATGTCCTACATCTCCTGAAAGATTTCCCACAAACACCTAGAAAACTGTTGATTTCTTCAACTTCTCATTATCCATATAAATTCAGATACAATTAGTTATCTATAATTGGAGGCCAGCAATCAATAGCAATGTGTCCCTGTTTTGGGAATTTTGTTCTTAGAGGCATTAACCACAGCTGTGAGCTACAAGTCAGAATAAAGTTTCAGAGCAGCAAGGAGACATTTCAGCCAGTCTAGCTCATTCCTTTTACCTGATGGGAACAATTTCCAGGGCTGAGAAACAGACTGTATCCACATAGAGAGCCCAGAGGAAGGCCTGGAAGAAAACTTTTCACTGGCTAAAAGCATGAGAAAATACTTTGGGTCACAAGCAACTGGCACATCTCTGTCTTATAAGTGAAATTCTCAAATTGTCATTTAGTCCCCACCAGTAAAAATGTGTAATGCTTGATGTGACATTCTATCACTGCTCTTACAGGAATGCTCTGGGTTCCAGTATGTAAGAAGGCTGGAATTCATTAGGAGTAAATTTGAATTAAGAAAGTACCAAGAAAGAGAATTTGGCCTGAAAGCCTTAGAAGTTCAATATACATGAGAGATGAGAGAAGAAAGAAAATATGAAAACAGCAGTGACTGGTCCATAATAAAGCCATTGTGGAAGCAGGACAAAAGGGCTGTAACCATCTACTATACAGCTTCTCAAGGACTCAGTGTATTTCTGGTTTCCTTTACCAAGCCCTTGAATTCCAGCTTTCCAAATATTAGCAGAGCTCCCACTGTGATCTACACTTGCATGTGTACCAAGCAAAGCAATGCTCAGACAGATTTAAGTGGTCAGATACTCCTGGCATGCAAGAATTTCCAACTAGGATCCGTCTGTGAGCATAAAATGTGACTGCAATTTCTTTGTTATTTTGCTGTCAGCACCTAGCAAATTTCAGGGGAAAATCTTACTTTCACTTGGGACTCTTGGATTCTGACAGTTGTAATTGACAGCGAGAACCATTCCCCCCACCATTAGTTCTAGCAAGCTTAGTGTCCAGTGTGTAGGAAACAAAGTGCTAGACAACACGTGAGCTAGCATCAAAATCTGGATTTTGGTGTTCTTTTGCTTTCATACCACAGTATCTACAACAGATTGTGATTTTTTTTCTCAGTCTCTTTGGAACCATCTCTTCTACAACAGATTTCTATGTAACTGTTTTGCTCTTTCCTTTGGGGAGAGTATAACAAGTAATTATTGCGCCAAATATTACCTTCAGATGCACCAGGGCAACTAAGGCTGAGGGTCTGATTCAACTTTGTAGTCTCCCCATGTAAATACAAACTTCTCTCATCTGCCTGTATGAATATGTCTTGTATATTTCTGTCTGTCTTTGAGTATTAGTCTTCTGTAGCCATACCTTCCAGGGAAACCACTGTACTGTCAATTCAATGTCATGCAAGCTCTCAGTTCCAAGTCCATGCAAAACTCCTGCATTTGAGTCTGTGGAGAAACAGTGTTATTGTCCCTACAGAGACTTCCTACTTCAATTCACCTATGCCATCCTTTTCAACTACCCTTAACTCTGCTCATCCTTTGTAACCTTTTACTATATGTAGGATAAATTCAGTTTTTAATATGCCCCCTGAAACCTTCCTTTCTGTTACCTTCAAGCTCACAGCTGAGCAGCCCTTTAACTTGCAGGGCTGGAATTCCTCCCCTCATAAACTAGTCTAACTCTTCCCTAGCTCACAAGAGTACCCTAGCTTGGTGTAAACCCCTCCCAGACACTTTTTATTGTCAAGTGCTGAGAGCCATTCTCTGTATATTCCACCTGATCCCTCTCTCCCTTTGACACTGTGTGTCTGTTCCTTACAAGTTATCTACATCCCCTGAGCTTCCGCAGTGCTTGGTGAGCTTGGTTCTTCAGCCTCTCTAGTTTTCAGTATCCTTAATCATGGTCTGAATATTGCTTTGAAGTTCTTCAAAGCTTTCCAGAGACAATTATAGTCTAGCATGGGTTGCAACAGCAAAGATCACCAGGGCTTCAGTGCAAGCCAAAGAATCCCACAGGAGACATTTGTTCTGGTTGCCAGACTGCACTTAAGCCAGCGTTGCACTCTGTTTAAGGCTACAGTGACCCAGATCAGCCAGGTTACAGAGAATTGTCTGACCAAGGTAGAGCCGAGCTGTGGAAAGCACAATAAATGGACATCCATACCAAGTTGTTAAGTGGGTGCAAGTTAAGTAAGAGACACAGAATCTAACAGGTTCTTCAGTTCAAAATTAACTTATTTGTCTAATAAGACAAAATAATGGTGAGGGTTGCCAGGTCCTACACGACCTGTCAAAGTTTTTTATCCCTCCTAACCCATCCTTTCAGTCACATTAAGTTTCATTGTTTGCATTCACCAAATGCCACATCTGTGTGAACTACACCCTGGAGAGAAGAGCTGCACTCCAGAGAATTCCTCATGCTCATCAGTGTGTGGCTCAATAGGCCTGTAGTGGGGCGGGTATTGTATATTATACGCCCTAAGAATAAACATCTGCCTTAGAACAGGTGGCTTGAAAGAAACAGAAGGTAGAAGAAGAAAATGTTATTAAAAGGCTAAAGGATCTGTTCTGACAGAAAGATGTTAATCATGCTCAAATTTGTCAGCTTCAAATTTTCTTTTCAGATGTTTTGCATAGCTGTGCTCACCTGTCCAAACACCTCCTCGTTCACTGTGAAGGTTAGATCCAGGATATCTGTGATATTGTTATCCTTCATCCACTGCAAGCTCTGGTGGAACTCTTCATCCAGATACTCTAAGTCGCTTAAATCACATGGCCTGATTGCAAGGCAAGAAAAAAGATATGACCCTGTGACTACTGGCAGGATGATTTCCTACTAAGTGTGTGAACAAATTTACTGAAGATCCAACATAAAGCTAAAGTTCATTTAGTTTTGTTAACATCAAAGCCTGTTTCACAGACCCTCTTAAAGCAGTTCTGCAAGTGTTTGCTTTGCATAGCTGGGCTCAAGGCCAAATCTGCTGGCTGCCTGCATTATTTGCTGTCAAAAGAAACCTCTGGTGCTTTTACGCAGATCTTCAGGATGCCCTGTACTTCAGAGCACACACATCCCTTCAGCCCCACCGTGCTATGCCTGGCTGCTTCCATTGCCTCTCATCTGCCAGGTGAGAGCACAGGACTGACACAGGGCAGACCAGGCAGCCTAAATTTCTGTTAATAAGGAGCCATCCTTGTCTGCTGAAATGACAGGTGGATGTTATGAGCGGCCTGGTTTCAAATTCCCTAGAAGGGCAATAAAGATGCAGGGAGAGCCCTAGGTTTCAGCCTATTTTCAGACTAGATCAGGTACAATAGAGATATGAGTGCTTGTATCTCAGCAGTAATAATAGTTAAAAAAAACCCAACATGATAAAGAACTTAAAGGACTGTTAAGACAGGTATCTTTGCTGATTTGGAACCATCTTAATTGACGAACTGTTTCAGCTAAGCTTTATTCTGCTCTTTAGCATTTAATTGCAGCCTTGAGTTAATACTTACAGCACTTTTATTGTTGCAAATTTTATGTACCTTGTCTTATTTCAGTCTATTAATTAAAGAGGGACTGATTGTCAATACAAGTTAACCTTATAAACTTCAAGTTGAAAGTAATAGATTATTGGTAGCTTATGCTTACTAAAATAAAAGACAGAAGAAGACCAAAAAAACCTGTTCACTGGTTATAACTACATTAACATTCTTAATTAGTCCAAGTTGTGTTTTGGTATGAAAACCTACTCCACCATTGAGGCATGACAAATGATGTATTTTTTCTTAGTAAAACGCCCCTCCTTCTTTCATTATTATTTTGTTTCATTCCATTAACAATGTTTTTCAGTCTTCCACATTGAATTGGTTGAATCTTCAAAAGTTTTCATTGGTAGTAAACTCTGGAATTATGTGTCAGTACTTTCTAATGTGTGTTTCTAAATGTCATATTTATTTATTTTTGTCAACATAGTATTTATGAATGGCACATTCCTGGAGAAATTAAATTAACAAAATTAAAATGTGTTTATTTTCTTTCACTGTTGGTCTGTGAGCAGACCAACAAACCAAGAGCAGAAAAACCTGAAGGTCAGTGCACGCGAAGTAACTCCCCAAGGGTCTGTGTCTCTGTGGGATCACTGTTTCTGCATGGTTGCATGGTCATACTTACAGCCTTAATAGTGCTTTGTAGAATGGCCTTGTGAAGAAAGCATCAAGAAGGTACTGATGAATGAGAGCAAGGCCAAGAATACGACCGCTGAACCTGAACCTGTGGAATAAAAATGCAGGGTAAATGAAACAGAACTCAAGACTTCCAGTATAGAAACATACACAGGTTGCAACAGGGTTTTTTTTGTTTGCTTGTTTGTTTCTGAATTAGTTTTTCTCATTTATTCCCTGATGTCTTTTTTTCCGAGCAGATACTTAATGCCACTCCTCCCATGTCTGATCAATAATGGATCTCCTTGATCCACCTCCGACCGCACCCCTACCTGCAGCGGGGACGTTATGTGCTCTCCTGTGCCAAACCAATGAGCACTTGCCTTACATGATCTCTAGGTTCAATGTTCTGATACAGACTGACTACATCCAACACAGATTTGGCCAAGGAAATACTGTAATACCCCACTGCAGCAGAACAAATGCTATCTCACAAGAGTTGCAAAGGATATTTGGAGACTCGGTATATCCAGTTTCTGACTAGCTACAACCCTGTCCAAGGTGGGGCTTCAAAGTACTTTAAAAGGGTAGTGAGTTGACTTGATAGGGGAAAACGAAAGTTCAAGTAAGCTGACTGTTATTACCAAGGACACATTAAAATCAGTTTTTAAAGCTCAGGCACACTGTTCCCAGACCACTTTCTTAATTCTGCTGCTCAGCTGTTTTCAATATTTACATACTCCTGTGCTTGTTTCTAAGATCAACTCCCAGTCCCACTACAAGTACAATCAAATAGTGCCCTGCCCATTATAACGTGTGACTTGTGATAATAAACTGTGAAATTTTTCTTCCTATGATTTCTTCTATGACTTATTCTATATTTTTCTATAAAATCTGCTTTTAAACCAATAGTCTTAGACAGAAAAACACAAAACTGGTGTGAGTCCAGGTGAGTTTGGTTTTTGTAAAAACAACCCCCAACACCCATTTAAAACTTGCTTATTTGTAAAAACGGAAAGGAAAAAATATCCAGCACCCGAAATGTGAGCACTCCAAGCCTAAGATGACTGATAACACAAAAAAGTGCACAAAAGATGAGAAACAGATCAAAAAGCATAGAAACCATTCCCTTTCACTCACAGGAGCCAGTACAAAGACCTCTCCTGCACATAAATGAAACATGAGTCTGATTGTAGTAGAGGTGGCAAGGAATATCTGTTCAGTCAACTTCATGCTCATGGGACAGAACAACAAGTACTTAGTATGTCAAATGGGGCACAAAATAGCCTGCTGTGGGCCCAATTAGTATTTACATCACCACAGGAGCTGCCTCGGGGTCCCCGAACCTGAGAAAGGTGCTTATGATATGCAGCTGACCAGCCACAGAAGAGTGATTATATTACCCCCTTACAGCTGTTTCCACAGCAGCAACAAAAGGCAGCTGTTGGGTCTAGTTAGGGCCTGCTTCACTTCATTTGTGCTCCAGTGCAATGCTTCCAGCAAAAAGCAAGGAAATGAGGGGGAGCTGATACAATGAAAGCACAGTGGAAGTCAGACAGCTCAAATCCCAGAAATGCTGAACCTGTAATCCGTCAGTTTTATAGCACCTTCAGGATCCATAATCAAGTCCGTTTGTCCTAAATAACGCGTGACGGCTTCTTTGGTTTTGTTCTTCAGCCCCATCCATCCCCACACATTTTGAAAGTGAGCACTGAATGAACACACTGGGGGTGTTTCTCACCACAGTGCTCACCCCACAGCTACTCAGCTGTGCAGGACTGGACAGGCAGGAGACATTTGGAATAATGCTGAAAGTGAACTGCCAAGAAAGATTTGGGAGAACTGCTTCTCCTAAGAAACTGCTTGAATGCGCAAACAGTGTCCCTTTTCTCCTTGCTGCTTGTATCACTTCTGCATGGCTTTGAAGGCATTCCTGCAAAGCTAGCATGAAAGGGTCGTGCACATACACCGAGGTGTTTACAGCCATGGCCACATATTACGGGGGCTGTTAATGGGGAGTTTAATTTGAATCAGTACTTTGGGGCAGAACTGTATCAAACCATCCCAAAGCCATGGGCAGCATCTCCATGTGAAAGGTCCAAGCCTGGTGCACCAGAACACGTGGGCGGAACAGTCCTGGGTTGTGTGGTTCATCAGTCTGGCCTTGCATTTGCAGCCCTCAGGGACACACCAGAGCTGGCGTGAACTGGGAGTCTGACTGTGGTTCCACAGTTCCAGCCCTTGCAGTGGCACTCAGTAGCAAAAGTCCAGTACTCACTGATCAGGATAAGGGAGATGCAATAATTAAAAAAACATTCCCACTGCTGCTGCCTATCAATACAATGGATAAAAAAGCCACATTGCAGACTGTATTCCCTGGCAGCTCCATATCACCCCAGAAGACATGATGCTTCATGGCCAAAGCATGTGAGCCCTCCAGCCCACAGACCCTTCTGCCACTGCACAGAGCTTCAGTATCTCTGCAGACACTTGCTATACTTGACTCTGTTTTGAAGAGTGAGGTAAGAGAAGGTTCTCTGGCCCCTTGTCCATGCTGGACAGGGCCTGGGACCAGAGGTGACACTTCTCTAGTCCAGCACTGAGAAACATGGACCACGGTAAGCCAATGGATACCTATCAAAAGGGAAGCATTTGCTGCCATTCCCAGAGAACAAATATACCATTTATCTGTGTGTGTGTCCATACAGTTCATCAAGCTGCCACTACACTCAGCCAAGCATAACAGTCCCACTTAAAATATATCAAAACTTACAAAAAAGCGAGAAGAAACAAATTGCCCTCCTTACAAAAGCCAGTTAAAAACAAAGCCAGACTCTTGTGTTTATTTCTTCCTGAGGATTTAGAGCATGGGTGAGATTTAGAGGTGAGTGAGACAGTCCTTTCAGAACAAAACAAGTTTTCTTGACAGAATAAGCAGCACAAAGGTAAATCCTGGCTGGAGGGCACATACCTTCCTTAAGCCTGACTTACATTTATCTTTCCAAGGAAGTGTAAAATGCTTGTTTGGTTTCTTTCTAGCAGAAAAGCTAGTTTGGGAGAGGTGGGGAATGCAGAGTCTTGGTCTGGCCTTTTCTTTCAACACCCTTCCCTTTTGGAGACAATTACTGAGTCTGAGTAATGTGCTCCGGCAGAGAGGGGAAATGCAGGAGGGAGTTAATGAACAGGAAATGGTGGAATGAGAGACAGAATTAATGGGCAGTGGAGCTGCTCTGGTTTGACTGCCTATTGACACTGTTCGTCTGCTCAAAAAGGACATTGTGTGCACCTGCTTTCTGGCTTTTAACAGCACTACTCTTTGACCCATTTGCAGAAGTTTCCACTGTACCCAGCTAATTCCTTTTCCTTCTGGAGGCTTCAGGTGCCCCTGAAACAGCCACAACAGCCTGTTGCAAAATAACAGGCTCATTCCCCTCAATGGGACTCCCTGCATGCTTACTGCGTATCTGTGTACTCAGGGAGAGACAAATCCATATGCTGTAGCAGCGACTAGGCAATAAATTTTCCTCTGATTGCAGCTGAGTCACTGGAGATTTAATTTACTTTGGTCCTTATCATAGAGCACCAGAGCAAGGCAGGACCCATAATGACCTTTGGTACAGGGCTTTCTCTTAACTGGGTCAATGAACGGAGCTCTACTTGATATGACAGTTTTTCCTTGGATTCAGATGGATAATGATGTACCTTAAAAAGATTGTAATCTGTGTGTACAGAGGAAGAATGGCCTTTATCATTCTACTGGGAATGCTTTGGGAACCATGCCTTGTGGGCTAAATTGGGTATGGTATAAGAAACTTCAAATCCGAAATAGAGGAAGAACCTGATGGGATTAAAAAGATTAAAAATCCTGCAAACCCTATCTCACTCAAACACATCAGCTGCATTTAAGTGTGCCCTTCTTGATGCAGTAGCTTGTGAAAAAATATTCAAAGTAGGGCTTGAGAGAGATAAATACAGCATGGTTCACATCAAATTTGAAAATGTCACTTTCACAAGACCTGCTTTCATCTGTAAGGGAAATTTACACATTCTGTTGCACCAGTTTTAAAGGTCTTGACTGTTTAATTGTGCAGATGAACTTTCGACCACCTGAAAGACAAGCTAACAAATGAGGCTGCACTGTGGTCCAGGGTTTCTGTCCTTGGCAGCTCTTCTGAGGGCAAACATTATTTGTCAGGTGGATGCAGCTGGAGACCCTATTAGTCCTTTCACAGTGGGAGAGACTGGACCTAATCTCATCGTTATCAGATACCAGAGAATCTAACAAGAGGAAAATTTTTAGAAAGGCAGAATCATGGGAAAAACTTCACCTTGAACATACATCTTATTAGACAACAGAGAATCCAGCCACGAAACACAAATTTGTAGGAAACCAGACATCATGGATTCGAGAGGTTGTGGAACAGCTTGTTTTAAAGGTTAAAAAGTGTGCTGTTATGAGTGCTGTTATGAAGACACTCATTAACAACCTGAAGGACAGAAACTGTTGATTAAAGGAACTAAAAATCCATTCTTATAGCCAAAATTTTGTGATTTGTAATCTTTTGATATGAGGCGGGGACACAACATGCAGAAGAAAATGTACTGAGTCTATGATTTCTGAATTTTGGTGTTATCACCAGCACTAGCACTTCATAAATGATGAACTTCTATTTTTAATGCAAGAAAGTTCTAAGAATGTGTATTTCGTAAAAAGAGCTGACCAGCGAGATGGTTACACCAACTCTGCCTAGACTCATACATCATGAATTTTAAGCAATACTGGCAGTGTATCAGGCACATGCTCCAGAGGTCTGTGTCTAGATGTTGGGTAGTACACATCCTTGTGTTGGCTCAGTGCAGGACATGAACAACATGTCATACATGAGCTACACCTACAGAGAAATGATATAGCAGAAGATCAGGTCACCTCTACAAAATCTTGTCAGTGGATCGAATCCACACCTCTGTCTATCAGCCTTCATTAACAAATGCCTTTCTTTAATTTGGTGTGCATATTTAACCCCTACTAACTCAAATGACAGAACATTTGAAGGGACTAATGGGATGACATGAAGCATTCTTTTGTGAGGAAGGTTGAGCCATGCAGGCTAGGACAGCTCATGCGGTCTCTTTATCTGACTTGCATCTGCAAACTCTGCAGACTCCTCTTTGCCACCGTATCATTTGTCCTCATGGCAAATGTGCTGTGCATATCTGCAGGCTCAGAGGTGGATGGTGTGGCATTCCAGCATGATGCCTCTTCAGTTCAGGAATCTGATGAGCTCATGTGTCATTAATATAAAAGGAATGGCTCTTACAAAAGCTAGAGACAGAAGTTCATGAAGTCTCAGCACATCAAAGAGAAAAGGTAAAATAATTCCTAAATTAGTCAGAGAGAAGAATTCCAATATAAGGAGTAACAAGAGTACCGTTGGCTCATTTTCTTTTCTTATATACACCTTCTAATATGAAGAATCCTCAGAAGGACCAAGATCCAGTGTTGGGTCACCTCTGCATGGCATTTTCCAATGCCGCGCTGACTCCAATATCTGACCACAGTGGCATCCCACGTAAGAACTTAGTCTAGATCCCTACACACTCCTTTTGAAGGAATGGTAATGACTCACCCAATCAGGTTTTGGGTTTACCTCGCGTGCATTATGTTCTAAATACTGAAATGGATCTTATCTCATATATAGTCAAAATCCATTCCAGGTTTTCAGACAGTTACTGAGTTTTTAAGAGGAAACTCCATACTTCCTCACTGTGAAACCATAGAAAATTCTGTCAGGTAAGCTTTGTTTTCAAACCATTTTTCAATTAAAATTTAAAGAAAACATTTAGGAGTACTGACATGGAGCAACTGTGTGTGCACATTTCCAGCCTGGAAACTGATGAACTTTAAATAGTTAGAGTCTACAGAGACTGATCCCTGCTGCCCCAGCAAATGTGACTGGGATTTAATAGAGGATATGCTCTACTCAGAGCCAAGGCATTTCATTCAGGCATGAAAAGATCAAGGAGCATATTCCATGAGCCCCTCTTTGATAATCCTGTCTGCTTATTATTCCTATAAAACTTAGGAGTTTTAATGATATTTTCAAGGAAATTTGTTACACTCATTTAAGAAAGCACTTGCCTTTCTTAAGCAGCCCTGATTGTAAAGTGGAATGGTCCAGCAGGCCTGTTTGTGTATTGACATAAAATACAGAGGGTGTTCAGAGAGGGTGGGAAACACATGTGCATCACCCAAGAACTGAAATTAAACAAGGAAAAAAAAAGGATGAAAAATTATTTTTGGAAAGAAAAGCAACTTGGTGCAAATAAATTTCCTTTACGTTTCAAATCCTGAACAGGTAATTTTCTTCAGGTGAAAATAAGCCTTTTTTTAGATATTTATACTTTTGCTGGGCACCTGAGTTTCATATGACAAGTAACTTAATGTGAGTCAATCTCTCAGTTTATTTCTACTTTGTGCATACATTTTCTGCTGCAAAAGGCTGGTACAATACTGGCATTTCAGTAAGTGGTTGCCTACTTTTATTTTCTGGATCTATCTACAGGTTACAAAACAAATGTTTTTGTTTCTCTGTACTAAGGAAGAATCACATGAAAAAGAGCTATTGCTTACATGTGATGGAAATGTGAAGTATCCATGTCCTTCTAAATCTCTGGAGCTCGTGCATCCTAAATTAGCAACTAAACCCCAAACCATTCCTGAAGCCTAATTTACCAGCAACTGAAAAACAAAGAGATAATCCAAACCTTATTGCTTTTCTATTTAACCTAATCAGATCCTTCAAGTTTTTTCCTTGTCTCTAATCTAGCTATGTGTTCACTCAAAATGTCTCTTCATTGTCCCTATATCCTGGCTATATCCACCACAAAAGAGCTGTCAGGAAAGGTTAAAAAACTAATTAGGTCACAGAGAAAAAAGCATGAATTTATGGCAAAAGCTGCAGGCTATTCTGCTTTATCCAGAAAAATGAGAGGCAAAGATGATGTGGATAAGGGAAATTCATAAAATCCCCATGGATTTCTCTTCAACACAATCCATCAAATGGTTTCTTTCCTCCACACAGTGGCTCCAGGTAAATGCTCACATGGAAAAAAGGGTTACAGATGCATTTGCTCAGCACTGCAGCCAAATCAGGAAGCCCCATGCTGAAGTGGCTGGCACTGGCTTCTTGCACATCAGCTGAACTGTGCCAGGAGTTCCTACTGCAGGTACAGAACTAAGCTAATCCAGCTCTGGGAATTCCTCTGTGTGGGGCCATTGCAGGAATGCCAGTCTCAGTGTCATGGGCTGTATGAGCACCAGAGACTCCATGCACTGGAAATGGAGACCTGATTTCCAGACCTGCCTTTAAACCAATTAGGAGATTAAAAAACGAATGTGGTCTCTCTCCGTCATAAGAAACTTATGCTAGGTATCATTTTACCAGTAACAAGTTCCATGGATGCAGGAATGCAGGGGTTTGGAGACAGAGAGGAGGAGTGTGGCGAGTGCTGAAGGGACCATCTCTGCTTCCAGAGCCATCTCTCAGCCTCATGGACCATTATGTACAGTCATCCTCATCTGGGAGAACCCCTGCCAGAACACGGCAGCAAGAGCATGACTAACCATCAGAAACCTGGCTACCTGCAGGCTTCTCTTGCTGCTACAATGGATAAGACACACTAGCCTGGCAGACTCTGCCCAGAAACTGCAGAGGACATAAAGACTGAGGTATGAGCTACTAGCTAGCAGATAACAAACATCTACATTTTGTGATTCCCAGATCCTAGACTCTATTTCTAATTGGCATCTCAAAGCAGCTTACAGAGGAGATCAGTGAAAATATTTCATTTGAAAAATGAGAAAACCCAAGTACAAAAATAAAATGACTTTTCTGAAGTTACCCAGAAAACAAGTTCTAGACACAGCAATAGAACCCCAGTCCTCTGAGTCCCTGCTCCATTTTAGTTGTTTAGTCTATTTGGCATTCTTTTATTTTCTCATCTTCTATAAAGTAATATGAAATTTTGTCAATCAGCTCTAGTTTATCATCAGCCCCTTATAGATCAGTTCAGTCTTATGCTTATGGGCTGTTTTTTTTTTTTCCAAACAAGCCAAAGAACATTTTCATCAAGAGACTTTGATTTCTCAGTCAAAGATTATGGAAAAGTTGTTGGAGGGCACTTTGCAAACCTACAAATTGGTGAAGTTTCAGACATTGCATGACTTATATTTGCTTTCCATAGCTTTGCCATGTGTTGAAACAAACTAGTCAAGCTACAGGGAAAAACACACAGATTTAGTCATCTGCCAGACAAGGGTGCCATAAAAACATAAGCCAAATGACTGCACATTTTCCTTCAATGTCTAACTACAAACACTGCAGCCACAATAACTGACTTATTCTCAGTCAAAGGAGTAACATCCTTTTTAGCCTGTCTGGGGTATTTAAGCATGAGAGAGACTGCTCATCATAAAGCCCTGGTAAGCAGCCAGGAATGTTTACCCCACGTGATAAGGGATGATGCAGATATCCTTGAGCTAACTGCAAGCAGGTCACAGGCAGTGCAGAGCCCTCTGGACTTACCACCCCTGTCCAGACACCACACACCTGGGTTTGCATAGTGCTGCAACTCAGCTAATGATCCCTTTCTCTCAGGATGAGGATCCTCAACTGAGTAAAGTCAGAAATCTGTGTGCTAGTATTCACACATGCTTTTAATTGCTTGGCAGTCGATTTTTTTGTTTTGCAAATCACTGAATACCTCCAATTTTTATTGACACCACTGCAAACTGACAACTCTGATCCCCTTCCTGGAGCATGCAGAATAGCAGAACCTTTGCATGTCTGTTCTGAAGTCTAAGAAAAATTTTAACTTTTTCTTTACAAATCTTTCCAACACAATTAAATAATTCCAGTTTCTAGTCTGTCCCATTTTCCAGAATGGGAGTCATAAGTCACAGTGTAAAAAGCTTTCTTCAGTGAGCCACAAGATACTGCATGTACAGTTCTGTATTCTTGCTATTACACAAACTTTTTTCTCATAGAGGGTGGACAGGTTAGGATTTTTCTCATCCTCCATATGTTTACTGAGATTTTTAAAAATATTCCTATCTCAAGATGGGGCAAACTGACAAACATTGCCTTTCTCCCTCTAAAAACAACATATCAGATCAAATGAAATCTTTAATATTCCTTTTTTCTGAAATTAAATGTAATACTAAGGTAACATACCAAAACCAATAATAATTTTCAATGGACAAATGAAACTTCTAACTTTGAAAACATCCCAGGGAGAGGTCTAGAGAAAGATAAATGCCTTTGCTGCTCAAAAATACCCAAAATGAATTTGGGTGATTTACTGAAAACAATATTGCTCTACAAGCAGTCTTTCTTTTGATGTATGAATTGTGTTACTAACAAAAAAGGTTAGCTTGGGCATTTCTGCACCTTCTCTAGATGACTTTTCTTTACCTTACCAAAGTCTGATTAAAATGTAGTGAGAAATAAGGAGGGGAATGATGACAGCAATACTTCATAGTGACAGCTCAGCCTTGCCATTCCAGTGTGGCTGGAACGAGAGATATGACAACATTCATCACTCCCTGGGAGTTTTTCACCACTACCAATATACACACAATCACTGCCCGTCCCAATGCTTCCCTGCAGGCCCACGTGCTCGGAGACAGTGCGGATTTTACCCTTTTCTCCTCTGCCACATGCAAAGCGCAGGCATTATAGAGATTTTCACATGAAGCCTCCCATCTCTGGGCAACTTTAATCTGTGATGTTGCAAAAGACTAAGTGGCTCTAAGCAAGGGAAAAAACCATAAACACGACTTTTGTAAATACAGAACAAAACAGAACGCCTGCCTTTTCCTCAAACCAAACTCTAATTTGGAAGCAGTGCTAGAGAGACTACGAGATCCAGAGAAGGGAAAAGGGGTAGAGACTGCCAGAGACATCTCTTCTTTCAATTCATAGAGCAATGCCATTCAGATCCTCAAAAGAGCTTAAAAAAATTCTCTAGGAGGAGACAGAAAGTAAAGAATAAGATAAATATAAAGCAGAAACTTTTTCTAAAAAAATAGTTGCTGTACAAGCTCACTTAGGAGGAATGTTTTTTATTCTCCTTCAGTTTTGGTTTGCCTTTAATCTTCCAATTCCTCCTGACCCTTAATAAATAATTAACCAGCTGTTGAGGCAGGCTGTATGTGATATAGTCATACATCAAACTTAATAGGAAAATCAAAGTTTACTTAAGTACAGGAGGCATTGAGAGAGATCACAGTACAGCAGCAAGAAGGCATTTCAGTAACATACCCTTTTCACACAGTGAAAAGGTCTTATAAATTATTTCAGCTGCACATTTATTTTAATATCATTCTTGTCCAGATGATTTACAATAGTGCTTAAAAATTTCTCATGCAAACATAATTTATTTAAAATAAGATATTGCTAGTAATTAAAATTTATAGTGTAACATAACATTAAATGCTTTGGTTTTCTATGGTGCCTTTAATCTGAAAATTTCAAAGCAGTTCAGAGCAGTACTATACATCAAATGGAATTCAACTTGATTACATACTAGGAAATCTCTTCAGATGGAAATTGAGGCAAAGTGGCAGCCATCTAATTTCAAAAACAACTGGATGTACCTTGATGCCTCACTCTGGGGTGCTTTATCTGATTTTTAAGAGGATGATTTTTCAGCATTTAGCACAAACAGTCCCTTTCAAGATGGCTGCAAAATTGGTCTTCTAAATTCATTCCTCCTCCAAATGCAGACCCACACAAGTGGCCCTTTTGAGCCCAAAACCAAACTCAGTGTTTCTGACTCCCTGACTAAACAGGTATTGGGCCACATGTAGGTTGCCTGCCACAACAGTGGAAAAGTTAGAGAGATTCATGAGTAAATCAGACCACATAGTCCCAAGAGCTCCTTTCAGTCAGTGGAGAGGAGTAATAGCTGTTTACAGACCTCCTGCTTAGATGCTGTGACTACATTTCTCCACTGTTTCTACAAGGAGCCATGGAGTGTGCCTAAATCCATCCTGTGAGCTGGTTAGCATCGGAATATAACCCATTAGGTCATGAGGCAATTTGTCACTTTCTTTAAAAACACTTAAATTGAAATAAGTCAATCTCTGGGTAGAAGGATTAATGGAGCTTTGTCTCCTACAGATCTGCCTCTGATGGCCCTACATTAACACAGCAGTAGTTCTTCCTATACATTTGTGCTAGCACTTCCCAGACTTTGGACTATCTCCAGTTTCTACCTTCTGTCTCCCCTGAGCTTGCTAAACTCTCCCTCACATCCCCAAGCTCCTGAGCAAGATGATGTGGCTGGTTTGCAGCCTGTGCCTGTCATGGACCTGTCAGCTCACTTGTGCTGCCTGGCTACCTGAGAAGACAGACAGAACAGATCCCTGCTGAGCTCTCCAGCCCCCTCATTGAGCCACTCTTCTCTGGATCTGTCCTTTACCCAGACAAGTTTCACAAAGCTTTCAGGAAATTAGTATCTTCAAGATGTTTACCTTCCTGTCAGACAGGTCTCAAACTGATTAGGAATCTATTCGATGGACAGGCAGGGCAATTTCACAAGGCACAGCTCCTAAGGAAATTGGGGTAAGAAAACCAACCAAGCTTCTAAGGAGAAAAGACAGCTGAGGTTGCAACATTCTCAGTTCTCCTTGGATTTATTATAACAAAAAAAGGGAAAAACAACACCCTGCATTCTCTGGCACGCTAGAGATGGATAGTGCTGGTTATGTGGTTTCTCGTTTACACGAAATAAATAAAAGGGCCGCTCAGAGGTTGGCTGGGGCTATGTCCCCACAGCACCGTGCAGGCAAAGGGAGCTGGCTCTGCCCTTGTGCCACACTTGCCAGAGCATGGAAAAGCAACCCAGGCAGTGCCAGGCCTGAAGCAATGAGCCCTGATGGGAGACAGCATGTATTTGCTCAGCTCAACATTGCAGTGACCATGTCAGCTGGCTTGGAACATAGGGAAAGCAAGTTCTTGTCTGCATGGAGAGCGGATGCACCATGTTTCCATCTGCCTGTAGAATGAGACACAGACATTCATGCAAGTCTGCTGTCTGACTCTGCTCAGTGGCACATGAGAATATGAGAAGGGGTATTGGAGAGGAGAAAGAAAAGTTAACTATGGGAAATAAATGAAGAAAGTCCTGTCTCAAAGCCGTTCTGAATGAGCATTAAGTTAGTAAGAGTTCATTAGGACAATGTGACCAGGAATAAATCTACAGCTTCTGGAGACCTGGGCATCGGGTCTGACTATATCAAGTCTGTGGTCTTCAGTGGGATTCTGCACAAAAACATTTTACTCACAGGTCTTCAACTTTCTAATAAGGTTTTGCTAAATAAATGCATTAATTTTCATATAAAGAAAAACAAACAAAACACAACATGGCTTCTCTGAGATGGATACAGAATGCTAAGTATGATTAGCAAGCTGTAAATACCTCTAAGATCACTGTAGCACTGAGGTACTGCTCTCTGGCTGCATAAATGTCACAGCAAGGTCCACAAATGCCTAACGATTACAAAAATCCATGCTGTCACTAATTCACAATGAAAACACAGAAAAAGGATGTTTCAAGTCAAGATCCCTCAGATCTCTAAATGAATGTCTGTGAATGATTTTTTCTGTCTAGGACATTTGGCCTTTTGTGCAGAGACTGGTCTTGTTTTCACATTTCTTTCTTTGGTTCCACATTTTGCCCACTTATGTGGAAAAGGGCAAACTACCTCAAGTGGGGTGTATTTCAGAAGATGTTTTCAAATATCTGGGCAAAAAGCTAGACATGTTTACCTAGATCAGATAGAATGGTTCATTACTGGCATGGATTAAAAGCAGCTTTTCTGGCTATGAGCTTCAGGTACATCCTGTAGCATACAGATAAAAATGTATATCATCAAACTTCTTTGGTGTAGAGCATTATAATCACCCTTTCAGATATAGGGGGATTTAAAACATTTTAACTTTAAAAATATGTGATCTCATATTTTGTGTCTTCAGCCTGCACATATGTTAACTGAAGGAAAAGGTCTTATTCAATGGAAGCTTGCGGGAAAGGTGTTAAATCTCAGTTTCTCCATAAATGAGAAACATTTTCCAGTCATTATGCCTCTTTCTTAACTTGGCATGCATACAACTAGTCTGTGCTTTGATGTGCTCATTTTGGACTCAGAATGCTGTTTGCACAAAGAGCAAAGCGTGAAATAAGCCACCAAAAGGGGCAGAACTGAAACTTTTAGGTGGGGAAAAAGAGCAGTATATTTCTCAATTCAGTCAATATGAATGAAACTTCAGATATTTGCATTTTGTTGTATTTATCTCAAATTCACCACTGTTTGCTTAAGAAAGAAAAAATGTAAGATAATTTCGAGCACACTTTTTTGCTAGCTCTGTTTCTTAATACAGCTGTGTCTGGAGAGGTTTTGCAGAAGTACTATAGAGAAAAAAATGCCAAGGGTAGATTTCACATAAATAACAAGCCCCACAGCACCAAAAAGCATACCATTGAGGAAATCTGCAAATTTAAACCAGTTTTGGTTGTGTGGTTTTCATGACTGACATTAGACATCAAGCTTTGAAAAGACTATCAATATTAATTTTCTGTGACCCTGGGACTCTCAAACTGATTCATCCATTTACATTAACTTGTGCTTCATAACAGATTTGAGAACAGGAAAATAATATTAATTGCCAGCATGTTACAGGGAGCAGGCTCGGTTGGAATCACATCAACAAGTAAATCTGAGCAACAGAAGCTCTAGCACTGTGATGAGTTCATCAAAGTGATGAGAATGAAGACTGGGAACATCACAAAACGCTGTTCCTCAGGAACAAACAATGCCAAGGCAGTTAGTACAGTGTGCTTGCAGAAGTTAGCCTGTAAAACCTTTATCAGAGAATCGAACTCTGAGTTTTGAAAAAGTTGGTCCAAATACTGTCTTAGCTGGCTGCACAGAATTCTGAACACAGGACTCTAAGTTTGCACAAGAATAGCTGAGATCGATCACACAGACAGCATAAAAACATTTAGAATGTTTAGATATCTGCAAGCCAATCATGAAACCTATCAGGCTAATTATAAACTGCTGGTCTCAGGCAATTATTTCCATAACAGGTTCAAGAAGTATTTCCAAACACTGACTGGATTGCTTATCTTTCCCTTGGGTTCTGCAATCTTGCCCTGTTTACAATACTTCATGTGCAAACCTCTTCATTCATAAAATTTATTTCCTCCTGCAGGCCAAGAGACCCAAATAGGAAACCAAAACTGTCCAAAAGCCAAATAAAATTCTTCGTGCAGGAAGATGGATTGATACACGTGGTTGGAGAAATAGCCTAAGTGTTTAACTGCTGCTGATTTCTGAGTTGAAAGCTAACTGCTACAGAAAAAAGTATTAGATGTGTTTCTGCTGTTCTATATGCCCAGGATGACTTTAAAAACCTGCTTCTTTCATGTTGAAATCTCTCAAGGCACAGAAGGACAAAATGAAAGGATCGAACACAGCATATATGTTTTGCAGTAGAAATTATCACTCAAGAAAATTGCAACTCTTTGCAATGACAATGTTTATAACACATAAGAGCAAGGGCCTATTTCACCTACTGCTGAGACAATATGGCAACACCATTTCTGGACACAGAGGGTTGTGTTCAGCTTTGTCACAATGTGGACAGAATGATCATGGGTTTGCACCTGCCTAGTTGGTCCTATGCCTAGAAATCAAAATACACCTCCACATGTAACAGCCTTCTAAATTAGAAATTTATCCATGCTGTCTGTTAAGATAGGTCATAGAACAGACTGTATTTCTTCTTGAAAACTAGGAAGGCACCACATAATGTCTAATGAACAGGATTGCAGTGGGAAGTGAAGAAGCTGTAAAAACTAAGCTGCTCTCTTCCTGCTCATGGCAGTAGAGAAATACTCTAAAGCAAGGATCATTGTAAGCTCCACTGCTGGAAGTGATATACAAAAAAGCTTCCAACAATTTGGAAACCACGATAGTCCCAAGCAACATCCCTTTTTTCCCCTGGCAACTTTAACAGAGGTGGCTGTACAACTGTTCTTGCCTGCTGTAAGCCAAGCAAAGGAGGATCTGTTTACAAGAATAGAGGAACATGTACTATTTGCAATTTAAAAGGGGTCTGAACTGCCTCCCATTTTAACAAAAAGGATCTCTGAGAGGAGCCAGTGAGATTGACAAAGAAAACCATCATAGGAAAAAACCCATGTGACAGCACTTCTTTGACACAATGAAATCCCACAGGGGACCAAGTGATGCCCAGGGCTCACAGCCCATGCTTCACTGAACCACATCTGAAACTACCAAAGTGAAAACAACTGCCCAAGACAGACAGACAGATCTGGAGGCAGAAAGAAAAAATGAGGAGATCACAAAAATGTTTTCATAATTTTTGATAAAGAAAGATCAGCAATTTGTCTGTTTACACACATACTTAGTGAGGTAAAATATCCGCTCACTCTGCTGGCCTTGCCCCACAAAAGCAGGGACACTACGTCAGGGAAGAATAAGGAAACTGCTTTTACTGGGCCTTTTTTGAGACCTGTGGTAGGTACAGAGAAGCAACGTGGCTCTCAGAGAACACTGTACAGCTTCCAAGCACAATGCTGTGTGATGTACAGAAAGGCCACACTTGCTCTTCTTAGAAAGGGACCAAGGAGATGAAGCCTGGATTAAGCAGAGTTCTTCTGCCTGTCCTTTTCACAGTCACACAGAAGTACACTGACATCAAGTCCCAAGTAATGTCAGCAGGCCATTTTAATAGTAGTACTTCATCACAACTGCTTTTTCAGAGCCTGGTCTTGTATTTATGCTTACCCCCTCTTTTCCTTTTCACAACCTTCTTCCTCACTTCTTCAGAGAAGAAGCAATATTTGTATGTACTCCAGTCTAAACTGGCATCTTTTGTTTTCCTTTTCCATTTTTTATTGCTCTGAAATGGTTATTAAATTCTGCGTAAAATCTTCCTACCATTCCAGGTGATTTTCAACGAAGGCAGACATGGGGCTGATCTGTACAGTGTAGGTGTCGTTGGCTGAATACTCAAACAGCCCATAATAGGGATTGAAGAGCTCCTGAGACAGAAGAAAAAAGAATTCTCGGGAGGGGCCACTGTAGTCCAACCTGGAAAAGAAAAGGTAGAAAAGATAAAATGAGGCTCCTTACTATTTGAGTGGATTTCCTGAGTCTGCCTACACTGGCTGCTGTCTTAACACAGCAGCCTGTGCAGTCAAGTGTTTCTAACATGATTTATCTCCCCTCTCAAAACTTAATTCTGAGTCCTGAACAAGTTGCAGTGCTAATACATCACCAATATCCAGGCTGATGTGTGAGGAATCGTGACATATGGAATCCCTTAAGTAGTTTATTTTCCTTTGTTCCAAAAGCTTAGAAAACTGGAGGTACAAGGCTCAGCCTTGCCTCAGCTGGCTGGTTAGCAGAGGGGTAGCTTTTTAGTGAGTGGGTTTGAACTGCTGATGGACACCTGGGGTCACAGACCAGACAGTCTGGCCTATAGCAGAAATTGCTCTGACTCTCCTACACTGAGATGTACCTAAATCTAGCCCCAAGGATGCTTTCTTAGCTATAGGTATAACCTAAAGGTTTATGCTGAACAAGACCAAGTCCCAGCAGAACTGTGTCTCTCAGGACAGAATAATGACACCTTGCTTGTTCCATCCAAGCCCTTCTACCTTTCTGGTATTTTTATGTGGTACATCTTAAGATATGCTTTGCTGTTGTATGAATTTGCTCTGTAGAGAGCCTCTTTTTTCCTTTAATCTTTTAAATTCAACTTGGAAAAAAAATGGAAAACAAGACCAAAATTTTTTCCTGAATACATTAAATGAAACTGAGATGGATTTATTAAAACCAGATCATTCTCTAATAATGGTGGTCAGGTTTTCCAATCTAAAAAAACCTACACGTAGCAGTACGAAGAATTGATCTGTATCCATACATAATATGTGCCAGAAGATTTTGCAAGGTAGACACTGCTCCTTGTACTTAACAAATGTAAAGTAAGTGGAAAGCTCTGCAACTGGATCAGAATGCTCTGTACTACGTTTGCAGTTATAGAAGCATAAGTGAAAGGGCTTGAATGAATGATTTGTGCAACTAGAAAGATGACAAAGGCAGGTGGGCCCATCTTCCTGTGTTTTATGTCTGGAGATCCAGTACTTCTCTGTTTGAGGATTTTTAGCTCTAGGATTATGTGATGAGACTAAAGCCACACCTGCAAAAGAGGATGTTAACAAGCCCACATCACGCAGTAGTGTAGCCATGGAACAGGTCTGGTTCTATGGACATCAAAATACTGGGTTACGCCTGATAATGGCTGGAGTAAAGAACCACAAACAACACTTCTCTATATTCAAAAGCCTCCAATGGGAGACTAGCTATTGCATTTCTAGGCCACACACTAACTCATCATAAAGCATTTATAGTTCATTATAAATGTCCTTTTTCTTTGAAATGTGAGAAGCTGTGCCCATACAGCATCAACTCTTCAGTAGGGAACTGGCATCTTGGAGTCCCTCCAGCAGAATGTATATTAGCATTCAGCAGCAGAAACCCTGGAGGAATGTATCTTCAGATGTAAATGAACCAGTGAAGAGTGAGTGAATTTGCACATTAAATTGGTTTGTAATTTCTCCTGAGGACACCATGTCACATAGAAAACAATATGACTTTGGCTGGTATTAGCATTCCAGAATGCTATTCCAAAAACACCAACTGAAGTGTGCTACATGTTGATGCTTTACTTGCAGGCCAGAGGCAAAACCAGCTGTGAAAGATGACCTCTGCTACACAATACTGAATACATAGAGAATAAAAAGTAAGAGTGAAAAAGCCTCCCATTTCTGAGGTCACTGAGTGACTCTCTTTGAGACTGGCAACTTCGGTTTTCCACTGGACATAACCTGTCTCGAGAAGAGCTCAGCTTGGTAGAAGCCCTTCACTTTCCATGACACCTTAGAGCTGAGAGTGCCAGCAGTTGCTGGACATGCTTAGAGTTGCCTCAGCTACTGTCTGGTACCTTTGGAACTGAAATCCTGCCCATGGGTTTTTTTGAAAAAAAAAAAACTTTTCATGCAAAGCTACTGAAGTGCAATTTCATGTCTTTGTAATATGGCGCACTAGAAACATGTCTTTCCATTATAAAAGCATGTGGATTAAGCCTCAATTACAATGTAGCTCTTAAGGTGAGCGAAGGTGGCTTTGACAGGTCGTGTTTACATTTGAAAAAAAAGGTCAGGGGCTGGCTTTAATCATACAAGAATGGCTCATGGATTGTAACACTAGTAGAAAGTTTCCTGAGAAAAGGTCTTCTCAAGAGACTTCTATTGCTTTCAGATTCCAACGGCATGAATTAGATTTTAAGGACTAAACAGCATTTGTGTTTCTCACTTAAGATGGAAACAAGAAACCTGCATATGGATAACCAATGATCATTAGATGGCATGCAAAACAAACATTTTTGAAGTAAAACCAGATCTATTGTGAAGAGTTAGAGTAACAAAGTGCATAAAGGCCTGGTCTTTAATGATAGTCCTGAGACTGATTCAGTGGGTAAACATTGGTCTATAGTTGAGTTTTCCCTCCCAGCCTGTCAAAATATCTATGGCAAACAAGATGACATTAGATTTAACCACTTAAATTGTCACTTTGAGACATATAGATGGAAGGTGTTATAGGAAAATGAAGCATTATTGTTATTTTTAACAAATGTTTGAGTTCATTAAGATGAATCACGTACTCAGAGGTAAAACAAAACCCAAGAAACATTACATAACAAGAGAGGCTCAGCCTTAGTCAACTTGGTGTTTTGCAATGTAACAGCTACTTCAGAAGCGAGAGCATTCTGTGGTTCCCTACCCTTCCTCGCCGACAAACGTGACGTAGAGTTTGTTCCGCTGGAGCTCCTTGCGTGAATATGCCATTACCTGGTTGAAGGTGCCTTCCAGCAAGTGGTCACGCCGTATAATTAACCTGCAAAGGGTGGCAGAAATAAAGATCTAATGATTGAGTCTTGTGTGAGCTTGTGAGGCTGAGGGTAAACAACAGCTGCTAAAGAGAGAGATTCATTCTCAGAGAACTTAATAAAATGGCCTCTGCTGGTGCATGTGCTACTTGAGTATTGTGAGTTTCCAGGAGTTGTTTCATCAGGCTTTTTTATGTGCCTCTAAGATGAATTTCTTCACTATGCCATGATTAGGTTCAAAGTGCTGCTCTACTGCTAAGATTCTCTGCAACAATCCATATGTACAACTTTATATGGTAGAGGGGGCTGTGACTTTCCTGTGTATATGAAGTCACAGCTTTCTGGAATTGGCCCCAAAAACTTCCTGGATTTAATCCAGTGAATGTCCATGGAAATATTGCTTCTGTGGCAGGGGAAGCAAAGGGAGTATCAGCCTCTGCTTGTTCCACACATCTCTCACTCCCTTACTAATCTCTAAAACAACTTAATGAATAGTACTTTTAAACACCATCTGTGCAAGAAATCCTTCTTGTTCACATGTTCATGGACATTTTAAGACAGACCTACAATATATTTCATGTCTGCCTTGGACCCATTTAGCCTTGTCCACTTAGGACACCAAAATGGGTAACCACCAGCTAGGACTCCTCAGCTCTGCAGGGTTATTTTGATGATGACGTTTGGCTGGAACAAATTAGTTGGCTTCATACTTTTTTTTTTCTACAACAGATGTCATTTGGTAGGAAGCCAGCCTGAGGCATAAATTCAACCAGATGCCCAGGAAATACCTTAGAAACACACAGTCCTTTGGCAAAGTTGGATAACTAGATTGAGCACAAGTAGGTACACTGACTCAAAGGCCAACTAACAAGGTGTATGGAAAGAAACTCCATAACCAAATGACAGAGAACCCCAAAATACATGAAGAATTCCATAAATCTCTCCACTACAAATCCAGGAGGGCTACCATCACAAAGAGCTATGGAAAGTTAAACCTGCGTGTACAGACTAACTTCTGTAGGATAATGTTCTGGTCCTGAGTTATACTGATATGGAGATCCATAGAATGTGGAGTCATCGCATCATTACAATGATAGAGTTGTTTATATAATATCTGGTGTATGTTTGCCTGAAAGGATAATTCTCTCGCTAGCAAATTATAGGTAGGAATATGAACATCCTTGTTAAATAGGTAGGAAATGGGAGTGTAAGAGAATATGAATGTCTAAGAAGTAAAATTTCCACACAAAAGCTTCTTGAAGGTCACTCTTTCGCAGGGTGTGAGAAGATCTTATCTTGCCCTGATGGTTATGTACAAAATTCAATCTCCAGGGTGTTTTCCACTACCTATCACTGTCTTCATGGATAACGAAAGACAAAAGACAAAGTTATGCCACGTTAGACTCACTGAGTGATTTTAATACTCACTTAATTTTCCCTGGACCTTGCCCATACCCTTTGGCTTCAAGTTTTCGATAGAAATTGCGCAGCTTGGCTTCAAAGTCCCTCCTGTATGGAGAAGGTGCTCTTGCGCTTGCTCGTTGCAGCCCTGGAGGGAAAATGAACCACATCCAAAGGTGTAAGGGGCTTGACATTCTTCCAAACCATGCAGCTTATGTTTCCAGACAGAACTGGTTAATAAATGTGTTAGGAACTTTTTACAGGTATACAGTGCACTCAGTATTATTTTTGTTCTACCTGGCATCAATAGACTTGCAAGTTCTGTAATACAGTGATTGCAATGAACTTCCAGGGACTGTATCTTCTTCACTAAAAGTACTGTTAAGCTCACCTTGTGTGTGCCCTTGTATTGCCTCAGCTTTTAGCTGTAGCTGATTTGAACGGAAACTGAAGGATTAGAAATGCATGAGAAAGACTGACATGCATATCTGCCTCTCATGGTCAGTGGCATTTAGGTTTTTTTTCCTTTTGCAATGTTACGAGATCTCTCTCCTCTGCATTGTATAGGAGGTCTCCTTAGTTGGCAGGATTGAACCTCTGAAACTCAGAGCAATGCTTCTCACCCCAGGCAAGCTGGGAATCGGGTTTCCCTGTGTTAATGTGACTGTGTATTAAACACTTCCAGCTATCAACACAAAATCTCTTTGTGGCATCAAAACGGATTTCTGTCAGCTAGAAATGCTATGTTTCTCTATTATGATTCACGCATACAGCAGATTTTTTAGCAGTTTTGAATCTGTTTTGATTTGAAGGCTGCATTCTCAAAGCAGCTGATTATTCTTTTTGTATAAACAACTGCCATGCCATAAAGGGCCAAAGAATGTATTCATGAAATCCCATTTCCCTATGTCATTACAAAAGACAAACACTGCCCCCTGCAAGTCCTTTTATGAGAAATCTGGCAGAAAAATGCTCCACAGGAAAGAAAAAATACCCCATCATATCTAATAGGAGCCCATAGTATCATGGCTGCCACGAGGGAAGGACATTACTGTCTCTGCTGGTAAAACAGAAAGGCATATTTACATGCAGTGCAGAGAGAATCCCTTGCAACACTTCTTTCTTCTGTTAGCCTTTGTTTTCCCCCAGGACATATCAGAAGGGGTGCTCTCATGGGCTCTATAACCAGGACAGAAATATGCAAGAAGACAGTGTGCTGCTGGAAATCAGTATTTGCCCTTCTTGCATTTTCACAAGATCAGCCTCCTAAGTCACATTTGAGCCAAATATTTGGATTTTTGTCCTGTAGGAGAGTTGCTTATGACCTACCCTGATGTAGACGAGGGGAACTGTATTAACAATGGTGTTAAAACTCATTAATAAAAATAGGATGTTCTGACAGAACACTGTCCTTCTGTAGGAAAAGGGTTTAGCATTTAACTTCTTCATGTCAAAAAACCTTTCCATTTTCCACAGCCATATCCAACATTTGAATTTCTCTTGTCCATTAATTTTGTTTGAAATCAGATAATTTAAATGAATGTCCAAAAAGCTGAGCCAAAAATGGATTTCTTCAGAGCACATTTCTGTTGATTCTCTCAAAATGGCCACTGGACACAGCCATGTAGTGAGACTGCGGTGGGGGTTGTGTATCTTGGCAAAAGGGAGACATTAGCTCCTCAAATTTCTATAGCATAAACAACAACTACAGAGACATAGCACAGCTGGAAATAACCTTCTCAGACAGCATGTCTTTCTGGAAAATATGTTTCCTGTCAAACCTAAGCTAATGGGCTCAATACGGGAGGTCAGGCTAGATGACGGAGATGATCCCCTCAGGTCTTAAAATAGATGTGCCTTGGGAAGAAGAGAAGTTTTTGGATCATTGAGTGGAGGAGACTGAACTTTACTGGGGTACTGGATGTAGTGCAATACACCTTCAGTTTGGAAGGTGCTCTTTGCTGCTGTCACATAATATGAATGTGCTTCCATGTCAGTGACTTATGCTTGGAGTACACCATTCTTGTATCCTAATCCTTTCCAACAACATAAAAAGCAGAAAAATACCTTCTTCCTTATGGGCAATTTCTGATCTGTGTTTCAGCTATTGCTAATACTTCAATACATGCATAGCAGCAGTGGAAACTGATCCAGCAAAAGAAGCAGCTGGGATCAGATTCAGAGTACGACTGGAATTAGCAGGCTGACAGCTGATGCTGGCTCTGAATCTTCCCCTTTCTATTTACTGGGAGAAATAGCACAAACATGAGATCTTGTCTTAATTTCCCCATCTCCTTACCTGGAGAATTTTGGGGTGATGAACAGGGTGAGCAGCGAGGAGAAAAACTGTAACCTGGATGGAAGGCAGCCTGCAGTGGTATGTAGGACATAATATCCTCTTCAAAAAGGCTGAATGGAAAAATAATAGGGAGAGATTTAGATCACAATTATCACATGAAGGAATGTAAATATGTAGTATGGTACCAGTCCACTGTGTCAGATGTTTGGGTGCATCTGTGAACTCATGGATTCAAAAAATCCATAGGTTTCCCAAAGACAGCCTGGTCACTAGTAATGAAGAACAAAATGAATTTTAATAGATGTTTCATGCTAACATGATGGCTCAGGGCACCGATGGAGAGGAAAGATGTGAGGCTATGTAGCAAACAGGAACATCTTCAACATGTTGGCAAAGAGAAGTAAAGATGCACACTCTGACTCCTGTTTTTCTCAGCTCATTTTCATGTAGTTCAGTGCTTTGACTGCTCAAATTAAAATGACGAGAGTAAGTCGTAAGCTTCTTGCATTAGCGTGTGCTACTACAGCACACCAAACCCACTTGGGTAACACAACATTTCCCATCTCAGACCAAGACGATAAAGTAAGTCCTTATGTGTGCTGAGGAGAAGTAGGACCTAAAGGCCAAGCTCCCTGGTTCCAGTGAAAACTGAAGCTTTATCTGCGTTATCCAAACAACGCTCACTGCACTGGGCATTGAGGTTTCATGCATGTGTGGCAGCACTGCTGCAGCAAAACTATCAATTTCATGAGCAGTTACATCATTGTACTGAGAAAGACAAGGGATGTTTTCCTCTCTTTTGTTTTTTCTTTCTTTAAAAAACAAGATTTTTTTCCATTAAAAGGAAACTTTTGGACCTGATTCTTTTTTAACTGCTGCTTGATGGTAACAGCCATACTGACTGAGCTGGCTGGATTTACTGTACTGATGGAGGCTGCCTTCCAGGAAGCACAAATTGACAGATATACTCTGGCTGAATCATTTTGGATGGCTATCAGTATGACCTGATTCAACAAAATCTTTTCAATTATCCTGAGAAAGAGCCAGATAGCTTCTCTGGTACTGTAAGTAATGACATTATGCTATTGATCAAATTGATTACCTCAGCAGAATTACTAAATCTGCATCACACGACAACTTTTCAAGCCCATGTGTACCCTCTGTCCGAATGTAATGGATCTTCTCCCTGAAACATAAGTGATATTATGAAGAAGAGAAGAAAAAAAAAGACAAAACCAGAAAAAACCCATGCCATTTTCACAGCATGTACCATGCAAAGTTGTTATTCTTTGATATTTGCCAGTTACTGTTTATCTCCTTTAAAAAATGGCAAACATCCTATATGCCTGATTAATTTTCTAATCTCCCTAACGAACTTGCAAAAAAAATTCTATTTTTATCACTCAGTTTACTGATCCAAAAGGAAGAGATTTGATTCCTTATTTTGGAAAACAGAATGATTCTTAGCCCTCCAATTTCATGTGTACACTTCAGGTCACCAACCACAGATTTTTTGTGTAGGTCTACAATTAACATACCACCTTTTGTTAACAGAATTTCCAACAATACCAATTCCTTTCCCTCTGTCAGACAGGCACTCCTTTTGTCTGGCAAACAGCACTCTAACATATACTTGATATTAATTGATCACACAGAGGTTATACAGTGTAAATGTGTTACATGTATAAAATCATATATTTTGTTAGTAAGGACTGGGAAATTTAGGATAGGATCTTACCAGCAGATTAGGATCATGGAAGATACATATCTACACCTCAGCCTATCAGTGTGTTTCTAAAACACGGCAGTGTCCAAATACTTTTATTCTAGTATTAAGTCAAAATATTCTACTTTAAGTCAAGGATGTGGTCTAGACCCTTGCAACCAAGGTCCATAAAAGATGGACATTTGATCCCAGGAGTTTGCTTAATACCTGCTGCATGAGCATTAGACAGTAGCTTGGATCACTCCTGGCCCAAGGTATAATCAGCAATGACCTGGAGGCAAAAGGCTCAATATCCTGTTACAAATCTCATTATTCACTGGCTAAGCTGTCTAGTCCCTATCACTGGTCAATTTTGTTCTCTGCTCAAAAGGAGATAAAGCATTATCTGTTCTCTGGGAAATGAGAATTCAGGTTACAGCTGCGAAAAAAAACCCCAGTCCAGAATAATTTGATGGTGAAGATAAAAAATTCTCTGTTACAGAAATGTACATCTTGAATACTGAGAGTATTTTTCATTCTATCTCTCTTATTTTATTTGCATGTATCCATTCCTCTAGAAGGGAATTCTAATCCTTACACCCAAAGAAGTCTTTGGATCTCAGAAGTAAATGATGAGTCAGTAAGGGTACTGGCAGAAAGCATACTGCAGGAATTTGAAGGTCCTTCCCTTGCTCTTCCTTCCCTCCTTCAGCAGTGCTGCAGCCACAGCTCTGACTGCACAGTACAACCTAAACTCTTGGTCAAGCTCTCAGCTGGTGCATATGGGCATTGCTGACTTGATTGACACCAGCTTATGCTCTTGGCCAAAAACAGTTAATTCAAACTTTGGAATTTGAATTTGTTTAAATTTTACAGGTGATTGGTTCTGGGGTTTTTTTTTGTTCTTAAAAAATCTAGTAGGAAAGGAATGGGCATAAGAAAGACACAATTTAACTACTTAGGAAATTACTACCTTTAAGTCAAGTGAGAAAGATTAAAGACAAGATTACAGTCCACTTCACAATAATGCTCCCATTTCTTTAAAAAATCTAGGGTGACTATATCCGTGACAGGTATGCGAATCTAACCACCAAGTAAAATCCTGGTTCTACTGGAGTTATTGGGGTTTTGCTGCTGACTTCCATCCAAACAATGTTTTAACACTATCTTCTGAAAAGCAAAGTGATGATTGTAGGCAAAGTTAAGTTTTTGTCCTACAGTTACTAGAATTTGGTTTTCCCCACTACAAAAAATGCTTCCTGGAAGCAGGGTGCAGCAGTCTGGAAAAAAGCAGTACCTGAGTGCATGGTTTCTGGCCAAGCTGGGCTGACGCTCCTGCAGCATCTCAAAAATGTTGGGTTGGCGTAGAAACGCAACAATCTTGTCATTGTAAGCTGGAAAAGGTAAAAACAAATCAGAGGCTTTATTAGCTATGTCACCATGACTCTGCAGGGCCACACTGACTGCACTGCCAGTGAGGCACAGGGCAACATGAAGCAGTGCATGCGGCTGATGAAAGAGAAGTCCTAAAACACACCTTTGTGAGCATTGCTTTGAGAAGAAAAGAGAAACTTGGCTTACCCAGAGGTAATGCCTCGTGATGGTGCTGGTTTCGAATTGCTGTTACAAGACTATTGCCTGGTCTGGCCAACAGAGTCACTCCTCTGTTTCGAGAGACTTCAGAGGCCTACAATGTCAGAGAAAAGGAAAAAATGATCAAAACTGACCACCAGTAGCTCATCAGTCAGTTAAAAGATTTCTCATCTTTACTGTTGTATCCTTCAGAATGGTCCATGATGCTTACTGAATGACAGAAAGCATGCATGAAAATTATAACTTTATACTTCAGTTAACTTAAAAAGGCAAGTAATTCTGTGCTTCCAAATGAAGGTACACCATTACCCACAGCTATCACACCTCCTCAGTGCTGCAGTGAAGGCACCAGAATCCAGAAGCAAGTGCACATTAGTGTAGGTATTGCAGTGATGGACTTCTCTGGTTCAACAAAAATAAAATCTCCGTAGTATCACACAGTGTGTTGTTCTAGCATAACTGCATTACTTCAAGGTTTTTACAACAATATTTTTGGAAAGAGAAAAAACCCCGCAACACTGCAACATGTTCACTCAGCATTGTTGAAGGGAAATTTAATACTGGAAATAACATGAGGAAGGTATATCCATGTAGACTGCAGCACAGAAAAAGGCTGTGTCATCTCAGAAGGCTGCCTAATTTGCATAACCAGAAATAGAATTTTAATTGTATACACTGAAAAAAAGAACATAATCCAAAGAGCTGATAAAAGGAGCAGTAAGAAGGAAATTTATCACTGCCCCTTACCTGAGGCACTTAAAGAAAGCCACTGTTCTAAATACACTGCCTAGTGAAGGGAATCATGTCAGGAAGGCAGATACCTTAAAAGGTGGGAAAACACTTCAAGGATAGTGAAGTGTTTGGCTTTAATAACACAAGGATATTAAAGCCAAACAGTGAGGTCTGGCAATGTTTGCATTAAGGCATTACTTGCTGGGTAACTCTTCCGGGACTTGTGCTAGTTGGGAGGAGCCCACCTGTCTCTCGTGTTTTCCTCCAGAATATGGTCACCGTGAGGCCAACAGAGGAATCATAGAATGGTTTGTGTTGGAAGGGACCTTAAAAATAATATAGTTTCAAGACCCCTGCTACTGGCAGGAACACTTACACTAGACCAGGTTGCTCATGGCCTCCTCCAAACTGGTCTTAAAACACTTCCAGGGATGGAGCTGCAGAGCCCAGAGATGGAGCCCAGAGATTGCTTCTCTGGGCAATCAGTTCCAGTGCTTCACCACCCTCACAGTGAAGAATTTTTTCCTAATATCTGATCTCTGCTTACCCTCTTGCAGCTTAAAGACTGAACTTTCCCTTGTCCTGTCACTACAGTGTGAGGATAATCTGTATCAGGACAAGATGCATTAGGAATTCCAACTGCCACTCGACTGGGCTAATAGCTGCTCCTTTCTCACTGCACAAATTGTAGCATTTGGCAACCACTTCAGGAATAAATTGTCCCTAGTCCAGTATTTTAAATGCTTAGCTCTGCATCCAAGCAAACGGTGCCAACCCATTTTTAGTGGTACAGCCAAACGCCAGGTCTTCCAACTGGATATAAACGAAAACTGAGAAGCTAAATGTGACTGGCAAGCTGCTTTTTCGAACCAGTAAAGCTTAAAATGTTTATGTGTAACAAGATACCAATCAATGCACTTGATATGTGTCAACACAGGTTAAACAATGAAGAGTCTTAGCTATTCTAATTAACCATATTGTAATTTAAAACACAAAACTGCTGTGAGAGTGCATGGTGAATGTTTCACTCCATCATTCAGTTATGACTTCACTTGCACCCATTTTCTGCCATTGCCTCCTCCTCACAACCCCACAGGCCAACTCATGCTGCCACTTTAGCTCAGGCTTAGGCAGCTTTTCCCCTGTGTCCCAGGCATCCACCCCAGCAAGCACTATGTGGCCTTTATGGCATTCACGCCATGCTATGGCACAGGGAGGAAGCTTAGGTTCAAGAGGTGCCCTAAGATCCATTGCCACAGTGGGCACGAGGACCCTGTGGGGGCAGCTGTTTCCTGGGCAGCACAGCCAGGATCACACACTGCCCTGTGACCAGCTGTACTAGTGAGGATGTGCTCATTAGTGAGCTGAGACAGTGCTAAGGCATTGTAGTGCTCCACTTCTGCACTTCCAGGGAGCCCTGGAGCTCAGGCAAGGATGCCTGTTTCTCAGTTTCTTGTAGAACAGATGTGCTTGGGAGTGTGGATGGTGGGTAAGGGTGATCACTGACTCATCCTTGACAATGACAAATCTTTTGCCCTTGTTGCTACACATAGACTTACTGACCCGAAGATAGAAAGATAGAAAGGGAGGAGTAACAGAGGAGTTAAACGTATTTCTCCCATAAATAGCAGCACCAGCTGGTATTTGCTCATCAACTAGGAACTGTATGGTACTTCTGCCCAGCCCTGGCCTGGATCCTCCTCTTGCTCATGACACCATTTCTTTTGGTTAGCCTTCCAGTGCCTGGACATATTTCTCCTAAAGCAAGAATTCTGTAAGGGAACATATCTAGGGCCTGTGAAAAAAAAACTTCACTCCCTTCTTCCCATCTTCCCAGTTCCAGTTTAACAGCTAAAGTTATCTAGATTGTAAGAATCCAGTTCTGTACACACCTCAGTATAATAAACTGGTGATGTACTTTTCTTCATCACCTTCCCTAGGCATTCTTAATGCTGTGTTTAGTCTTTGTACATTTACACTTCTAAACAATTTTTCTCTGGCAACACAACACAAAGATTCCCAGCTGTCTAATTAACTTCCATTTTGCTAACAATTCTCTTTCCATTCATTTAGCTAATAGAGTACAATTGATTGCTCCAATTTAGTGTTCAGTCACAATCATCTTGTCTACTTTGACTTTCTAATTGAATAATTTTATTTTGATTAGCACATTATTCTCTAATAAAAAATAAAAAGTGACCCCTCTAATGATTTAGTGACCTGATTCATGTAGTGCAGAGTAATCTGACAGATTTATGTCAGTGTTTAACAGCTTTGAAATTGATACTAGGATGTTGCAACCAGAGTGGAGAGTCCAAACTACCCAAAGAGCCTTTCAAGATGTAATACCTTTTCCTGGGTTTATATCACTGCTGGATTTCAGAGGCCCATTTGAATCCTGCTACTTGCTTGTTGTGGTTTGCTGGTAAGGATCTAGTAAGGAGATTTATATACTGCTATATTCTAGTACTTTCTCTGCTTTTCTTGCTAACCAGCATCTCTTGCCTCTCTGTTGTGGATGCCTGCTTCCTTCCTCTTGCTTTCTTTAAAATCTGCACCCTCTAATCATGTATGTTGATTTTCACTGCAGATGGGAAGTCCCTTAGATGGAATGGAAAGTGCTTATGAGCTGTCCTGCGTATAGCAGCAGTGGAGGGAAATGAATCACATAGTGACCTATCTTTTACTTACTGATGGCCATTACAGCTACCTGAACTTTTCTTCCAAAAATCAGATAACCAAGAGTAGCAACAACCTCCTTTCTACTGTAAAAGACTGATAACCCTTAAAGAAGTGCTTATGAAAGAATCTGTAGCATTTTTGTCAAATTTATATATAATACCATTTAATATCAGGAATCTACATAGAACAACAGAAGTTTTTGTAGCGGTCCTTTATTTCCTTACCCTGCTTCTTTTCTATGCCCTTTCTGCTACCTACAACTTCACTATTCTGGTGTCCTTCAGGCTCCTTTGACATATGTACATAACACTGAAAACCGGTGGGTTGTCCTTTGTGGTCCTTCATACTGTCCTGGCGACAGCTTCCAGAGGCCACACCATCTGCTCAGCAAAGAAACCAGCAAGACTGCAGACAGCTGACACATGGCCAGGACAAAGCCCCACGTGTGAGTCTACAGACATGATTTATAGGTCAAAGAACATCCAAATGCACTTGGAGGAAATGGCACGGAACATGAGGCTCTTAAAAAATGGACTGAGATGCAAAGGGTTGAATATTTTACTTGTAAATGAGGGACTTTTAGGCACTAATCCAAAGTCCTTGGAAATCAAGGGGAGTCCTTCCAGTGGAGCAGCAGACACTTCCAAATGGGAAGCTACTTCAATACGACAAGGAAGCTTGACTATGACAAGTGTGCAGAATCACGGTGGGACCTGGGCCACCAACACTGGGAATTGACTATTTCATTGGCTGATCATGCCAAAACAGCAGCCTCAAAGAACAGTTTATGATTTCCCCAGAGAATCATTACCCAAAAGTATTCAATAATTTTGACTCCCTACCTTTAGTAAGTACAGATATTTATTATTTTCGGTTTCTTGCAAAGCCTTGCCAGTGCTGGCAAAACCAAGTGTCTTTTTTGGGCTAGGTCATCTAAGTTGCTCAGTGGTGCTTCTGTCCCTGACATGGTGAATTTGTAAGCAAGCCTCAGGCAAGCACAGGCCCAAGCATGAATCATCCTGCAGGTGGTTATCACAGTCATGCCAGTAATTCAGTCACAACAGCAACACTAAACTGAAGGCTGCTGGCAGAGGGGAGTAAGATATGACTGAAACAGATCCATTGATACATTTCTATCTTCAGAAAATATGGTGCTGTATTCACCCAAGATGGAGGAAACATGCCCAAGCTACTCATGCCTGGTCTGCTTTTGGTCCTGAAGAACTGACCTCACACCCTGGACAGCTCCTGATCCAAACACCAGCTGGCAAGAAGTATTCAGACTGGTCCTGTGGCAATAAATTTTGATGGAAATTTCACAAGCATTCCTCTGGATATTTTTGTGGAAAGAAAGATCCTTTTGCCATAGTTCACCTCTAGTTCTGTTCAGCAACAGTTTTTACAAATCTTCAACTGTATGGACTTGCTATATGAAGCACCTGACTGCTGATACTTTTTCCTACTTAAATCCACAATCCAAACACAATATTTAGGCTTCTTTCAATCCTGTCCATGGCTCTCAGTGATAAAAGTCATGCCTATGAAACACAGGAAAAGTATTTGATGTGACTGAAAGCTAGGAGAGCAAACCTCAGCATACATTACTGCACTATTTCTAGGGAGTCTATCTTTTCAGAACACAGGTCACAGTGCGGATTGAAGACACACAGGAGGTACGTGTTTCTGAGGCTATAAAAATAATGACTGACTTAAGTAAAGCAAGACCAGGATGTCAAATATGGTTTCATCTTTTAAAATCTATTTTATCATCACTTCAGTTATACTTCACTTATTATTTTATTCTGAAAACCATCAAAATACAAACCTCCAGTACCAGCAAACACTTCAGAAAGAAAAAAATCCTTTACTGTCTTTGGAAGATAAAAATTCACAGACAGTCTGTTTCAATGCTTTTAGAATATGACGTGCTTATAATTCTAGAGAAGACTGCTGTCAAAAGTTCCTGAGCTGCTATGAGAACAGTTACCTCTCCAGCGCTGTAGCTACGAAGTCGCTGCAGATGCTGCCGGTGAGTCAGGTGGTTTGGGAGACGCCCGTTCTGCAGCGGGATCCTGGGATCTATGAAGGTGGTAGCACGGCTATTGTGGTCAACGAAGAAAGACTGAAAAACAAAGGCACAAACAATGGTTTCTTTAATAAGAAGCTGCCAACACTGCGATGGTATTGTGGGAACACAGCAGGAAAACCACTGGCAATTGTATGCTGGAAATACCTTGGGTAAGTACAGACCATGGAAGGTACATGAAAACGACAGGACTGGCTTACTCAAAGCTAGAATAGCTCTTGGAAAATACCTGAAGCTATGAAGGTCAAAATCATGATGTAAACAAGACAGGAGAGAATAATATTATTGGGAAACACTGCTTTAACTGATTTGGTGGTTCCAGAAGTCAGTTAGCAAGGCTTCATTCGAGGTAGAGACACCAAGTCAAATTTGCTGTCACAACAGATCTACTCTGGCTCAAACTTTGTTGTCAGTCCAATGCTGCTTTGGCTATGGCACAATATTCAACAGACAGCTAAAAATGCTTTGAAACATTGAAGCTTTTTTCTGCTTCTAAAACAACTCTCCTTGCTGCTTGTGTTGTTTAAACCAAACATTCCCTGATTTTGAGTCAAGAAGGAAGGAACTTGTAATAATCATGTAGCCTGATGTGCTGTGTTAAACAAGTGATTAGTTTTGCTGGCCCTCTTACCTTGCCCTGCTGGTCAGTTTTTATCTCCCAGCCACGAGGAAGCTCCAGTCGGGTATCAGCAAACATGTTGATAAAATTTACCAGGTCTCTGTTGTGCTGATATCGCTCAAAATTACGAGCATCTCTACGAATCTTCAGAATCATATGCTTCAAGCAGGTACTGTTGGTGAAGACTCGATAGGCACTCTGAGATGGATAAGAGAAGTACAGAAAACAAATTCTGGTGTCAAAACAACATATTTGGTTTTTTCATTGGACATATGCCCAAAGAACTGAAACAAATTCTGTTCGAACCAAGAAATATTTCCATCTCATTGTTTTGATTTGAATGACTATTTTACATGCATATGTAGAGTTATGAAATACAGTCTGGAAAGTGAAACATCCCACACATTATCCACAGATTGTGCAAGAAATGCCTTTTTAATGCACTTCAAAAGGATGGTCAGCTGAAATATCACACACTGAAGGTGCATGTGGTTGTGCCCCTTTCATTGCTTTTACTGGTCAACAGAAACACTGCTTGTGTGCCTGGACAGTGCCACAGAGATGCAAAGACAGCCATGAACATGTGTTTATGCTATAATTGAAATCAAGATGCATGTGATAGGACTCATGAACTTAACAGGACCCCAGTGCAGATGTCTCCACCTGAGCTTGCTACCTCATTTATAGTGACTATACAGCCACAGGACAGGAACAGAAACTTTTAATTGTCTAATCATCTATTTTTAGAGAATGTAAGTTGTTTCCTGGAACTGAATATTTGTTTCTGCAATGACTACAAAGCCTGTCAGAGGGAGACATTTCCATGACTCAACTGAATGCTGCCCCTCAGGCAGCAAGTTGTATCTCACAAAGGACAATAAATACACCTCTTAGGGGAAAGTGGCCTGGTGCAGTTCAAGTGAGTTCAAGTGAACTGATCTGATTGCAGAATAGGGGCCCCAGTGAACTGTATTTGTTGTCACAGTTGTGTTCAATGACAGAGCACCACAAAATAGTACTTGTGCTGAAAACACACAGGCACATCCACAGGCTACTCTTGGAATATTTCACTTCAGGGAAAAAGCTCCTCAAGACAGAGTAGAAAACTTCACAAAAATCTCCTGAGCTTTTCACTAGAGAGAAAATGAGTGCCTTGGTTTGCTGGTCAGCCCAAAGGATTGAATTACTCATTAGAGCAACAAAGGATCACTGGAGGACTCCTGCCTCCAGTGAAGTGAGCTCCAGTGTGCAGACTTGGAATATGCCCAGAGAATCTGACCCAACAGCTTTGAATTTTCAATTTGTATGTACATTTAGTGCATTTTAACCACTGTAATGCAATAAAAACATCTACAAGCATTATCTTTATTATGTAAGGATTTATTGTGGTGGCACCACTGAGAACAGTCCCTGTAGCACAGGGTCCCTAATTATGGCAAGCGTTGGTAAACATTATGAAATCACAGAGATATGATCTCTGCCCTGAAGATACGATCTGCTTATAACCCAGGAAAGCTTCATGGTCACAGATTTTTAAGATCCCAGCCTACTATATAAAAAAAGTTGTATTTTGATCTAATGTATGATTGACTGTCTTGATTATTTCTAAGCAGCATTAGGGAAACAAGAAGTGTAATCTAGTTTTATCTCTTTATGGAAATAAAATACCTGAAAAATGAGAGCTGTTCCCTTTTAATTCTAACTGCTGGATAATATTTTCCAATCCCAACTTCCCTGGCATAACTAATAGCTTGAAATTGTAATAGGGGCTTGTGGTTAAATATTACACTCATTTTAAGGCAGAAGTTATGAGGGCCACTATTCCTGTACAAGTGGAATCTGTATGACCATTTGACAGATGTTTCAATAGATTATTCTGGTTCTCATATTAGAGACAAGTTTACAAGACAAAACTGAAGGCCTCTTCTTGTATTTTTTTTTTTTAATTTCAGTGATAATAAAATGGGGATTTAGTCTCTTGTGAACTGTTCCTTATACAACTATGGAATCAGTTGCCCATTTTTCCAACAACTATGCTGATTGAAAATTATATTGCTCCCAGCTATAAATCATCATGTATCACCCTGTCAATGGAAGAAATTACCTGCACTCCATAATCTAGTTCAGGGAATGTCAGATGAGTTAATGTATCCTTGCTAGACAGCATCTCATGGGTGATAATCTCTGGCAGATGCTTGGAGATGGACAGCTGGCTTCAATCCACAAAATGCCACAGCCAAAACCTGATGTCTGTAGTTAGCTAAAAACCTATGCTGAGGCAACTCTCGAAGTGTTTTACTTTCTTTTCCTCTCCAAAAGAAAGGTAATTGCTACCCCAAAAGGATGACTTTCCAAATATTCAGAAGTCATGTGTGGATGCCTTGTTGAACTACATTCCAATTATGGCCAACTCAGACTGCATCTCCTGTGGGATTTCCCTATCTGCTTCCTTCTGATATTACATTTTTTTCCACTCCACTCCAGGTTTGCAAAAAAATGTATGGTTTTCTGCACTGATAAAAACAAAAGTTATTTGAATTTTGAAAATTTGTTTTTAATTGTGCTTTTTCCAAAATAGTGACACTGACTCAAGCCAGTATTTCTTTCACTCAATTATGCTTGCCCACTTTTTGGGAATGCAAATTGCAAGAGTTAATTTTTTTCCCTCTATTTCCCTGAGACTTAGTGGTATCTGAGTAAGATTTCTCAGGATGTTGGCTCAAAAGGCAACAACTTCATTCCCTGAAGCAACAGAATAAACCAAGCTGAAACCAAGGGTTCCTGCTTGTTCTGGGAGGGCAATATTAATGAGCTTCTCTGTACCATGGGATCTCCTGTGTGAGGCAGAATCCCAGCAAGAGCCTCCTTGGAGCAGCCTGCCTGTAGTGTCCCCAGCCTGGGCTGGTGCTCAGAATGAACAACTGAGCCCCAAGTCACACAATTCAGATTCACTGTGCATTCTCCCTGAAGGTCTGGGGCACAACATTGGGAATCAGAAATCAGTAGGGCAAGAGAGCAAATCATATTTACTCACATAGTTTGCATGCAGCACAGTGAAGAACTCAGGATTGGTGATGAACTTCACAGCTGGAGACTGCAGCAACAAGGTGATTTTTTGAGAATTCACAGGAGAAAGGGAACCTTCCCTCCTGATCTCTGGACAGAAAAACAAGCCACAAAATCTTATTAATGTAGTGGCAAGCACAGTATATTATTTAACCTTTCAGTAACAGCTGCAAAAGCGATGATAGAAAAAGTCACCACCTGCCCAATTCACCTACCTTGGCATTCCCAAGGCAAGCCTCCTGGCAAACTGACAGATGTCCTTATGGTCAGTGGTGCAGTGTTTACCACAGCAGTGCATGAGCTGAATGGTTTCCTGAACTGTAGGTTATGAAACTCTGTGTCAAGTCTGCTGCTGTTCCTAAATATAACATGACCACAGCAGTTTTTAACAGCTGATGGTTTGGTTCAGTCACCCAGGTCCATTCTTGCTCCCCCCATGGCCGATTTTAGAGAAATCTGATATCCCAATCCAGCATTGCCCTTCATTTGCATTGCTTTTGACAAGTCCAAGGTTTTGGGGACTTGTATGGTAAAGAAAACAAAACCAGACACAGTTGGATTATTTTTAATCTGTATCAATTAATGAAGCACAAGAGTAGAACTGAGCATTTGAGAATGTAACTCTGTAGAGGCAGAAACTCCTGATGTTCTATAGTGACCAGGAGAGTTCTTCCTACCATGGAATTATGGCTTGGGTGTTCTGGCATTTTCAAATAAAGCCAAATTTTATTTGAAGTCCAAGAAATCTGGATGCAGATGTCATCAACAGAATAAATACAGTTTCCCATTTTTTCCTTATCAATTTTAACTTCTTTTTTCTTCCCTCTGCACACATCATATTATTTTATCCATTTAAAACTGTAGACTGGATCAATTACTGGAGATAAATTGATTTATACTGGCTTAGAACCTGGATTAATGTGCCTAAATTGTACTCATTCTTGCATTTTTCATTTAAATTAAAAAGACAAATAACAAATGTATAATACTGCAGCTTTTTCTTTCCCTGATGTGTTTATACCATCCATGATCTTCTAATTCTTGGCATTTTATACAATATTGATGTTTTCTTCTAAAAGCAAAGCAATTATCTACAGCAGAAACCATTTCCTAATAACTTATGATAACATTTATCACACTCATTAGCTCTTTGGGTTTAAAACAAAAGAGGGCATATTGCTTAATAAACTGAACTAAGTACTTACTGGTGGCAACTCCTATTAATTTACTATTTTAATTATGTTGTCTATGATACTAAATGATTATACATAATACAAGTAATGGCTACATTACTTCTAAATACTAATAATACAAAGTGTACTTCATTTCCATTTCTCTAAAACAAAAAGCTGCGATCTCCTTATGAGATCCACTGCATGTAAAAGTCTCCCTTTCATTGCAATACAAAGACGGCAAAGAAGTTTTGAGCACCAAATGTTAAACATCCCTAACCAAAATTTTTTTCCAAGCTGAAAACAAACAAAAAATAATATTTTTCTAAACTTGTTAAAAGAAATTCATTATTTCTCTGTGTAATTTTTCCTATTCAACATGGAAAACAAAGAAAATCCAAGCAGATATTGTGTTGGTTCTTTCCCATTACCAATGCTATTCACAGAGGGATGGCAAAAGGATAGCAAGAAGCTGGATTTACTCATGGCAGACAATACAGAACACAAAGTTGCACAGAGGTAAGCGTGATCCAGAGGAAGAGAACTGGTTAACCATTTTGCTAGTGCTAACAAAGCAGAGAGTTATTTTTGCATGGCTTCAAATTGCATAGTGAGCACTAGACTGATTACTGATACTTCCTACCTGAAACAAATATTTAAAAGAATGGTTTCCCAAATGTTTTGAGAAAATAGGAGAGTGACTACCACCAAAATAGTAGAAGAGGCCCCTGACATCCCCTCCTGCCTTGGGTATACATTTCCTCATCTGCTTTGTAGTGACACTCATCTAAATGATGAAAGATCCAATCTGGCTGTAAATGACAAGGACAAGAAGCCAGGCTATTTTTCAGGCAGAAATTTTCAATTCTCTACTCTGATGTGGGGTTCTGTCACATAAATTAGTGGTGTGCAAAAAGACAGCTGTGCCTCCTTTGGTGACAGCCCACACTTAGGTCAGCTTACAGCTATCACAAAACTGCAGCTTTAAAATCCACAAATATTTCATACATGATGCCAGGGCCACTGCAGGTGCAACCCCATGGGCAAATGTGGCAGTGCAGAAGCCAGGCCTAGACAGAATAAACTGCAAATGTCCCAAGCTAAAATCACATGGCCATAAAAATAAGACAGCATCATTTTTGCAACTTGGGCCAACCAGCACTCTGCAAACTTGGCATTTTGCAGGGACTAACAAATAGCTACAGAGGGTGCCAAGTCAGGAATACTCAAATTTTAGACACATGTTTAGGCTATGTGCTGCTACTACTACGCTTCCCTTTAAAACATCTGGACACCTGGAACCTAAAACTAGAGGTGGATCATGGTTCCTCCTCTCATTCACCTGGCAGTTGCAAAATACCTCTTCCATTTGCATTTCAGATAGCCCTTTGCTAAGGTAAAAATGCTTTGTTTGTCTTAGTTGCTGTTAAAAACGAACTGATACTGTTGTATCCAGCTTTGTACCTGTACCTTTACATCTAAAACCTCTATCTTCAGGATTAAGGATCGTTTTTTTTTTTTTTTTTAATTAAGTTTTGCAGCCTGGCATAATAAAATTCCAGTCTCCCCTGGAAATGCAGATTTCCCTGGAACTGAATGGCACTGAACATGTCACTCAGAAGTTTTGTTTCCCCATACCTGGGCTTGGCTGGGAAGGCTCTGCCTCAGAGTCACTTCCTCCTCCAGTAGGAACTCTCTCCACCCTGTTTACCACAGCATCATCTTCAGTCCTTTCTGTTGCGATGGTTCGCTGAATGTTTTGGTACCTATATATGTTCATAGGAAGGAACAACAAGCTTTAGTTAACAGAGGAGCTTTCTGCCTTAAAAATCAGCACTGTTTCTGAATGACTCCAATATTTCTATCTTCAGTTTACAACAGAGTAAGAGCACAGCTGACTCTTCTCCTGCAGCTGGTGCAGCTGCTCACACTTGGGCCAACCAAGTCACAAGTTTGCAAGTCACCGCTAACTTGGCCTTTTGCAGTGACTAACAAATAGCTAAAGAGGGGGCCAAGTCAGGAATACTCAGATTTTAGACACATGTTTAGGCTATGTGTTGTCACTACTTGGCTTCCCTTTAAAACATCGGAACACCTGGAACCTAAAACTAGAGGTGGATCATGGTTCCTCCTCTCATTTAGCCTTATGGAAGCATAACCAATGAAGTAAGGATCAACCCTGTGATGCTCTGAGTACCCTCCAGTCTTATTAAATTACTGGATGCACATCCTCAACCTTGAAAAGGTAAAAGCTACTAAGAGTGCTCACAAAATGTTTATTACATGCTGCATGGCCAGCAGTTGTGAACAGTATGGAATATGGAATGCACACTATTAAGTGGGTCACCTCAAAGAGCTACAATCTAATTGATATGACAGCCACAAAAAAGTAGAATAGGTTGTAAAATGTGAGCTGAATGAACAGTGTCAGGATAAAAGTGTTATGTCCATTTTTGGAAATCAGACGGATTGGGCATTTAGGTTGGGTGGTGACCAGCAGTAGAACAAGGAAGAGGAAACAATATAGGATAAACAAACAACAGTGAGGAGGATGATGAAGAAAATTCTAAATAAAAACCTGTGAATTCTTTAAACCCTATAATGACATTTCCATCCTAATCTTGGAACTAATTGCCATATTAGTCAATGGAATTGATCATGGTCTTAGGGATGAGCCCAATCCTAAATACTTTACCAGATGAGGAAAAAATAGCCTGGAGTGTTTTGAATTCACACTACAGAAATTAAAATTCACCTTAACTTGTTCACTCACAATGACAGAAGAATTGGTGAATATGTTTTCTTTGGTTCTAATGGCAAACTAGGAATATGTCTTATATGTATTATAAAGGCATTTTATACAGAGAGAGAGAGAGAGAAAGTAAAGAAAAAGGAAGCATTAAGAGAAAGAAAGAACCAGAAAGAGAAAGAACAGCAAAACTAGAAAACAGACTCTCTTAATTATCTTAATTAGATTTTATTCCATCCCAGTATTTTTAATCCTTTCTTCATGGCATTTCCATGTGTATTTGAAACACAATAGCTTTAGTGCCTGCTTTTAATCTGACCCAGCACTGTTTGTGTTTCATTTTTCTGACTTACACTCTTTTCTTTCCTCAGCTCAAGCTCTGACTTACAGATTTTACTTACTTTCTCTCTCTCTCTCTCTATTTGTTAATGCACACTTTATTCCAAATTAGAAGTTAGGAATGAGTTAGTTCCTCAAAGTGACACAGGATTATTAAAGACAAGTAGCTAGGATTTGGCTTTCTGATGTCTCAAAAAGCATAATTTCCAGTAGCTCATTGCAACCCAATCTTAGGCAAAAGGGCTGGAGATAATTAAGAAAAATAATTTAAGTTTTAATAGATTTATACTAAACTTTCACAATGTTATGTGTGAAATAACTCCAGAACTCAAAGTCATTTGAAGCTACATTTAGTGTATATTTTGATACTTTAGGAAAACATCCATCTTCAAAAAGAGAATTCTTATAGCAGGTTTTGCAACAGCATGAATTTACTGCAGTTTTAAACCCTCTGTTTTAGAGCTACATTTTACAGCTTTATTCACTTGACTGCAGGCAACTGGATGAACTTTCCATTCCAGTACTGGAGGAGTTTTACAACACCCATATGCAATAGAAGGGAAAAAAAACCCTAAGCACAAAACGTCCCCAGTTCATATAATCAAGGTATATAAGCAGACGTATAGAAAACCCCTGTACCTTCAATTTAATTAGATGGTAGAAAATCCCCACTGGCAAACCTCAAAGAGCAACAGCAGCTGTATGCCAACAAAAGACTATGCATTTCTTTTGCGTCTCAATACTATAAAGTCACCTTATATAAATACCAAAAAATGCCAAAGTAATTGGAGAAAACATTGAAAGTGCAGAAGTCATGGGACTGCCTCTGGAAATTTCAGACTCCTTTCAAAGTGATTTGTCAAAGAAATGAAGGTTAAGAAATACTACGCTGTGGCTGAACTAACTATGATGGTTGTAATTTTTTGCATTGATTATTATCTTTCAAACAAGTGCAAAGACAATTCAGACACATATGCTGCAAAGTATCCTTTCAACAGAACTTGAACAACAAGAGCTGTTATCTGCTTCGCCAACAAGTAAGGAAGTCAGACGGTGCTGCAAAAAATGAGCAAGAACCTCTAAAATTAAAAGTATGGATGTCTCTTTGGTGTTTGCCCAACACCTGGATTCCAGTTCTGCATTCCCTGTACCCTCAAGAGGCTTGTACAGCTAAAGGGAAGCTTGGAGCACAGAAGGAAAGCAGGACTAGGTTTAATCACAGCTACAGGCTTTTTTCAAGCTGAATTTCCAAAGCTTTGTGGTTTTTGTTGGGCTGGAAATACCAAGCTTCCTTGTTATATTTTGGTCTTTCCATTCCCTTCCACAAATTAAACCAAGAAGCCGAAAAAAAAAGTAAATTGGTTTAAAAAGAAAAGTCACCAAGCTTTTTCAAACTGTGGAGTTGAGTCCAAATTTCGTTTCAGGTTAGAGCAAAAGTTCGGGCTGCTGCTAATTCTGTCAGCAAGATCTATGTTTGCTGTTGCCTCACCTAAAATGATTCTCAGGAGTGTTTTCTGAAAACATTTCAAATCTTGAAGTTTGAAACACAACAAAACAGTATTTCTAAAGTGAGTGCTTAAAACAAAAGTCCAATCCTCCAGTGTTGATAATAACTAATTAAAAGTAACTTTCCTGACATTCCTGAAATGTGGAGACATGAATTGTCTCAAATTATGGAATACCTGAAATTAGATTTAGGACTAAAATAATTTAAAAAAATATAAGAGCCAGGTTAAAACTACAGAAATGACTTGCCACTGGGCAAATACTCAGGAGAGTCAGAATGAATTCCTTTGAATAGAATCTTAAGAAATGTTCCAAACCTGGTGACAATAGGAGACCTTTGTATTCAACTTCTCAAATCAATAGAGCTCTTTGGCACAGAGTAGAGAATCATCAGCTTTTTTCCTTAGTCCCAAGAAGCCATGACATTTCGTGTTTAATAAACTGCAAAGTGTTTAGTCTCCAATGGAACTCAGGCAAGTAGAGATTTGCCACTGTTGAAAACCCTCCATACTTCTCCCTTTGTAACTGGATATATGAATACTAAAAATTGAGAGATTCAAAGAATATCAATCTTATTAACTCTCAATTCCCAACCCAAGCCAGTGATAATCAAGTCATAACCAAGACAGACAGGCAGCCTACATGAAAACACTGAATAATATGAATGAAGGAGGTCACAAGGACAATGCCTACTCTTCAGTTTCTGCTGTGATAGCTGGGTGAATGATTAACCTGGATTATCTCACAGAATGGTAAATCACTCTTATAAGCACTTACTCCTTTTGTGGTTCTGCTGCACTTACACGTGTTAAACCTCAAAAAATTTTTTTTAAAATTCTGATGTATGCTCACAACAACTTTCTGCTTTCTGTGGCAGATAACTTGCTTAAGTGGCAGCCAAATAGTCTGAGCTCTGACATGGCTCAATTCCCTCTTAAAGACCAGTGTTAAATGGCAGAGAAATCATGCAAACCCCTTGAAAGAATCTACATTAAACATTCCCTTTGTTTAGGTTTTTGGGGTTTTTAATATTAACATGGCATCTTGAGACTTTATGAGCAAAGCTATTACGAAAACAAATACTGAGCAGGTTCTCTCACTTCTGCAAGACACCACATGTTATGAAATGCTACTCAAAATAATGAATTTCAGTAAAAAAAGGATTATTCCTCAAGAGCATGTTGATGGTGTCAATTTAAGTTGGCCCAGTTCTCCCAGACTGCCCCATTCAGGGCACAGTAGTTCCCAAACTATTCAAAGTACTCTGAAAGAAGCACTTTAAAATTCTGCATCCTTCTCTCAGCTGCAGATCTTTCTCTTACCACAGAAAAAAAGGCCAGAAAATTTTTGTGGCATTTTACACACTATAATTAAAATATAATTTCAGTTTTGCTTATCCTTTTCTAGAAATGGCATCATTATAGTAAACAAGGAATTAAACAAAAAACCCAATCCCATATTTTAAGCAAAAAAGGGAAGATTTTTGACTGTTAATTTTTTTTCTTTCCTCTCAAATTCAGTCTAAAAAGCAAGCATGACAAGAAAAAGATAAACAAATCTCTGTGTGGACTAGTCAAACAAAGTGAAAATATAAGCAGCATTAAAGAGGTACCTCAGCCAGCTCAGAACGAACTGACAGATTTACAGGGCCCAATGCAACACTAAGCAGACTTGTCTACCTCTACAAAAATGCACGATCCTATTGGAGCAGGGCTCTGTCCTGGAAAGGGAGACAGACCTTTCAACAGGCCTAATTAGCTTGGGTAGAAATGCCACACGGATATGGCAACAATTCCAGGAGCAGTCAGCTCCAAAAACTGCAGCACAGCACTAGGTGCTGCCCCATCAATAGCACTTCTACAGTTAAATAGCAAAAATTACTCCATGTTTTGGAAGAACACTCCCTTCCCTTCTAGAAGTCATTTCAGAGAAGTTTTCCAAAAGCCTCCTCTTGCTGTGTAAAATGTTTTGCACCATCATTCACCCAACAGCACCTCTCCTGTGGGCAGGTTTGAGCAGCAGACACCCACAGCAGGCACACCAGCAGGCTGGAAGGCAGCTGCAATAGGGACAAGAACTTGGATGAAGTGAGGTGGGAGTCAATATGGTGCACTGGAGAAGGAAGGGAGCTACTGGAGCAGTGTGGAAAAAGGAGAGCACAGATATCAAAGGAATTCAGGTGCAAATGCTCACCGGCGGTTCAGCTGCTCCATTTGCTGGATGGATCCAGACCTGTGGATCCCATCTGGCGTTGCTGCAGCTGTGGGACGCTGCCACGTGGTGGTGCGGTTGACATGATCCACGTAGAACACCCTCCCATGGCTGTCTATCCGAGCTTCCCAATCTAGGGTTGGAAAAAAAGGAAGGGGTGATGCTGTCAGTGTGATGCCTTCCAGAAAACCTGCATGTGGGAGATATATACAGACACACACACATATATACACAGACAGGGTATATACACACAGGAGATACTATACATATATATAGCCTACATGCGATATATATTATGTGTATATATTTAAAGTACACGTTCAAGTGTGTATATATATTATTTGCTTGTCTATATATACATATATGCACTATATGCATATACAGAAATATTTTGTACACAGCACACATGTAGGCCATGGAATTCACTACCACAGCCCATGAAAAACTAGGGACAGATAGGGGCTACATTTTTAAAAGGGTGAGATAATTTTTCAATTAGTAATACTGGTTGGCTGGATTCATTGCAGGTCAGAGTAGCCACAAAACCAACCCTTACACGAAGATTACACCTGAGCTAATATGGTAAATCCCAAGTGTTCTTTCTTTTGTTATGTTTCAGAACAAACATGTTTCATTTCCCTCCTTTTTGCAAAGTGACTTCAAAGGACACCATGCAGCTAATAAAAGCTTCACTGAAAACTGATCACAGACTCTTTGGACATACTTTAGAAATCTCTCCAAAAGAGTATCGTAAATCTATTGCTTTCATGAATGCAAACTAGATTGAGAGTTTGCAGAATTGAGCCTTCCATCATTATTGTTTCCTGCTACTGTTTATGTTGTCCCATGATTAAAACTAAAAATTATTTGATATATGATGGCTTGTGGAAAATGGTAATGTTTATTAAAAAAAAGAATTTGTAACAGGAGAAATTCAGAAGTGAGTCAGCTAGCAAAGCCACATATCAAACTGGTGGGAATGCATCAAGAAGTGGAATAAATTAGGCTTGCTAGATTCATACTCCTACATGACCCATCAGCTGATGACATATCTATGTAAATACATGCACATACTTTCTACACAAGTTTAGATGCAAACTTCACTCGCATTCACACACAAATGCACATATGGTGATTACCTTTGAGGGCAAACACTTCCTCATATTCCCATATTCTTACTATGATACCATCTTCCCTGATGAGTTCACTCCTCCTATGGATTTCTATGATCAAATTCAGGATCAGCGGAATTCCATACTTTATGTATTTCATTTCCTGCTCTAAGAGCGGGACTGAAGTTGCACCTCTTCCTACTGTATCTGGAAATCTATCCTTCATGACCAGTTCCCATCCCCTGAATGCTGGCCCTGGCTAAACCCACTTCCTATATTTGATCCCAGACAAGTGTAGGCTGTCTGAATGCCACAGCTAGCTGCCCCTGACAGCTGAACCCCAAAAACCTTAAAAGATGGGTGCTGGAAGTCCTTGGAGAAATTTTCTGTAAGACTCCAAGACAACAAGAGCCATAGGCACATGCATTTCACAGCTGACTGCAAGTACCACAGTCCTTAAAGATGCAAACCCTTTAGTCACACCACAGGTACACATGCAGTGTCTCTCACTCTGAACATAACTACATAATTTAAGGAAAGGACTCTCTCTTCCTCCACCAGGTAAAGTTTCCCAAGGATATGGTAGCTGTTTCAGGAACAAGATCACAGGTTTGTGAAAACCATGTCTAAAACATTAAGACAGGGAAAAAAAGCACACCAAGTACAACATATGCACATTGAGGTAAATTAGACTGACATAAGGCAGGTCGAAGGCCAGAGCCTTGCTGAGAACACTGGCAGTGGTGGCAGGTGTACCACTGTGGGTGGGGAATGGCCCTTATGGAGCTATGCTTTATCTGCAATATCCTCAAGGAAATAACCTTGGCCAGATCTAATGTAAGATGATCCAGCTCCACATCCCACAGATCTTCATTTTCCTTGCTGTCTTCTGGCAAAGGACAAATCCTTGCCCTCACTCCACACTATTGTTGTACCTCCTAACAAGTTAAGAATGATACAGGTTGATGGATAATTAGAAACTTATAGGCAATGCTGTAGAACCACACTTTAGACAGCCTACAGAAGAACACCAACTGGCAATATTGGTCTAAAGCCTGCTCATATATGCTTAGCAAGAATAAATATATCCAGTTACACAGTCAGCCACGGTCTTATAATCCAGCCCAGTGCACTACCAGCTCTAGAGGCTATTTTGCCGTAAGTATCTAATTAAATACAATTTAGAGTTCCTAAGCTTCTAAGCGTAATACTTGGAAACCTAGGAGTAAGGAAGCTTGTCCAGAACTTGGAGATCACAGTGAAAACATCAGGTCAGACAGGATTACAGCTTCAGGAAGGCTGTCTCTGTCAGATGTGTCAGACATACAGCAGCGGTATGTACAGACATGAACTACACCTGTCAGTGAGTGTTGCTTTATTCACTGCTTTATGGGTATGTTCACCTGAAACCATGGGCTGACACTGGCATGCTAAAATATCAGCAGCTGTGTGTCTCATGCTCCTTGCAATAGCATTTCCAATCAGCTGAGTAACTCTTCTTTTGGTCACCTAGGAAGGCTGTTAAAGGGTAGCAGGTACAACTTTTGTTGTACGCAGGTTGCAGGTGTACTTTCTACCTTCCCACAAGTCACCTGTAAGTCACACAAGTCACTGAAGCTGCCTGCATATGAAACCAGATTTAAGGACAGATGGATGGATACCCACACAGTGAGACAAACAGGCTGACAGATGAACTGACAGGCAGAACTCTGCTTCTGAGTTGTGCTCAAGTCCTTTCATGCTACTTCAGGGGCATAGGTGATCTAGGAAGCAGCCAAATTTCCCCTAGGTCTTTTGTTAAGTTTTTCAGGTAAAATAAGACTGTGACTACTACAAAGACTAACCTCTATCTAACCTTCACAGTAAAAGCATGCTAGAGCATAGGCCAGGGATGTGACAGTACGGGTTCTGTTCTCCAGTGATCTCTCTCCATCAGCCAAGTCATATTTCACAGCAGCCTCTGAAACTGCTCTCATTTATATCAGAAGATGCAACTTTTTCTGGCAGGACCATCAGGGCAAAAAAGAAAAATACATTGTCTTTTCCTTTCAAGCTCAGCCACACCTTCAGCAAGGAGCAGCTCTGAACTGGGCACATGTATTTTTCTTGGCTTCAGTTCTGTAGGGTTTCCAAACACAGGCATAATAAGGGGTGACTGGTAATGCCGTCATGAGGCTGTGCAAACACTGCAAATCTTCTGTTAATCTTGTATCAGACTTAGCATTCAGACTGGTCATTATGAAACTCCTCCTAAATAATGGATCTGTTCTACTTTATTTTCCCAAATAAAACTGTCTGAAATTAAATTTCCTCCCTGAGACCAGCTGTTGTGGTGTTATGATGAAATCAAGCTATTCAGAAAACTATTCAAAAGAGAATGAAGACTGTCCAGAAGATTCTCCATGACCTAAATAAAATCAGTCAACACTGAACTTGCAGCACTGGAAGATTACCTTCACCTCTACTTAGAGACAGAAGCTAATACTGCACGTGAGAAGTAAGCCAGCTTTGATCATATAACTCGGGCTTAAAATACAAGGTTTCTTCCTTTCACATGATTGAAGCACTCTTCATCAAGGATTAAGAGTTATTAAAGGTACTGAATATTGAATTTAAGGAGAAGAAAAATTTATAGATGAAAGCTATGGTTTTCATTTTGAAATTACAGTAAAATTCCATGGAGAGTTTTTGGAAACCAGTATCCTAAGTGATATTATTCAATTTCACTTTTTCCCACTCAAAATTAAATTCTGTACTTTATCATCATATTTTGCATTTCATGTCCTTAAACCGTGTAGTAAAAGAACTTGTGAAAACCAATGGTAGAAATACTTGCCTTTTGAGGATAACTATAAGAAAGAGGAAAAAAGCATTAAATTGGTGATGGAAGAATATGGAATAGATTCTCAGTACATTCTGTTTACCCAAAATGGTGTCAGTGTGCTATCATTAAGTCATCTAATGGGGAATGCGTCCTATCCACAAAGTGTTGCGGTAAGAGTGGGAGGAAGAGAAATATTTCCCTGTTACAGAGGTAACCGTTCCCATTTCATCGCTCACTGGCAAGCCACAGTGGGACTCTAATAAGACTTCATTGGGCTAAAGGCATTTGAATCATTCATGCTACGGTGCAGCTGACGCCAGCATCAGGGCTATTTTCGGCTCAGGGAATACTGACAGCATGGTTGGCAAATGATGAATTATTTGTCAAGGGCACCATAGGCCAAATAAGTATGTTCCCGTCTTGGGCTTTGAAGAAAATAGAGTGCTTTGTTTATACGCCAGGTTGTTTTTGTGAGGCACTGCACATTTCAGGCTGTGAAATCCTGTGCTCAGTTGAAAGGTGATCAGCGGCACGTTGCAGGGCGCAGAGTGCACTCTGCTGGGCACCGAGCGCCAGTGCAAAAAGCAGGGTAATCCTCCGGGAATACACGAGGGAAGGGCTATAGAAACAAGTAAAAACAGCTCCAGCAGTTGCTTCAGTGGTAAAAATCCCATATTATCAGGCTGCTAATCGATCATGCTATTTAAAACACTCTCATTTTTATTCAATGCAAGTGTAGACTCCACTACAGTCCATAATGAACATAAAATTCACCGATTATCAAATCCAAAGGCAGTATAACAAGACCACTATACATGAGCTGCCTTTTCCCAGCTTCTCCTGGTTTGCTTCAGATTTGGACCTGTCTGTCCCAGGAGTATCCTGACTGTGAAAGGGTTGCTGCTGGACCTGCATGCAGACCTGACAGACCACAGGGACTGCCATCCCAAACAGTCTTTGAAGTTGGTTACAGAGAACCTGGAGACAAACATTACAGAAAAATCAGAGTACATGGCTGATACACCACCCATAAAGCCTTGCAGTAAGGCTTCCAGAACAACTGACAGATCCCAGTCATTGAAATCTGAACACAGGAAACAGGGAATAAAATTTTCATTTCAGGGAAGAAGACAGACCAAGGCATATAGGGAGGTTATGGAACTTGTCTAAAATAGCATGAAAACACTTGAAGTCAGGATCAAATAAGGGAAACAAAAGGGCATATTGCTTGGGTTCTGGAAAATGTATATACAGAACAGATGGGGTTCTTTAGGAAGACATACTGACCTCTAGACTGTTAAGAGTTAACAGGAAAAGCTGAAAAAATGCAAAAAAATAAAAAACTAAAGCTTACTTGGTGGAAGAGGCTCATCGATAGTTGGGTAGTGATGATGGTCAGGCCTCAGAGAAGGAAGCTGGCTGACTGGCTGAGAATTATGGAGTAAAGGACAATCACCTATGGACAAGATATTCAAGACATTGACAGTCATTCACTGTTTTCACAATGTGGTTCAAAAAATGTGCTACTGTAAAACAAGTGATTATTTGAAAAATAGGTTAACCTGATGTACTAGCAACTCTGGGTATTCCTATTTTCAGGCACTATTTTAATAACAACTCATATGGCAAAGAAGTATTAAAACAATGCAGTCAAGTCTCTTGAGTCAATGCTGAACTATTATGGGCCAGATTCTGGACTCACAGACACACAAGTGTAAGCGATAGAAGAAACAGGCTTGATCTCTGAGAAATACTGTTCATGTACAACCAAACTCAAGCTTCTGCAGCAACTGGCAGGAACATGCAAAATCCTGATTCCAACTTTTAATTCATCCCATCAGTGGAATACAAAGGCTAAAAGCTGCCTTGGATCTTTCTCAGCTTTTTAGAAAGATCAGTGGCTGATTATGTGGACTGTAACAGCAGGATTTTGCAGTCCCTGCAAAGCAGAAGATCATCCCCTTCTTATGGGTATTTTTCAAAATTCAAAGATTCCATCCTGAGTGGAAGGAGGGAGAATGAGAGAAGGACCAGAAACAGGAGACAGGTGGTAGAAGGACAAAAGATAGTGAGATATAGTCAGGATCTGAGAAAAGGAAAGAAGACCTGAGACAGAGAAGAGGGAAAGAAAAAGAAGAAGAAGAAGAAGAAGAAGAAGAAGAAGAAGAAGAAGAAGAAGAAGAAGCAGAAGAAGAAGAAGAAGCAGAAGAAGAAGAAGAAAGAGAGTCACACAGAATACAGTGCAGAGAAAGTTTTTAAACACTAACATTGTATAAATGTCCATATATAGAATCACAGAATGGCTTGGATTGGAAGGGACCTTAAAGATCATCTAGTTCCAACTGCCCTGCCATATCTAAACAAGAAATAAATGAAACCTAAGCGAATGTCCAAACTCACATTCTGTTGAGAGGAACAAGTAACTCAAGATCAAGTCAATGTTTATGGAATCCTTTAAGAAACTAAGAAGTTGTACTAGGGATGAAAAAGCATTCCTTATTTTAGACTCAATATGCTAAAACTTCACAGGTCCCAGAACAAAGATTCCTTATTGGTCTGTCTTTAAAATCTTAAAAACCAGGATTCTTTATCCTACTAATGGACATATTTTCATATTGTGTGGTAACAGTTTTTGACTATAACCTCCAGTTCCAGGAAGGCTTGTTAATACAGATACACTCCGAATTGCATAAATATAATATTTACATGCATCAGAAAGATGCAGCTTAAGAAAAAAGATATATTAAGCTGAATGGTTCTGGTCATGTTGGGAATGCTAAGCCAAACTCACTGTATACTAGCTGGTTTAGCTGTCTTTAATGTTAGAATCTTAACAGCCTAAGAATGAATATTTTGTAAAAAACCCCAAACATACACTAATCAAATGTAAAAAAAAAACAAACCAAAAAAATTTAATGTTTTTTTCTTAAAACAACCAACAGCTAGAAGATAGAAGCCAATTTTGTATAAAATTGTAAAAAAAACCTCACACCACCCAGAAATGAGAAAAATCACTTAGACAAAAATACTCCCTCTTCTAGGTGCTCTAATGATACCATATGGCTTGTTAAATGTTTTCATTAAACCCCTTATGTATAGGCGTATCTCACAGATGTAGCTGCTGCATGTTTTGAGCAGACAGCAGAGTTACATAAGTTTATGACTCAGTGCTAAAAGTCCATCTCTCACAGCCTTAAAAACTGTGCTGCTTCTACAGGTGTTGTAGCACTGACTGCCAGATCACCCATCTATGTTTCTTTACTTACCTCACCATAATTGACTCTCCCCTAGTCAAGACAGTTACGCCAAGCCAGCGGAAGCATGGTAGTGTCAGTCACCTGGAGTGGGTGGAGGTGACCACATCTACTGTGTTTGTAACAGAAGCCAAGTCAGGAAGCAACGTGCACCTTGACTGAGACACCCCATATGACACCAAAGGAGTGCTGAGCTGGGCTGCCCTTCAGAAACACACTCAGCTAAACAAGGCAAAGCCACCATGAACACTGCAGTGCCCTTTATGGAGGCTCAAGTCTTGGTGCTGTACTGAATCCATCTTTGGAAGACACCCTCTCCCACCACATCCACTATCAAAAGATAACACAGTCCAAAACGACCACCAAATCTGTAAGTACGGTCTCACACATACACGTGCTCATGCCCCCTTAGGTATACTTGCACATAAATGCTGTCCACAAGCAAAGGCTGCTGCCTGCAAGGAAGGAAACTGGGTTTCTATGCCTGTGTACTTCTGAAAATTTAAGCTTTTGTGCTAGATTCTGCTTTACAGACTGAATAATTCCCTAGTCCCAGCTGTCTACAAAGTATTTACACAGGCTGATGTGTAAGGACATCCTTACACCTTTTCTTCTGCAGGAGTAAGGTCTGTGGGCAGTAGAAAGTGTGAATAAATAAACTGGGCATGGAGAAGGAAAAGACAGAAAAATGCTTTAATTGCAGTTTCCCAGTGATTCCCAAATAGGTTATCTTTTTGCAGCCATTTTAATTTTGCATCACTTATAGAAGGAGCCAGATGACTCAGAATTTTGGAATGCAAAGACTACCTCTTAACCTTGCAGCATATTCCTGAGGTGCAGCTGAGTCCTTTACTTCTTCAGCTGGAGAAAAGTGATACACTAGCTGAAGAAGAGAGGAGTGATCAACCACCCTTCTTCATGTAACTGCATACAACATGAAAGGCGTTACCAAAGGGAGAGATTTTATGTAACTGTTTAAAGGAATTGGAAAAAATAGTACCTAAATTACAAAGACAAAAAAAAAATTTAAAAAAAATTAAAATATATTCTATCTCTAGGAAGGATAGGGAGATGAGAATTTTATTTATTATGGTTAAATTTTCAAAATAGCTAAGAAAAAAATATAAATCTCTGTTGAGTTGCCCTATGATCTATGACATCTGAGGTACGTTTGTTCCATACTTGGGGAATTGGAACAAATTGGGCTAGAAGACCATTTGTGAGAGCTTATGATTATGTAAGGCTAAGAAACATTTACAGACCATAACAAACTGGTCCAGACCTTTATCTGGTGCAAATCAGCATATCTGCCCTTTGACAAGCACAAGCTGGTCCTCTCACTGACTATCAGAGACATGGCAGCACATCAGATATGTGATATGGAAAAATCCCAGGAAAAAAGGAATGAGTTGGTGGATGTGATAATGCTGATCTGCCACATAAGTACAGTAGCTAATCTTGATTTTATAATGATGCATGTATATCTACAGTAATCCATATATACAGATCCCTACCTGATTTAGTTGGTTTTGCTGGGATTTTTAAGGACAGGCTCAATTATCCAACCCTCCCTGATATCTGGCCCTGATATCTGGCCCTGATATCACAGCCCCCGAGTTTGTAAGAAATAAACCGTGAGCTATCTGAAACCTCAATTATCTGATGCCTTCTGTGACATCTAGATAATCAGGGTTGCCCAGTGCATCAATTCTCAGGATCTAACCTTCTCTTCTGCTGCTTGGACCTGCTACTGGGGTGTCTAGACCCTCTGTAGCTCTCTGTGGATTCCCACCATGAGCTACTAGTTCATCTGGCCACTGGGAGGAGCCATCCACTTGCTCCCTGTCCAGCTCAGGGCTCTGCACTGAATCTGGCACTGACTCAAAAGCACTGTTCTCCTCCTCATCATCATCCTGTGAGGAAAAGACCGTGCTCTCGGAAATCTTTGCGCTGTCGACGGAGGAGAAGCGTGTGTGGCTGGAGAAGCGATTGTTACTGTCGTAGCAGGAGGTGCTGTAGCAGGAGGTGCTGTAGCAAGAGGTGCTGTAGCAGGAGGTGCTGTAGCAAGAGGGGCTGTAGCAAGAGGTGTCACAAGCCTCACATTCGTTGTCACCATTGAGCCTGGAGCTTGACTCGCTCTCACTTCCTGTCCTGGGGTGTTCCCCATCCAACAGACCATCATTCAAGTCAGTGAATTGCTCATCCAAGGTCCCAGGAGGCACAGTACTCTGGCTGAAGTTCTCTTCAGCCTCATTTTCCGGAGGAGGCTCTGCTGCCACGGTCTCACTCTCACTGACCACCTCCTTATCCAACACCTCCTTGACAGTAGACTCCTCATCATTCTCCCCGCCATTGCCACCATCTTGCTCTTCCTCCCCATCACTGCTCATCTGTGCTGAGGGCAGGCTGTGGAGCAGGTTGTGGATCCGTATGTAGTGTGTGCGAGGGGTCTCTGGCTCACCGCAAGCTGAAGCTATGACTGTCTCAAGTTCAGACACAGGCAGGGAGCATGGCCTGTTTTTCCTCTTTGCTGTGGTCCTCAGTTGTAGCTTGTTGTCTTCCTCCTCCTGGGCTGAAGCCCCTTCTCCTTCTTCCTGACTCTTCTCTAGGTCCTTGCCAGCATGCACATCTGCACTCACCTCATCAATATCTACTGTTTCTATGCTGGTCAAGACTCCACCATCTCCCTGAATATCAGAATTGACTTTGTTATTTTCCCTAACTTCGGTCTCAGGAGGAGACATGCAAGCCATCAGATCCGACTGCTCCATGAGGTCCGTAGCACTCAAAGAAGGCAGCACTTCTCCTGGAATGGATTCCAAGGGCTCAGGAACTGGCACTGCATCAACCTCCCCATCTCCTGCTAGCTCTTCATTTAAGCTGTTTTGGTTGACTTCCCCAGGTGGTTTGACAGCCCCTGGGCTATCGACACTGTTCACACTGTATCCATTTAGCTGTTCTGGAGCTGCACTTTCTGAGGTCACTGTGTTGATGCATGGAGGCTCACCGAGGCTTTCCTCCGTGGGGTTGTTCACAGGGCTTTCCGGGAGGTCAGCTGGCTCAGGATCTGCACTAATGGAGACCTCTTCATCATCTGTATGAGACAGGAAAAAAAAATTACTTACTCTTTTAACAAGAAATGTTGACTGAGCCAGAGGGTTGGTTGTGGGGGCACAAGCATCCGCAGCAATCTGACAGAATTAAAAACATAAATGACAGTGTGAAATGAGTGGGCAACTGAACAACTATCAAGAAGTGCTGGGGTTTTTTTGCTAGGCAGTCTTTGTACAGCGGATTTAATCATGGGTTTACTCATGGTGGTAATCTTTATGCAGCAACCTGCCTCCTTGCCGCATAACCTGAAGGCAACACCTTCTTGAAACTCCTCTTTGAGCCAAACTGGTATCAGAGGGAATATTATGAGAATAGGGGAAATCTTTCCTGAGATTTGAATGACATTTTTCTTGTCATTCTGAAGCTGGCAAGACTCCACAAGAGAAAATGTGTTTCCCACCCCTGAAAGGTGAAAACTTTCCCCAAAATATCCCATGATGTGATCCTCATCTGTACCACCTCCTCTCAGATGCCAAACAACCTGGGCTCCTTCATGCTATCCAAATAGTCAAAGGCAGAAATCAGGGTTTCTGCCATTAGCAGCTGCTGTTGGCTTGACAAAGTGTAGCAGAGAGGGCAGAGAGCCCCTGAGGCAAACAGTCCCTGAGAAATGCTATTGAGACTGTGACATGAAAACCAAGGTTCAGCCTTAAACCATCATGATAGTCACTTCCAAATAACTACAAGAGAACATGAACCAAAACCAAACCAAAAGGGAGGGAAGAAGTGGAACATGCAATTATTTTTTGCTTTACTTTTCACTGTTTGATTAAAAATAAATCAAATGGAGAAAGTTTCTAATTATCTTTACTATCACATTCTCCATTTTTACTCATGAAGTGCTCAAATGCAGATGACTACAAATAACAGCCTTTACAGCATTTCCACTAGGACAGGTGATAGAGAAGCAGATGAGTCTTTAGTTTTCCACTCTCTTCTCGCCCATTGATGTGGTGGAGTATTTGGAGCAGCCAAGAACATGGGAATATGAGACACCAGTAACTCTATCCTAAGGGGAAAAAGGGGAGAAATTGTGACTCATGATGCATCCTGTGATGGGTGACTTTATGCACTTCACTTTGTTCATGACTGTACCTAAAGTCCCAGAGCAGCTAGGAATCAATTCAGATTTCTGAAGAGAAAGAATGCAAACAAACAAACAATAAAAAAAAAATTTTAAAAAATCTAGAAATCTAGATAAATGATGGGTCAAGACTGAGAATTACCTGGATGGATGGAAGAAGTTATCTCAAATCGGAACTGCAGCTGGCCACTGACATGATCTGTAGGAAGTCTGCGACCCAGAGTGTAGCTTACAACCCTGTCCCTGAAAGAAAACAAATATTGTCACAATAGACTGTAACCTACCCAGTGTCTACAGTGCATAGATAAATCTGCTGTGTCCTACAAAAATACATAATAAAATACATAGAGGCTATTCATCCCAGCCATGAGGGCATGTTGACTTGCATACAGGAGAACAAATGGCAGAGGAGAGGACAATGTCTTCAATTACAATGGAATAGCTGAGTAAGTGAGTAAGACAGGCTGCTGGCACACACAAGCACATATGTACAAATATATATACAAAATGGTGGGAATGAAACTTCTGCAGTATGGGTATGAAAATATCAACATGGGTAGCAAACGACTCCCACTTCAGCTATTGTAACAAGACTTTGCTTCCCTGCAGATCTGACCATCTACCTTTTTGTAGAACCTCGCATTTCTGTATTTTCTTCCCTTCACCATTTGCATAAAATCCAGCTTTCCTGCTCTTGTTTACAAAACCCTGTGCAGGCCAATCCCCGCATACCATCTTCTCTCTCTAAACTGGCTGAGTGACTGCTCTTCATCTCTTTCCACCCCTCTTACCTCTATGAAGCTGAAATATCAGAAGAACACCTTCCTGACAAGGTTGATCAATGACTCCATTCTGTCCTTGTGCAGGTCCCTCCCTTTGCCACACTTCATCCACCCCTCAGAACAGAATGAAACTATAGAAGAGATTAACTTCCCAGCTGCCCACAATGATGCTGAATCAATCTTTGCAAAGCATTTTTTGAGTGTAACGGGTTCACTAAATAGTAATATTTATACATCTTTTGAAAAAACATAGTTCACTTCCAGTTGGGCCAAATATACTTGCTAGCACAGTTTCACAACCATATAAACTCATATAAATGAGATGATCTCAAGATTTGCATACCTCTCTGAACTTGTGTGTATACTTCTCACTGAGCTTGCCTGAGATTTAAATGCTACTAGGGTATTAAAACTGAGCCAGATCTAGTGCAGGTTGGAGGCACTGCTCTTGGCAAAGTATATCCTTAGATAGACGGTGTTTACAACATGGAAGTAAAATAGGAAGTTATAATCAGAAGATGATGAGAAATCTTCTCATACAGAGGAAAGCCAGCGATACCAGTTACGGGGTTCTATCTTCCCCAAGCTGTTCTTATCCATCTGGTTTCTAAAAAGCTACTCTATCTTCTCTACTTGAGAAATAGGGAGGTAGCTTAGTCCCTTCTGGTAGATTCAGCTGTCAATATCACAGCCAGTTACTGAACCAGCTCCAACAAACACTTCCAACAAGCTCATCTTCCTGCTGTTCTGCTGAATTGAGATCCAATTTTCAGAAATGCCTTCTTGGAAACTGCATTGAGTACACTTTCCTCAGAAGACAACTCTTTCTCCCTTGCCCTTCAAGGTCTGAACATTACAGGCTTAGAGCCAACTTTTTGGCTTTGCCTGATTACTAGCCATCTTCCTTAAATTGGTTTGTGTTATTTTGGCAGCATACGCTTTCCCAGGACTTTCATGCAATGGGGAAGCAGGGCAGCGCTTGTGAGCTCAAGGTTGTTCCTTGGCAGCAGGGTAGGGTCAGAAAGCGTTAGTTACAACATGCCACATATATTTTTTTATATTTCCCCTTTCCAGAAGTTAAAAAGAGGAGGAACAGATCTGGCATGATTTTAGCCCATAAGTAACTCCCTGAAACATGAAAACAGCCTCCTGATAACATTAAATAAATATTCAAATTGAAAATATTGCACTCTCCAAAGTTGCAGCCATGATACACAAAACAGTCTTCTTTCCTAACAGCCACTTCTCACTTTTCAAAATGCCGTGCATAGGATAATAGAGGGAATTCTGTCTGGCCCATAATCCTATAAATTCTAATTAAGACCAACACCATTTATCAGACAACTGTCAGTTTAGTAACTGCTCCTCAACATCATTATATCACAATAATGATATATCACCAGGGACTTCAGCAACACACTAGTTAAACAAGGTAAGCAGCAAAATTTACCCTATGGCATGTCTTTCCAAGAGGCGCTGGACTGGCATAGAGAGTTTTCCCAGAAAACGTTTGATGATTGGTCGGCTCTTTGCAAATTTGTCTTTAACTTCTATTTCCAGGACATCCGTGGGCAGGGAGACAAAGCTGAATTGCTGAAATAAAGGAAGGGCACAGAACATTAAGCAGGTGGCAAGACAGAGTGCTTCAGCCGGGAGACACACCTCAGCACGGAGACCTGAGGATCTACATGAGGTGAAGGATACACAATCACTCTTTTCAGATACACTTTTCAGATACACTGTTTTAAAATATCTCCTCTGCTTGTTCATCTCTACCCCAGCTCAAAAAGGAAGAACTCTGAAAATACTATATATGTGAACCAGTATCCTAACCTGGTTCCCATCACAGTCTCATAAGGAGCTCAATCAGAAAGGCAATCTGTGTCATAGGCTACTGTCACAAACAATACTGGGAAAAATAGGAACAGCATTATCTAAAACTGCTCCTGTCACCAAGTGCATTGAAAAGTGTTGACTGCTGTCTCAGCTAGTCTGGTCATAAGAACATCTATTTATTTGTAAGAAATGTTTCAGTAAGCTTTTAGAGACTGTGTGTATGCAAATCTGGGGTAGGATCAGGGAGAGTGATATTCTAGGTTAGAGGAACAAGTATGGGAGCATTATAGCACCTGGAGATGTCTAGATATCCCAAAGCTCAATTCAAAAATAATAGTGAAAAGAAAATATATTAGGTAACTTGCCCTTGTTTTTTCCTAGACTGGCTAAATTCAGTACAGGCATGGAGCTGGTGACACAGGTCACAATAATTTTTCCAAACACCTGCTGCTACCAGAATATCATCAATCAAAAAAGCACATCTGTGCTGTGGTGCCCAATAGTAGGAAAACTGTCAAACCACTGTTCACCTGAGAGGTCAGTATAGATCTGGAAGACAACTTCTGTAGAAAGTGAATATTGAGATGGATGAAAGGATTTTTCTAGCTTTCCCATTGCCAAAACCAATCTCCTCAACAGAATCATTCTGAGTTATCAAGGCCTGGAGTTAAAGCCTTAAATCGCTTGCTCCATTGAATCATGATCTAATTCAGAGAGGCTTAATATAAACAGCTTCAAGTGAAACCAACAGGAGTGGGATATTCTGTTAATCACACCCTGCAAAAATGCAAATAATTGGAGAAGCACCATTTAAACAAGTGCTGAATAGTTATTTTCTTCTTTTTTCATCAACATCTTTGCAGCAGGTTACCAGTTAAGATAAATGCACCAAATGGGAGAACCTGAATTCCCTATGTTTACTGAAAGTTGCCTTAAAAAATAAGTTGTCTTACTATTGCTGCCTCACCTGCTAAAAACCTTGAGTAACTGCCACTTCATGACACTCGAAATCAGAAGAGGGCAATTAACTTTTGAATTATTGGAACATAGAGCAATTTGCCATGTAATGAATTCTCCATTATTGTGCTGCTGACTCCTACATTGCAAAGAAGTCTCTGTGGGCTGGCAAATGCACACACACAGGTAGAGAGTGAACTGTCCACAAGTGAAAAGTAACTTGTGGATTTAGTGCATGTTTATGTTGGTTTAATGATCTGAATCCTCGAATGTCAATAACACATTGCCTTGTGGTGCAACTCTGAAGAAAATTAGAATCTGCATGGAAATTTATTTTCATAGGATCACATAGAACCAAGTCTGACAGATCTTTCCTTGCACAAGAAACATATTGACCTTTTCCAGTGTAGTAATCAGCACCTGAGCAAAAAGTATGGACCAAAGGAGCAAGATATGTTAGAATCAGCCAAAGAAAATGTCCCTTTTCCCTTGAACAGCTGTGCCTCAAGACATACAAACACCAGGATATTCCATATAGATTGTAAAATCCGATTCTGTTCTGATTTCGTCACCTGCCAACCTGTTGCATTTTGGGATACACAAGACTGCCTTGCGACCAGACCCCGGTCCATGATCACAGTTCCCAAATGTTTCCTCTAGGAGGATGTTCTGATGCATAAAACCAGCAGCATTTTGGAAACACAATTAAGCCTTTAGGATCAGAAGTGTCCTGTGGCAGAGCTCAAAGGCAGTTGGAGGCAATTGCAGTTTGAGACCAAAAGTGAACTCACTGAAATGGGTTTGGACACAGCTTGTGAAACAGTGATAATTTTACAAAATTCAGTTTTCCATTATCTAAGCACTTGCTCCTGCTGTTGCTCTCATCTAGTTTAATTCTTATTGGGCAGGATTTTTCTAAGGCAAGTTATGGGCACACCCCAAATTTATATACTATCTACAGCAGTCAGTGGATGGACAGGTAACAAACAAGAAGTTAAATCTCTATTCTCTGATTAGCCCAAGCCAGTAATTACCTACAATGCTGCATTAGCACAATACATTGCCCTGAATATCACACCAACTTGGGCACAAAGTTACTCTTAGAGCCTGAGATGATACATGACACAGCACACTCCACAGAGGAGATGGCAGATTGCCTCAACAGAATGAAATGTCATTAGGAATAACCTGTTTCTCACAGGAAGTCTGGCCCTAGAAAGAGCTTCTGGCCCCATCTTGCCAATGTAGTATCTGATACTTACCAGCTAGGGATGCAAGGGCTCCCCTTTATAGAAAGGACGAGGAGGTCCTCCACTGAAAGAACAAGGTAGAGAACCAGCTGCCCTTATGTCTGGAAGAATCCCAAAATGCAAAACCCCCAGAGTTAGAGGCTTTGGAAAAGAGTACAGACCTCCAGAGGTGAAGACCTTTTTATTTTCCTCTAGAAATGTTTATTAGGACTGTTAGAAATGGTTATCTGTCAGGAGTATTCCTAAAAAGAAGTTACAATCAGAATGTCTGAACACAAGGGATGACTGAAGATTCCTCATATACTGGGGAAAAATAGCACTTGTCACGATCTACAGAAAGGAGGCCTTGTGGAGGCTGATGTTTCCTAACCTCTGGAATATCTTGGCCATGTCTGCATTAGGAAGACTTACGGTACAATATTAGTGCATCTGGAGAGCAAAGCAGCTGGTGCTGTGCACCTGATTACCCCATCCAGACATTTTGCAAGGGTTTTACCATGAAGTGACTCCAGGCTGGTGCCCTGGATTGAACTCCCATTTATTGTCTGAAAAGAGCTTGGTGCACTCCTGAAGCACATCTGTTCGCTTCCCTTCTGCTCAGAGTAATTGAGTTCACACACTCCAGGACTGACAAGCAGTGTCTTTGGTGGGGAGAACAGGAGATTTGCTCTGAAACAGATCTCTTGAATGGAAATATTATTATAGATGGACCCAGTGAATTGTTAAGAGCCATGATCAATAGAACAAGTTAGTGTGTGTATTATTTTCTCAGTGTCTTCTTCAATTATTTCCTTTTTAGGGTGTGATTACATCTCTCTGGAATTATGATGAGTAGGAGGAAACAAACTAGATCTAGATGCAAAGTCATTACATCTCTCTACTTTCCTCATTTCTTCAGCCATTTGTCAATGCCTGTCCCACTTGTTACAGTGGCAAGAAATTCAATGATTACTTTGTTCCTACACATTTAATGCAAAGAGGGAGTAAGATGGGAGAGAGAGATCCTTTTAATTCCTTACTAAGAGAAGAGCTGCAGCATTACAGCATATCTTATTAGACACTGGAGAATCTGTACCAGGCTCATCCTTATAAAATGCCCCTGCCAGTGGAAAAGCTTCAGCTGATATTTTCTCAGGCACCAAAAATCAACAAGCTATAATTAATTACTTCCATAGAAATACAGAAGTGGAGGGAGAGGAAAGAGCAAAAGTGGCATGATGTAGAAAATCACAGCAACATATAAACATATTAAGTCTTCTGGGATTAAGCAGTGTATCATCACTTTGGCCTCCAGTCAGTAATAAGTCATTAGGATTCTCCTCTCATTTACACAGATTTTACACAGCTGCCTCCTGCAGAGTCCCTCTCACAGAGACACAGATCAGAATCAAAGCTACCTAGAATCAGCTGAGACATTCATACTCTCACACCATCTCAATGATCTAAATGTAAATCTGATTTTACATTACTGCTGGCATCTTCAAGCATGATCTGAAAACACTGTAGTAAACACCACCGAAGGAGTTTCAGACTGGAACCTACTTTTCATTGCCTATTTGGTTCCAGACCAGCAATGGTTTTACAGACACAGATGATTAATTTAATTATGTGAACAAATCCTTAATGCATGACATATAAGGTAAAGGACAAAGGCCCATGCTAATGCTGACCTGGCAGAATGCATCTGCACCCATTTATAAGACATCAGAACCATTTCCAGAGCTTGGAATAGTTTTCATAGAAAGTCAGCTACTGGTGATGATTAATTTCCATGTTTTATTTTTACCAAAGTTGTTTGCATCTGTGAATACAGATGGATCCCAGTGATTTAATAACACTATCAAGAAAGTTGTTGAAATGAACAAAGTATGTCCATTAGCACCAATTAGACAAGTTACGGGCAAGTCAAAGTCTTTAAAAACTGTCAGTATAATAATTGGTAGACAGTATAATAAAGGGAGATAAATTAATATGCTCGTGACAGGAAAAATTTGGCTCCTGATTTGGAGTTGAATAAGCAATAGAATTAAAAGTAAAATATATTTGTGATATCAATCATGGGATGACCCAAGCAGTAGTAAATCTTAAAAGGCTATGAATTACATTCGATGGATGAAGATAAATTTATTCTTTCAGCTGAATATTTCATTAATGGGCTTTTTGTTTCAAGTTCTTCAGTGAAACAATTAGAGTCATAATGCACACACCACTCCCCATCTGTATTACTCTGTTCTCCACTCAAAAACCTCTTCTACATGTCACTACTTTCCCATGCAACATTACTTACACCAACATCTGGATAAGCTCATCAAGAATTCCAGTTTCTTAAACTTTCTACAGTACTCCATAGTGACAAGACAAAATAATGCAATCAGTACTGTCAAGGGCAGAGCTCCACTGTTGCCAAGGGTGGGGACATGCCTATGCCTACTACGAGAGACTGCTGGAACCCAGCAGTGACTGCAGGGAGCCAAATCCAATGCAGTTCTTTATTCTGGCATGGCACAATTGTTGGGGATTTTATTTTTTTCCCCTATCATAAAAGCAGTGCACATAAATACATGCGGGTGTTCTAAAGTCTGATTCAATCATATCTATTGAATTTCTTCAAAGTTGGACAGGGCCTTCAGCAAATTGGCTTTCTGGGTTTCTCCCACAGATTCATCTCAGAATTATCTACAAAATTATTAGCACATCAAAGACTGAAAATATCTCAGACTCTCAACAGCACTAGTGTACAAAGCTAGCAAGACTGATAGTCTTCTAGATGAAGAAGTCACAAGTGAAATGCAGTTCTAGAAGAGTAACATCCTAAAGAAAATCTAGATGATTTTTCACACCATAATCCATTGCTGAAGAAGCTAAAGCTGTCTTGGGCTATCAGACTTCAATCATCAACAGATATTAAAAATCTGCAGCTGTAAAGCTACGGCTTATCTGTGTGGTCAAACAATGTTTTACTCTTTACCTGGATATGTGTACAGAAATGTTATACAGTGGAGCTACAACCCTCAAGGCTTTACTCAGTCCTGATGACACCTTTGGCAAAACTCATACTAAATTCAGGATCTGTATTTCCCTTCACCTATTTATTGTTTTTATGCTTAGGTGCGAAGGCCTCCAAGTTTCTGCAGCCTATCCCTTTGTATTTGCTGGTAGAGGGGGAAAAGCTTATCCAGGTTAAACAATAAGGAGTTCAATCAGTGTGATGTTTCTGTTGCTTTTATTTTGGACTTCTGTTGAAATTACAGAATGATTCTGTGAGACCATGGTAGGACAATCAGCATCCTAGTGGCCTGGATATTAGATCAAAATTAGATCAAATACGACCCACTTTAGTTTAAATTCATACTATTGATTCAAATATATTAAAAGATCTTCAATGGTTTTTCTCTATTCCAGAAAGATTCAGCTTTGCTCAAGTATACCCTGCTTGTATGATTCTACGTTTGTGCTGCATCAGGTAGCACCCCTTGTATCAGTCAACATAAACCCTCTAGAGAGGCAGAGAGCTAACATAAACCCCTTATTGCATGATCTGGTTGCTTTGGCAAAGTGTTTTTGCATCCCAGAACTGCTGAGTGGTCTATCACACACCAGTTCAGCATTCAGGATCACAGAATCAGTGCCCGAGTTATAGCTCTGCATTAAGAAAAGCAGTCACAGACCAGCACTCAGACAGTCAGTTGCATCTAGGCATTCCTGCCAGCAGCATCCAAACCTGGCTCTTCTATCACTGTTGATGGCCAGCACTACAAACGCCATCTCTCCCCAAACCACCTCCCTCTGGTGTTCAACTCCCTGAGTGATTTCTTCTTCTGATTTTGCATTGGCAATCCCAAGAGACATCTTACGTGAGAAATTATACAAATGCAATATTTTTGAAAGGTTGTGAGTTATCTGAGGTGCAGAGAGCACGAGCTACACAGCTGAAAATACTGTAAATCTGTGTATCAGATCTGACATACTACCTGCTATTTGCTGAGTGCTCTTGCTCTCTGCTCATGCACATCAATTAACTCACCAGTGAAATGTGGCTGTCTTCAGAGTGATAAGGCAGCCATCCCAAACACTCTTTTGTCTCAGCTATAATTTAACAGTGTTTGTAAAAGCTGAGGCAAAGAAACAAGGAGTGAAGTTGCAGGAAGTTGAGATTGTTTCTAACCTAGTAGTGGGCTCCCACTTTAAGGCAATCTACTCCTCCAGAGTTAGATTACTGGAGTTGAAATTCGGTGGGTCATTTAACAGATCACACTTCCTATCACTTTAAATATGCTGAATGGTTGCATCAGCCAATTTTTATACTCATCTCATTGGCCATTCCTCAGGACTCTCTTTCCAGTCACCAGTAAATAAAACAAAAACTGGGGAAATAGTCAGCTCAAGCTGCCATAGTTAAGTAAGAAATACCATAAACACGTCTAAGGGAAAGTCCAGAAGTCTGAAGTACTTTATCTGCAAAACCATAGAGAGAAATTCCTATCCAGTTGCAGGTATGTGAACTACGTTTTAAACCACTTTGCTTTGTTCCTAGTATCTATTACTTATCTGAACTGTGTATCACTTTACTGATTTCCGAAAAATTAAATCTTCTTAAAGGAGCTTTTTTCAAACAGTATGACAGCAGACACATTGTTTCAATATTAAACAATATGGGAATAGTATCACTATTTTTTTAATATCAATATTAGAAGAGCCATGATCAACATCCACCGTTGTCAATTCCACTAGATGTACACAAGGTTTGGAGAAGATACCACCTGGGCTTTAACTTGTCTCAGCAAACAATTCTCAGAGTGAGGGCTCTTTCACCTCTATGCAGAGCCCTGCTACAAGTGTCAAATTGTCACTTCCTACTCCTCATGTGTACAAAATTTCCATTTCCCCTTGCACAAAGTACTGCAAATCAGAGCAATGGAAGAGTGGCTTTGTGTCAGGATAACTTGTGCTGAACAGCATTTGAACGGCCTGGGAAATGAAGATGATCATCAATATTACATGAGACAGATAAAAATTTGCCTGAGGCACCACGGTGCTCCCAGAGTGTTTGTACAATGCAGGTGGTTACTATACAAAGAGAGAAGGCTGTAAAGGATATGAGAAAGAATACCAGAAGAAATTAATATAAGTAAATAATATAAGTAAATTAATATAAGTAAATCAGTCATCTTTTAGTCTGTAGGACTCTTGGTGCTGAAGCCCTACAAAACTGAATTGACTCTTTCACTTCTGAATTTGCTCAAGGGTAATCAAGAACATACATAAATGTCCTAGTCTGCAGATATTTTGATAATTTTACTTCCCTATTCCCGTTTTTTCAAGTTTAGCATCCAACACAAATCAAATAGGTAATTTAATTGAAAAAAATGAACATCTGCCTTCTATTCACATGGAGTGACAGAGAATCCATGAAAAGAATGAACCTTCTGAAATAATACATTGCCTAAAATTTGTTTTTGCAAAACCAACTTGTGACTGATACTCTTAGTGAAATGGCCATGAGTCCTCAGTATTTTGTCACTTCATATATTCACATCCATCAGTGAAAAGGGTGGACAGAAGAATGACTACCACCATGGATCAGCAACAGTTTTCAGTCTTCCTTCTCCCCTTGTCCCATGAAGGGACAAAGCTGCAGAAAATCAGGCCTGTGGTCTTCTGTGCAGAAGAAACCAGTGCAGCTTTTCAGTAACAAAGAGTACAGATGGGCTGATTGCAGACTGCAGCACAAATGCATGCAGTCAAACATCTCAGTCTCAGCTGAGGAGAAGGCAGAAGGAAAACATGCTGAACCACGGCTTGGCTCTTTTACTCTCCTTTGCCACTCACAGGCCTACAACAGGAAGGGAGAAGCAGCATGCTTGCAGGCTACCAAGAAAACCTGGGGGCTGAAGAGCGAAGCTGGAAGCCAACTGTGCTCTTTTGCTTTCCCGTGTCCATAATTAGGCTATTTCATAGTTCCTCCTTTTCTTGCTGCCAAACTCCACTTGGAAAAGAAATGTCAGCCCACAAACTCAACCATTTGGCACGGCCTGAGGAGAAGACACCCATGACATTTTATCAGGGCCACATTCATAGGTACTGAGTCTCCCACACATACAGAGCAAGTTTCCCCTTCATATCTGCTCCTCTCTAGGTCTGTGTCTTATGCACTTCACTGAAAGGTCTCTGCCAACTGCCTGATCCTCCATGTCAGTTCCAGCTTGACAACGTCCTCAGCTGGACCTGGGATCTCTCAACCAGATACATCTGATGCTTGGCTCCACAGAGGAGTTGTGACTTGGTAGATGCCTCATAACAGTGTCCTAAGTTAAGTCATGCTAGAAGGCTTATTTTTCTGACTAATTTGAAGATCGTTCCCCCAGCCATATAAGCTCCCCCACGTGTCACATAACCTAATGTGGTAGCTAGTTTCTTCAGGTAGGAGTATTCAATGCCATTTCTGCTGTCGTTTTGCCCACTCGCAGTTCCACGTCTATATAGTTTGACCTAATTATCCCTAAGCTACTTTACAATTTGCATTTTAATTTGAATAAATCTATGCAGTATATTTATTTACTTTTTCCTGCAGTGGAGATATTGATGTGACAGAGCATGCCAGTAAATCACACCCAGTATGTCATGCTCCTTTAATTCCAAGGAGATTCCTTATTCTTTGCTGCCTATTGCCATTTCACATGTAATTTAAAAACAGCAGGCAGCAACCGAACTCTCAGATCTCATTATTACATACAAGTCCTTCCAACAAAAGGGAGCAGACTAGAGACTATTTCTTCAAGGTGATGGCCAAACATGCCAAAGTTGCTTTTGATTTATATTGCCACTGATGCTTTCCAATCACATTGCTTCTCTCCATTTGCATGCTATACTTGTTCTGCTTTATATAATGTCTCCTCTCTGTGTAAGAACACTATGACAATCTAACGGCAGCCTTTCATACTATGCAAGTTTATTTTTCAATTCTGTTTTATGCAGGCCTTCAATAATTAACAACTTCATTAATTACACCAATGAAATACAGTCCATACTGAAAATTTTAATGTATCACTCATCTTTGTAGCTAATTAAGCCTTTTGTACTGAGACAAGTAGTCATGAAATACATCACACACAGATAGGTAAACAAATATTTAGCCAAGAAAGAAATTGAAAAAAAAAAAGAAAAAAAAGTGGGATAGTACTAGAGTTATGTCCACGTTTTAAGAAAAGCCTCAGCTCAACTCTCAAATTGCTTACCTCTCCTTGCCAGATTGGGTTAACAGTGTTACATATGATCTTAGATCTTTTCTCCTGTCCATGATGAGGAAGTGCTGGGAAGATGCTATGTTTTCCAGGCTGGATGGAAATCTTCAGATAAGGATCTGGATTGAAGAACATCCCTTTCTTCAGACCAAAAGCCTGGAAATCTGAAAGAAGGTAAAGAACCTGATTATTTTTCACATTCTAGGCATCTCTTTGGGATGCTAGGAACAGTGTATAGGGAACTGGTAATATGGCAGGAATGTGAAAAAACTCACTGTGTTTATTGTGAGGCAGTGTAATGACAAATCATAATGATCTGGTGATTTAGGATTTACAAATTAGTATATAATGAAACTGCAATTTTATAGCCTGATTGTGCAGACTGATTCGGCTTCTAAATCAATATTTATGCAACTTCAAGTGATCTACTAATTTTTCTAATAAGCTGAGAACTTGCTTAGGCTGACTTTAGTGGAAGCACTACTCTAAAAAAGACATCCAGTCATCCAATCATAAAGTCATGGCATTTGGTAGACAATGGATGTCATTTTTCCTAGGTATTAATTTTACCATTCTACAAATCTTAGCTCTTACACCACTTTTCTCCTACATGAGAAGTCATTTTACATTTTTCCCACTTTAAATCATTTTCTTCCCTGCAAGGGTGAACTTCTTCTTAGGAAAACTCTTGTCTATCATGTCCAGATCTTAAGCAGGGATTTACAGCTGCAGAATTTCCAGGGAACATAATATGTGTTGTACACACAAAAAAATGTCCAGGCACTTATTTGAATATTTCCCCGTAACATTCTGAAGAAAGACACAAAGCCCACTATAACTTTATCCTGTGTAGCCAATGAAATGCAAACTAATCTGCTGGTGTATCATTAATTTTGGCTCAACAGACACAGACTGAACCCTCCAGTCTTCTCTTTTTCCAGATGCATTTCTAAGCTTTCTTTGGAACATATAAGCACTTATTCCTATTAGTGAGTTCAGTAGCTAATTTATTTTCCACCACTCTGCATGGAGATTCTCCTCTGTTTAAAGCTTTATTTCACATTGGGCTATAAGCACTGTACTGCATTCTACCCATTTTCTCTTGCTGTATAGGAGAGATAAAAAAAAAATATTAGACAAGATGGTTTTCAAAACTGCTTGGATGCATACCTAAACATTCAATTTAAAGACGCATTTTTTCTTTTAGGCAGTTTTTGAAAACATTAATTTTCATGGTCTTCTAATTCTCTTCTGATTAAAAGCCCAATTATTCCAGCAGGTTGTGGGAGATCATGAAAAACCCTCAAGGCATATATTTTGGATGAATTTGAAAATCATACATATTGCACACCATCATCAGTATTTTTTCCAGAAAATAGCTATATCAAACTCAGTTATATGCTGCCTCCTTAACATATGGTAATAGCCAACACAATAAAGCATGCAAGTTAAAAAGAATTGCTTTTCTTTCTGTTGGTTTTAATCATTTATTCCACCACACAATTCATGTTGCAGATATTTAAAAGCTGTGGGTCAGGTGGTCTTGAAACAGACTGCATTTTAAGAATCTCACTCTTGAGACATTCTCTAACAAGTAACAAATCAAAAAATAGAGAACATAATTACTAAGAGCTGATTTGAAAGTACTTTGCTGAACACATGTACTGCCATGGTCCTAGCAATGCCATCACACAAAATTATGTGCTTCAAACAGATAATGTTGGTTTTTTTCCTTTTTTTTCTGAGTGCACAATCTCTGTGTAACCAGCATGTATCTCGTCTAACAGTCCTGTTGAAATGCTGTATGGCAAACACTTTGGCTTTGGAAGTTGTACTGTTAAAAATGCATTCAAGAAATAGAAACCAAGAATGCAAAAGCAGTATGAATGACAAGGGCCAGCAGTGTATTAGTTTAGGCTGCTAAGATATGAGAGCAGAGAAAGACCTCTGGGATCTTATTTTCTTTCTCTCTGATATTTCCTCAAAATAGTCTAAAACTGAAATATTCATTGCTGTGTATGTTTCTGATTTCTTTTTCCTTCAAAGAGAGACCATGCTAATTTTGGGTACCACTGAGTAAAGAAATGATCTATTGATAGACAGAAAATATCTAGCACTCAAGTGTGTATATTTATATATCATATATCATATATCATAAAGAAAATACATTTATGATGACCTACCAGCCTCTTTCCAGTTATGGGAATTAGAGCACAGCCATGAAGATGAAGGTACTCCTAACCTCAGTTAAGAGACTAATTTTTTTATTCGGATGAGGGGAAAAAAAAGTAATTTAGCTAAGCACACAGCATGAAATTTTACTTGTGTCATTTTCTTGCTGAAATACCATAATACAACAAATTTTGTTAAAAAGTCAGTTAGAAACTTGAATTTTATTGTCCAAAGTATGAATAGGGCTAGCAGATATAGGTTTCCCAAGGAAAAATATCCCAGTTATATATCTCACCACAAATTCTCATGACTGTGAAAAACTGAAAATCAAAAATGAAAAAGCTCTTAATAAAGCTACATGGATATCTACAGATAACCAGAATTTTATTTAATTTGAAGCAAAACCTCTCTGTAGGTCCTGTAACTATCTGCTGTAACTTGTTGTGGTCAAAGGCTCGTATACTCTCTTACCACTCCTGTGCAACTACCCAGCAGAAGAATGCCAGCTATTCTGCCTGAACAAATGCAAATATTTTTCCCTATCATCTTCAGAAAAAAGGTTCAGAAGATACAAAACTTTTAAGTGAAGGTCTGAAGCTAATTGAATTTAAATCTTTGGTTGAATGAATGAATTCCAGAAGGCTGGGACATACCCTGCTGTACATTGTAGTTTTATAGTGTGTGTCTTGGAGGCACATGAGAAATGCTACAAAGATAACTCATCTATGCTTTACAAAGGTGTATTTTCACCCAGTCTCTTAAAAAAAGTTATTAATATACCATATGTCAGTCACCTATTTAGTCATAGATCACACTTTAGTGCGAAAGAGGTTATATACATCTAACAGTTTAATAATGTCAGGCCATCTCTCATGATAGATGACAGGATGAAGGAATCCAGGTAAAGACAAAGTAATTACAGACTTTCACTGACACAGACTTGCAGTAATTGTTAAGTACATGCACCCTAGTCCAGGTAGGCTCACTCCATTGGAGAAAATGTCTTGTATTAACTGCTGCCTGCTGCTGTCCCCAAGTGACTTCTGAATTTGTTCCAACTTCAGAGCTTTTTTTCCATATTTTCTGATCTCCAGGTGCCTGGATGAAACCTAAGGAAGCTTTACACTAGGTCACTTGCATGCATGTACCCTCTGTCCCCAGGTGCGCCATAGACTTCCCTGTCTGCCTTGTAACGGAGACTCTGTTCTTGTGGTAAACCAGTGTATTTATTGGAGCCAGGTGGAGATGTCATTCCAAAACCACAGCTAGAACACATCTGTATTTTACCGTGTTTGATTTTGCCTCAATACAAGTCATTAAGCTATCAAAAACTGAGGAAAGAGTCACATTTTGTCATGCTCAGCAAGGAGATTCCCTAACAGTAATGATGAGCAAAACTACCATAAAGATGTTATTTCAATTCCCTGCAGACATAACGAGGTATTTGACCAGACCCATGCTCCATGTAGGAGCATGACAGAAAAGGATGGAGAATCAGATAGATAACCATATTCTGGAGCAGTCTGTTTTCTAAATTAATTACATTTAGTCTGGTCATCAATACGTCAGAAGTAAGTTAAGGGACCTGAAAGCAGCTCTCCCCAAGGGATGACTTTGCCAATAGCTGTGAAAGAGCTTTCCTAGAAATAACTCACAAGGTTATTCTCTGCAGTTTATAGATGTGTTTCAAGAAGACTCAGTCCATCTAGTCTCTTGATGGTGCATATTCCACTTCACTGAAGCAGCCAGAGTCTACAAACCAACAGAAGGGTCAAAGAGTAGGAAGTAGCAGAGCTACTAACTTTGAGAAACTGATACTGATATTCTAAAACAGAAGGCAAATTCCTTTCAACAAATGCCAAATATTGAATATCCTTTGTGTTCCCAAGCACCATCCAAGTGATGTCAATTGAAGCCTTGCAGGTATCTATATTGACATTTATGAAAGACATTATTACCCTGAGAAATTCTATGGTTAACCCACTGAATTCACATTTTTATATTTAGCATGTTAGCCTCATGATCTCAGGATCAGGAAATGAGACAAATACCTCATAAGCCATCCAACCCCTTGAGAAAATGAAGACATCTTGAGTTAGGCCAACTTGCCCAGAATGACATTAACAGGACACTGGAAAAACCTCTATGTCACTGGCATGACCACAGTCAATTTACATTATGATCTAGCCTGAGGAATACCAAAATGGAATTTATTCTCTCTATGATCTGTTCATTAATGGCAGAAAGAAAAAAATGCAGTCATCTTACTGAGAACCTGATAGTTCATGTATCAAAGTACAATAAACCATCTTCATAATTCATCACAACAGGAGAGTTGCTAATTAGGATGTCAATGGACAGCTTCAGGATTTCCGTTCAGATTTCCTTTGTGAATTCCCAAAGAGCTATCAGCTCAAGTTCTGACATGGAAAAAATATACTTGAACAGGACTGGTATCTGGACTGACTACCAATGAGGGAAGGTAATTGCCAGGGTACTGATAATGTCAATGTTTCTTTTGTAGAGTGTTTCTTTTGCAGAACTTGGACAGATCAAGAAGAACCTATCTTAGAGGGCAGCAGTTCATCTACTGAGCTGAGCTACCTAAGATATTGGCATGGCTTCAAAAAAAAGAAACAACAAAACCCTGCTGGCTTGAGATTCAACAGGAGGAACATAGGTTCTGCCTCTCAGCCATGTGTTTTTAAAGCAATACAAACTATTTTAGTTAATATCAGTGGAACAACATTTCAATAGTAAGAGGACAGCAATATTGCATTTATTGAAATGTCAATTTGACTCATGCTGCAGTGTATGATACACATATTTATTGAAGAAAGCAAGCACGGATTCACAGAAGTATTGCATATGGTATTAGTTAGATTTCAAAAAGCAAATATTAAGGAATTTTAGAGATCAAACAGTAATGTGCAATGATAGGAAATCTTAAAATCCAACACAGCAAACCAATGCAGGGGAATTGAGGAACATACTTTGTAAAGTACAACAGATGACTGATTTGCTCAGCTACTGAATGAGATTCTGCAACTGATGGTATGCAAGAAGTTAAACAAAGTGCTTCTTTCTGCTCTTAGAAATCTACAGTCATATAGACAGACTTCACTTTTCACTTAAAATATAATGCAGGAAAAAAAGAAAAGGCTAATGTAGTTGCACAAGGAGGTATTTTATGGTCTGAGAATTAAGAAAAAGACTAAGTGGATCAGATAAACCAAAATGTTTCTGTCACAGGGCTCTCAGGCAAAGTATTAAAGACAGTGAAAAAGAGGAGAATTTTTTCTTTTGCTGTAAATACTTAAAAGAAAAACAAAAGGGTTTCTCATTTGTGTAAATGAAGTTCAGCAAAGGTATTAAGTAGAAAATATGTGTAGCAATAAATGAAAAGGTGTAGTGGAATTAATTATTCTAAAATGTCTGAAAGACAGGCTGCCTTTTAAATCACCTTCATCAAGAAGGAAAACACAGAATAATTCTGAACCACTTATGTGAACAGTTTATCACAGCAAGGGGGTGTTTTTATCACTGCAAGTGATTAACCACTGGAGTGAAGAATTATCCCTCGGTATCCTCAGATCCTGGCGACACGCCTGTCTGTGAGATATGTCTGAGCGAAACTTACACAAAGCTCACCTCCATGGAGGCAAGGTGTCCTGTGTTAAATAGGATAATGGAGTAGTTGAATTCAAAGCCTTCTGAGACCTTTCAAACTGTTAGTGTAGAGCATGGCAGTACTTGGTAGACCCAAGGTGTACCGGAGGTGGTAAAAAGCTACCTCAACACAAGATCTGATGGGTAAGAAAAAGTAATGGGATTAGTACTTACAAAGTCAGTCACTGGGATTTTAAAAAAATTGTTGGAAAATAAAGTGAACTATATATCTGCAATCTGAACAAACCTTTCATGCTAACAACTACTGTCATAATAACCCTTAGCAGACCTTATACTATTTTCAGTTGTGATTTATGCTCTAACCTTTATAAACTGATAGCTGATATTACCTGAACACCTGGTCTGAAAGCCACACAAAAACAACTAATGACATTCTCAGAGGCATGATACGTGTCTGAATGTCCATGATATATCCAGATCTTCTGGTAATTTGTTCCCCAGGAACACTTGTAAAGTGTGTAAACACATGAGATAGTAAAGCCTGGAAAAAGTTATTTGATGCAACATAGAGCTAGGAAGCATATCATGCAAACCTCATGATAACATTTTCTAAATATACCAGCCAACAAGACTGGTTTTAAGTTTTACTGCTGCTAAACCACAAACCTGCAGTGAAACAATTGGTACATCTAAATCTTGGAAAGCTCAGCACATTTTTTCCTTCTGTACTTCATGCAAGAGAGCTCTGACACTTTTCAGCCACCTTATCAGAAGTGTGACATTCACTGGTAACAGCGGAAAAGGCACATTTGAAAAGTAAATGCAAAGTGGACTGCTGAGCTTTCCTTAAAGACTTTTTTCATTCTAGCTAAATTAGACTTAAAGAATTTCTCTTGGTATTTTAAATAATGAAAGCTATAATAATACAGTCATCACAAAAATTATTAAGAAGCTTAATCATGGGAAATTATCTTCTTTGAGATCAGTGTTGCCAGTGAATCTATTAATCTGAATCAGCCTTTCATAGGACCAACTTGCAGTCTTCAAGGAAGCAAACATGAAGTAAAAAGCCATTTTAGTGACACAGTGCACACTCTCTGCTATTTCCATGCTCAAGAAGCTAGTCATCCGCTTGTGCCTTGAAGGATCATCTTACACCTTCTTCATTGTTTGACATTTTTATTCAATCCAGAAATCTTTTCTCAAAAAAGCCCTCCAGTGAAACCAGTTGGATTTTGTCCAAACAAATACTCAATAAACTACAGAAAGAATAAAACACTTTGTCAGCAGTTTTTTTAGAAGAAAACGTGTTTCAACACAGCTCATTTCAACATAGGGCTTCATTGGACTGTCTCAGCAGTAGAGAAAGCAATACAAGTCAGCTGCAATGCACTGATGTTGTTCAGCATTTCTTGGGATTTGGCATACTTTGAGATTTTTGTCTCCCATTCTAGTAACTTTTTCTTTTAACAAAATTATATGGCAGAAGGCATAGCTCCTCTCACATTCTTCAGATGACAGACTGCTTAGGACGTGATGGCTCTGTGTTGGTGCAGTGGGCTCCAGTCAAACTAATGGTCTGCCGCTTTTTTTTTAACTGCAACAAAATCAACTATAATTTGGAAACCTAACTTTTAATTGATGACTGTATAAACTAATGACTGAAGATGATAGCATACCAAAATACAGATATCGAAAGGGAAAACTGTATAATCTTAAAGGACTTGTGACAATAGAGAGGTTACTGCTGAGATAGCAGTGCAAATGGAAAGGAATCCCAGTTCCTTCTGATGCCTTTGGGAGGTCTGGCTTGATTTGCACTTCATTAACTAGTATAATAGATATAGGAATAGCAATAATTGTGCTTTGAGAGAGGCAACATTTTGTTTCTGTAGTGTTGACTAAGAAGGTAATAAATAAATCCTTGTGATGTGCTAATGTGTTAATTTCAGAAAGACTGAAATGGAGCTATTTTTATTCCATAGATTTTTGCTAAAATAATAGTCAAATAATTTTATCAAAGCCTTTTGAATACCTGGCTGTGATGATGTTGTTAATATGGATGTGATAGATATGGAGATTAATTGCTTGTGAATGACTGGAATAAGATATCCCAAATGTATTATGAGGTGTGGTCTTTATATACTTTAAATCCAGCTGTAAATTAGATACTTTAGTTTATAAAAGGGCCCACTGAGACCACATTATTTAGCAGTCTCACAAATTACTACTCTTGACACCTCTTGGCTAACTGAGCTGAAGAATCTGAGAGAATGAAAAACTATAACTGGTTCTGGGCCACCTTTTCTCCGTAAGATTATTTATGGACATTAAAAAATATTAAGTCTACTTTTTCATTTCTGTTGAGCTAAACCTGTGGTTTTATCAACTGATAGGTGGATGTCCAGTGTGCAACTTGGCAAAAGTCATGTGTTATAAATGCCCTGCCCAATGTCAGTCTGATCTGCTGTGTATCATATGCAACCTCTCATGAACCACAGTGGCTACCTAATTTGGAAAAGCACTGACATGAATGCTTACTAGAGGGAAGCTTGAAAGAAATCATATGGCCAAAACCAGTCATATAATGAGATGCTTGTTGAAGTGTAAGATTTTACAATTAAAGGCCTATGCCTGTAAAACTTTGGAACTAGGGTAACTCTTTTTACTACATGCTCAAAGAATTTTCCAAGTCAAGTCAAGCATCTTTGTCTTCCAGGAGCTAAAAAAGCATGGAAACCAACCAACAAACATAAAACTCCAAAATGAGTGCCATGCACATAACCACTCTCTTGTGACAAACTGATTTCTGTCTACAGACGTGATGTAGAGGTTGTTTTTACCAAAGCCAGATCAAATGGTTCATAGTCGTTACATGGAAAGATATTAAGGGTTTAAAACCTGCAGTGACATGCTTAGTAATGAGGATGAGCATTTTCAAGAAATGCAGAGAAGTGAGAGCAGTCTTTTGGCTCAAGAATTCTGAGAGTCACTGTTGAGTAATACAGAGAAGCTTCTGCACCACAGTGCATGGATCTGCATCAGGTCCAGACCATGACTGTGGGATGTGCTTTCCAAGGGACAGAGTACTACCACAAATCACATTTTGCTCTGTAAATAAAGCATATGCCTTTGATCTTGCTTTCCCTGACCTACATATTTAATTGTAAACAGAAAAACCTAACCGAAAACTCTACTTGAACAAGACACTTAAGCACGTAACTTTCATTGAAGGAAGAGAGCATGGCAATAATCACAGACATTTATTCTCTGTATCAGTGTCACTTCTAGAGCAACATACAAAGAATCCATGCATAGATATATAAATACATATACTTACACACGTGTACATGAAAGGTTCTAGTAACTTCTGTTACCAATTCTTTGGGCTTAAAACTATCAGCAGTGGCTTACCTGACAATGAAAAACTTATCAGTCTCCGACTTCCTTGTCCCTGGATTGAGTCTTCATTGGTGATGCTTTTAAAAATCTGCTGGAAGATAAAGAGTTATGAGAAAAAGTAGCTTCCAACAACTCTTGAACAGAGTAATTGTTTAGTAACTGTCTTCTTTACAGATTCTTAGTTTTACAACTAAGAATCAATTATATGACCAGAGATGAAAACCATGTTTTTATCTAGATAACCATTAACCATTAATGGCCTAAGTCATCCCTTCCTAGAAGCTTTTCCTTAAAAAACCAGAATGATGAAAAAATACTTCTGTAATTTAAATATAGCAGTTCTTTACCCAAAAAGGAACTACTTATTAATCACGAGATAAAAGTAGTACATAAGGATAAGGATGTAGTTATCATCTCTTGAAATAATTTCCAACTCTATAACATTTTATTACTTGTATGGAAAATCTTGTTCCAGAAAGTTTATTGCATACCTGTGAGAAAGACTGAGAGATTACTAGTACCTTGCACAAAAAAGATATTATGAATTATGCTAACAATATGCATTGAGAGTGAGCTGGGAAAAAAAATTAAAAACCCTTATATTACTCTTTGTACTCCATAATTAAGTTTTTAATGTCAGTTCAGCAAGTTTATTGGTAAGTTCCTGTTGTACAAACTAGGCCCCAAGCTGCCTTCTGGCTGTGATCAGAAGTGGGAAGCAAGGACATCTATGGGTGTCTGGGGTGTCAGGAGAAACCCACCACCAGCAGTTTTCATGTGGAGCCCCTGAGCAGGGCAAAGGAGATGCCATTGGGTGTCAGACTCCAAGTTCAGCAGGGAGGTGCTGCTATTACTGTTGCTTCCCACTGACTTTGGAGTCAAACCAAGTGCTGCTCTGCCCCCAGGAAGCAGCAGCTCCATGTCACTCTTGCCATTCAGCTTTCAGCCAAAAAAGAGAAACAGAATTTATGCAGTGAAGTTCCAATTTCTGACGGGAAACAGTAACTGAAGTCCCACTCAGCTGTGACTCATTGCTCAGTATATTAAATATTGTGTAGTCAAGCTTAACTTAGAAAACAAGCTGCTCTCTGCCCCCAGATAGTGCAAAACCTGGGCAAGTGGGTACTGCACCCCAGCTAGCAGGGATTAAACAACCCAACAGAGATGAGGCCTAGATCAAAAATATATGGGCTGAATTTAGACAACCTTATGAAATAATGGGCTCTTCCTGACCTGACTTTTAGTCATAATCATTTTGTTTCTTCCAGACTATCTAAATGGAATAAAAGGTGCTGAGTAGAGTGGGACTAAGAATAAATTCCAGTAGAAACATTCCTATTGGATCAGAGCTAATTAGTTGCAATAGCACTATTGGCCTTCTCAGCTAAGTAGGTTTTAATATATTTATTGAACCCACCACTGATTTCTGGATAGAGTCACATTTAAATCAGAATATATGTGACTATGGGAATTTTGTGAGAAGAACTCAGCAACCCTTATTAGCCAAAGTTGTGATCCCATCAAGAAACAATGACATTTCCTTGACAACATGTCATTTTCATAGAGTGTCACTGCCTGACATCACACATTATGCTTTAATGCTTACTTCTATGGTCTTTTCATGATTTTGTCCAGGATGGTAACTGGACCAACCAACCTAGATGTGTTCACATTTGCAAAATGTGCTTTCTTCTTATTCTTCAATATTTCTCTGGGTTTTTTTTCAGCTCTGCCACATATGTAATACATCTTGTCAGTATGAATTGTTCAGCTGACTACACTTTGAGCAAACTGGGGTGGATCTGATGGGATCCTGCAAACCTGTTCAAAACTTAAAAATATGTTCCTAATAAATGACCCTTCAGGGACCACATCTACAATAATGAAACTATCGAGACAGTTAGAAGAGTGTTGACGCAAATCCTGGTATAGGGAAAACATCCTTAGCATGGTCAAACCTGCACTAGCAAAGCTGGCCATTATTCAAGGGGAGTAATAACACATCCAGTCCCGTAAGTGAAACAACAACAAAATAAATTTATTTTCTCCTGGAGGGTTCTTCTGTTTTGTGAAGCAGGTGCACCCCACAGTGTCCTGTCAAGTGCTCACCATTCAGCCATGCAATCAGGGGTACTAAAAGCCAGCCCTGCTGTGCAAACGAGTTCCATCCTCAGTAGCTGACCCCTGCATAACTCTCTGAGATGCAGCACTACATCAACATGCAGCCATTTGAAGAATGCCTTGTACTTAAATATAGCAATATGAAACATTTGCTGGAGAAGCTTTTCCGATTTTCTTCCTGGCCAGGTGGATGAGCAAGGGCAGAAAGGCTGAAGGAGAGAGACTTTTGTCCTTGGGTTTGAGACCTGGGATGCATCATTAAAGACTTCTTACAACTGAACCTCCTGTGTAGCTCTACCATCACAAACCTGTGCTCTTCATCCTCCAGTGGTCTGAAGGTACTGGTTTTCCACTCTCCTCACACATACACAGCACCTTCTCACCCAGGATACAGGGCCCTAGGTATACCAGGGCACATGCCAGAGCAGGCTCAGGAGCAGGCAAACATCTTCTCTCAAAGAGTGGGAAGGGTAATAGGAAGGCCATGAAAGTGATTATATTTTAATACTGGCATTTCAAGAAGTCAGAAGGAACAGCAGGGGAGGAAGGAAGAAAGTCTCCCAACATTAAGTCTGATTTTCAGGGGAGAAAAGTCTTCCAATATTACATCTGATTTTCTGAGAATAAAAAGAGCTATTTGGAGCTGTTTTTGAATGCAATACCAGACTGTCCCCAGTAATGAGGACAAGGCTGCACTTGATGCAGAGCAGGACAAAAGAGGGTGAGTGGTCACCAGTGCTCACCAGGCCCTGTATCAACTGGGTTTCATACAACCTTGAGGCCTGGGATGGGGACAGGCACAGGTCATACTGTTCCTGCTTGCCATTTATCATGAAAAAAATCCAGACTGATTATAGTGGATGCAATATAATCACATTGGGAGTTCTGTCACTGTAAGTAAACCTTGAATTTAGTCACCAGGAGGTAAAAACCCCTCTATCTTCTCAACTGCCTCTTAAAACACAGTTAGCTGACAGACAGACAACATTCATCTCATCACTTGACATCCTATGGGCTTGAAGTCCTTCACATGAAAAGGAAAAAATGTGATTTTCCCTCAATAACTTTTGTGCTTTTTTATGCCCTTGAAGTGAGAGCTCAGTCTGGATTAGCTTAATATTTTTTAGTTTATAATGCCATTTTCGCACATTGTGCAGCCCAGCCTAATTATTTTACATATCCTGCTGATACAAAACAGAATTAATATCCTTTTAATACATACTTCTGCTATATCTAGATGTGAAGATGGGATTTCAAGCCTAGCTGAATCTATATCTAAAAACCAAAGGTTTCCTGAACTGGGTTCAAACCTCCTTTTGCTTTCCTTGAATGTAATTGGAACCAGCAGCATTGCCACTGATGGGAGTACATATATTCAAATAGCTAGATAGAAGCATCAGTACTTCCTTTAAAATAAGCTCCTGTAAACACACACTGTAAAATCTTATTCTGGTCTGCTACAGAGTTTCTGAACGTCTGAAGCATGCTGAATGATGACTACCAGAACCTGTGATGGCTGTCTGTGAAACAGGAAGGTACTTGAGGCCAGACTCAAGCCTGCTGGGACTTGCTGACCTCAGGAAAAGGTCCAGCTTTGGTAGTGCTTTTCATTTTTACAGTACAGACAAAATAAGAAGACAGAAGGAGATGACTGAAAGCTAAAAATAATCATCTTGTCCTGGAATCACTTTTCCTTTTGAGTAGTTCCTGTAAACGCTAGAAGGAAGATATGTGACCCTGAATGAGGAAGGAGGCAGGTTTCACACTAGCAAAGGGTGCCCCTGAGACTCCCTTCCTCTTTAGCCATGGTATGTGCTATGCAAAAAAAATTCTTGAGAAATCCCGGAGTATTACAGTCCATCAGTTCTTGCTGAGGCAAAATTCCAGGCGCATCACTAAAAGTTGTCTAAGCAGAAAGCCAGAAACAGAGAGTCTCACAACTAATGAAAAATATCTCCTAAAATACCTTCTCCTTCACTAATCTACATAAATATGTGGAAAAGTAACAAGGACAACACTCTTGCTCCTGAAAATAAAGTGGCTTACAGGGCACACTTAGGGTGCCCCTATTCAGCCTCCCTATTGCTCTAGGTTATGGTGAGGCAAATGCTTTTGGACACAGGTATGGTGTGAATACAGGTCTGGAAGAAACTAATTGTTGTAACTGTGTTTACCTGGTGCTGTACAAGAAAATTTGCTTTTAGACACCAGAGTGACCAGTAATAGTGCAGCATGCTGGCAAAACTTCTTTTGCAGCATTAAATTCCTTTTAGCATGTTTGTCTATTGTGCAGCCCAACTTAACTATTCTTAAAGTCCTGCTGATACAAAAAAGGATAAATAGGATTTTATTACATACATTTATCACGGCTACACATGCACAGCTGACAAATACAAGCACTTACCCCTTTTCCCACACACAGAGCAGGAAAACACTGTTATGTCATAGTGTTCTATTGCGCACTTCCTCTCTATAAGGAATAGGATTTCTGTCCTCTGCCAGAAGGAAGAGGACATTTTTGGCCACTGCTCTCACACAAAGCGATTCAACAACGCTAAGTGAATTTTATTTTCCCATAAGAGGAAGAAATACCAAGATTAAGTAACCTTACTGTTCACTGATAGCCAAAGCACTACTGTATCAGTAGCTTGTGCTGCAAAAGAATGGCAACATTTAACTGATATAAATTACCTCACATAAGCCAGTATTTTTTCCATTTAAACAGAGGAAATTGCAGTGGTATCAAAATCAGTGCTGCACTACCTGTTTGCTTTCATTGACTTTATATCATGGTGAGCATCATGGCCATGACCTAATGCTCAGTATAATCAAGTTCCAATTTTACAAGATGCTGATTAAAACCTAGAATATTTTACACGGACAGCACAGATTGTAACTGGAGTAATACCTAATGCAGATTAAACAGTCAGGTACTGTAAACTGACAAAGCTCTAGCCTGGGCAATACTATCTATTCACAAGATTTTTTCTTTAAAAAAGTAGATCTAAGAACATATCAAAGTATTCAGAAGGGCTCAGACTTCCAGGCAATACTATCCAGACCTATAATCAAGATGGAAGTCTACAATGAAAGAAGACTGGAGACACTTATGTGAAGCAGTAAAATATTTTCTGTTTGTACACACTGGCTCTGAGAATCAAAAGCAGTAGATTAGAACATTGCAAAAAGGGAAGGCTGTAACCTGTGCTTGATTCAAAATCAACGTAAGCCCAAACCGTGCATCAGCAAACAGAAAAGATATTGCTAGATGTGTCAGAGCTAAAAATGTGGTGTTGCAGTGCAAAAGACAGGCTGTCCAGTCACTGCCTGTACTATGCTTGCTTCAAGCTCCAGTTCTCTGTTCTCCGCTTTTCAAGACCACTGAACTTGCCAGCAGATTTAAAGCAAAATAAGTAAGGTTAACGGCCTTGCTGATTTCTGTTTAAACCAGCTTGGAGCTATTGTTTTAATAGATCAGTGTGTACATGGCACAGGAGGCCAGAACAGTCCTCAAAAATTTATTCTCCCCTAACCTATTTCTGTTGGCTTTTACTGTTGCACTCTTAACTTCACTGAACACTTAACATTGGGGCAACTCTCCAGAACAAGTGGAAAAATTGCTTACATTTTCTACAGCTTAGCAATGAAGCATCTTATCACAGTAAGGGAATATCAGACATCATCCCAAGTTCACACTTCATATTCTGCCGTCTTCTTTAGAGAGGGAATTCCTCAGTAGATCTGCAAATGGGTGAATATTCCCATTTCCTCCCAGGTGCTGAATTTAAAAATAAACTATTTTGTAAAAAAAATTGACTAGGCAAACATGGACTGAGTTAAGTGCCTCCTTTCACTCCATTGCTTGGCTTCTTCAGTGAAGAAGCTGCTCTGGTATGCAAGGGGTGAATTCTGAAAGGATCAAATGCGGATCTGAGCTCCCTGACTGCCACTGACAGAATTATGTCTATAATCCCAGGCACCACTTTGGAAATCTACCCCTAATTAGTGGCAGTGCTTCAGCTGCAACCCCCACTCTGCTAACAGAATTATCCAGCCCTTGAATGCAATATATTCCACTTATCCTGTTAGCTTGTTAAGCCATTGTGCTGGCACCGTGGTATTTTTCTATCAGGTGCTTCCAAACAGCTGCCAGCTTCTCCGGCAGCAGCCTAATGCCTGCTGGGCACTCTGCTGCCGGCTCATGTCCCTGCAGGACTGTGACCACACACACACCAGAGGCTTCCCCATGTGCCATGGCCAGCAGCATGTCAGCCTTGTAATACACCACCTTCTCAACATCATTCCTTAATTAAGTAGAGAATTTGCCTTTTGTGGGCATATGACACTTGCCCTCTCTCTGTAGAAAACACCTTTTTCCCTATCTTGCAGCAGTGTTTATTGATTACTTCATTTATTCCCAGGAGACAAAAGCTTTTCATTCCAAAGATTCGTGTCCTAGAAACCCCCTAAATAGGCAGCAAGAAAGTGAGTAAACTTTATCTTTTCCCCATGAAAAATGTTATGAATTCTTTCACCAGATTCTAGATAATAAACTGTATCAGCCAAACTAAAATACTGGGAAAAACCTGCTGCTTAGTATCATCGGTGAAGTTCTCTAGAAGGCAACTATCAAAAGGCTTATGACAAGACGACATGCAGTGAGAGTACATACCAAGTATATGGAGGTTTCCATGTTGGCATGAAGCTATTTCATATTCCCCAACCAATCCTATGTGTGTAGATTCCTATTTCAGCATAACCAGAATCTCAAATAAGGATGTTAGAAGCAAACACTTCCTATTAAAACAAAATCAAGGTCTGAGGCAATAAATCAGTATCTCCCACAGAGTCCAATATCTTTTTCTTCCAAAAATGTATTAAATTCAGCTTTTTAATTGTTTCAACAGCTCTGCCTAATAAACTTCAGTTATCCTTTGGCAGCAGAGGAAAAGTTTTGATAAGAGATTCTGATCTTCCTTCACTCTTTGAAAATTTATTTCAATTTTCTGGGTTGATGGCTGGACTACATTTAAACAGCAGATATTTTACTTATACCTATCAAACTTATGGGAGGATTATTTTCTGCAGCATATCCTACCAACTGCCCCCACACTGGCTCTGAGGCTGCATGCTATTTGATGCCAACGGCCCTGTGAGACCTAAGAAGTCTATCAGCAAGGTTAAAATGGTCCAAAGCATGACAGTAGTTTACAGCCCCAGTGTTCAACACAAACTCTGGTTTAGTTATCAGGGAAGGTGGCTCCTTGTGGTTGCTATACAGCTTTGTGTTTCCCACTGTTACCACCATCCATTAAAAAAACCTCTAAGAAAATCTGGGGTTATGATCAGATTTACACCAGGCAGCTGCCTAATGCAGAACAGGATTTGCCTTGTAAACCTGACAGGTCCATACATAGAGTATTAATGTGCTTAACCACTCTGGTAGCAAGAACTGCTTGTAAATATTATCTCCTCTGGAACAGCTAAGCAATATACTGCAAGCCACTGAAATAACTGGGAGGTTTGCCACTGACAGATGAAGAGGCCTATTGGACAGTGACTGGATCATGTAATTCTGCATAAAAGTTGCCCCCCAGACTTCAAACTTTTCATGAAAACACTTTGTTTGCAGGGAGAATTAAAAAATTGCTGCCAACACCTTTTCTCTCTGCCTACGAAATGACCAGAGTCACCAAAACATAGGGCACATATAGTGAAAATACATTCACAATGTCTTTGGAAGGCAGGAAACTATTAGACAACAGCTGCCTTCACTATAGCTTCAGAAACTCCTCACTCTTCTAACATAGTTTGGATGGGATGAGTGCACAGATGAGTAATGCTGACACGTGTGGGAGAGAAGCCTATCTTTCAGCTAAGCTGTGTTTGAAGAAGGGCTCAGAGCATTAGTCATGCTGTCAAAGCGTCTGGACAAGGGAACCGAGTCAATGACCCTTTGCGCCATAAAAGAAGCAGCCAGGCAGCGAACAATGCCCATTCTTCTAAATGAATGCCTCAAATATCAGTTGAACTATGAATACCATTTTTTCCAGAAGTGAGTTACAACACTTTACTTTCAACGTTGGGTCCTACTTTGGGCAGAAGTGAGGCGACTGCAGATTTATAGTCTGAATTTAAAAGTTGAGAAATATCTCTGCTACTTCAGATGTCCCTCAATCCCCAAATCCCTGAATTACTAATAAAACATTGCACTACACAGACCATTTTTCTAGTTACAATGCCACAGAAAGACTAAAGCTAAGAAGAAAAAAAAAATTCTGTATCTAAAGTCTATTAGTTAATTCAGCCTCATTCACACTCAGTGTTTCTCCTATGTATCTTTTAGCAGATCCATCAGACTCAGCAGAAACTGCTTATCTCAGCTTACTAAAACCATGAGTTTGTTTTTTTCTTTCTTTGCTTGTTTAGTTATTTGTCTGGTTTTGTGGTTGTTTTACTTTAATTTTTTCTATTTAAAAATAGGCTTTGTTTTCCAACTGTTTTCTGCTATCTACAGCACTTGACATTTTGTTTTTCTTAGGTTGCTGCTTTCTGGAACAGCAGGCTTTAAAGAGCCAACAGCCTTCTCCAGTGAAGGTGGCTTGTGGGAATACTAATTGTAATCAAACTGCCATAGAATAACCAAGGCTGAAAGAGATCTCATGAAGTCATCTGACCCTTCAGTCAAAGCAGGTCCAACTTAGAGGAGGCTACTCAGGGCCCTATCCAGTTCACCTTTGAGTAGCTCCAGGGATGGAGATCCCACAAGCTCTCTGGGCAACCCATTCTAATGTTTGACTACTGTCTTGAGAAAAGAGATATTCCTGAAATCTAATCAGAATTTCTCTTGTTGCAACTTGTGTCCATGACCTGCTGTCATTTCAACATGTGCTGTGAGTAGAGTCTGCCTCCTTCTTCCCTACAATATCCCATTAGGTAGTTGGAGGTATCAGTAACATTCTTTCCCTTAAGACTGAATAAATAAATCCAGCTCTAATCTCTGCTACTCCTCATATGTGAAGTCCAGTCTGAAGGGTGAAGAAAACAGAGGCCAGACTCATCCTGCAAATGACCATGGCAGGGCTCTACAGCAAACCTGAGGTATGGCACGGACTTATGAGGAGAAGCAACTTTTACAAAATCTGATCTCCAGTAACAGATTAATTCATTACAGCAATTTGGTCACCACCAAAAGCCTTGTGAAGGATTTCACCTGGTGCATATCGGATGCAAGACTTCTGAACGTAAAGTCATTAAATACAACAGGAGGGGAAAATGGTGTCAAATACAGGAGTGCTGGCACTTCAGAGAGATAATTAACTACAGCAGACCTACAAGCTAAGCCTGGCATAGCCATAGCTCAGCCCCACAGCAAAGGAAGAGATGTCTCACATGCCTGGGTGCTCTCACCAGCTCTGACCACCCCACTGTGAGGCTCACAGAGTTACCAGCTACCTGTCTGAGAAGCAGCCAAGTGGTCCTAAAGGCTGGTTGTGCTCAGAGCTCAGCATGCTTTTCAGGCACTCTAAATCTCTCCTAATCCAGAAGCTCTTCAAGACCTTGAAAGGAAGAAGCCAAAATAAAGAGAAAGAAATTTACTAGAAAAAGAAAAAGTGGAACCAGAAAAGAGGAAAAAAGGCAAAGGTCTATAAAAGAAAAGTGGAAAACAAAGGAAAAAGCAGTAGAGGACGCAACAAGGAAAGCAAGCAATTCATTTCTAAAATTCCAGATCTTTACAGCTTAAAAAAATTCCCAGCTTTCAGATACATCTCAAAACACCCAAGCAAAACACCAGAAAAATCCCAATACTCCAACAGTGATTGCTACAGCTTTGTTAGAACTCAAACCTGACACCAGCTTTCAAATATGCCTATGATAAAGGTAAGTAAGATCCTTCGGGGAAAAATAAGAGAAATAAATAGGCTGCTTTAAAAACCGGGGTTTCCTGACAACAGTGGCACCTCCAGACTTTTCTGGTATTACGTTTTAAATCTTCCAACGTAGCTGAATCAGCTGTATGGTATCAGCCCTTGGTTCCCCTCAAACACTTCACCTCTGGAATCACAGTCCTAGTACAATTGCAGTCTGCCAGGCGAAAGTCACAAATGTGTTGGTACCTGAGATATAGTCCATTGTGCATTTTGTGAACTGAAGTTTTACCATTAGCCAGGGTAAGTCAGGTATTATGAGTGGTGCTGGTGGTCCTTTGCTAAGAATATCAACATCTGGTCTAATTAGCGTGGCTTATACTTACGTTCACCATGAATTCCTACCACAGAACCATAAGGGCAAAAGCTGCCTCAATGTAAATAAAAATCAGACTTGTTGAGTTAAAAAGGGATGCGTGTGAGAACAATTTAGTTGCTTTCAATCAGACTCTACACATGTAAGAATTTAAGCCTCCTTTTAAAGTGGAGATACTGAGTGGGGAGGTGCTGCATGCTTTCAGTACAGATGGAAACAAGCTTGCCCGAGAACTCAGCTAGCCAGCCAGGAAAAAAAGACACAGATATTTAATGAAAATGGAAAATGTTTCTCAAGAGATTCAAGGATTAAAAATTAACAAAAGGGTTCACAATTCTATTAAAAAAATATTCTTATGCACATCTGCTGGTACATAAAATACTGACGTACATCGATTTCCCCACTTGTAAGAAAGCCTGGGAACAAAAGAAATCCAAGTAATAGTTATAAGAAAAAATGATTTAGAAAAGTGTGCAATATTATATAGCTTTATTCCATCAACAAAACTATGTTAAGGGAACATGATTATCCTGTCAAGCTTCAAGAAATCAGGAAATGGAAACCTAAAAGATAACTATAGCATATGAAGCATAAAGTCTGCCTCTCGATATATAAATTTTAATGCTTCTTTCTTTTTTTAGCTGTCTCCCATTATAACTTTTTCCCAATGAAACATTATAAATGTATTTTTGGATCACCTAGGTTTTGTGCGAAGTTAAGTACAGGCAATCCAAGGTACACTCAACATACAGATAAAACAAAGGATGGCATGATCATGATAGGGCTTGCATGCATGTGCACATGGACATGCACACAACAACAAAATCGATGCAGACTAAACTCATAGGGCAGATACCTGCAGACACTGATGAGTGTTGGGATGTTTAAAAACCTACTGGCGTTCAGTCACCACCTGCTCCTCTCTATCGCCTACTTAGGGCGTTTCTACTCAAATAACCTCCAAGCATGCATTGCAAAACTACAATAATGTTCTTCTCTTCCCAGATTTTTCTCCCAGCCCCTCTTCTTTCCAGGACTAAGGAAAGCAGACAAGAAAACCAAAGAGAGAGATTTCACAAAAATTAAGTTATTTTTCTCCATTTCTCTGGCTGCTAGAAAATTCTTGGTTACTGATAATCTAATCAGGACTAAATTGCTGGCATCTATTAGCTGTAGTAGATATGAAACTTCACTGCAGAGCTACACACAAGTTTAGAGCAGGCTACAGATCCAGCTTGAACAAATTTTATTACCTCCTTCTTTCCCTCTGCATGTCTAGCTGTTTGTCTGGTTGCTGCTCTGAGGTAAAGAAATCCATGCAGTGCTCGAAAACAGGCATATTGTTAAATGACAGCTGCTGAAATTTGCTGAAAATTGCTGGGTGAGAGCCTCGGCACACATCTGCCCACCTCGGCGTAAGTTCATACCTTGGCTTGTATTCAGATATATGTGATACAGATGTTTGAACACAAGAAGGGGTCTTGTATTTATCTCCCTGCTTTCCTCCCACTGTGCCAGCTTTCCAGCTGGCCAAAGGGAACACAGCATCCTTTAGTTTAGGAATACGTGATTCCACTAAAATCTGTGTTATTTTTGTGCGTGGTTTAAAAACATTATAATCTGTACACCTACCCAAGAATTTATCAGTGTTCTCAAATATGCATCAAAGCTTTGTAAAATTTTACTTTGCTTTTGCACAGCAAATTCACCACTTACATATTCAGATAATTTCTTATCTGTGTGTCCTAAACATTTCCCTCCCATCTAAAAACCTGCAGGCTACAGCTCTGACTGCAACACAGAGCACAGGCATCTTGATCAGTGCATCAGAAGACCTCAGACAGAAACAACAGCTAAGTCCCCATGCTCTTTTTGGAAAGAAAACAAAGAAAAACACAACCGAAACTACCACCAAAACCAATTTCACTCAACTTTGCATTATAGTCCAAAGCAGCCGTCCACAGTGACATGCCTTACAGCAAAGTAAGAAATATAAAACAAGCACACAAAGAAACACAATGCAAATAACTTGTATCTAGCCTGTATTTGTGCAGTAGCTCACTCAGGCTTTGAGAGAAAGAACTGAATAGGCAGAATCCACTCTATTACATCAGTGGATCTGGATTTCAGGTTACCATAATCTACACCAATAGATTCAAAACTCATTAGCTACACCTTTGTTATAATCTCTCCCTGCAAATTAGCCTTCCTCTTCCCTTTTCACTTGGCAGTGTGTTTGAGACCCAGCAGTAGATACTGTTAAACAAAAGACCATCTTCAAGAAATAAGATGAGCCTCTGACATCCTAACATTGTTTTACAAACATCACAGCTACTTTAAAAATAAAGCCATAAGACAGTAATTCCACCGTATTTACAAAGTTTTCCTGATGTCCTACTTTTGTATTGTTACAGAAGTATCATAAGAATTTCACAAAACAAGTTCCTTCACTGTCCCAGCTCCATCTACTTATTTTGCCTCATTCATTGCAGGCTTTTAAAGAGCCATTTGGGATTTTATTCATTGTTTTGGATAAGCAGTGAGTTCAGGTTTTTCCCTGTACACCTTTTAAAATTTATTCAACATCTTAAGAAGGCTTATCCACACAAACAGTTGTCTCTCAGCTAATATTTGCATTCCTTCTTCAACATGAGTAATTTCTTCTTTGTTCTAAACTAATCAGCATGGCTTAGTACGCCAGTTTTCCTGAATGGACATGTCAGTCAGAAACCTGACCACTGCGCCTTCCAGCATAGCTAATACTTACTATAAAGTCTTCTGCTTTGTCTCATCAGGTAATAGGAATTAATAGCAGATAAAAGTCTATCATAACTTTCATTTGAGAATTTGTAACCCTTTTGGAAAACATTGATTCTTAGCACATACCCAAGAAGTAAAACATTGCCACCCACATCTGAGGTAAAATATAAAGCTGACCAACAGCAGTGCTGTATAAAAAAGGCTATATAAAAAAAGGGCAAAACTACCTTGAAATTGCAAGTACTAAAGATGGATCATCATTAAGAAATTAGAATCTGAACAATTAAAATTCATACATTAAGTCAGACAGTCTTGAAAAAGTGACAGCATGATTTTAATAATAACCAGAACACGGGCTTCTTGTCTTGATGAAAGTGCAATGTCCTCCTAGAAACATGACTGGAAATGACTTCCTGGGTGTCCTGGTTTCAGCTGGATAGAGTTAACTTCTCAGTAGCTGTTAAGAGTGCTGTATTTTGGATTCAGAATGATAATGGTATTGCTAACACACTGTTTTGGCTTTTGCTAAGTTGTGTTTATCCCAAGTCAAGGACTTTTCTTTCCTTGTCTCATGCTGTTATAGTGAGGAGGATCACAAAAGAAACTGTGAGGGAGCATAAGTGAGACAGGTGACCTGAACTGTCCAAAGAAATCCAAGAGATTACCATGGAATATCATGTCTAGTATATAAATTGGGGGGAGTTAGCTAGTAGGAAAGTGGATCTGGGTTTGGAAAGGGTGGTCTGGCATCAGTCAGCGGGAGGTGAGCAGTTGTACTGTGCGTCACTTGTTTTTCCCTTGATTATTATTATTAGTATTACAATAATAATAATAATTATTATTATTTACCATTATTAGTGTATTTTAATTTATTTTTCAGTTATTAAAATGTTCTTATCTCAACATACAGGTTTAACTTTGATTCTCCTCCGCATTCTGTTGGGGTGGATGGGGAGAGAGGCAGGGTTAAGCGAGTGACTGCATGATGCTTTATTTCCAACTGGGCTTAAACCAGACACTGGGTCATGGGGGCCAATAGATACAGCAATTGGTGTATCTCATCCCAGCTGATCCAGATTTCTTACCTAATTAACACAATTCCTGCTTCAAAAGTCTTCTACCCTAAAAGGCAGAAGTACCTCTCAAGCCTTTGATACTGTGTCCCAAGGCATTCTCCTGGAGAAGCTGGCAGCCTATGGCTTGGACAGGTGCACTCTACGCTGCGTTAAAAAGTGGCTGGGTGGCCAGGCTCAGAGAGTGGTGGTGAATGGAGCCACATCCAGTTGCTGCCTGGTCACTAGTGGGGTTATTGGGGCACGTCCAGTTTAATATCTTTATTGACAATCTGGACAAGGGGATTGAGTGCACCCTTAGTTTGGAGATGACATTAAGTTAGGTGGAAGAGTTGATCTGCTGGAGGGTAGAAAGGCTCTGCAGAGGGATCTGGACAGGCTGGATTAATGGGCTGAGGCCGATTGTAAGAGCTTCAACTCATCAAAGGAATGTGTGTTACAGCTGGTCACAACAACCTCATGCAGAGCTACAGGCAGGGGGCAGAGTGGCTGCAAAGCTGCCTGGCAGAAGAGGACCTGGGGGTGCTCATCAACAGCAGTGGAACATGAGCCACTGTGTGCCCAGGTGAACAAGTAGGCCAATGGCATCCTGGCCTGTATCAGCAATAGTGTGGCCAGAAGGACCAGGGCAGTGATTGTCCCTCTCTGTTGGGCTCTGGAGAGGATGCACATCAAGTCCTGTGTTCAGTTCTGGGCCCCTCACTTAAAGTAAGATATTGATGTGCTGGAGCGTGTCCAGAGAAGAGCAGCAAAGCCAGTGAATGGTCTGGAGGGTAAGTCATCTAGGAGCAGTGGAAGCAGGTGGGGTTATTTAGCCTGGAGAAAAGGAGGCTCAGGGTTGCTCTCTATAACTCCCTGAAAGGAGGTTGTGGCAAATGGGGCGCAGCCTCAAGATGCAGCAGGGGAGGTTCAGGTCAGACATCAGAAGAATTTCTTCAAGGAAAGCCTTGTCAAGCATTGGAATGGGCTGCCCAGGGAGGTGGTGGAATCGCCATCCCTGAAGGTGTTAAACAACTGTACTTGGCACTTAGTGCTATGATCTAGTTGACAAGGTGATCAGTCAGAGGTTGGAGTCGATGATCTTGGAGGTCTTTTCCAACCTAAACAATCCTATGATTCTATTCTATGATTCTTTACCTCAATTACAATTCTACACAAAACCATGAGGTTGTTACTCACACTCAGAATTTCCCCTCCCTATATTTCTATATAAACACACCACAATCTTCAACTCATGAATAGCAGAGATTATAAAAAATTCTGAAAATGTCTGCTTATGCCTCCAACAAGAATTTAATTTTGTATTCAAAATTGTGCAAGAGAAGATGCAGATCAGAATCCTGTGTCACCCACCTGATGCATATGCTTCTAAAGTACCTTAGAAGAACTTCAGTAAAAGGAAACATGGTAAAGCTGTAAGCAGTGCTAACTGATACAGAGATGGGAGAGATCAAGAGCTTCTTATCTCCATCTTTGCTAATGTGTTGGTTTGAAAACAAACCAGTGGGAGATCACAAGTCAAGATTGAAATTAAAAATAAGTGAAATAATACAAGGAAAAAGCACTGACAAAGTCAGATACAACCTAACACCCTGTTAGGGTGGTAGTAGCAGTCCAACTGAAGTAGTCCAGTTGAAGCGGTGATCCTGTGAAGGTCTGGTCTCCAGCTGAAGATCCAGTGGTAGCTCTCGTCCTCTGGGAACCCAGTACACAGGGCTAGCTCAGGCAGTTCCAAGGCCAGGTTATATCCAGGTGGGAACACCTGGCTCCTCCCTCCTGGGCAGAGCATCCCACAATGGGATGAGATAAGTCCATGAGTCACACTGTGGGTCCCTGATGGCCCATTGCCTGTCATCCGGAGTGGGTCATTAGCAGGTGATAGCAGCTAACAGCCCACAGCTGGTGGTAATAGAATACTTAACCACATCTATATTGCAACCTAGGACACTAATCCTGGAACATGGCAGAAGACAACAAAATGGAACAAAAGTAAATGCAAAAATTGAGGAAAGCAAAAGTGGTTTTTCTACTTTGAAGGCCTAATTAAAGGGAAAAATTTGACCTTGTGGGGACACAGAAAGCTTACAGTTGACAAGCTCAAAATTATTTCCCTGCTGCAATGACTCGCAGTCATCAAGTCTCCTACTTACAATAGGGACACAAGTTTTTCCAACAGCTGCCTCTCTATGTGGATCCAGTGCACAAAAGGAAAGGACAGCTAATGAAAACATTAGGGCAAGTCATGATGTGGATAAGCAGTCCTGGAAAGAAAATGGAACACAAAACACCACGCTCTGGTCTTTTTCTCTTTATGTCCCATCACGCAGTACTCCAACCGTACCAAATTTAAACTAGAGGATTTCATGCCCATGCACTGAAGTATTCTTTTAACTTCCATGGTCTCAGGAGTTGGACTAGCTGGATACTGGATTCACCCTGGTGACATTCCTGTTCCTTTTTTTCCCTGAGTGAAAAGTGCATTTTTTAAAAATTAAGATTGTGCCAAGTATAAATAGTGTTTTCACTAAATAACAGTCAAACACACACAAAAAATGGGTAGAACACAATGTTCTCTTTTTTAATTCATTAGCAAGCCTCTAGTGCATGCAGCAAGATTTAAATCAATGTACAAAATTGGCGATAACAAATCAAACTGGCAAATGCAGGGGGAAAGGTGGAAATAATATATTTTGTAAAGCAGTATCAAAGCAAATCTTTTTTGCACCTTCTGAACTGAAACATGCTGGAAAGCTGTGTCATGTAATCTAAACTACCCCTGGTAATTAATCTGGTGCTCACCCACAATCAGATTCATGTCCTATCACAGCAAGTAACTCCTAGAAGGGAGGAAGCAGGAGGGCTTCATTCAGCAGTCTATCACATTCAGCTCTGAAATACTCCACAGGTCTAAATACTTCTTTCATTCTCCGTTCAAAAATGAAAATACCTGCCCTCACTGTGCCCCACTGTGTAATGTCAGGAACTGCACTGTTTTTCATTAATCTGACCAGATGCAGGAGGGAGTATCTAAGAATGTAAAGGGCCAAAGTAAGGATGATTATACCAGTGCAGAGTGCTGAACAGATGCTGATCTCTCCAAAATTTACTAAACCACAGAAGGGAGCAATATGATGTGCAGATATTACCGTGGCTATTATGTGACTGTAACAAGAGACATTCCCAAAGCAAGTAGCTGGGAAATACCAGACACTTATTGAACCCATTAACAAATAAATGGCTTGTGTAATGACCTTCTTGGTGTTGCTGAAATAAAATCATTCCAGTTCCCATCTGTCATACTTGTTATTTCTTCACTTCAACTGTGTGCTGTATTGCAACTCTGCTAATTAAGCCATTCTAAATCTACATTTATAAGTTCATACAGGATCAGATGCCCAGCAAGGTTAAATTTGACCCAAGTGTTGTCTTTGAAAAAACAGGTACAAAAAAACTAGGGCTACAGGGAGAAGCCCAAAATTAGCACAACTGAGCCGCAAAGTGAAGACAAGGCTGTGGCCAGTGATACTTAGGGATGGTTCTGCAGTTCCACAATCAGTGTTGCTTAATTAGAGTCCACGAGACGGCAAGAAATGGACAACAGTTTAAAGGAACCTGCAAATGGTAACATTAACACTGGTTTTTGTTCTGTCCTACTCTGCTTTAAATCTGCAGAACTGCACATTTGGTCTGCCACAACAGGAAAATGTCTGATAGATGAACATTTACAGAATCATTTTACTTAATAATTTAAAAAATGCCAGCTTTTTCTTATGTCACATCTTTCCTGTTTAAGTCCATTGCACCTATGCCTACAGCAATGCATCACATGTGAAGCTACTAGGAATTTAAGCATGCCTGCACTGGTAAAAGAGGACTAAAGACGACAGTGTCAGGCCCTCCACAACTTCCACTTCAGATCATTTCACTCTTCAGCACACTGAACAGGACACCTGTCCCAGCCACCTTGCCTGTATAGGCACACAGCCTTTCCCTGCTTCAAGTGGCTGGTACCCTGCCAGGGATGCATTTGATATTTAGGCTTAGTTATTCCACGTTCTCATATACTACCTGGATTCACCACAGGATGCAAAAGGGCACGGGCTGTCAGTGCATCAGCAATATGTGCAGAGTTGCTGCTTGACACAGCACTCCTTGCTGGCTGTTCCAAGGCAGCACGGCCAGCACATCCCTGCTCATCCCTGAGCTCATCCCTGCTCGCCCGCTGCCTAGCACCCCACACACACCATGCAAGAGGCTCTTTCCCCTTCTCTTCTAGATGTGTACTTCTTGAAGATACATGTGAAATATGCAGGTGGATTTGGGCAGAAAAAACACTGAGGAGTATTTTGGGAGCGTTTGTTGCATAAAGTGTTTTCCAATCCATTCTGATTTTTGATGCCAAGCCTAACTTTAGATACTTGTATTTGGAATTCCATTATGATGATCAAATACACTATGCACCTTCGTCTTTCATACAGATGGATCAGGAAATTATTAAGACTGCAAAATTAAATAACATTTAAATATGCAAATAGCTGTGTGCTGGAAAGAAGAGACATTCTGCCTGGGATCGAACAATAAAAATGCACATAACCACATATTGAGAGTTGCAGGCTGCTGCTCAGGGAATCAATGTTCACAAAGAAAATTGTTTGTACCTCCCCTGCTCAATTTGTGCTTGTTAGATAGTAAGTTATGAACACTTATCTCTCAAAAAGGGTGTAAATATATGAATAGAGGTAATAGGAGTTTCAACCACACCAAGCTGAAAAGTTGATAACAAGACCGAGAAAAAAGCCACCAGGAGCATGGACCTGGATAATTTCTTAGTGTAGCCACTGACATCTCTGAAATCTGTCATAATGAAAATGCAAGTGACCTAACATGCCAGTTCTACTCTGTTTTGAAAGACACTGACAATTTAAAAGAAAATAATTAAACATTTCCAGTAAAGTCGGTGGGGTTTCAGCACATGCTCCACAACCTTTACTAAATCAGAACAGTAAAAGTAAGTCTTATTGGACTGCATTCAAAAGAGACCTTCATTAAAAATGAGTTTTCTTAGTATTTGAAGAAAATCTCAACCATCCCTATTTAAACTGAGAGTAGGGGAAATAAAAGGAAGAAAAAGGTTATTATTTATAACACAGTGACTATAGTTATGCTGCAGTCAGAGGACCAATTACATCCTGGTTATGCTTTCCAATGCCACTAATTCATATAAATGAAGTGCTCGCTACATGACAGAGTAATTGCAGTGTAAATACAATAGTCTTTATATAACTGGATACTGAAAAAGAGCCTGTGTTACTGAGGTGGCAATAAGAATTAATTTGGACGTGTCATTAACCTTCAAATTCTTTGAATCAGTGATAATTAGGATATAGAAAAGCATAACCAAAAATGTAATGACATTGAACTAAGGGCTCAACTGTGCAAGTATTAAGAGGCTGCTCATGGGAGTAAGTATGTTTGAACATGAACTGAGTATGACCAAATCAGGCTGTAAAACACTACTGTGGGTTTATAATGGAAATGAAAAAGAAAAAAATTAATGACATTTTTCAGATTTTCATGATCCAGCAGAAGTATGCTGCGGGTTGTTCTGATACCAAAAATCATTCCTTTATATTATGTAGCTAGTGTGGTCAAATTCTGCCAGGAAACTCACCCTTCCGTTAGCTGTAGCTGCTGAAATGCCTGGTGTATCCACTCTCTTGAACATTTCAAAGCAAGTATACAAGGAGTGCAGGCAGGGCTTTGTAACATCAAAGCCCTAGTGCTTCCTATCCATTCAAAATCTTTGTCAATTCCCTTCTAAGAGGTATTACTAAACTTCTCTGATCAGCTTCTGTGAGCTATGTCACCTTCCTAACTCCAGACACCACAATGTTTTTTTGTACACAAAGACAAAATTGCCCCTTCAATGCCTACGGAAAACCAAGGACATACAGACCTGTCTGTTCAAATGCTGAAGCAACTCCCCAGTCATTGTAGTAATTTCTTTGAATTCAAAGACTCATGTCTTCATGTTATACCACTCATGATGTCAGCCTACAGCAGTGGCGATGAATGAGCACACAGGATGTGGGCAGTGCTGCTGCTGTTGTGAAAGAAATCCCACACTGGGGACAACCCAAAACAGGCAGGTACTTCCAACAGATGAGAAACCCACACAGGTCACTTCGCTTCTGCAGTTTATGTATCAGCTACATTTTCAGAATTATTAGTCTCAAATGGTTAATCAGGGAATCCACTCTCTTTCATGAGTTGTTTCTTAGCATATGTATTTTCTGCTAGGTGCACTTTTACATTGGAAAGGGACCATATGCTGGCAGAGAGCAATTTGTATTTGGCTGCTTCCTTCCAGCTGAGTGAATATTTCCAGTCACTTCCCCTGCTCATTTTGCCTTGATTTTGTTTCATTCCTGAGTAACTTAATCTCCTTTGCAGGTAACAGAGGGAGACATATACAGGGATGGATAGCATATAAGTGGTACTAGCAGTGCTGCTCCTTGCCTTGTATTGGAAGGCAGCTACAGCTGGGGGAGCTTTAGCTACTTCTCATCTCAAGATATGGAAGGGGGATTCTCTTGCTCACTTTTCACAAATACTCAGTCACCTAAGCATACCCATAGCTTCCAGAGAAGCACTGCTCCCCACCCTGGAAATGCTGAGCCTTTCAAGGTACACGGCTTACACTTGTTAAAGATATAACTAGCTTGCATTCTTTTCTGTGATTAATTGCAGCAGCCTGATGTTGTGTTTTTCATAACCATTTTTAACCTCAATTGCTGAACAGTGCAGAAGCCACTAGAAGTTTCTGCTCCCTCTTTATTTGCTGTTTGTTGAAGTATAATTATACCTACACCCTCAAAATCAGACTGTTACATTTATTCCACAGCAATGTCCTAGAAGCATGGACACTTTTAAAACCCGCTTACCACAGATTCAGACATGAAGTGAAAAAGAAGACACAGGTGAGATTTTTTAATCCAGCCTTCCAATAGAATGAGAGATACAGCTGCCTCCTGTATGCATGAGAGTACATGTATACTCTCATAAAATCCCATCTTGCAGCACATACATGGAAATGAAGCAGAATTCTTTATTATCAAACACTCTTCGGCATCCCACGCTCTGACGTGACAGCACATAATGAAAATATTTAGAGCAGGAAGTCCTCAGGAATGATCAGTCACCACCAAATGGCAGCAGTTTATCAAGCAGTAATTCCTGTTGTGGGAAACACAGCTGAGGCAGCACTTCCACACAAACACAACACAGAGAAGGTCTCTTTCAATAATCAGCTCCAATTTACACAGCTTTTCCTACAATGCTAAGTATATTTGATGAGTGCCACCACGATCTCTGAGACAGAAACAGTGGTATGAAAGCTCCAGAGGTTCAATCAGCTGAGATTCTTTGCATCTAATACAGTGAAAGAATGCTCCCAATTTAGTGAAGACATTTGTCCTGAGGCTAAAGCATTGATTCTGCACTTACTGCCTTTTAATTGTGATGTGTCCAATTTATCTTTTTAGGCTACAAACTCTTAGGGAAAGAGGTTCTTCTCCTGTATGCTGTTCTCATGGCAGCTTTATTTTACTGCAAGAAAACCACATTCAGGTTAAATAATTTTCATATTAGCAAGATAAACTTCTCTATTACTAGAGTTAATTGCTGTAACCTGTACTTCTTCCTGCAACGTCTGATGTAAAGTTGAATCTTTGGTGACAATATTGTGAATAATGAAGAATAACAAATAAAGGAACATTCCAGATGTTGTGAAAATGTTTTTCCTACTGAGAAAACTGTTTGCTCATCTATACCATGGTAACGTTTATGTTTTAGCAGTATAAATTCCTATGCACAAGCAACACTGCCTTCCACTAGTCCAGAAAATGGAGCCAGCCAAGACATTCCTTTTCCTTTTTTTCCAGACTTGCAGGTGCTCTGTTTTACTGTCACTACCTCCAGGCCTATCTGCTGCCCTAGATTCACATTTAAGCTCCTGCCATGTATGAACTGGCCAAAGTGCACAGCCCTTCGTTCCCAGATATTCAAGCTTGATGATTCACAGGCAATAAAATGTGACAGGACTTTTCACCAACAAACGAACTGCAGGGCATCCTAATAAGCAGGCAAGGCAGCTCTAATTAGTGGGTTACAGCATAAGGAGATAAACTCAAATGGAGCAGAACATTCATAAGACAAGAAATGTGAGATCCTACTCAGCCTAAAGCACCACTGGTGCTATACAAAGACATCCAACTTACACAGTAGCTTTTTTTCCCCTTTGGAAGCGGGATTCCTTTCAACTGCCAGTTAAAAACAGCCTCAGCAGCGCGTGAACAAGAATGGCAACCGCTTACAGCCCCCAGCATGACTACTTCTAGCTTCTTTTCCCTTTTCAATTGCAGCAAACTGCAGTCAGACACACAATGGAAGGGGCTTGTTGTTGTTGCTCTTGTTTTAAATTGCAGTGTTAGGATACTGCTGGTTATCTGTGTTTTCAGACTCATTGACAGGACACACACCAAGCAGCCAATCTGTAAGCTGCTGCCCCTGATGCAGGAGCTGCCATACACTCAGAGGCTTGAACCCCCTTGGGTGGCTCTGGCATCAGCTGTGGATGAGTTAGTGCTAGCAGTAAAAACACTGTCCCCAGAAGGTCACCTGTCCCCAAATGCTGCTTCTCAAAGGACACCTGCTCTGAATCATTTTCATAAGCTGTGCCAAACAAAAAGGTTTGCTTATGTGAAAACCACAATGCCTCCTTCTCCCCTCTGTCCCCCTACTGACAGCCTAGAGTCAGTGAATTTGTGACACTGTCACTACAATGGCAAAACTCTCTTTGGTTCAAGGCAACAATCTTTTCAAAAAACTTCACCCTCTACACCCACAGTGGGATCCTTAATGAGATTTTCTTCCTGTAAAGCTATTTAGGTCCCTCAGCCACTGCTGAAACTCCTACTGACTGCAATAGAGGGTAAATTTCTAAGCACAGACCACAGGATCACTTCTTTTAGCAGAAAAGGTGTGCAGGAAGTTGGCCCAGGATCTGAAGAAAGCTTCCTCTGAGCAGCAGAGCCCCTCTCTGCACCAAGGCCACAGCAGTCAGAAGATCACAGCTTTAGTTGTTACTGTACAAAATGCCATACCTGGCACCCTGGGGCAGTGCTCTAAACCACTGAAGCAATGAAAACAACTGAGGAATTTGATGCATCCCCTTCCATCAAGAAGGGCCCTGTATGTCAAGTCTCACTAGGGTAAGAAGTGTCAAGGAACTCAGATGATCTATAGGCATTGTCCCAGACTGTCACAGCCCTTAACTGATTGCACAAAATAGTGGAATCACAGTCAAAAGGTGAGTGTTAGCAGTTCTAGAGATAAAGTCTGCACTTTGCATGGCAATACCCAAGCCCCAGCGGCAGCTAGTGCAGAGGCCCACAAGAACACAGAAGAGACTAGGGCTGGGCAAATCCCTTGTTACACCCTTCCCCACCTGTGCAGTGAGACTAGCACCACTTGCCAATGGTACAAGATGCTGTGAAACACTCAGATACTTCAGTAATAAAGGTTGGACATGTACTGCAGAGAACCAGATGGAGAAAGCCATCTGATGGTATCAGCTGGGACTGGAATTTGGAGGATCACACTTAGCTGAAAGCCTTCACACAGGCAAGAGTCAGCCCAGTATTTCTCTCCAAACTCTGAAAGAGTTTCCAAATCTATAGCACTTTTTCCCCCCTCTTTGCACTCATACAGAAGGGTCCATCCAAGTTCATATTTCATAACTTTTGCTGCAATTCCATTGCTTTTCTTGTCTTTGCTTAGTATTCGCCTTACAATGCACCAAATAAGTCATGCAGCAAAACAAAGAAGAAAAAACAAAAGACAAAAAGATGCTGCACATATAACACTGCTGGCCTCTCTGGTCTGCAAAAAAACCACACAGGCTATTCTGAAACTCAGAAAAGCAGGAAAAATTAGGAGATTATAGAAAAAGAATGCTATTTCCAAGGACATAGCATAGTTTGGTTTGGCCCTCAAACAGAAAACCATTATCTGATACCACTTTTAATCATATTTTGTTTTTCAGTCATGTACAGGATACTCAATTACAGGTCATATTAGGTGGTTCTCACCTGATTTCAATGAAGACCATGAGTCCTGCATGAAGATGATTTTCTTTTAAATATAGGTCCTGCTCAGCTGAAAGTGAATGGCTATCTTATTTTCCCATAGGCACAGGTCCTCTTCTATTAGCTTCATACATACTGTTGATACTTAATAATGAGTTACCCTTTCATAATAGACCTGAAAACTTTGTGTAATTGGTTCCAACTCAGATCTAAGACACAGATGTGAATAATACAACAAATATTCTGATCTCTCAACCTACTGGTATTGATTGCCTTGATTGGCCAGTTTACCTTTCAGAGAAGACAGAGACTAAATCAGTGACAGAAATTATCCCACCAAATTTTTACAACTGGGAAACGGGCATCAAGTCCTGGGGCAACAAGATGTGAGTCACTACAGGCCAAAAAGAACTTTTCAGCAACCTTCATAATGAAGATATCCAAGGCCATATCATAATGTTCTTCTGAAGAGAACTGAATGAAACTCTCCAGGCTCTAAAAGTGGTGAATGTCTTCACCATGAGTATGTCAGTAAGGTGCAATGAAACTTGAATGCCTTTTATTCCCAAAGGACATGCCAGCAGCCCCTACACAGCATCCAGTTTGCAGCTATTTTGGTCATCAAAAGAAGGCAAAGAGAAACCACCAAAAGTCTTTTCATGGCTCAAGGGTGAAAAAATGAATCCATCCTGGCTCTGGTAGAATCAGATACGACCAACACATAGCATGGGAGACTTTCCAGCCTTTCTAGAAATATTAACTTGGGACTGGAGAAAAAAAAATCAAAACCCACACCAAAAGAGCAACAACAACAAAAGCAAGAAAAACAAACCACACCCAAAAAAGGGCAAAAAAGTTAAGCTTCAGTGATGTTCACTGAAACCTACATACAGGTAAGACAGGTCTTTCCTGCTCTTTCCTGCTCTTTCCTGAAATCATTTTTCAGACTAAACAATATCTGAACTAGTCCTTTTCTTATGCTGGCTGGAATATAACTGCTCAGCTCATGCAGGTCTCTGCCAAGCCTGGCAGGCAGCAACTGTCAGCAAGGCCAGACAAGCTTTGGAGGTCATCAAGTCTCTCTGTGAGCTTCTGAAAGATGTTTCACTCTCAGGGTGATAAAATTTTCCAATACCAGACAAGATATATAGCTTTTTAGAGTTATCTAAGACACAGAGCTTTGCTAGGTTCTAGCAAATCAAAATTGCTCTCAATGAAGCCTCAATCTGTCAAAAATGATGTTCAGTCCTTTGATAGATTGGGTCCTGAATGCCCACTTCTTATCACTGGTGGGAGCATGTCAGAGTGTGCCTGTTCTTGGAACTCAGAGGCACTACTGTGAAAATGCTCATTTTGGAAAAAGCACCCCAAAGTAGAAAATCTATTCCCCTTCTGGACACTTGCTGCCCAAGGATCCCAAATCCTCTAGAGGTATCTCCCAAACCCCACAGCACCCAGCAGAGAGAAGATAACTTTATAGAACAGGATAGAGCTAGGAAGTGGGACTTGCCCCAAATCAGAGAGGTTATCTGTGACATATTCAGAGCTGAATCTATGTTCTCTTGGCATACAAACCCACATCTTCACAGAAAGACTACCCATTTCTTTGTACCACAATACAATGAAGAGCAAATATTATCTTCAGTTTTGACGTAAAGGTATATAAAGCAGACAGGCAAAGCAAGGCATAGCATAGTGACAACAGATCATACATAGAAAAAATAAAATGTCAGCATAACTTACAGGAGCTGCGTTGTTTTTCACTGTGACACTCGGAGTTGTGGCTCGTAGTGCCCCACTCACACCATGGTAGTACTTGAAGCAGATCTTTGTTTCAGCTAAAAAAACCCAAAAGGGACATTTAAGGTTAGAAAAACTGCCAGGGAGAAGCTGGATGATCAGCTGCAGCTCACAGGCACAAGGCTGGCAAGCAGTTAAATTGTGAATGGTTCATTCTGTCTGTCTGGCATGACAGGATACCTCCTGCTTCTGATCTTCCGCTTTGCCAGGGTGAAATTTAGAGTTTGGTTCACGGATTCAAAACAGTTAAAACCCAAACCTCTTCTGAGCAGAAGTTACCACAGAAGACATTAGAGCACCTGTTTCGCATCCTTTAGGAAGAAAAAAAGTAGGGACATACAAATCTTCCCTGTCCAGACAAACCAAGCACTAATGCATAGAGAAATTGAGGAACATCCTTAGGGCAAGATTGCATAGCTACTCATTGACAGGTTTCACTGTGCCAATTTGTTCTGGCCTTGGTCAGGGTAAGGACAAAGATCTCCACAGATAACTGCTCTGCCAGTTACTACACTGAAGTACTACTACATTTTTCAGGAACAGCAGAGTACCACCAGATCCCACCTTAATATATTTCCACTGACTTTTAAAGATTTAAATTAGGTGATAAACACAGGAAAGGTCATAATTTTTGACACTCGTGGAACTGTTTTTTGCCACATGCAGACATTCAAATAAATAATTTTGAGGGAAACTCATCTCAGTAATTGTATCAAGGCATAGAAATGAAAACAGCTTCTTGTTAAACAGCCCCTCACAACCCACTTGTCTGCTACAAGAAGGAAAGATAGTTCCAGCCAGCTTCTGTTGGTCTGTGACTACAAACAGATGTGAAGTGCTGTTATTTGCCTAATTGTCTGGAACTGGTGACCTGCTGGAGTACATCCTGGCCTGCCTGCTGGTATGCAAGAGTTTTCTTCCATAATGAACTAGATGTGACCTGGCCCGGTATGTGCTTACATACAGTCAGGACACAGCACTTATGCATGGTTACATATGTAACAGGTATGTTTGTGGGATCTGAAAAATGCCTGCTTAAATAAAAGCAGCATTCACATCTTCTAGTTTTAACTGAATAATGACATGGAAATGTTAATCTCTTCCATAGCATACTTGAAGGTGCTTCTCATAACCAAGAATTTCCTTAACACCTTGTTTTGCAGCTGCTGCTGAAGCTCAGGGAAAACACCAGCTTTTGCCTGCACAGCCACAACAGTGCTTACTGTAACTACAGTGCCTATGTATAAAAAAAGTAATATACAAATTGCATTGCAGTTTTAACACCACTAACAAAATAAGCCAAAACACTGCAGCTGTGACAAAAGATTATGCAATATTAATAGCTGAGACTTTGGCCACATATTATGGTGCCGTGATCTGCTGCTTGGTAAATCCAAGAAACAACCCTGCAGAACTCCAGGTAGATGCAAAGCTTGGGATGTGAAAAGTGGTGGAGACCCTCAACACTGCAGGCCTGGATTGCTTACCCTGACATTTACACAGGAACATGGGACAAAAAAGAAACTGTGATCTTTTTTGAAAGACAAAATAATTTTACAAGTGCAAAGCCTTCCCAACTTTCACATGTGACTTGGGAAATGAAAAGCAAAGATGTTATGTTCCCAAGCATTTCGAGCACTACTTGCTTTCAGGTGGCTTCCCAGTCCCCCAGCCTGACGAGTGCCGCAGGAATGCACAGTCCATTGATGAGAAGCACAGTGCCAGTGCACGCAATCTGTCACCATACTTTTCATCCCCACAGTCTGTTCCTCATCAGACAACCAGATGCACATTTCTGCTCACACAGTGAAAATACATGCTTGTCCCACTATATCCACAATGTATACATATATCCCATTTACTTCACAGCACTCCGTAAGAATCAGAACAGATGACAGACTCCATCAACACCTCCATGAGGGGCTGTAGAGCCCATCCTGGAGTTGAATTCATAACTATACCCCCAAATGAAATTCTGCAATTTCAAGAGATTTGCTTGAGGTGTCAGTGCAGCTGAGCAAGCGACCCTGCTGTTGCACCTGGGAGCAGCAGTTGTTTCCTTTTGGCAGCGAAAAAAGCTGGATGAGCCTATGGGACAGAAAAACTGCAAGTCCAGATTGAATTTTCACATTGTAATTTTCTCTACAGGACTTTTAACAGCTCAGCATCTAACTCATTTACATGCTGAGAGGACAGCAAAAGCTGAGGATATCACAATAGCTAAAACATGTAGTTCTCACCAATTATTCAAATCTTAATTTTCCTCTCCCCTGGAGATTTTTAGCTACAGTTTTCATGGAACATTGAGAGCTAGAATAAAGAGAAGCTTTTTTTTTTTTAATATATTTATGAACTTGTGAAGTTAATAAAATATAACTTCAGGTATTAGCTTGTATGACAATGTTCAGACCCCACAGCAGGAAATCTTGTCGTAGGTTAAGTAGAAAATCAGTTACCATGTGCATCAGGAAAAATTTAAAAGAATCCATTTAATTAAACAAAAAGTCTTAGAATAGAAGTAGAGAAGAATATATCCATGCATACTTAATCTGGATATTAGTACCACTTTCAAGGGCAAAGGATTACTAAGATGACTGAATATGTATTTGGAAAGAGCCATGTGGTATTACAGGTTCCTCTCAGTTTCACATTACAATTTTGAATTTAATTTGCAACCAAACTGCCTGAAAACTGGCAAGAAAGCAACTCAAGAGAGATGCAAGTATCATACCCAATCCAAAACAGCGGCAGAGTTGGAGCCATTCATCAAGCAGTGGTGATTGGTGATTAATGAACATCAATGAGAACAGATCTGAGAAAAAATGTCTTCTGGAGAGCTTTTTAAGTTGAGGAATTGCTCTAGAAGCATCAAGGAAACAACATTTTCTTTTTTCTAGATTTCTCCCAACCCCTTTTGCTCATTGTTTCCAGATTGAAAATATACAAATGTCTGTTTTCAATGCAAAGATGAAACTTTGGCAAGTGTAAAGCTTGCAAAATTATGTAGAGTTTCTTTATGTGTAAAAAGGCCACTAGGACCCTAGTTGGCCATTTTTTGGCTATGAGCCATTCTTTCCAAATAATATTGTTGGTGCCATGTTTTTCATTGCAACACAGTCCCAACATTTTAATTCATCTGAAGATTGCTCTTGCATTCCTGAATCACGTCTGAGGCATTTCCGAAATAGATACAGAATCCTGCAGGCTTAGTACCACTGCCTCTGCAGATAAACAGAAAGCACTGGAAGTATAGCAGTGACATAAATTAACCTGAATGTTTTCCAGCTGGCATTTGTAAATAATTTGTACTTACAAAAACTTTTTGGATTGTAGCCTTGTAGATTAGCTTGTTCTGGAATAAAGGAGACCATTTAACTCTGTCCTGCTGCCCTAGCTACATGACACAGTGCACAGGTCAGGAGCAGGTGTTGTCAAGTTAATCCCCAGGTATAAATAGATGTGCACCATTGTTATTCTCATCTTTAATTATCTGGAGATCACTGGGTCCAGTAATGAAGTTCTGATGTTAAAGTCAGGAAGTAATGAGGTTAAATTCTTCTTTCAATTAGCAAAAATGCCAGTGAAACTGGTAAATCTTCCAAGAGATGAGATGCCCAAAGGTGTTTAGAAATAGTCATGCCTGTGGCAACTACCCAACTACTCAGCAATTCACACGGATCAAGAACAAAACAGCATTGTACTCCCTTTACACAAGGCTTGGTATCTCCATTTGTGCCACTTTTGGCTGGAGTAGAGTTAATTTTCTTCACAGTGGCTGGTATGGGGCTATGCTTTGGATTTATGTTGAACATAAGGTTGATAATGTAGAGATGTTTTTGTTATTGCTGAGCAGGGCTTGCACAGAGACAAGGCCTTTTCTGCTTTTCATAGTGCCACACTGGCCAGGAGACTGGGAGTCTATAAAAAACTGGGAGGAGACACAGCCAGGACAGGTAACCCCCTGACCAAAGGGACATTCCAGACCATATGACATCATGCTCAGTATATAAAGTGAGGGGAAAAATGATAAAAGGGGGGAATATTTGGAGTGATGGTGTTTGTCTTCCCAAGTAGCCATTGCACATGATGGGGTATTGCTCTCCTGGAGATGGCTAAACACCTGAGTGCCCACGGGAAGTGGTGTTAGAATTCCTTGTTTTGCTTTGGGGGAGTGAGCAAGTGGATGTGCGGGGCTTGGCTGCTGGCTGGGGTTGAACCGTGACTCCATTATACCATGACCATGTCACAGCTTTCTGCTGCATTGGTATAAATAAGAAAGTCCCCAGTGGTATGCTCAGATTCACCACTGTAACTATTACAGATGCAGAAAAAATACAGCTGCCCCAAAAGAAGGCACAGCAAGGCAGGATAATCAGAACCAGACAACAGGAGGGGTGATTCTGTTTTTCTCCTTGCACCAAGCACGTGTGCGGGCCACAAAGTTTACAAGGAAAGGAGAAGAACTGTGAGGTACTTCATCACTGGACACCACAGAGACCACCCCTCATTCAGAGGAAAGCACTGAGAAGTTTGATTTTTGACAGAGAAACTCTGCCATGGGGCTTCATCCCTTTCACAAGAAAAAAAAGCTAATTTCACAAAAATGATTTCACTATCAAAACCCTGAGTTATCTCAGTTACCAAATCAGTTCTGCAAATTAACTGGAACATTAATTAACCAGCTCAGCATTACTCAGGCAATAGTTTACACTGCCTCGGCAACCACCCAGCCTTTAAAAACACTCCTTATGAAACTGAAGGGAGAGGAGATAAAATCTAGTAGGGTCTGCTGATGAATTGCAACTGGAGGTATTGAAGGTTGAAAGTCTCTAAGAAGTCTCCTACTTCTCATAATCCAGCCACTTTCTTGTCAGTATTATTAGTCTTGTTGGTTTATTTGATACCCATTCCCTTTAAAATACTTCCATTCCTACTCATCTTCCTCATTCCTTCAGAGCTGTCAAAACTGCCCTAAATGTCTTCTCAAAAGTTCATTTGCTGTTATAATTCTCTGTTCCTTGCTTACTAAGATCAACCGGATCTCAGAGGCATAGTTTTCACTTAAGGGTGGATTTATTCTTTCAAACATAAAAAAAAAAAAGCTCTGCCAAGATGACGCAGTTTTCCTTGTTAAGCTAAAAAACCCCCAGAACACCCTAATGAGTATTTCAAGGAAGACTAAATTATATTCTTCGGGGGTGGTAGGAAGCATCAGCTGGTGTTTGGTAGGAGTGTGAGATGCACCTGGGACACTTCCACAAGCATGTTGTGTTTTACTCCCATGACACTCTTTGTTTCAGTTAAATAGCTGAGGTGACTAGGCATAGCTAAGCATTTCTCAGTGCTGTAAAAACCTCTCAGAGAAGGAATGCCAGTCTTAAAAACTGAGTCATTTTTGATCAATTCAATCCATTACTAAAAGAGCTGTTGTTGCTTTTTTGGGCAAACATTGTGCATAAAAAATGAAAGATGTCAAAACCAGTAATGAAAAGGTAGCTGTCTCTGGTAAGTGGTTGGGAACCAACTGAACCAAATCAGACAGCAAAGCAATTAAGTTATGAGTCATAAAGTTTTCCCTAGAGAGGAGCCAGAAGTGGAATAAACAAACATATGATGCTGTGCTACAATCAAATCGCTGTGGGGCCAGCCTAAATTAAAGTAGCCACAGTGATGTCTAGAAGTGTAGACAGTATGTGTCAAAGGGAAGACTATGAGTCAATGGAGGGGGAGAACTGTTTGAATACAATGGGGAAACTGGGAGAGGCATATGAAAAAACCAGGACAAGGAATTACAATGGGAAGCCAAAACAGAGAGAGATTAAAGGCAGTTTATATGCAGTGTTGAGGGACTACAGCTGAGTGAGTAAGCAATGTCCTTGAGGGGAGGAGAGGGTTGAGATTGTAACAGAATCTCTGCACAGAATGGGACAGGGAAGAAAGCAGAGCGACTACAACTGTGTAAACAAGACTAAATGAGAAGAAAGCAGGAAAGAGGCACAAAGCAAGGAAAGGCAGACAGGGACAGAAGTCCAATCTGAAGAAGAAGGAGTTACGGGGACCTTCAGGAAGCACGGAGCACAATCTATAAACAGTATCAGCAGCTACCTGTGAAACCTGATGTGTACATCATGTCCACCTCTCATCCCTGACCTGCCTTCTCCACCTGCTGCTGCCTCCAGCACCCAACTCCTGTTTATGAATTTCACTGGAAGTGTAGAGAGCAGGTAAATTGTGCAACACAAAGAGGTGAAACCCAGAGTTCCTGCATCAGCATGAGCCTTTCCCTAAGCATCAATAGTTTTTAGATACATTTAGGCAGTTTCTCACAATACTGTACTTGCCCTGTCAGCAAAGAATTAATACTCATAAGATAAAAGGTAAGGTTATTACTGGCAGATCTAATTTGTACTTACAATGTTGATACATGGTATTGTTTATTTCCATCATGTAGGCCTGCTGCTGCTCCATGCAAACAATGGCTCTTATTTCTTGTGCTTTATCAGAAAAACTGCCTGTTCCAGCCATTGGCTGTCTCCAACACGCAGTGGTGACACTACAGCCTTCAAGCTTTGTTGCTCAGCTGCCTATGGACCATGTATTTCCTTAAGCTATGAACTGCACCTGCTCATAGTATTTGTTTAGAATCACAACTGCCTACAGCTTTCTGAAAGTGCCTCAGTTTTTAGACAACTAACTGTTTAGTAACCAAACAAGGCCTAAACAGATGTGTTTCCTTAATCCCTGTTGCAGAATTTCTCCCAATTTTCTGATGACTTTTTCCTTGCCCTGCTCTAAAATGCGCACAAACACTTAACAGGCTTCTTTTGAGAAACTGCAAGACTTTAGATTTTGAAGTCTCACCTTTCAGATAACTATAATGTTTCCCAGCAAGAAAGAAAGAAGTATCTGGAACCAGAATTAAGGCTGACCAGTACATATCAACAATTTGAGGCAGAAATATTTGCAAGGAAACCCTAATAGCTCAAAAACAAGCTGTAGAACACTCAGAAAATTTCTAATCATGTTTTAACTTAAGCCAAAAATCTACACTTGTCAAGATACAGAAATGCACAGTTAGAACATTCAAATAACCTTAATTCTGCACCAATAATATATTTCAATATTTGTAGTTGTAACTGGTAGTTAAAGAACAGATCAGATTATCTTAGTTTTCTTTTTTAATCTTGTTAAAAAAAAAAAAAAGTTGTTTCACAGACTGTTCCTTCCCAAGGGTTGCACACTGAGGGTTGGAGTTATCTCCTTTATAATGGGAGAGCAGATTATTATAATTTCTTGTATCATTGATTCTTTGTTCCATTGATCTGCAGATACTCTCCACTATTGACTTCCACTTTTATTTCCTTTGGTTCATAATTTGATTCAGCAGCTACCTGCCATGACAAGAGTAGTAGGGGAAATTAGTACATTAATAACTAATGTGTAGTAACAAATCTTCATAATCAGTGGTCCAATCTCCTCTATCCTAACTTCACTTGTTTGAGCCTGCAGTGTTGCAAGCTCCATACTGTATTGATTTTAAGCCTAGCTTTGGATAATCAACCTCTATTACTATGCTGTTCATATGAAGTTACATGTATCTGCTTACCCACGGGGAAGTTTTTCAGGTGTGGACTCCTGAGCACAAGACAAAATCACGCCATGTTTGCCTTATGAAAATAAAGACATCTACGAGTTTCTACTGCAGGACAGATATGACAAAGTGGGTCTGTAAACTGCTATTCAGGGAAAACATAGATCTAATTTCAACAGGCTGCTGCTTATGTGCTACCCTCATAAAAGCTGTCCTATTGGCAAGACTCATTATTAAAGAATGCTAGCAGCTGGAATGGATGTGTACTTACATATTTCAGCACTTTTATATATTTCTCCATACAGGAAGTACATCCAGCACTGCTGATTACTGAAGATGTTTGACATTTTTCATTATAAACCTTTTTTTCAGATGCTTCTACATTTTCAAATATACATTCATTTGGAATAAAATTTCGTGCCCGCTGGATGCCTGCCCTGGACCTGCAGAAAGGCACAGCAAGAAAATTTCATCCAGAACTTTGTAGCTGAGGGTAAGGAAAAACCATGGTGTTTTCACCCATGAAAAAATTCTGAAGATCTTTTTTTTTTTGACCCCCAAGTTAATATGAGCTTAATATAGTGACTTCTGCTCCATATCTCCCTGTGTTCCTGTAAAAAGTACATTAAAATTCATCTAACTTATAAGCCTCTCTAAAAAATTCAGTTTGATATGCTCATTTGAGATATCTTTGATTTTACAATCTAAATGCCCAGGAAATCCTAGCTGTGCTGAGCATGTTCCAAACTGGTAAGACAGGCTTTTTCTGCAATACAGATCTAAGTTTCTCCTGGCTGTGCCCCATCTGGAAGCAGGAGGACTGCATCCCTGGGTATCTCCCCAGTATCCAAGTAGCATGAAGAGGAATATGAATCCACTGCCAATTTGCCCCCCTTGAAGGAAGAGACAGAGGCAGCTGAGGGTATTAAGAACATAGGGCGGGGAAACAGGAGCCAGGACAAAACCAGGTGAAATGGTGAAGGAAAAACCACTCTGATATGTGCTGGTCATAGGCTTGAGTAGAGAAGGGATCTGGGGGGAGCTAGTATCAGAAGACTGTTTCAGTCTTGCTAGAACGAATGAGCACTGCCAGCTGCCTTCACGGTGGGAACACACTGCACGTATGTGAGCTCTTGTATTCAAGCTCCCAATTAAGCAACTACAGGGAGATGGCAATGGGATCTAAGGTCAATCTGCTGGCTAAAACTCTCTCCAGACAGGCAGGAATTAGAATGCATTAAAATCTGCAGCCATCCAGTGTCCTTCATGATAGTCCAGTTCATCACAGACAAGGGTCTGTACTATCAAAGTGCCCAGTAAATCTGGCAATTAGATTGACAGCTGGATTCGAGGCAGGTTGAGTGAGGCAGAGTAGATCAAGTCAAAGCTTCCACAGATAGCCATCACAGGGAAGGTCAGTGGAAGGATGCCATTGCCCACACAGTAGTTAAAGATGCTAAATGTCTATAATAAAAAGGTGTCTTAGCACTTTTGTAGCTGAGAGGAGAGCGTGCAGTTTGTGTTGGCACATCTGCAACTATCACCCCAGTTCTTAAATTTTATTGTGTAATGTGAGTAGCAAACTTGAAATTTGATTTGCTAAGACAGTTCACAATCTCGAAAATAATAATTTCCTCCTAAAATTATCTTCCGATGGGGGGTGGGGGAGGGGGCTGGGGGCAGAAAAGGACAAGGACACAGCCTTACCGTTGCTGCCACTGAGTCATCTCTCATTACATTCAAACCAACCAAACTGTTTCTTCCCTATTCATAAAGACAGCAGGATTCAGCCCAGAACAGGCAAGAATTTAATCTGTTTATTTAAAGTTAACCAAACAGTGGTATCTCTCTGCTTTGCCTTTATGGACTATTATAAAGAAAGGACTGATAGGCATCAATCTGTATGAATGAGAGTTGGAAATGGGAGGGGAGGGTTGTAACAACTTACCTGTCTTTCATCAAGAGAAGGAAAGACCGTTTAAGAGAGACATGTTAGTCATTGCAAACAGCAAATTACAAGGGCTGAACTAAGACTGAGACTTTAATGAAATTCCGGAGCCTACGGGCATCTAATGGTTTTATGTAAATGAGCTTAGGGATGAGTTTTTCATCATAAGCATTAGCAAGTAAGCAATTTATTTGAGAAAAACTTGCAATCATCAAAGTATTTTAACTGTGTGATGGTTGAGACCATAATAACTGGAAAACATGCCTAAAATTTGCTCTCTGGTCCTTAGTACTCATGCACATTGCATGAAAATCACCATTGCAGGCAAAACCTAACACATGGTTAATCTTATCTTAGACAGATGATCTAAAATTACTTCTGAAATGCAATGGTTACAGCACACTAAGTTTTTAAACAGCACTTGTTTTAAAATGGCTCATCATCTTGGTTACAATGGACTCAACATTTCTTTACCAAAATTGAGTATTAGAAAAATAATCTCTACACATCCAGTACACTGGAAATGAGCCCTTTCAACCTCCCATACTGTTTCACTGTAGTAGTGGCCTCTTAGCTACATTGGAGTCACTGATATATTCAGGGAAATAATTTGAACAGGAAATATAATGCCTAACTGTGTTTTCAGTTACACCAATATATATTAAACTACAAGATAAAGAGACAGAAAATGAGTATACAGAAACATTGACACCCCTGGGCTTCATTCTGAGTGTCATCAGAGGCACTGTGAAGGTGACTCAGAGAAGACAAAGGTATAAACTCTATGCAGTAACACACAGCTCCACAAAAGAGGAAGGATGGGCAGAGCTGAGGACCTCTCTCCTCTCTTCACTTGGATGTACAAACACTGTGTTGTCCCAGATGAACCAAGCTCTTATCAATTGCCCTTATCACAATATATCCTTTAGGCTCCCAGGTATTATGTCTGCCTCAAGTTAACTGCCTCTTAGAGCATATGCCTGTGAACCACCAGCTCTTTGCTTTTATCAGGGCAATTGTAGTTTAAAGTCTTAATTAAATACATATGACTGGATTATGCCTTCAGGCACAGCCTTGAGCAAGAAATAATGCATGAACTTCAGAAGCCAAGTGCCTCAAACATAGCCCTCTCCATCACAATGTATTTTCATTCCCTTAATCTCAAAACATGGGTGTATCTTTAGATTTATAGAAGCAGAGAATTACATCAGCTTTATGATCAACAATTAGTATTTAGGAAGGCATAAACCATAACTTTACCCAGTGCTTGCTTTGTGACAGGAGAGGACAACATGAAAAGGGATACCTTGCAACTCTGAACTTGGCCAATCAGGGAGGAAATCATGTTTTCATTTACATTAGTAGCACCTGCTACAGCACTTGTTGAGCTGGTCTTTAATCACAGTCTGATAACTGAATTTTACCTTAGAAACAGAACATTCCCTTAAGTCAGTCTTTCTTCTTTTTTTCCCCCCAAGAACGTTAACTTTGAAGACCAGTGCCAAAACAAACCATCCTAATGCTCACCATTCCCCTAGCTCCTCTTACATGTTACGTCCTTTCTCGTTACTGTTGGGGTTTGACTCATTAAATGCCATCACTCTGGCTCTTTCCTGCTGCAGATGGGCAGGAGAGGGGAAAAGAAAAAAAAAACGTGAAAACACACACTAATTTCATGAGTTAAGCGAGATAGGACACTGGTAGGAGGACGCACGGAAGAAAGGGCAGACAGGCTCTAAACTTAAAGTTGCAAAGTGATTTAATTACTTAACTGAGTTGGAGGATAAATGAGAAGCAAAAATAAACTTTTCATACACTATTTTGTTCACTCACTCCCTTCTCTCTTAAGAACTCATTTTTTTATTTACCCCCTTTCCTCTTTCTAATTAAAAGTTCTGGTGGGGGGCAGGGTGTAGGGTATTTTCTCAGTCTAAAGAGCAGGTCTATAAATCTATTTTTCACCATGATTCTTTTACTACAAATACTTTTTATCTCTACTTATCTCTCTCTCTCTCTCTCTCTCTCTAGACAGTTTCTCTGCTTTCACCCTCTCCCTCTTAAGAAAAAGTCTCGCTGCTCACCCCCCCTTCTCTCTTTTCAAACTAACAGCACAGGCAGGGGGCAGGGTAAGGGGTTTGTTCTCTGGTCAGTCCAATCAGGGAGAGGGGTTCTCTACTTAGCCACAGGGTCCCTCCTATGAGAGACAGTCCTCTGGGAACTTCTTTGGCGTGGGTCCAATCTCACAAGCAACATCCCGCCTGAATTCTGCTGCTTTGTGAGTCTCTTTGTCCATAAGGTGCTGTGCAGATTCTCCCGAGCCAAGGCTGCTTCCATCCCAGGAGCAAGGCCTTTCCCTCCCTTGCAAGGCCTTTGCAGTTTTAACTCTTTAGATTAGACTCCAACTGGATCACAGCTTTCTCCAGGAATCCACCTGCTCCTCTGGAGTGGGCTGTGGGTGGATTTCTGCATCCTTGTGGACTCCATGGGCTGCAGAGGGAACCTCCTGCTCCCCCCATGGCCTTCACCATGGCTAGCAAAGGGTTTTCAGCTCCGGTGCCTGGAGCACCTCCTCCCCCACCTTCTCCACTGACCTTGGCATCTCCATGTTGTTTTTCCTTCACATATTTTTACCTCCACCTCCTCCTCTTCTTCTAACTACAAAGAAGTGCCTGCCTACCTTGTTTTGACTTATTCTTAAATATGTTTTCACAGAGGCGTAAGTAGCACCTCTAATTGGCCCAAACTTGGCCAGCAGCAGGTCCATTACTTTCAGAGCCATCAGAGATTGGCTCTGCTGGACTTGATGAAAAACTTCCAGAACTTTCACTCAAGACACACAGGAGACATCTTTGTGCCACTCCCCACTCCTTAGACACTTCTTCAGGCTTACTACAACAGCTTTTGAGGAGTTTAAATTTCTCTTAAATGTTAAAAATACCTTGGTGATGTTTTTAGGCCAATCAAAACCACCACAGTTACTCTGCCAACTCTGTCAGCCAGAAGCTCTGTTTATTCACATTTCTCATATCTGCTCAGTCACTATAAGAGTGCTTTAGAACAACAGTTTATGTTTTTAGCAGCCAGACCATGCAATATTAAAACTCAGCATTCTCTCTGATTGGGAGCTATTACAGTCAGTCAAGCATGTGCCAAGCAGTACACAAAGAGAGTCTTGCAATCAAGTCTTTGAGCAACAAGATGTGAATGTTACCCAGAAAAAATCCTTTGCATTTGGATGTAAAAGAGAATCCAAGAGCTTAGCACCATTACTTGAAATACCATAATAAGGGCTGCTTTTCTATTTTAATACCTTCTTCATAATTCAATATGCACATATTCCTTGTCTCTACTCATATCTAAACATATTTTAGCCTAATATTTCCATGAAAATGAAGTAAAAAATGGTCAATTTAAGAAGATGGTGGAATGAACATTCAAAATGCTTGTAGGAGCAGCTCCCTAATGTTCAAATGGTTTCAGTTACCCACCACACTGAGCATGTTATTGTTCACTGCTACTAATTTTAATCACCAAATTAAAGAACTAATTTTGAGTGACTATGGGAATTACACATCCTACAACAAAGACTGTTCATTGCTCTCATAGTACAAACACACTAATACAAGTGAAAGAAGTCATCAAAACACTCCTTTTGATTGAAATAAGAGCTCACAGAAAAGAATAAGAAAAGATATTGTGATAATCTCTTAGACAAGGGGGAATGGTTTACATGTACCAAGACAAATGCAATGGCAAGCATGACTATTCATATTCTTCTCTTTCTGGACTCTGACTCAGAGCAGAACTACCTGAAGACAGTTTTGGAAGAGAGCAGTTTTTAAAATATGGACCAAAATGAAGGTCAGCAGTTCAGGCTGTGGCATTAAAGTCACAGAAAATGTACAAGGCAGCAACCCAAGGGGAGGCATGCACATCTTCCTTCATCTTGGAATTATCTGGTTTTATTTGCAGGGCATGTTACTGTTCTACTCAGTGTGAGGAGAAAATGAGGACAGTTACACCTGTGTTTTGGCACTGTAACTGTACTGAAGGCAAAAGACAGTCACGGCATGATAATAGTGCAGTGGAGCTTGACACCTCTGGCATACCAGTTCCTGGTGTCACCATCTCGAAAACATTTTATTTCTTTCCACGTTACTTTTTTCCTTCTTTGCGGAAAGAAAACGAACAACAGCGAACAATATTTAATTCTAGCACTAAATACTTCTGACTTCATTTAATACAGGGTGAGATTAACAGCCCTACACTGAATTATCCAATAACCATAATTTCCCAAAGTTCATTTGTTCAGAAAAACAGCGTGCTTTTAAGGTTTTTTCTTAGTACACCAAAGACTTACCTGCGTAGGTCTTGTAAGAATTAATTAAACAGAAGAAAACAGACTTCTGTGTCTTCACAGCACAGAGCCGTTCTCCTGTTTATACAGCTGAAGCATTTATAATTAATTGAGTTCACCCACTCAGAACCATGAGTCTTGAATAAAAGCTTCGTGCTAGCTATGCTGCTGAGGTATGGGTTTTTTCCCTTCTCTTCTCCTTTTAGCCTTACAAATGCTTTTCTTTACAACAACAGAGTCCACCTTCCTTCCATTTGCTGAGAAACCACTGGTAGAGAAAGCATGGTCACATCCTTTGGTTCTCACAGAATCTTTTGAGCCATGACACTGTTTGGAGAAAACCAGCCAGTGCAATGCTTTTGAAAATGCTGTGCTACATCTAGGTATAGTGGATAAAATCCTGGCCTTACTTCTTTAAAACAGTGCCACCAGAGTTCCTCTCCCATGTACCACTGCTTGAGATGGCCCACGTGTGGCTGCTCACTCATTGAGAAAACTCCTTTTCACAAGGGCATTTTGATTAGGTGCCACTGCTACGGTGCCTAATGTTAATTTCCCTGGGAATTTATAAGACAAAGCACAAATTTTCAAGAAGGGAAAGATCAAAAGGCTGCTAGGAAAGAGGTATTATACCTGTTATTACTTCTCAATTTAGAGCTCCTTCTGCAATCTCCTATTTCGACATATTTTTTCTTCTTTTCTAAAATGCCAACTTCTGTTCACTATTTATTTTTCAATCTAATGATTAAGGAAGAAAATTGCTGTAGTCACAAAATGAAACACAACGTTTTGAAGTCCAGCAATTCCAAAAGTATCTCATATGATAACGGTAGAAAGAAGGGGCTACAAATGGGTTACAGTAAGTTGAAGGACAGGATAAAACACTCTGACTGTAAATAGACCAGTGAATCTAATGCTGAGCACATTGGATGAGTGTGTTTTCAAGTGCAATAAAAACAGGGAACTGTAGGGGAAAAGTTACTATGAAATAGATGCTGCATTTGTGGAGGTTAAAAAAATTACTGTCTTCTGACATATGCTGGAGTAACAAGGAATGGAAATGTAAAGGAAACAAGGGGATAAAGAATCCTAAGCAGCACAGACAAGTTATTGCAGACTAGGGAAAGTTTCTTCTCTGGCAAAATATATCAATAAGCACACTGGGAGATTGCAAAAATTTGTCTCCAAATCCTTGTTAGTTCCTATTGACCACAAGACCATACACAGATGCCAGCCTGTCTGTCCCCTGAAGGTGTGTGCCTGGTGGCTGGCACATTCCCTCTGACTCTGCACTTCCCTGCTGGTGGAGGTGCAGGGTCCTAGCAGTGAGAGCTGCAGATGTTCGCTCCATTGGCAGGGCTGACAACACCTGCAAGCCTTCAGAGCTGCCATCCCAAAAGCAGCACCTCCCGTCTCGCTCAAGCCCATCCAAGCTGAAATTCTGCAGTCACACACACATAGGTGACAGATGGGAAACACTATTAATTTTTTTATATAAAGGCTAAGGTCTCCAACCACAGCATGCTTAACTCCTGAGGGATTTACTGGACTGTGAAAAGGAAACCCTAATGCAAATCATCAATAGGCTGAGCAAGATCCAACAGCTGTTAAGTGCCAAAACACGGTGGGATGACTACACAGTGCAGACTGCAGATAACCTAGTCTATTTTTAAAACACATTTTTTTCAGAAATAAGCTTTTAGAGTACCTAGACCAAAGCTGAGGCAAAGGACATCTGAGAAAAGGAAGTAATAGTAAAGATGATTCTGGAGTAATTTTCCTTTGAATCACCTGCATATTTGTAACTTGCACTATTGCTAATTTATACCTAGGTGTATTTTACATATGTTTTCCCCCTAATTTGCCAGTTAAATGCAGAAAATTATGACAGTCCTAATCTTGACACTCAAAGTCATGCCTTCTATTGACCCCAAGTAAGATATTCTATACCCTACATGCAGCAACACTGAGAAAGGAAAATGCTCTGTCTTTTCTTTGCAGTCTGTAGGACAGATGATTTCAAGTGTCCTGCCAGTCTTCAGGCCAATGCTCATGGCCACAATTGGTAGAGGCTGTAGTAAGTGTATTAGCACCTGGGAAAACAGCAGCTCAGTAACAGATGAATTCCCAGCAGAGATATGGTGCAGGCAGTCGGTCTGCCTACACAGGCAGTACACACAAACATCTCTAGTGATCTGAATGGATTGGATTGGATTGGATTGATCAGGTCATCATAGGATTTATCTCTACTTATTACTTAAGCTGTAATCAGTCAGGTCACACTAAAATTGAGAATTACATTCCCAATTTCTTTTAAAGTATTTCTTTGTTTGAATCTGCTGTACACTTATTTTCCCTTAAATCACCAACAGGTTTGTACTTCAAAAACTCCTGGGCTGTAATGCTGTCACTCCTGGTATTACAAATACCACTGAGAGAGCAAGGCGTTTGGACAATTCAGACTGCATTAGGCACCTTGCCCAGTAATGACAAAAGAAAAAGGAAGGAATGGAAGGTGAAACTGAAAGTTATTGGTCCAACTGGCTGGCTATAGGTGCTTATAGCCAACACACAGAGGAAAAACTACTATGGAAGGAGAGCAAATGGGCATGGACAACTTACGCAATGGTAACAATAACCAATGCACTGCTGCATAAGCTTGGTTTGCTCTTTCTACCTAATGTACTGCAATTGCAGTAACTAACTAGCTTCTTTACATCTTCTGGTGGGGTTTCACCAACATCAGGGGAATTGTAGCTGTAACTGTCTCATGAAATCAATTTCATTTGTCGAGATGCTCAAAAACACACTCAGGTCACATCCCATCCATGATTCTGTAGTTTGTCTGTTTTAAAACACAACCCACAATGCCAAGAAGGTCATACCAAGTATTTGCAGGCAACATGTTTTAATTCACTCACCAGGTCAAAACAGAATTTACAAAAAAATATTGTAAATGAAAATATTGTGTTTATTAATTATCACCAGCAAACATTACTTTTTTGGCAGTATTGAGAGCAGAAAAAGAAAGTGTATTAAACAGAGCCAAGAATGAAGTTTTGAGACCAGAGGAGAAGAACAAGCTGTCCTCCTGGTTTAAGTTTTTCGATTTTAAGAGGAGAGATGTTGATTCCAGGATGGGTTTGCAATAGATTGACCTGTGGGTTTGGCTTTTTCCCCCTAATGCCTCTGGGAATTTCTAGTCTGAAAACCAAACACTTGAACTCTTACTTGCTGTGAACTGATATCACCTCTTATAAACTAATGGATGCACAGACAATATTAAGCCCCTTGGTTTTCAAATAGAGATCTTTAACTAGCACACTTATATTCCAAATCTGAAGTCTCAAGTAGACTCTGAAGATGAACAAATTTACTTCCAAGAAAAAGACCAGTATAAAATGTGAATTTTTACCATGTCAATTTGGTCTGACAAAGAAACATACATATGTGCATGTACTTGCATGTCCATCTATATCGTGCTGTTGTGGACATCCAACTGCTGAGTGCACCATTAAGATTCCAAAAGAGACAGATTTATTTCAAGTATTGTGGTTTCATAGTTTTAATGGTTCATTTTTCCACCCCTCTACTGGCTTGGAGAATATACGTACCATAAACTGACAGTCATGACCTAAGAGAAGGCTGGCAGATGCTACTTTGAGTCAGCTGCCAGCATACAGGAATCTTTATGTCAGCCTTGACAAGACGTGGTTTCTAAAATTAAAGTGTTTTGAAGGACTAAGTAACTTACAGTCAGTGCTCGACAGAAACTGCTAACAAATTTTTATCCTTTTAAATATTTCCCAGCATTTAGACTGAATGCCTCTTCCTCACTAGCTGTCAAAAGTCTGATTCATCTTGTTAAATCCAACAGTAAAACTCCCACTCAGTGGGATCTCAGTGGACAGAGACCACACCTACCTCTTCTCATTTTCCATCCAAGAGAAACAGACATCTCAGCTGTAATCTGTTCCTTGCACATCCACATGTCACTCAGTCCTGCTGCCCTTCTCCAAAATATTCCTAAAGCTCCTGCAATCTTTCTGTTTGAAAATATTCAGGTAAAGAAAAAGATCTGCTAAAGGCACTACCAACTGGATTTATATTCTACAGCACATTACATGCATAGGACAGCTAAACAAATAATTTATTGATGTCATAGAAATATTACTTGTCATTTCACTGCATCTCAAATGCAATAAATTTAGAAAATTTAGAAAAATAAATGGATCTGCTAAAGCAAAACCAGATTCTATTTTCCACACAGAACAAAATGTAGATGGGCTAGTCCAGAGGCAGAAGCTTTTACCTTTGTACATATTATATATATTTAAAAGGCTTTCACTGAGTCATTTGCTAACAGAAGAAAGCACAATATGAGATTTTTAATTTGGTACAGAAGCTCAGCACACTTCGTAGAGAAGAAGTGCCTGCTAGCAGTGCTACTGTTAAGGCTGTGTCAGGGGGCTCATTATTAACCCAGTTTTCATGGTTTCACACCTCAGTTAGAAGACACCCATGTGCTGACCTTAAACCACCATAAAAATTTCATCCCAGTAGCAATTTATTTAGTTGCTTTTTCTTCTTGTAAAAATGCAAAGAGAAAAGGGAGCTAGATTAAATTTTCATGCTTTTCTATAAATATATACCAGGGAAAGAGTTAATAATTTAAAAACAGTGAATTCTGACACTTCTGGCTGAAATCCTTATCCTATTTAACAGCTGGCTCTCTTGACTGCAGCAGGACAGGATTTCAATCTCTGAATTCTGGAGAAGTTTAGATCCTGCTGCCCACAGAGCTACTCTGCAAGACCAAGTGCCTTCTCCTGTTTAATTTGTGTCTTTCCTAAGCCTGTTCTAGTTGAAATATAATGCAAATTAGCTCAAATTCCACTGAAAGACATGGGTGTACATTATTACATCTGGGCATTGTCACACTTCTCACTGTTCTGAGCATTGCTAAGTGTTTCTGATACAGCTAGAGATGGGATCTTTTGAAATATATGTTCTAGAGAACAACTGGAAGCCCCTTCTGGAGGGCTGGTCACACTTGTTGAAAGACACGCATTGCACAAATCAACACTGGTTTAACCCCTGTGCCTTCCCCAGACATAACAAAGACCTGACAGTGTTATGTATGTATGTTATGATGTGTACAACACAGCCCACCAGGGATAAAAGAGCTTCACTCTGCTACTGATTGAGTACAAGGGAGACTTTACAAACAGTACTGACACTTTAGTCAATATTTTTGAAAAAGGACCATCTTTTGCAAAACAGTTGAAAACTGGCATGAGTTTCCAGTGTAAGGCTTTAAACTGAGACTTCAGTTTGAATTGACTCTGTCTATGAACCCTCTGCCTTTCTGAAGTAGAAACGATCAGAAATTTAGTTGACCTGCTCCATTGCCTCCTACTCTTCAGCAAGGACAAATCAACATACTTGCAGCTGAGATGCCTCCTGGCTCAGTTGCATTTTCTTTCCCTCAAATGTTTAAAAAAAAAAATTGAATGGAAAATCAGCAGGAACCCACATAAAAATTCCGTCTGCTCCAAAATGTGATAAACAAAAAACCCAAGTCAGGGGCTTTCTCACAACTGTGCCCCACACATCTTAAGTTTCTATGTAATGTCAACTGATTCAGCACCAAACGCTTGCCTGCATTAGCTAGCCTACTAACACACCAGGGCCTTTAGGACCAGCACCTAGAGATGATCTGAACTACCAGGGTTGGAGCAAGTTATCCAACAATTACAACTGATTACAAATCAGCCACTCCAAGAATGAGGTGATGAGAGATGACTTCTGACTGAGTGTCAACACAGAAAACTAACTGAGACAGTTAAACACTACAGCTGACTCTGCTGGGCTGCCCCTGAACTGAGCCCTTACAATCCAACTTATCGCTATATGCCTTTTCTTTTACATTTTCACCTTAATACAAAAGAGATACATGGTGAGTTCTCCAAAGTGTCAGGAGGAGTCACGGAAAAGAAGAAAATCAAGAAAAAAGTCAAAGTATACTGGTATCAAAATGTATTACTAATTTTTGTGACATGCTATGCAGCTCACAAAGGGAAAAGAAAATGGTGACTCTATTAGCTATGAAGATTTAAGATTCCTTACAGGAAGCACATAAAGCTTAACATAATACCCTGTAAACAGGAAAACATTTGAAATCCTGAATCCAGAAGCATGCGAGTTACAAACACCACTTATATGTAAATCAAGAAACCCTAGCAAGCGTAGGGAGGGAAGGAGTTTTGTATGTCTCCACAATAACGGCAATCTAGGGAGTTTAATCAAATGCCACTTTTTGTGACTTCCCAGGTATCTCTGGAGTAACCCAGAGCTGCGAGATTACAAAGTGATACTTTGCCCCCTGGAAGTACTGCTCAGCAGCTTGCATAACCAGCAAGTAGGTAGGAAGACAAACTAAGACTGAAATCTCTACAAGCTCCAGATGGACCTTGATGCGTTTCAAATCCACAAGCAAGTAGGCTTACTTTAATGGAGGAGAAGAAGAGAGGCAGAACGGCATTCACACACCTGTAACCCCTGTGCTAGACAATGGAAGTGTTAAGAAAGTTTTCTGTGTGTAGATTATTTTTTTAAGCCAGAGACAGGAGAGAGAGGTGTCCAGGAGATATGGGCTGCACCAGAGGCTGCTTCCCTTCCCAGAATATGCCTTCTGAGTGGGACCCTCAGAAGCTTAGAGCTCTTGCCCAGGAGCTGCCTGGGAGAGTGCTCTGGTGCTCATCTATATCAAAAAGATTGCACATTTATTCTGAGCCCCTTTTCGCCCTTGTGTTTGCACTTTCTGCCTTGCTGGTTTTGTACTTCTGCCATCCAGAAGTCTGTGTCTGAGGGAACACTGTTTGCAAATTCCAGCAACTGCATTCACAGCTCAAATTCTGATACACATGCATTACCCAACTTATTTCTTACCCCATCTACAGCTCACGTTTGGAATATTTCAGGAATGTACTTCATAATCTAAATCAATACTGTTTCTTATGGTGTAAGTGTTTTTCCTTAAAAATATATGCCATTTTTAGGATTTTTTTAACATTTCCTTTTTTGATCTTCCAATGAAAGGAAATAATTGTTGAACTCGAAGTCTGTTGAAGTATCCCAGACATGAAAAAGAAATGGGTGAGGAAAAAACCAAAACTGAGAGGCATAGAGAAAGATCATATTTGAAAATTAAATATTACTTTTTCCACTTTTAGATTTGGGGCCCAAAACACGTTTACATTTAGGGTCAGACAGGATCTAGAGCAACCTGCTTTGACCAGACAACCCAAGATCATTGAATGATGGTATTAACACTTTTCTTTCAGTATGAAGAAGCCGCTAAGAGGAAGCAAGATTACCAGTATATGCAGCTTAATCATGGGAAGCTGTCTTAAAATGGCCCCAAAGTGAGAAGCAATCGGATCTGTAGCTCTTACTCTCAATAGTGGGTCTAGAGCTACAAATGAGCTGTGACAGCTCTCCCCAGGTGGGTAAACAGATCACTTCCCCACATCACTGCTTTCTATTGCTTCAGAAGTGACCAAGGACCAGGCACACAGCCTCTGCTGCCAGGGAAAAGGGAAGGGTCTGGAATAAACACTGCTGTCTACTCTGAGAAATCTTACTGTAACAGCTGTTTTTGGTAAAGGAGACTTGGAAAAAAATCCACAGGCAGGACAACATTTAATGAGAGAATGCATAATGAAATTAACATAGATAATTTAATGGAAGAGGAAAGACAGGAAGAAACATCCTTATGTAAATTTAATTAAGTAAACAATTACAAATAAATACAGAAAATACAGCAAAACTATCTATTTTTTAAATACAGCAAAACTATCTATTTTGAGGTTGGTGGTGTTTTTTTGTTTTGCTTTGTTTTCAATCGTGAAAAGCTATTAGCACTGAGATACAGGAAGAAATTATACCTGCTACTGATTGGGTAAAGTGAACATCTAAAGTATTGAAAGGGCTGGAAAAGAGTTTGAAAGTATAAAATACTATTTGTCTGAGGCCCTCAAGATCCTATTACCAATATCAAAGATCTTGCAGAAAGATGTTTCTGCTGGGCAGAAGTGTTTGAACCCTGCAGGGAGATTATAATTCATCCCTGATGAATTAATCCCTTCCATTCTCTGAGAAAGTCTATTCTGGGTATAGATGCTATTCTTCACATCTGGTAGTCCCTACAGCAGGAAACCTTGGACCAGGAGTAAGGCAACAACTGGGCTGGATTTACTGGCCAGTTAATGAGAAAAAACAATTATCAAAAGGTTTCCTGCATCATAGGTGCACTATTTCAGAAGCAGGATGAGTTACTACAGCACTACACCACAGATATAATTCTGCCTTCCTCATGGAAGGTCAAGTAAGTTTTGTCTGTCGAATAAAACTATCCAAACACTGTTGTATGAGTTGAATAGATATTGCCATAACTACCAGAAGGCATGAGAAACATAGTGGATGACTGAAATCAGACAATAAGATGGCAGGGGTGCAAACAGATTTCTGAATTAGGTGAAGGGATTTATCTCCCTTTATATTGAGATTTTCCTGTGTCCTGCTGGACACGTAAGAAGAGCCCTGAGATGCTTCACTACTGCAGAGATTTATAAAAGAGCCTCTCTAAGAGAAAGCATGAAAACATGAAGCAAACTCACTGCCTCCATAAACGAGGAAAAGTTTCATCTTTAATACATGTGCTTCCAGTTCTCTTTTGATCCATTACTTTCACAGTATGCTTTAACAGGATTACAAAAAAAACCCACAACTGTAAAATTCTCCAAAATTAGAAATTATAAGTTATTAACGCTATCTACTAAATGCAATACTTTTATGTTATGATTTATTTGATAAGAAATCTGAAACAAAGCTTGGTACTTTACCACTCTTTTGGAATAAATATGACCTTTTGATGCATGTGCTGGTACCCTTCCAATAGCAGCTGCTTCCCAATTCCACTGCATTTGTCTTCTGTTTTCCACGAAAATAAAACCATGTGTGCCAAAGTCTGCACTGGGCAATCTGGACATGGTGGTCCACAAAAGGTTCTGGGGCTGATGGCACAAGGGCTGCATGCAAGCAATTCTTACAGAATTCAGTGGCAAATCACTTGGCTTGCAGCAAATTCAGAAACACACCCAATAAAATATTCAAAGGAAGAGCATAGGGTGCATGGAGCTAAGGGAGGGGATCTGTCTTCCGGGGCAATTCCACCAAATCCCTAGACAGCTTTATCTGTAAAAAACTTTCCAGAAGCATTTAACAGTGGCAAAGACTAACTGTTTTGTGAGTTGGAGGTGACACTGTAATCTTTTGCTGTCAATAGCAAAAAGATTATCAATGACAAAACAACATTATCTAAGTTCTAGTGATCCATTATAATAAATCACGTGACTTCAACACCCGTTGTGCAGAATACTGCACATCCAAAGTTCAAAGCAGAAAAGCAATAGGTGTCTGTTTAGGCATTTATCAAATACTAGGTTGGATGAGAAAAATACATCTACTAGCTGCACTACTGGGTTTCAGGAATCTCTTCATTTCCTCAAGTGCTCAATGATACACTGGGTGATACCAAAGCTGAAGCACAAAACACAGTGCATGTGCAGGAGTTTTGAATTTAAAGCAAATGGCTGAGGATACTGATGGAAGACCAAAATGAACACGTATGTGAGCCCATACTTTCAAAGTTTGGCACCTACAGATAGTTCAGATTCCCTCAGACCTGAACTAAAACTTAAGTTAAATGTTACTGCATCTTCCTGACCACTTCTTTGGGAATTAGATGATGTCCAGCCTCCAAAGCATTAACACAATGTCTATCCTTGTTTAAGGTTAAGTGGCTGAGAAGAGTCCATGTAAGCTGCGGTCTCTGTGACAGGGAACTAGGGCTTGGTGAAGAGAGACTTGCTCTCACATCAATGCCTAAAATCAGGCATCATTTATCATTTAAAGCTTTCTGGTTCATCTTGAGAGAGCTTTTTGAAACTCCTATTACCAACCTATCAAAACTCTCACCTCAGTCTTAGCTTTGTGTAAGCAAAGCCTTTGTAATTTCTCTAAGTGCTGCCATGAAAAGCATGGGGCAGGTAGTGTGGGGACCAGTGAGGTCCCCGCCCCAGCGCGGTGTCACCATGCATAGATGCTGCACCACAGACATCTCCTTCCCTGTGTGCGAACGAAAATGCAAACAGCTGTGATCTCCACACTACAAACAAAATATGTCCAAGTGTCAAAACAAGTTGTGGAAAGGGAGAGAATGACAAGTCTCTTGGTTAAGCTACCACAGTGTAACCATGCCAGAAGGTGAGAAATAACTAATGCCTTGCATGGATTGACCCATTTTTCCATTTATGATAGGTTGTTGCCTACCATCCTGGCACAGAAAGACTTTGTAAGAGGAAAACTAACAAGAAATGCAAGAAAGGCAAAGATTAAGGGGCTGACCAAAGGATCCCAAGTACAGGGTTCTTAAGGAATCTAAACATTTGGTTTCAGACTATGCTTGTCTTCCCAAAGTTAAGCTTGGCTTAAGTATGAGTATTAAACTACTATCAGGATAACAGGCCAAGGAAAAGAAGGAGGAATATAGAAAACTGTGTAGGGTGGTGTAGTGATGAGACACGGACACTCAGCTTCTTGTAGAGAGAATCACTTTAATGCAGCTATAGACATTCTTTTATACTACACAACTAGATAAAACTTTTATACTGTGCTAAAAATATTCCAGCTAAAATTATACTTGTTATCATGCTTGTTAACTGAACAAACACACACTGCCACTTCCCCTATCACCTCTCCTGTGGTGTCCATGAGCTGTTCTGACCAATGAGGATTCCGCTCAAGCGTTTATCACTCAGGTACTTATAAAACTTGGTTTTGCCTGCATGTCAGCTATACTTTTCCCAAAGTGCTTAGCAAAAGTGAGCAAAGGTGAGTTAAAGTGAGCAAAGGCTTTTTACTTATTCTATAAGACTTTTCTTTGTCTGCCACAGGGTGGAAGACAACCAAAAGCATCAATAAGAGTAATACATGTGCAAGGAGATGAAGAGAAAGAACCCTGAAACAGTGGTATGTCTTCCTTGGAGGAGAGGCAAGCCATAGATGCACTTTTTGGGGCACATGTTCCTCTTATTGCTTCATATCTGTTTTTTCCCTGACACCTTTAATCATTCTGCTTCTAAATAGTCTTCACCCTGTTGAAGATGCTCCTGTATTGCTCCAGTTTTTACCATCTGTGGACTCATGAATGTTAAAGTCATGCAGCATGACTGTAGGTCATGCTAAAGGGTATATCAGGATGGACTTCAATAGCCCTACATACTCTTCCATGAAGTGAAGGGTACATGACTTGAGAGACATTGTGGTAATGAAAATGGAGACAGGAAATTGTTTTAGTGGGCTGGTCTTGTCAACAATTTGTTCATAAACAGGAAAAAATTGTAAATACTCCAGCTTCATTAAAGCTTTTATTGATATGAATGTGCCTTATTTGGATATATTCAAGGCTAGAACATCCTTCAATTATTTGTACTTTGAAGGCAGCCTTTATATCAGATTCCTAAAGATATATTTTCTAGAGAGAGCTCCAGATGAAAGGGCTGATTGCCAGTTTGGGGACATTTCTGTACATAATCCATAAATGCACAAATATACCACATATATTGACCATAACATAGAATATACATCTTCTATCTGAATACATACCAGGATCTCTCAGATCTCTGACTTTAGTTACACCTTTTTTTTACCATTATTTCCCTTCTAGACAAAAGGAATAAATTACTATAATTTCTGTTTTCTGCATGGCCTGTCATCCATCTTTGTTATAAAAAATGCAGGCACAACAACAGCAACAAATTTAACCAAACAACTGCTGCATAAGCTTTCACATAAAAATGCCACACAGATGACTGGTTATGCTTGGAAGTTGCTCTTAGTTGTCAGGTAGTAAACAATCTTTAGAGATGCCTCTAGATTAGGAGGGGTCCCAGCTATCTGGCTATCTTCAGTGCAGTTCTGAATAGTGTCAAAACTTTACTCATCATTGTAAGGATATGCTAGTTTGATACAATGTTTACAGGATGATGCCGCACCGCACCTCATGAAATAGTCTTTTGGACACCCTCTCTCTGTATTGCTGTGTAAGCCAAAAAGCGTGCCAGAAATTGCAGTGCAGCAGAGCATATTTCCTTTCCTGGAAAACCCATTATAGGCTGGTTCTTTCACTGCAGTGCTCTCCAAACTTTAACACAAGTACACATCCCGAGTGGCACAGAGCCTCTCTTCACTACTCCTTCCTCCCCACAAACTCTGACCAGTTCATGGCTACAGTGTGTGGTAACTGTTTATCACTGACTGTCAGAAAAACCCAAATTGCCAGACTTCAGCAGAAATGCAAAACTGGCTGTGGTACAGCATTGCCTCTGCAGCTGGTAGGGCTTTTTGTTTGCTGAGTATTAATAGGAGATAAATTCTGTTCTGCTGGCATTTGGAAGCAATTCCCTCTCTGGCTCATACCAATTACCTATCTATCTGACAACATTATGTTGCAAGTTTGTGACATGCAAAGTGGAAAGGCGTACCCTTCCCTGGGAAAGGTACTAGTCCTTTTCAAGGTGAAAAAGTAGATTGCTAAAACAAACAAACTTTAAATATCTGTGGTATCTGAAATGCTGCATAGGTAGATGTTAAAAAATTATCTGTGGTTTGAAAACTGACAGGACTCTGTAGATGGTCTTAAATCAGACTATCAGCAAATTCCAAAGCAACACATATTTTGCCCGAATACCCCCCAAAACACAGAAGCATGTTCCAAAAAGAGAAAACTATTTTGCTTTGTCATTGAACTCACACAAAGCATTTTCTTAACTGGTGACATTTTCAATATACCTGAAAAAGGAACCCTTAAAGACTCTGACTGGGCAATCCACTAAGAATACTATGAAAGTATAGCTTCAACAACAAAGCAACATGTGAAATTGCGGAATTTCAGTTTTATAAAAGAAGTGCAATTAAGGCAGAAAATGGTGGAAATTTCTTTCCACGTCTTCCTTTGTGCTCTCCACTCCTGATGCACTTTTACTAATCTCTCACAATACATTACTAGTTTCTTCTACCCATGTGCACAATTTCTCTCTAGTGTAATCCTGTAGGTTGGTGGTTTTGGCCAGTAATTATCATTACAATGGTGTTCGATAGATTTCCACTGTGATAATCGGCTGCCATGAAGAAAATAAGTTTCAGATGCTTTTGCCACCACTCATTCCTATTCTAGGTCCCTGCCCATTGTGTGCAAGTTATTATTTACAGTGATAAGATGTCAGCAATCTGTTAAGTACCTAAAGAGTGGTTTTATGTATAATGACTACAGGTTACATAGTCAGAGCATCATATTTCATTTGCTTATTAATTTTCCAAAAATGCAGGAAAAAGAAGGATAAATAACTGTAGAATGTTAAGGATTTGAACAAAATGCACCCAAACATATTATATATACCTCCACAGCCAAAATATAGAAATGAGTAATAACCTTCTATTTACTTGACCTCATTTCTAATGCTTCTTTTTTCATATTAATGGGAATTTCACTGTTGCAAACCAGCTAGTCTTTAATACCTTTGATTTTTCAAGTTGCCCCAAAAAGCTCTTTAATAAAAAAAGGCTCAAAGATGTATTTTTATGCTCTTTATGTCAGACGGCTGGCTGGTCACAGCATAAGGGTAATTTCCTTAAATGTGGTACAAAAACATTGTGTGGGAAGTCCTACAGTCTGTCAGCAGTAGAAAAACTTGGACTTCTGAGGCTGGCCAGGATGATTCCCATGGTCCCCCTATAATAAGCCTTATACAGTAGCATCACTAAAAATATTTAACCTTTAATATTTCAAGGCCAGGATACAAACCAATCTGCATGGGGTGCCTGAAATTTTTGAGAAATTTAAATTCTCTATGTAAGGCTGATTTTTTATTTGGTCATACAGTGATCTCCCCTTTATCATTGCTCCCGGACAAACACTGCAATTGATATAACATTTTCTGAAGCAATGTGTAGTTGATAGTCAATATTGACTCATGTGGTGAAAAGATACCAAAGTACAAATAGTTACAGGAAAAGCAAAAGCAGAAATTAAGAGCTGCTTTTATAAGTGAGCTACTCTGTCTCATTGAGAATTAATGCTACAATCAGGAAGACTCCAACCAATAGCAAGTAAAGGGAATAATAACAATGTATGGGAAAAAAAACATGGATACCTTGAAAATAAATTACCACACCTTAGCTACATTTCTTAGATGAGTTTGATTTTGATGACCAGTATCTCTCTGATCCCTGCAAATGTTATACAGTGAAACATATGATCTTCATCCAAGAAATAAAAGTCTGAAGGAAGATTGTTTACACCATCATCTTTGGCTAGAAAATACATAAGGTTTTCAGACACCACAGTTTTTAACATAACATTTAATCAACTGTAAAGCTGTGTGCTTTCATATGTAAGTCTCAGCAATGGGCAGGAAGCCTCAAATATGCCTTTAGATATATAAAACTGACATACATCAACATTCTTCACTGCTTTAACTTTCCACTTCAGTAGTCAAGTGGCTCTCAGAGTATCTGTACATGCTGTTATTTATTACTTCCTACTTAATTTTCTTCTATTTTAATTTTGGACAGGGCAATGATTTGTTCTTGATGAGTGCACTGGTACGTAATCTCAGGGCTGACATTCACAACCTAATGGTAGTCGCATAACAGATTACCAAGAGGCAGCAACTCATTAAGTGTGGGCAGCTCAACTATGGTGTAGTACAACTTAGTTCCAAGCATCAATGAAGGATGGTTATGCTAATTTGCATCTTCTTACAGTAGGGCAAGTGAAGAATGTACATGCAATCAATTAACAACAGCTATTGTGTCTCAGCTAATGGGGGCAACCTATTAAGCTGACATAATTCATTGTGCAGTTGAGCCCTCAATGAAAAGTGCCCACCTAAAGAGGCTTCCTCCTAAGCACTTCTCATGTTGCCTCTTTGTTTTGCATTGTGGATTAGGCAAGGAAGCTACCAGCAGTCTTGTCACTTTTCTGCCCTTCCTCAGTAATCCAAGGTACTAAGGTCTCTTCAAAAACCCAGTCTAGGATTTTATATCTCCTTCCCACAGCTCTTAACAGATAAAAGAAAGTATGATCAGTCTCATGGCTCAAAGCCCCTGCAAATTAGAGCCGGCTTTAAAGGTTAGATCCTGTAATGAATTTCTGCCCCAAAACCAAGATAACTGAAAGAACCCAATGTTCTTATATGTTAAACAGTTTCCCATCCATGTATTATTCAAAACACAGGACATAAGCATCCTGTATGTACTGTAGACATTTCAGCAGCTCCCTAAATTCTTTAGAACAACATTCTAAGTTTAACACTAGGAATTACAGACCATCAGCAATACTTCATACTGGAAAGAGAGAACCTGCTTCTAGGACTCAGCATCTGTAAAATGTTTGCATGTAGCACCCTTGCCGATATTTAAGATTAAAGTCATATACTGAACAAGTATAACTCATGTCCTTTACAAATCCTTTAGAATATAGGTTATATCAAAAACTCCTTTGACTGCTCTCACATTTAGCAGTCTTAGACAGATATACCTGTCAAGCAATTTATAAATGCTTTTACCAAACTTCTGAATTTTGTCCAGGAGGCTAAGGCAGATCATTAGAAATAGGGAGTTCAATTGTGCAACTGAAATTGCTGCATGCTATTCTTCTTTATGCTTAACTCCTCCTTAAGGATACACGTGGCTCTTTCACCACAGATGTTTTCCTATAGATTTCAGTCCAGTCTTTTGAGTAACCTATTTCTTTCTCCAAAGATAATAATGAATTGCATTCACAATAACACATGTAACTCTTTGAAAAGAGGAAGGATTTGAATGGTCAGGGAATTGGGATAGTCAAGGTTGGAAACAGTAACTTGCTGTGTAAGGTACCGAGTACTTTGCAGAAGCAAATTCACTGTTTCTGTATTTTCACTGCTAACAGGGTGGAAAAGAGTTATACTGCATTGCATCAAATGCCCTGGGTAATATATTAATATAATGAGGAACAATTAATTTGAAATCAGTGTACCTTGCTGCAACTACATATAGATACACTTTTATTTGTCTAGATGATAATTAGAACTTGATCCTTTCTACTTCTGAATTCACCTGAATCTGGCAGAAGCTGGATGTACCATGAAGTTTTCCAATTAAAACCTAGTGTGATTCTTCCTGGAATGAGATTGTACCCTGACTTCCTGTTTTCCTTAAAAGCATATTAAAGTTAATGCAGCTCATTACTAATGATATAGTCCAAATAACAGCAAATTGAGTAAAACACATATTCATAACTGTACTAAAAAACCCCGTAAATAAGTCAGTGCCCACAAAATTTGTTTGCAGAAACGGTGGGTCACTATTCTAGCAAGTGTTTCAGTTTCTGTCAACACATTCAAAGATTTTGGTAACATTTTTGGCCTTTCCAAAGGAACACATTGGGCATAAAAACATCATAAAAACAACGGTAACAGCTGAATTGTCTTTCTACAGTGATTGAATTATACCATAGCAGAATTGAAAAAATACTTACGCTCCACAAAGTAAGAGCTGGCATCAATCTTCCAGATAATTTGACCACGATGAGAGCCATTGACACCACGGTTCTTGTAGTCCAAAAAGTTTTCAGACAAGACCTCATCTATAAACAAAGAAGATTGGTCTTATCAAGTGCCTGTTACGACAACATGCACAGCAGAGAGTAAGGCTAAAAATACAGGCTTTACAGAATATACTAGAGCTACTAGAGATCTTGGCATGACATGTTGAGAAATCAGATTTATCAAACATTTCTGTTATTTAAAAGTTCAGATTTTCTTAAAAATCACAGCTTTCCCTGAAATCTAATTTTAAAAAAATCCTTACAAAATTCTTAAAACTGAAACCATCTGCCTTAGCATGGATAAACCCCAGTCAAATTAAACATAATTATCTAGTTGTAGGAGAGAACACACAGCCCCGTTGCACCAACTTTTCCCTTTAAAAAGCCCCACAGAAAATAGTCACATGCAGATGTCTGTACTACACTCACTTGTATCGCAACAGATGTGGTTATTTCTTGCAGTGTACCATGAGGGACAATTATTTGTGAGGGATGCCACTCATGGGGTGCCATCACAGCCCTTGGCCTCCAAAACCCAATGACTGACAACAAAACGCTGTCCATCTCACAGACTTTGAGCCACCTAGCAGCTGTCAGACTACCAGCCTGATCTCCCAAAAAGTCAAGAAATAATCTATAAAAATTAACAACATCTAAGAAGTTGCTGAGAACCAAGGCAGAGGAAGTGAGATCCCCTTGCACGCACAGGTGTGTGGGTAAATAAAAGATGGGCAGATAGAGCCTGAGGAATGGATTTCTGGTTGCTCACATGAATAAATTGTAAGTCTGCTTTCAAGTTTCATTTAACACTGCCTGAACAAGCTCTTTTTTAGACCAATCTGCAAACCCCACATGGTGTAAGTGTGAGCAAACACATCCCAGCCCCCAGGCAAGGGCCTGGTTCTGGACCCTCTATCATTCAACAGCTTAAAAACCAACCAGCAAGACTATGCTCCAATGTCAGGGCCAGGCTCACCGAGTTGCCACCTTACACAGGGCATTCAAACACATGAAAAATGCATATATTGCCACCTTGCCAGGCCAGCACTTATGGTTTTACTTGTCACTAAATACAAAAGGAGCAGCAAAAATAAAAAAGACATATGGAGACATTTACAGTTGGTCAGAGGGGAGTGGGGCTCACAGGCAGTGGGCTGTGGGAGTACAAAATGGCTGTGAACCAAAGTGGCTGAAGCAGCAACCCAGGATGGGCTGGGCCATGGCCTCATTGCTCCAGCTTCAGTGGGATGAAATGGATTTCGCATCTGTGCTCTGACAAAGCAATAGGCCACACGCAGGGACCAGCCAGCAACTTCCTGGGTTTTTGCTCTTAGCAATAACAACAGTTTTAATTTGAACAGAGCTTTGTACAAATGTGCTTTAACAAACTCAGCCTTGCTACAGAACTAGTCCTAGGTGGGTGCTGAGACTCGGTTCTGAAGCCAATTATGTTAATTAATAGTTGTGCTAAAAAGTGAGAAAAAATGCAAACCACTCAATGTGACATTAAAATACATCAATTGTAAACGCTGTGAAGAATTGACTTTGTTATTACATACATCATCCAGAAAACAAAGATAATGCCACACAACAAGGCACACCGTGCATGAGGACACACTGATGGTGTGACTAACTGCAGAACAAAAGGGGCAGCCCAACAGACAAAGCTGAGAAACCCAAACGACTATCACATAGGAGACTAAATTGAAGGAAACTACACTTCACTGAAAGAAGAAAGCAGCAAACAGATGTCAATATTGTCCCATTGGCTTTACATAGTAATGCTCTTAAGGAGGAAGGTGAGCAGGTACGAACACTGAACTCTTTGGTGTTATTCTGTTGAGGAATTTACAACAGAAATCCTTCTAATAAGGTCATGAACAATTGCAGCAGATAATTATAAATAGCAATGCTGTCTTCAATAAATTTTCCCTTTGCTGACTAGCTAGTTGTCAGGAATTATGTCACCAGCTGTGTTTCAGGCTCTGTTTTGAAGTACATGTCTGCTGTAATCGTTCAATAGCGAAATCCTCTGGTATGATTTCTGTTCTTCCTTTGTACTTTATAGTTGGTTGCATCTTCTTTAAAGTCCAAATTATATATCTAAAAAAAGCAGGTAATACCAACTATTACTCTCAGAGGTCTGGTTTACTTATGAATATCTTTAGTAAATGACCATCCTGGATGGAGATTATCAAAGATTATGCACATCATTCTGTGGAAGTAGGAACATTATATACTTGCGAGAAGACTTAAACCTGTCCCTTTTGCTTTGGCAGGGAAAACACTTTATACTTAAAGGTGAGCATATACCAAAATGTTGCACTGAGCTGGTACCTGGCTCTCATCTTGAGAGCACAGAGAGTATCCCTCAGCTGCGACATGCTGCTCACTGGCTTCATAATTTGTGATGTTTATTTGTCACGTTTAGTCTCTGCAAGCCACTGGAAATGCTCCAACACCTGCCACCTTATTGTGATGCATGGGTAATTACTGTCCCTCAAGATTTATTGTTTATAAAATACCATGCTTGCTTAAGAAGGCTTAACTGAGCTGAACTGGATGGCCTTGCTGAAGAAACTGCAGGCATTTTAGGCCAGAGTTTAGTGGCACAGGAGATCTAAGAATCAGCTTTAAAATACTGTGTTCATAGGCATTACCTGCGGGGACCAGCTGGCACTTCCGCTGTTGCTGCTTCCTGCAGCTGGCACAAAGGCAGCATGAACTCTGCCACACATAACCCCTCTAATTTCACAGAGATGTTGACATATGCCCATACCCAAACTAAATCACATCCCTATTGCAAGCTGAGCCAGTGGGGATGACTCCAGAAAACCCTTTCCTCCTCTTTGTTGAAAATGTGCAGGAAGCTTGGAAAACCAGGCTGAATAAAAGGACCAGTATCCATCTGCATGTCCAAGGTAAAGACCATGAGAAGGGAACGATAAACAAGCCAGTCTATGGCTACAGCTGACAGGTGAGACCACAGGAAATCTGGAACAAGCTGCTCCCACTGTGTAACACCTGCACACTGCCTCCTGCCATGGAGGCAAGAGACACAGGTCTATGGGAAGCGTGTAGAGAAAAGCAGGTCCCCAGGAAAGGGATATACACATGTAGCTAGTCATGTGCACACAGTTTATAGACAGTGGCCACTGATGAAATACAGGCTCAGGCAGCAGAAAGGATAATTTAAGATGAGCTTATGGAGCTCTGCAATATGCAGGGCACCCAAATAGGAGCAGTGAAATTTTGTGTATAAATGCATTTACAAATGTCATGATTTAGAAATCAAATATGTAGATTGTTCTCACAGTCAGTTTTACATCCTGTCTGTCTCTCTTGAAAGAGCTACTTTCCTAATTCCAAACAAATAAAAATTATTTTTAGTCTAGTAGAAATTTATGTTCATTGGGATTTTTAAGCCATACAAATTTTATCTCTAGAAGAGTACATTGAGGTCTAAAAGGGAAATCTTGTTCTTTCAGTTTTTGAAGGTATGTATTTTTGGAAGGTGCAAGATAAGAAAGAAATATCCTCTGGCAAGTTAAAAATAGCAGTAATTGAAACTCATCAGGAGGTTGGAATGTATGAATATTCCTGGTCGACCTGTTTTAATTGGCAAGTGATACTATTCAAGGCATGCTATTCCCTGAGTGTGCACATTATGTATGTAGCACATTGACAAAGGAAACCGTGCATGTGAAATACAGCGCTGTTAAGTGCACTACCTCCACATGTATGTACATATATTTATCAACATTCGTCCCATAGGTAAGCAAATAGATGGAATGGTATGGTATGCTAAGAAGAAAGAGTATGAGCAAAGGAAAACAAGTTTTATTTCCTCTTCCTATTGAGAATCCCTATAACAAAGGAACTGACCTTTAAAACATGTTGCATCTTAATTCCCAAAGGTAAATGGTGAAATACTTTGTTTCACCTCCACACAAAATGAAGAGCAGAGTTAATGCTGCTCCCTTTCATATATTTCAGGCAACATCTAATGCCTTCTGACATTTTTCCAATGAAGCATTGTAATGCATCTCCATCCCTCTGTTTGTGAAATGCAATTAACCTTTTAACTAGCTCTCTCCTTCCTCTGCATAGCTTGGGTTTTGCTGTACTTGGCCAAAAGCAAACACTTGTCAATTGCTCTCAGGTCTGGGGGCTTCATTTCCCTGGGCAGTAGATAGCTAACTAATTAAGGAAAGTGTCAAATAAGGGAGTATTTGGGATGTGCTGCACTTTGAACATCCTTAGTTGCTCCTGGAGCTAGAGCTGGGGATAGTGAGGGTGTCTAAGGTGGGGAGCCAGGAGACCTGGCTCTCTGCCCCCCCTGCCCTTGGGCACACAGAAGTGCCAGCTGCCTCTTGCTGGAGTGGAGAGGTGGCTGCAGACCTGCAAGGCTTTTCTAGGACAGAAGCAGCAGCTCCCACAGACCTCCCACAGGCCCTAGAGGAAACAGGGAAGGTGATGCACGACCAGGAGCCAGGCAGCTGGCATCCAAATAGCAGCCAGAGGGTCCAAGGCATGCCAGAAGCAAATGACAACAAGTGCTTTGGGAACCAACAGCAATTCTGATGGACTGCTTCTCCTCACCAAACCAGATACCGCCAGGCACAGCCTTTTACTGCTAAAAATATTCTGTGCTGTCACTTCCATGCTGAACATCCCAATATACTTCACAAGCACTAGAGAGAGATAAGGAACCATGGCCACAAAAGAAAGCTATCTTTCAGATGAAAGACAGTATCCAACTGACAAAAAGCATGCTGTTCTTCAGAGGAATTAGGGAAAATGTTGATAAAGGCCACCCCTCAAAAAGAGCTGTGAATAATCTAATGGGGACTTCAAGCGCTGTCAGCAGCCTACACTAAACAGACAGAACCTTAGTACTTGAAAGTTTGCCTGAAATTCCCACAGAGAAAGAAACAGATAGTCAATACATCTTCCTCAGAAGGACTGATGGAGTTTAAATTACAAATAGCTGAGTGACCCTTTTGTTGTGTTTGGTTTTACTTAGGAGGCAGAAATGAAAAACCAACCCCCCTTTCTCAGACAGTATTTTGCTGATATCTATGACCAGGTTATCTTTGCACATTTTCAAAGACTAACAACTACAAAACCTAGAATAACATGTGCTACTTTCAAAGAAACCAATAATTAACGTGAGACAGGAATGCAATGCCAGATAGGTACCTGAACTCGGTACAGTTTTCCAGTCTCTTATCCATCACTAATTTGATGTAGCACTACATAATACAATACTTGCTTCCTATAAACATAATGTAATTATGGCACAAAAATAAAAGCTACACTTCATGTCTTGATCCCTTCTGAAAAAGAAATGCTGTACTTCTGAAATTACAGAAGGACTTATAGTCTTCAGCTAAATAAATCTAAATTAGTTTGAAATTTAAAAGTGTTTTGGTCAATATGTATGTCTGTATTAAGACATATAATGATAGCTAGCAAAATGCTTTTAAAAATAATTTTCTGTACCAAGAGGCTGAGTTCCAGTTGACCTGTTTTGCAACTAGCCCAGAAAGCTGCAAGAAAGGAATTTTGTAAATCACAGAATCAATTAGGTTGGGAAAGACCTCTGAGATCATTGAGTCCAACCTATGACCTAACACCACCTTGACAACCAGACCATGGCACTGAGTGCCACGTCCAGTCTTTGCTTAAACACCTCCAGGGACAGTGACTCCACCAGCTCCCTGGGCAGCCTGTTCCAATATCTGATCACCCTTTCTGTGAAGAAATTCCTCCTAATGTCCAACTTAAACATCTCCTGGAGCAGCTTGAGACTGTGTTCTCTTGTCTTGTCACTGGTTGCCTAGGAGAAGAGGCTGACTTCCACCTGGCAACAACCTCCTTCCAGGTGGTTGGAGCTCCAGAGTGATAAGGTCCTCCCTAAGCCTACTCCATGCTAAACACCCCCCAGGTCCCTCAGCCATTCTTCACAGGACATGTGCTCCAGACCCTTCATGAACGATCAATAAAATAAAATTATCTTGCAAAATAATAATAGAAGGGGTAAACCATAGATAAGCTTTGTCTTTCTGAAATTTATTCTCTTACCACCCAATCTATGACTAGAAGAACACAAAATTATGACTACAGCATCTGCAATTCACAAATTGAGCTTGTAGTGATTTGTATCAGGCCATCAAAGTGTTTAGTTCTTCAGTCCTTTAGTATTGCAAAACCCAGTCCTTGGAAGCTGTGCTTCCAAAGAGCTGTACAACACAAGCAGTCATTATTCTGCAGAAGAGAAGCTATTAATGAGAAATATATGCTGAAGATGAAGGTACCAATTTCTTATTTACAAAGATACCATATTTAAAAAAAATCACAAATAAAGGTTAGGAACATTTCCATTGACTTCAGCTGCTACACATTAAGCTCCAGTGTGGATAGAAACTTCACTGTTAATTCATTTGCCAATTTCTGCCACAGGCAATGAATATACTGCAATTTACAGTTAGCATGCCTCCTTCTCTAACTTCTTAGGGATAAGAGTTCTGGGAAACAAGGGCCTAATCCTTCATTGGTCCTGCAAGCTCAATTTGTATTTTAAGAGCTTTGCATATGCTTTTTTAAAGTACATGAATGGTTCCATTCTAATCCCACAAAAATTAGCCCCTTGCCCAGTTTAAGAAAAAAAAACTGGGAGAGAGAAATGTGAACAATGAGTGGAAAAGAGCAGTTTGAGGAAGACATGTCAAGAGAAAGACCAAAGGAAAGTAGGGAGATATGTAATAAAATGGGGAGTGAGTTGGCAAAGTTAGAACAATTCATGATCATGAAGGGCAGAAGATGGAGGCCCTAAGTTAAACTGCTTCAGGCACATAGAAAGGCAGGCATGGTGGATTTAAAACCTGAAGCAGAAAGAATTACACATTAAACCCAAATGACACGTCAGCTGCTCCCAAAATCAAGGAGTCTCAACTTTCAGCAAAACACTCTTCTCTTTGAACATCAAGTTTATTTTCAGGGCTGCTTATCATCCTTTATCACTCCAGCAGTCTCCAAATTACTGCTGGGAGACAACATTCTCACCTTTCATGACACCAACAACAATCAAAAAAGCAAACAACTGGCAGTTACGGAGACCCTATTAAATCTTGGCAATGATATGCCTATGGGTTTTCAGAAGGCTCTGGATGAACTATGGATCCAGTCCTTCCTCACTCACACTTGGGCTAACCACAGAGTTTGAGCTCTGTCACTCAAGGGACTTCCCTCTCTTTCTCTGTAACAGTGGAACCTCTGGCTAAAAGCAGAGCTGAGAGCAATGGGCTCTATTCTTCTGTCGTGTCCTTCAGATGTTTGGGAGCTGTGCTCCAGAACAACCCACCACTCATCTATTTCTCTCCTGTAACCACGAATCTTCTGCTGAAAAGGTGGAAGGAATGAGGAAAGCAATGAGGAGAAAAAGCAATAACAACTTGTGGGGACTAAAACCCCCACAGCAGATGTTAGGTTGCAGTGGGATGGGCATCTGTACAGTAATACTGGTGTCACTTGGCTCTGCATACCCTTAAAAGTGTGATACCACACAGCTCACAGGGCTACTTCAGCTATGCCCATGCCAGCTACAGGCTTCTGCTTTAAAGCTGCTGCACTTCCAGATTTGTTCTTCCCACTGCAGCAGGTGGACCACATCTGGGTGTCAGTACAGTAACAGCTCTACTTCAGCTATGCATTGCACAAACTCATTCACAAGTAACAACATCCAGGTTGCACACAGAACTGAAGACGGGAGGGATGAATCCAAACAAGAAAGATCCTGGCTACCCCAGTGCATACTGAAAAACTGAAGATATGTGATGTGTGGTAAGGAAGGTACAGCATGGAAGAATTTTGTTTGCTCGTTTTTAATATAACAACAGTTCCAAAGTTCTCCCAGTCAGTGGAAGCCTCCCAATTGACTACAGTGCAGTTTGGAAAATGAGGATTAGGAAAAAACAGTGTGACCATGAAGTTTGCTAGAAAATATTAAAATAAGAGAGGCTGCAGGCCCAAGGCAGTATGAAGACAAGATATAAAGGGACATCGGAAGATCTGAAATGTGAACAAGGATGACATTTTTCCAAGTTTACATTGTTCATTAAATAGGGGGGAAATAATTTGCAGTATTTGAAAAATGGGTTTACAGAAACGTTGAATGACATACCAGCAGACAGTAAACTAGACAGGGGCTTGTGATCTGATAAAGCAGTAAAAAAAAAAATCCAAACACAACTCAAATGTATATACTGAAGCACCACAGTGCAAAGAATCTCTTGAGAATCTGGATTGATTTTATCTGAAAAATGGTATTCACTTGTAAACTTACTACAAAGTGGAAGATCTCCAGTGAAGAAAAAAAATGTCTTTAGGGCTGGACAGATCAATGGATGAGAAAGATTACAAAAGCTAAATGCATACATAGTCCTTACAGTAGTTGTGAAAGGCAGCATGGGAATATTCCACTGTTATGAACAGTGTAATATAAGTGTTATAAACACTAAGGACTGGGAAGGATTTAGTTCTAAACCAGAAAACTAAGAGAAGAAAAACATATGCTGAACCTTCAAAATCCACATGGCTGGCTTGACAACCTCTCCAAAACAAACCTTTCTGCTATATGCCTTATCCTGCCAAGAATTTTATGTCAGTTCTGTCCACTGTTTGTGCCATGATTGATTCTATCCAGTGAATAGTCTGAATGTGCTGCATGGAATATGCTCCTTTTGAAGGACTGAGGCCAAAACCTGGGTTTTGGTGCACCAATATCCCCACTGATGGATTTCTTGAGAAATATTTTAGTAGATGATCATGACTGACTTCACTGTAAGTCTGGGCTATACAGCAATATGGACCATCCTTGGACAGCACAGAGGCAGTTTTATCCACAGGCATAAGGACCCTAGAGATCACTGAGAAGGCATGGAGCTGCAATACTCCCTGTCTGCATTATTTCCCTATCCTGATATTCAGCATGAATAGTTGCAGTGGAAAAGTGTTTTCTACCCATTCACCCAGAAAGATGTTCATAATAGCTGTTGTTTTATGGAGATGGGAATCTTTTGGCACACAGTAAACACTTCTACCACCTACTAAATATATTTAAGGAAAATTTAACTAGCAGTCTGGAGGCTTCTTTACCATGAGTACTCTAAAAGACCATAAAGCACACCAGCACTACATTAACCACTCTGCAGAAGTTTTTTGGTGCATTGTTACTAAGCACATTAACACAGATGACAGAGCTGAACCTTGGAAGCACTGAAAGAGACATGATTACCATCCCCAGCCTGGAGAGAGACCCAACTACAAGATGACCTACTGAGGAGGAGCCCTAGGACCTCAGTGAGATTCTTTTCCAAAGGCCTTAAAGGGATTGGAAAGATGGGTAACCCCAGGATACAACAAATCCAAATATCAACAAAATTCACTCTAAGCAGGCACGTTGTGAAGAGTTTAGTTTTACAGATGGCTGTATCTGAAGCAGAGAGGTGGAGCAAACATCCAAACACAGAGAGAGAGCCTAAATTGGGGATTAGGCCCATAACAAAGACACCCACAACTCCTGGCCTAAAATGCACATTGCTCTTTCTAACATTTTACATCTCTGCTGGCAACATTAGCACTTTCTTCTTGTAAGTATTGAATGTTTGGTAAAATAGCTGCACAAACAAATTCTGGTCCAAATCTGACAGCAGGAAAAATGTACATTTTTCCACTTGTCTCAGTGGGCAACACAGCAACACAGGCCATCTAAGCCTAAAATCACCCTGAAGAGTGTTTAAACAAATGTTTAAATGTCCATGAACCAATAGCTATAAGATTTGTCAGGTTGTGGTGAACTGTCTTTTGGGGGGAGAAATAACACCACAGGATGAAACAAAGGAAGAAAAACATTTTAAAGCTAAACTTCAGTTACTAATCAGGTGAAGAAGACATTTCTACTTATATAAATTTGAGAGAGACTACTCTGGAAAAAGCCAAATATGGACAAGAAAATGGACAATACAAGATTTGTGTACGAAGAAATTTTTAATAAATAGTCTTTAATAATGTTTTGCTTTCATGTAAGGAAATGTTGAAAGAAAGAAAGCCTACTTCATATGGGTAAGAAAAGGATAATGTTAGCCGTGATAAACCCCTGACATCAGTGTGCACAGCCATTGGAGCAAATGATGTTTTCAAAAGTCTGCTTTAAGCATATCCCATTAGCTCCTTTACAACAGATATGGAGGTGATGACAGAAGTGAAATCTAGTAGCAGCTAAAATGCCACTGCAGTAATTATAAGATAGCTCTTTATCTACACAGGCAGCTGCTAGCAGTCCATATTAATTTATATGAAGGGGCTTCATACTACAGCAAATATCAATAGCAAATGAGATAAGAGAGAAAGAGAAAGCCTTATATAAATAACTGCAAATGTTCCAGCTGCCTCACAGTAGCCACTAAATGAGAGTCCTTACTTTAAAAAACATACTGTCTTCATTATTCATAACTTTGTTTTAGTTTCATTTTTTTCCCAATGGGCCTTTTCTTTACAAATAGCTTTTCTGCAAAGAAAACTTAAATTCCAGAGACTTTTAAATAGCAACAGAGCTTTGTTATGTTCAAATTTCTTAGAGAACTCTTTTTGAGTGTTTACACATATTTTTGATTGTGGGTCTTTTTCTGAGAAACTGCTGAGTTTTCACAATACTGTAGTTCTCTTGAGGGAAGACAAATGTACATTTCAGATGAATTGTTACAGCATGTGGAGGTCACTCTGTATTGCTCAGAGCTGAAATATTGTATATAGGAGGGGAAGTTAGAACATCTCTAGAGTTCAAGGTTAGCAGTAAGGAAATGTAATTCCTATTCCTGAAGGCACAGTATGTTTTAAACACCCAGAAATGCTTGTTTTCCCTATTTACATATTTTTTGTCATCTTTCCATGGCTAATTTTAAAATGCACTGAAGTAATAACATCTATATTTTAAGAAAGTCATAATTTACTATTCTCCCTTCAACTAGGGAGTTTTTCTATGGCCCTTTATCAAAATCATGTATGTGTGCATGGATGTTTTCAAGAAGCTTCAGGGTGGATTTTTTTTGCCATGAGACACATGACCACAGTTTTTTACACTGTTTTATGAGAGACTGACTGGCTGCCTAGTCCATTTCCTGAGACCATGAGCAAGTGTTACTTCTAATAACCAGTGCTGAATCCAGCTCTTACCTGCTTCTGCAAAGACTATTTTGTTTCCCAGCGGGCTGCCTTAAGGAATGTGCAAATGGATTGAAGGGGAGAAAAACAGATATCTTGTGATAAAAGGAGCTGTGGCTCTTCACATGAGGAGCAAGCAGACAGAATTTCCACACACAGAGGACTCCCTCAATCACTCTTTCAAGCTACTTTAACTTTTGAATAGCACCCCAAAACATCCCACAGTATGAAAATGTATGAGCTACATGATTTTTGCTCCCTTTTTTTTTTTTGGAAGGGTTTTATATCATCTCTATTTCCCCAAACTTGGGATACCATTATTCTGAAGCCTGCAGTTTATTGGGCATCATCACATTTTTAGTGATGGCAGTGGTGGTGAAAACAAAGTAAGTTTTATGCATTTCAAAACCAACACATATAAAATTGTTTAGAGATATTTCCTAGAATACTACAATGGCAATGATTAAACTCCTACAATGTAAGAACTACCTTCTGTTCTGCTTCTGCATAGTCCTTTCCTGGGATACTCCCACAAGACAAATAACAAATATCAACTCCAGTGCTCCTAACACCAAGCCTTAAAGAAATCCACAACACCCTGCCAGATACCCTAAGGATGCAAATAATTTTCCATGTTCTCATAACTCTCTGCAATACTACCCAGTGCTACATTCAAACCTTTCAGCTCCAATTTCACCAACCCAAACAATCACAGAAAGGATTGCACTGTATCCACAAGCTGGATTGAGATAGACATTAGAATGACCAGCAGCATCACAATAGTTAAGAGAGTTGCCATACGAGAAGCAATAATAGCCTTCAACACTAATCCTCTCCTGAGCAGACAGGGAAAAGCTCATAGTTTCTTTGGTTCTCTTGTTCCAGTCTGACTGCTAATTCAAAATATAGTTATAGATCGGTTTACATTGTGAAGGTCATACCCACAAGGCCAGGAACATTCCCTCTCTAAACAGGAGTGCAGGCTCATAAAATCTGTGCAAATGCAGACACAAATTTAAGCCATTAGGGATGTCTGGATCTCCCACCCCTATGAACTGGTCACAAACAGAAGACACCAGTGTTTTATTTCAGGCCAGAAGGGTGCTTTGTACTGACCCTTCCAACTCTCCCCACTTTGTCACCATGAGACTGCGCTGTCATACAGACACACAAACCCAATTCTGTCCTCATGAAACTAAACTGAACGATGCACTACAGCAACTCAAGGGCATTCATTTTGACAGACTGAAACTGTTCTAAGTCAAGCGCCAAATGCATTAATCAGATGTTTGCTTCTACAGACCCATTCCTGCTGGTTCACCTTACTTTGTAAATGCGGATACAGCCACAGTGCCAGTTACTTTCATAGACTGAGTGTTTTCAACTCAATTATCAAACTAACACTAAGACCCAAGCGCTCTTCACAGTCTTCCATGTTCTTTAAAAGAGAACCAAAACCAAAGCTCATGTTACATGAAGTTTGCGGGGGCGGGGGGGGGGGGCAGGAAGAGAGAAGGGAATTCATGAGAAGTAGGGAAGAGAGAAAAGGGAATGAGGGATTCTGCTGTCTGCTATTTCCTCAGTTACTTAGAGTGGGAACATGAGCAGCTGGAGACAAAACACCTTCAAAGATATCAGGGGTCAGCTATTGGATTCTTGGGGACTGGACACACTACTTATATCTCATTTGGCAGTGGCATTCCTTGGAACAAGCCATTGATTATTGTCATAAACAACAAGCATTCAGCCAGCAGGGGCAAGGATACATTTGCACCTATAATTTACTCGGGTGTCTGGGGCAATGTATCCTGTTTGATATGGTAAATTAAGCAGGAGTTACTGAGGTGTATTCTTATTTTGCCTAGTTAAATCTTTATGTATTCATGGCGCCTATAAAAAAAAATTAAAATTAGTGTGTCTTCACAGCCCTGGATGCAATGTCTGAGCTGCGAAACCTGGCTGAACAAGTTCAGTCAGTGTGAAACAGCCCTATGCACTTTCCATTGACTTCAGACCACCAGAAGGAATGCGTTACCTCTATTTACTGAGGCAACAATTCATGAGTTGCCTGCACTGCTGCAGAATAGGCTTTCAGTATTTCTTACTTCTCAATACTGGGGGCTGCTCTGTCTTCTCATCTATTCCAGTAGAAATCTCCACTTCAAACTTAACTGTAAACACAAGTAAGGCCAACAAATCAGACTGATTTCAGGGCATCTGTTTTAAATCCAGTCTCTGTTTTTTCCCTAAAAGATTAAAATTTCATAAGCCTAGTTTTGTTTTCAAAGCAGGACATTTTATGAGGTTACTCATGGGAACAAGTACTGTAGCCTGGCTTACTGTAGCCTCCACTTCTTTCCTTCCATGTTCGAAATAGCCACCCTTGTGTATCCCTTTATACAGTCTCTTCAATACCCTGAACTTACTTTTCAATGCCTAATACCTTGCCACCAGGGTTCTTCTACATCCAGTACTTTCTCACATATCCCCTTGTGTCACCAACACCTGTGTTCCCAATGTCTTCAGAACATGATTCCAAGCCATTTGGTTTTACCCAGTAAAGCATTTAACACCGTGGCTCCCTACAAAGTCCCCTATGCCTGCTGCAAAAGCCCATCTCACATCATCATATCCTTTATCTGGTTTTAGTTCACTATCTGGGCAAGATGAAACACTGCTATTAGAGCTAAAATATCTGCTTAGTGCTAGGCATACCTTCCACATAGATAAGGGAAGTGATTTACCAACCTTTCTCTTTGTGCGGGCACCGTTTCTTTACAAAGTCAGTGGTTTTCAAGAAACATTTAATAACTTTACCTTTATAAGACCCCTAATACCCAGAGAAATGTGTCTGAAACTGATCCACCATGTTCAAAATTTAGCAGACAGCAAAGAGTTAACATGAACTCCAGTCTCAGCAGCAGGACTATTTCCATAGGAACCAAACCAGGTTAAAAAAAGAAGTGAAACAATCAGATAAAAGAGGATTGAAACCATTTCTTATTACTCTTATGTGGGGCTGGGTTTACTAGATGGAGTTGCCAAAAATATGCTAATATACATGGTTCAATAAAGCTTCCAATGCACGATAAAAGGAAAAAAAAAATCAAAACTTTCTGTGACAAGTCCAGACTGTCTCAGTTTATAATTATTGTTCATATCAAAATATCCTGTGGCTACAGAGAAAAAGGCAATCTCACAAGGTTTTTAAATGATTCATATTCTTGACTTGTAAAACCTCTCATCTGTCACAGATTACTCAAGGACTCTCAATAGGAAACTCTGAAAATATTATACTGTCTTGATATAGGAGGTATTTTCCCAACATCCAAATGGCTTTAAAATGAATTTATCTCGAAATGCCAAGAAACCATCAGAAAGCTTTCTCATATCTTTGCTGAAGAAAAAGTGAGTGCAAGGACTGCAACCAGTAATTCAGGAGCAGAAAAAAATATTGTAATATATAAACCCACGTTAAGATTACATTTAAGGGACTTACCTATGAGATACATGCCAATCCAGTCCCCTGCATCCACTTCCTCTTTTATATCCCAATATATCACTAAGTCCTGCGAATGCCCAATGGAGTAGTAGGAGCTGCTGACCATCAGGGTGGACCGGCTGTCTGAAGTGACAAGGTCTGTGTCACTGGTAGACCTAGGAATGGTGACCGTCTCATGGGAATTGTTCCTGATGTCCATGTTATGGAACTGATCAGGGTTATAGCTGTATCTGAGAGGCTCTTTGCACCGGCGCCGATTTTGTGAGTTCCTAGATGGAGACGCCATGGCTGCCAGGCCCAGAAACCTGTTTTGGTAGAGATTCTGTGAAGAAAAAAGAAATTATAGTATTTTACAGTATTATTCATTTTTCAGTGATAACAGAGCTCAGGAAAAGTATAAAGTTATAGCGAGAAAGTAGCAGATCTTTCTCCATTTGTCATTGCAAAAAAGAGACACAAAAAGGGGCAGCAGAAACAGTGCTAACTCAACTCCTACTCTATAACTCTTATCATGAAAACAAGTGTAAGAGCAAGCCTTGCACCACCAAGCTCAGCCACAACTGGCAGTGTGAAGAAATTAATAGGAGCTGGCTTCCTCCATGTTAATGCACATACTCAGGCACAAATGTTGTGACTATCAAACTGCCAGAGAACCACCCTCTTTCAATGTCATGAGACAGTCTTTGCACTTTTGACACCTGGAGTTAAGTGTCAGCCCCAGTAATTCTTGCTACATTTGCAGAGGAATCCTTCTTAAGGCACAGTCACCCTAGAGACCATATTCCATCTGGAGAGACCGGTTTAGCAGTGAGTAAGAGCTCTTCCTCCCTGCTGGGTATCTGAAGAGTGAGTGCCATGAAAACAGAGTTAACCCTGCTACAAAAATGGAGATGTCTTCGTGAAAGTATAAATACAAACTAAATGTTGCAATGTCCCTCTGTACAGCTGATAGCTTGCAATGCCATGGCTCTGATCTTTTTTTTGCAGCAGATTGTGAGATGCTAAGCACTCCTGCTCAGGTAGGAATTTGTGAACGCACCAGACAATTAATGAGAATGGAGAAGGTTACTGCAGAGTAGTCATCATTCTAGCAGTTGAAAAATATTTTAATTTCAACCTACCCTTCCTCAAGGCAAAATGACTTGTGCGTCTTGGTGCACGAGTTAAGAGCTTTTGTGAGCTGGCAGATGGAGAATGCTTAAGTTATGACTGGGTTAAATCCTGATGTGAAGACATTCTCTGATACTGATCAAAATACCGATTATTCCTTACTTCTGTACTCCTTGTTTTTTTCATTTTCCTTCCAAGCTTTCCCTCTTCTCTCCCTGCAGCTCTGCTATTTCAATCACTCAGCTTTTCATTATTCATTAGCCTTCCATTATCCGTCTGTTGCCAGCCATGCTGTCAAGTCTGTTAGATACAAAACCAGACAGCTTTCCAGTATGCTATGAAATGCTTTTCACATGATCAGAAGTCAAATCATCCTTTTGAACTCAAACAAATTAAGTGGCAGAAAAATCATAGCTCCTTTCTCCAGCCAAGCAGTTATTTAACACTGGCTTTATTGAGGTTACAGTAGCACAAAAAACCAGTAAGTCCTGAAAAAAACCGAAATATTTTCTTTACCAATACCATTTGGGGGGAAATAATTAAGAGACCTATTAGTGTATCATAGGATTCTGATGCACAAAAACTGTACAGAGAACAAAAAAATTCATCTGGCATGTTTGAACCCTTAGAATATGCTGTCACTTTGCAAACACTGCCCAACAATGCTTACAATCCGCTGACCCAAATCCTCACTTACTGCATTAAACAGGGTTTATAAGCAAAAATAGCTCTAGTGAGCATGCCACACCTTATAGTAAGTGCTGCAAGACTGAAGCTAATAATGTAAAAGGTACTTTTTCGTGGAAGGAAGGAAGGAAGGAAGGAAGGAAGGAAGGAAGGAAGGAAGGAAGGAAGGAAGGAAGGAAGGAAGGAAGGAAGGAAGGAAGGAAGGAAGGAAGGAAGGAAGGAAGGAAGGAAGGAAGGACATGGTCTTGCATTTGCTTGCATCTCATCATGTATTTGATGAGCAGCTCACCATGTATTTGCTGCTTCTTTTCTAACATTTATTCACTGATTGGAAAGAGAGTTCATTTCATAGTATAAAGACTGAAATCCCATGTAAACAGGAAATGCATCTTTTTTTATCAAGAAACATGCTGTGAACATTTTCTAATCTGGGATGCACGAGTGGGCACACAAACTATCACACTACTGTCAGTATTTTAAAATTGATGCTTGTTTCTGTCACTTAGAAAAGAAGGCATTTGCTGTCACAACAGTATCTGTCATAGCTGGGATTGGTTTTATAATTGTGAGATACCAATGTAACAAACTTCAAGTTCATTCTTTTGGATTAGTCTGTGTCATTAACATGGGTTCCTTTCCTCACAGCACTACCCAAAAGCTACTTCAGTTCAAAGGCAGATGTTTTATTTCTGGTGAAAAATTACTCCAGGGAGTAGTGCTTCGGCAGATACTTTCATTTTTGAATGTTAATGGACGTAGAGTATTAATTAACTGCATACCTTAAAATTAAATTAGATTTAAACATGTATTTTTTTCAGCTTCAGCATGACTTTAAGCAGTTTTAATGAAAATTATAAATTTATCACTATGTTTTAATTCTCTAAGTTCCTGTTTTCCTGTATGTTGATGCCAATGGAACAAATGGCAAAATTTTAAAGCAACCCAGAAGGCCAAATTCTCCACAAATCCAAGTCTCTTGTATTTTGAGAAAACCCCCAAACTGAAAAAAACCCCAAACAAATGAAACACTAGTCACACATAATTATCTGGATTAAATAATTGCATCAAAATACAAGCATGGCTGTATGAGTTAGTAGAAAAGAGGTTAGGTAAAATAGTTATTCCACATTTTATGACCAGCTTTTCATGTTTTCCATGTATCTCTCTAAAGCCCCCAAGGCCTGGTGACAGTCACAGCCATGGTGAGACAGCTTAAAAAACTGCGAAGACATCCTTTTGATATCATGTGAAAGCAATTTGATGCATCATAGATACATAATATATTACAAAAATTATATGGTTTTTAGGGGTGTGAGATTAATATTTACTCAGAGGTGTGTACATTACACACATGGCACTAAACACTCATTTCTAATATAGAGTGTAAATTATAAAGCAAGAACAAAGAAAGGCCAAATGTTGGTTGTCGACAGAAACGAACACCTCTTCATTCGTTCCTCAAAACAGTCATTCCACAGCTGCTTCTACAGTCAGTCCTTCCAGGGGAGTTTCCACCCAGGGACTCTGCGCAAAATGACCCCCAGGCTTCACTTTCCCACTCCTTCCCCTCACCGCTGATTTTCAAAGAGCTCTGGAAAGCTTTGTCTCTAAAGATCTACCAGTTACATGAAAGTCCAAAATCAGATATTTGAACACTTATCTGTGGGCAGCACTTTGCCTCTTATTTATCTCAATTAATACATCTAATGCGAACACCAGAAAAATTAATTGAAGATATTTTTTTCCTCCCATATAAATCCAACTGCAATTCCTAACAGGGAAAGTAGGAAGAAGAAGCCTAAAGGAAATGACAGATGAGATCTCAATGTAAAGAAAAGTGACTTCAAAAATATACACATCGAAAACCTGTAATCAGTAAATACCAAGAAAAAGAATTTCACCGTTTCTTCCCACATTCTCTCTCTTTCTCACTCACACCTCTCGCCTTTCCCAATTGCTGTTTGGCATTTGGAAAGCAGAGAGCTGTTGTCACCAGTGCCTTCTCCTTCACAACCTGAAAAAACTGTACTACCAATGGTACTTGTTTCCCTCTCTGAGACAAGAAGAATCCTCTGGCTGAGAGGCTTCAAACCATTGTTGCTATCTGAATTTCATCACAGGATTTAGAGCTGCTATGGAAGCTTCCCCTCGAAGTCTGTAGGGCTTAATGTTAGGGATTGTTCTTTTTTCTTTTTCTCCATTTGAGATTATTTTAAATCATGCTAGAAAGGTCCATCACGCTTGAGCAAAAAGAGGTAGATCTCAGCTAAACATCTGCAAGGATCCAGCTCTGTTCTCTGTTCAGACAATTAAGAGCTGTCTTCCAGAAACTTGGACTGATAGCATTTACCTCGCATTGCTGGAAGATGGATTTGTGCAGGTCAGGATGGTGGTACAATGGACTTTCACTGCTCATACCAAAGAGAGAATATGATTGAAACATAATGCATCACTGGAGCCCTGGCAGATGAAGAAATTGAAGAGAACAAAGTGAATATTAGCCACCATGACAGTGGTCTCAAAGTAGTCAGTCAGATGTCTGCAAGCATCATCACAACCCAAATTTCAAAGGCAAGTACCGAGAAAGACAATGAAATAACTTTCTGTGATGGGAAGCTTGGGACACAGCACATTTATCCATCTGAAAATTTAATATGCCAGTAGTCAAGTCTGATATCATAGGCAAATCAGATGTGGAGTCAGTCTCTTGGTTGCTCCACCAGAGATTAAGGCTCTCCTGACAAGTTTTTAGCCTTCATTCACAAGGCTTATGTGTTTTGCAAAGACAAGAGGGAGCTAAAACCATTTTTAAAAATAAGATTTAAAAATAAAAAATTAGGGCCATCTGGTGAAAGTGATAAATTATCACAGCAGAAGTCTTTGGACCAGCTTTCAAAAAGGTAAGATCATGTGTGTCAACAAAGATACTGTACTAACAGAAATGTAAGGTGGTAACAGCCTGTATGAAAGGCTTATCTGACTGTATAAGAGACAACCTAAAAAGGTTTTGAAAATTTAGTCATAGCCCAGGTGTGAATACCCAGGGCAAAATCCTGAGGCTGGACCAGAAGGACAAGTAGGAAAACAACAGTGCCTAAAGTCATTGAAAGATAATGTGATGGGAATCTGCAATCCAGAACTTTGAAGCAGACCTTTAACTTGAAGGTGAGGGTGCTGAAAGGGCTTTCAGCATGTAAAATTGTTTTATTATAGCTTAAATTAGAATTGCGTAAGTTCTGAAGGACAGGAAATTAATCTCTTGCATGGAAGAGTAAAAGAACTGTGTGAAAGCAAAAATATATGATAATGAATCTTGCTGATGCTCCTTACATGGCAGGACCTTCCCCTCCAGCCTTGCTCTCAACCCAGCAATGTGAAGTCTTTCCTCAGAGCAAACTCTCTCACTTTCCATAGCCCTGAATACTTGTTGCAGGATCTGCTTCTTGCTCTTCCCAGCATCCTTCTCATCTCCACCTCCACCACAGGCCTGCTGTGGAGGCATCTTTTCCCCATCTGCTCTCCTCACACATAGCCCTGAGTGCCTCTTAGCTGCCACCACTCTGCCACTTTCAGAGAAGCTAAACTATCCCTCTGTCAAACTCTGAGGCAGGAAAGGTAAACTAAATACTCTGATTTCCTCCTTTCTGCCTGGGGACAGTCCTCAACACAGCACATGGTACCTGCACAGCAAACTCAACCAAGAAAAAACATTTGCATTTTCCATCACTGCCGGCACAATACAATTGACTGTAAAAAATGCAACGCAATGCAGAGGTAGGAAGAAACACAGTTCAAAAGTAAGCTGTCTTCAAGGCTACAGCTTCTGCTATCACAACCACCTCCCGTCAACCTACTGCCACCTATCTCAGACATTTATTTATCATCATGTGAGAAAAATCCCCTTGCACGTTTGAATTTTAGAAGAATTGTAAGTATAACACTTAGGAAAAAAAGGATTTTTAAAGCATAGCTTTACAGCCAAATTCAGTAAACAAAGGCTTAGAGTGAAAAATGCTATGCAAAGTCTTCTCCATACCATCCAGTATCTGACTTCTAAGCATAAAACCCTTCACAAAAGTCATGAAGCTAGGGTTTGGAGAATGCCATGAAGCCAAAGGCTTTGGAGCATACAGAGAACTTTGTAGCATCAGTCCATTTATTTTAGAGGCACAGGAATGGCTTCTTAGTGCTCCAAAGGAATCCTTTAATAGCCCAATGGAGTTGCAGGCTTACATGGTTGACTGACACCTTTTTCCCAGCAAGATATTACAGAGCACATAGATGAAACTGCTGCTCTTGGGAAGGCTGAAAACATTTCAGAGGAATGCATGCCATAGAAACACCAGAGAACTTTAGGAACATTTGTCTCAATACTGCACATCTATAGCACAATACATATATATATCTATGCTGATAATGAACACTAATCAGAAATTAAAGCCATTATACATCAGCAGAGGGGCAAATGGATGTTATTAGGCAGTTCATTTTTCCATTTTCTGACCTTTGTGCATTTCCAGTCCAGCTGTACTGCTATGTTAATGTATCCTTTTTCATTTATCTTTGCTTCAGTGATGTGCAAATCAGTGCACAAATTAGAATCAAAATGAAGGAGCTAGCCTCAAGGTCAACCCAGCAAGGTTTGGTGCTAGTGGGTGGGATTGATTCCTGATGCACGCCTATTAGTCACAAGGCAGAAAAAAGTGGCAGCACAGTAGTAACAGTACTCTTACCATCTACAGAGCAAAAGTACAATTAAGAGCAGTCCATACTTTCTGAGAGCACTTATACAATCTTCTGGGGACAAGAAAATGGAAGCTGGAATATAGGGCAATGATTGGAGGGAAATTCTTTGGGTTCAGAAAAAGGAAGAATATTAATAATGCTTTTTTTCTTCTCTTTCTGAAAGTTCTATAAAAGACTAATGTCTGGTGAACCCAGGAGAGTGTGCTAAAAGACACACACATCACATTAAGATTTGTACTCCTGTAAGTATATAAAACAAACAAGTGTCTGAAAAACAACAACAAAAAAGACATTTTACCAGTTTTACATGAGCTCACTCCAAATTTCTACACTTTATGTCTAACGAAGATCAATTAATAATCTCACATTCAAGACATTTTCATTGAGTCAGTGACAATCCACTCATAGTTCACCACATAAAGCACTAGGAAGTTTCTGCAGTGGAATGCAACTAAGTACAAAATTAATTTCTTATTTTCTGTTAAATCGGTAGCAGCAAAAACAGTCTTGTCTCAGCAGTTTGGCACAGCAGGGGATGAGAAACAGCCATCAGACTTAGCCATTACAGAAAAAAAATCTGAAAACACTGCCAATATTTTTAAAGGACATATTCAGGTACTCAAGAACAGGTAAATATGCAATGTGGCCTGAATATAAAAATCTCAAAAAAAAATTGTAAGGAAATAATAAAGGGGTCAACATGATAACACCTTTAACCAAGATTATATTACACAGCTTCACTCTGTTCTTTCCACACTACACAATTAAAGAAATAACCTTAGGACCTGCTCATATGCTACTGTCAAGTACTCCAAAGCCCACAGTGCTTACCTTTATTCATAGTTTATGGTGTACATAATAAGAAATTTATATTTTTTACTTGGTTGGTTTTAAACACCAGAAGTAGGCAGAGAAGTGCTACAGCAATACCAGACAGAGGAAGGACAGTGACTTCCTCTCAACAGGTGCAAGATGAAGCATTCATACATAGCACAACACACCCCCTCTTAACAAGCATCCTCATGTCCATGAAGGCCAGTGTGGACCACACCAGATTCCCAGATACACAAGTCCTAGTGATTGTGCTGCCAAAGACCAAAAACCTCCATTCTTCATCTTTTTAAACCCTAGGACAATATTTATGGACAACAGTCATGGCAGGAAGAAAACCAAACATTCAGTACCAGGCACTAATATTGGTTTAATCCACCTTTTAACATAAAGAAGCATCACTCTGAAAAGAGGGTTGTTTAGAAAAGCCTGTGTGCCCCACTGTGGTCTGTAAAAGAATCATCATCACATTTATGAGGGCCACTGCAAAGCTGGACTCTGTAGGCCTCCCAAGAATGCTACTTACTCCAACAGGCTTTCAGAAAGGAGGAGGTTGAGAACAGCAATGCTCTTCTCTGCTTCAGCCTAAAAATATTGCTGCTCTTCTGTGAGGTGGTCCACTAATATTCTGCCGAGAAGCCCTGATCATGCTGGATGTCCTGTTTCAGGTTCTGCACAGCACATAATAACAGACATCTCCTACCTGATGCATTTTTATAACCAGTGGCTTTGGTCCTTCAAGTACTTTGTTAATGAAAAGATCAATGTCTACAGACATCCAGATTCATTCAACTAAAGTTCTGAGTACTTGAGCCACCCAATTTAGGAATGCAAGACTCCTTGAGTACTCAGAGGGATGGGACAGGCTCCTCGACTGAGACTCAGGTAAGGCGTTCCCAGACAGAGCTCAGCTCCACATCTCTTTATCCCTTTTTAAGAGGTCATTGACTGTTGGGATCCTAAGTCAGGCATGTTGGGTTAGGTAGGAAGGAGTCAGACCTCTAAAGCTGTAAAATTTGGTATTATATAAAGGTAAGTGGGCAAAGTACTACTGAGGGCAGCAGAAAATGTGTATTCTAAGTACATTAATGGATGGATGTAGAATAGAATTGTAAGAGAAATTAAAAAAACATACTAAACTGCTACCTGACTATCTAAGAATAGTCTGATTTTCTAGACAACTATAAAATTGCAAACTAGAGGGTACATACAGAGAAAGTCAGGGCACAGAAAATGAAATACTTAGTAGAGTGCATGCGCTCTATGTACAGATCTTTTAAAAAATACTGGTTAATGTAGCAGAGGTTTACAATAAAAACTGTGAAGACATTCTGCACAATTTAAGAGACTAACAACAAAATGATATAGAGTAAATATGAGCTGCGGAAAGATACCCAGTAATGCACACTGTTTCCCAAAACTGTCAGGTGTAGTAATTTCTCAGTCACTGCTCAGAAGCAGGCCGACATTTCCCATATCTCTTCCCCAAAGTTCAGTGACTGGAAGACTCTTTTTTTTTGCAGAAAGCACTCTTAATTTCTTATGTTACATGAGAGCTATAAAAATCCTACCATTCTCTACCATGAAGAATGTATAATACCTTCCACTAAGACAACTGTTTTGCTAGAAAACAAGCCTTGTGTGATGTCCGTAGTGTATACTGCTTCCAGACACAAGAAGAAAAGACTTGTCTAATGTATTACAGGTGTCAGGCATAGCTTATTATGTATAAAACACACACACACACACACAAAAAAAAGACAACAGAAACAAATGAGCACAGATATCAAAAGAAAGGTTTTTAATAGTAATCTTCCTTCAGACCCAAGTATAAATCTTTGCAAACGAAAGGTTCATGTGCGTATCAAAGGATTTATCCTGCAGATCTATGCATGCAGCATTCCCACCATCCACACTTCCCTCTTTGCCTAGACACTTGTGTGCAGCACAGGTGGATCCATACACACACCACAAGACATTTCTTGCCACGACTTGTAAAATTTCTGTTGACTCTGTGAGTGCTATCCCCTGAAAGAGCTGTGTGCACATTCCCTCCTGCCTCCCTCTATTCCAAGCTTTTGGCAAGGACTCTGTTCCGCTGTGCTACGACTCTCACATCACAGCCCATGCCATAGCCATATTCTAGGTGACCATGCACCTTCCTCTCCTCCCCATCCCTTTTTATTCTCAAGGCTATCTCCTATCTGCATTTGTCAATACCACCTTCCCCACACTTGTAGGTAGGAAGGGATAGGGCACACAGCATCACTTGCTGTACCAGCTATAAGAAAGGCACTAGATGGGGACAATAAACATACAAAACCCAGGAGGGCTGGAAGGAGGCTCTTCTCACTCATGGTTCTTTCCAGCTGCCCATGGTGGCTGACCCCCGCTCCACAGCAAAGAGAACATTTAAAATGTCCTTTTTCATTCACTGCTGCTAGTCCCTGTCATGCTTCTTACCTCCATCTGTATTTCTTTAAGAGTGTGTTTTGAAGTGTCAGTCTCTTAACCTCCTCAGGCAGTGAGGCAAGTAGGTACCATTAGCAGTCTGTCGAGTATTAATGCACATATCAACCACTCCTTTGATCTACAAACAACAACAAACCATTGCAAGAAACCAGTCTTTCAACCAGACACCAGCTTCAGAGCATGCCCCCAGTTCCATTGTCCCCTTTCAATAAGGCCTAGAATATTCCCTGACATTTTAAAATTAATTGGCTACAAAGCTCCTGTTATTACATTACCTCCAGACAAATACAAAAATGCCATCCAGTTGAGTGTGCTTGATCCTGCTTACGATGAAACTGAAGGCAAAACTCCACTTGATTTCAATGGGGAACAAAGTGACTTTGTAAAGGAAAGCAAAACCCATATAGTTGTCAACAGCTGCAGCTAACAAGGGCTAATCCAGAAGTGGAAAATAAAGAGTTCATATTTTCACTAAAACATTTCAAAGATTTTCATCCATGGACAACCTAGTCTGTTGGAAAACACATCAGACAAACATGTAGAGCAGCAAGGTGCATTTTGGAATACAGATCACACCAACTACCCTTAGAATGAGATCTCAAAACCTAGAAACAAACATGATTTGCTGGGTTAGGATTAATTTAAGATACAATTAGTTTTAGACCATGATATGTGAATGAGTTTTCCTATGCAATTATAAAAATAGACACCAACACATTTTTCATTTTTTTTAAAGAAAATTGGAACATGAGACACTGAAGCATAGTCATCATTATTGCATGTTTTCTGTCTGATGTCACTGGACATCAGAACGAAAACTTCTTGCAAGTACTAAGAGTTTGAATTCTACGTTTAAATATGCTTATTCTCAACAGATTGTCTTCTCATGTATGTACCCTTCTGGGGAGACTGTGACAACAAAATATATGAAGTTCATTGTTTTTAAAGAAGAATCTATTATGATGAACATTTTGAGGATCAAGAGTGCCTAATTTGCCCAGAAGGATGGTAAAGAAAAACTGACTTGTGCTAAATAATGGCACAGATCCAATATTTTATTCATGAAAATAATTCTGATAAAATTAAAAACTTAATTCTAGTGATTAAACCCACTAGGCATAGTTTAAAAGGTGAGATGTCTCTGTTCCTGGACAGGTAAAACTAGTCTCAGATAAGTATCTTCAAACCAGACTGCTACTTGCTGTTTCATCTTTATTAAGATGAAATAATAATTATTATTAAGATAAATAATAATAAGCTGCTATTATAATTGTATTCATAAGCAAGCAAAGAAACTATGCCTAGAGAGAAATAGTAGCTCTGGTATTACAATCCCTAGTTGATGAACATGATTCAGATTTTACAAAAAAGAACATGTGGTGGCTTTATCTGGGGCACAAAAATCTCCTATGTGAGAGAACAGAAGCTGCATTCTGGGAGTGTTTTCTGGTCTGGTCTGGATTCTGGTCTGGATCACCCAAAGAAAATTCTGAGACACATATCTAAGGTTTCCTGGGGAAATACTAGCCAAGGCTAGATGAAATGCAGCTTGGTAGTTTCCCCCTGGAAAACAATTACAGGCATAAAGCAGATTTTCAAAGCAGAAACCACCCATAACAACTGGTGCCATCTAGTTCAAGCAGATGAAGATGTGCAAACTGCTCCAGGCTCTACCAACCATAAACGTAGCGGAGAGACAAGTCCTGTGACTGCCATCTCCAAAAAATCCTGGACATAGAAATGGGCAACTCCTGTGGTGACTGTATTACTTCCAAACTTCACCCACACTGAGCTGGCTCCCAGTACACCTCCAACACAGTAATTAACAATTACTATGGGGTTTCTAGAGGCCAGTACATCTGCTCACATTACTGCACGAGGTTTTAATTTACTTTTTTTCTCTTTAACTCCAGTTCAAAAGCATTTCTAGTCCTGTGTTTAAAAACTCTTGTGAGAGTTTTCAAAGAAGAAGAACATCTGCAAAGGTGATGGGAAATATTCCATTTCACTCGTTCACAGACAAAAGCGCAAGAATGGTTCTGAATGAAGGTTCAAACCATGGTTTCATTTAATTTTAATGAGGACCCTTAGTTAGACTTAACACTTTTTTGCTGCCATTGAATCCTCACAGAAGAAAAGTAATTACGGTTTTTAATACTGCACTTAAAGTAAGGCCCAAAGGAGAAATTTTTTAAACCTATTTTTCCAGTAACAAATCCTCTGTCAAGGAAGTGTCCTAAATTCATCAAGGATTTGGTTTTAGGGCATTGTAATGAAAGTCTACAGTTTCATTAATTAGTATTTATAGAAGCCTGCACAAGCAAGCAAGTTGGAAAACTTTTCAGCTGTGCAGGTCTTAAACCTGAGTTCTGGAAGAAAGACCGAAACACACACATCACCCTGCAACAAGGCTTTGGCCACGCAAGCAGCCATGGCCTGCTTGGATGTCTTGGCATGGGACTCAGTTCTGTTGTCCTAACGACAACAAGAACTTCCTGCTGTCTGTTTTTGTGCACAAATCAATGAAATATGCTTTGGTCCACAGATGCTACTTTAAATAGATGATATTACTTGCTAGATGAAATGTTATTCAACTTAACCCTGGGCAGTAAAACTGGAATGTCATTGACACCAAAACTTGACTTTTAAACGGGCATTCCCATTAGGGGTTCCAAAGCAGTGCAAGAATTCATTTCTGTGTACACATTGGGTTTGCGTGACCAAGATCTGGTAGCAAGATCAGTGAAGAAGGAGAGGAAGAATGTCAAGCATCAGAGCAGACATTCCCCTGAAGCCTGGGATGAAGACCATGGTGAGGTAGCTGTGCCCTGGTAACTCTTGAAAGCCCACAGTGAAGCAGAGGTCCACCTGCAGCCCGTGGAGGACCTCAAGCCAGAGCAGGTGAATGTCTGAAGGATGCTGTGACCCCATGGGAAGCCCACACTGGAGCAGGGTCCTGGCAGGAACTGCAGACCCATGGAAAGAAGAGCACACCACTGGAGCAGGTTTGCTGGCAGGACCTGCGACACCGCTGGGAACCCACATTGGAGCAGAAGAAAAGACCCAAGCTGAAACAGCCTTTTCCTGACAGAGTACACCCAGTGGAAGGGACCCATGCTGGAGCAATTTTTGAACTGCAGACTGTTGGAAGGACTCACACTAGAGAAGTTTGGAAGACTGTCTCCTGTGGAAGGGACCCCATGCTGGAGCAAGATAAGGAGTCCTCCTCTGGGGAGGATGGAGTGGCAGAAAAAACATGCAAAGAACTGGCCACAACCCCTGGGGGAAAGGCATTTTTTAAGATTTGTTTTTATTTCTCATTACCCTACTCTGATTTGATTGCTAATAATTTAACTTCTCTGAGTCAAATCTGATTTTCCCGTGACAGTAACGGGTGAGTGATCTCTCCCTGTTCTCATCTCAACACATGAGCCTTTTGTTATATTTTGTTATACTCCTGTCCAGTTGAGGAGGGGAGTGACAGAGTGACTCTGGTGGGCACCACAGTGCAAACAGACAAAGACACTAATTTAACAAATTTGTCACTTGTAACACATTAGCTTAATAGCCACATAGTAATGTTTCTGGTACTTTTTCTCTCAATAGTAGTGATAAATTAACTTGATTGCTGTATTTTTTGAACCTTTAACCAGAAGCTGAATATTTGCATTAAAGATATTCAGGTCTAATTCTGAAAGCATTCCTGGAAATAAAAACAAACAGCCCTGTTAGCAGTGGAATAAATGCAGCTGTCTTCCTGCGGGGTTCAATCCTTCATCATCACCAAATCTCTATTAAAGTCCCAGCTTTTTCCTGTCCATTTCAATTCAAAACACCCACCTAAGGCAAATGTGATGATAATCCCACTGACTTTCCCAGCTGCTTAAGCAGGTGAAAAGCTTAACCTTTCCTCCAGTCCCAGCCTTGGGTCTCTCTCTCCTCTTCCCAGCCCCCAAGGCCTATAGGAACTTAATTATCCAAAAGACTCCTTTGTGTTTCACTTGAAATTAGCCAATGGCTTCAGAAGTAATTAGGTAAGAGAGTGACAGACTGAAAGAGCAACCACAAGTCTGATCAGCCCAGGATGATAGGTTGTAAAAAAAAATTATATGTAGCTTTCACCGACCAAATTGATTACATACACGAGGGAATTTCCTCCTGTGTAGTGGTCTGCAGAAATAGGTGTTACAGTATTTCAAAGCCCATTAGAAACACATAACATAAATCTAATCAAAGTGACTTTAGTGGGAACAGGACCTGATCAAATATGCACCACAACACAACTCCCTTTCCAGCTTCCCTCTTCCTAATTAGTATTTTGCCATACAGAGCTCAGTGTGTTCTCATCCTGGTGGAAAATTTTAGTTACAAATTAAACAAAGTATGCTTATATTTTCTGTATGGATTTTGTAACAGATTTTCAGCTTACTAGTAAAACTGGTGTGAATTTTTTCTCCCACATTAAATGAGGCATCAAGTGTATAATTTTTCTTCAAGAAGCAAAGACATTAATAGAGGTGAAAACTCAGTGTCATGAAAAATGGACTAATTTAAAATGCAAAGTACAAAAAAAAATCCCATTTATATTTTTCATTTTTAAATTCCCAATTCAATTAAAGTATATATTCCCATAAAGAGTCAGAGATAACGTATTTGACAGAACTTTCTTGGTGTATTGTAGAATAATTTTTTCATTATGCAACTAGCTCTGTAAATGGTTTAATATTAATAAAATTAAACCTTAATTGACTTTAATTATACTTTTATCATATAGACGCTCAAAAATAATGGATTCTTTTAGCCAGTTTCTCTGCTTTAAAGAGATGGGTTACATTTTGAGAACATAGTTGAATTTCCCAGTAAAATCAAAATGTTTGTGCATGTGAAAACCAAAGTATATCCACACATCATGCAAGAGCAAAGCTGCAAAATACTATGGAAGCAATGCAGATTCCCAGTATGAAAAACCTGAAAGTTATAAGCACATTTGCATTTTACCAAAATAAATTATAAATCCTTTTATTTCAGCTTTTTAAAAAGTCCATGAGCTTTTAGCTGACAAAAATCAGTACAGCAAAAATTTTAAAGTGGCATCAAAATTCCAAAGGAACACATAATTTCCAATGCCATATGCTCTCCAGTATGAACAATGGTTTGTGCACGTAGGTATGGATCAGTGCAAAAGTGAATTCAGACTAGGTCTCATCTTCCATGTCTTGGATGTGATGGAAGATGAGGCCTAGGTTATTTCAAGATCTGTTAAATTCAAGAGACCTGGAAACAACTCCTGTCCCATTGGGTCATTTGGAGTTCTTTTAAATTCCTAAATACTCGAAGTTAGATGCAAAGCACCGTCTTCACAACCTTTCACTTAGGTGATATAGTGGGCAGAATGGCAATCATCATCAACTATCCTTTCAAGTGCTCTCTTCCTAATAACCTGGATGATAATATTGGTCTGTTGTTCTGTTTTTTAAAGCATGTCTTAATTTCTGGTTATGCCCCTAAGCACCTGCGTGTTTTCCCAAATGTACAGTTATTCCCTTACATGTCTGACAGATAATAAGCAAATAGAGAGGATTGTTCCTTCAACTAAACTGGTGCTGGAAATAGGGACTGATGTAAACAGGAAGAGGGAATCATGCCAAAAATTAATCTGTTTCTTAATTTCTCCATTAAGATGTAACAACCATCCCAGCCAATATTTATGTATTCCAATTAAAAAGACATTAGGAGAGCAAGGGCTCTGGTTCACAGCTCCACCTCTTCTCCTAGCACTGCCTCCCATATCTTGCTGCCTTTTCTGGGAGCACCAGCACACAGCTGGGAGTCTATTGGAAAAGCTGGGGTTTCTGTCATGCTTGAAGGCTGGCTAACCACCAATCCTTTGGCACCCAAATGACTTCTGGTGGATCTGTTGGCTCTTCTGCCTATCAGACAAACATACAAAGAGTTGCAAAGTTCAAAACACATTCTTTACATATTTTGGTTATAATCAGCGCCAAAAAAGGCAATGCAAGTATATAAGGCACTGTTTAAAGCAAAGGGATTGCAAAATGCTTTATTTTGGATATGGGGAAATGCTTTTGTCCAGGAAATAGTTTTTGCTATAGGTTCTACCAATGTGTGCAGTTTCATAAAAAATAATTCCTATCGCTTATTTGTTATTGATGTTGCTGTTTATTTTTGCCTGAGAATTACACTGCAAAAAGATATCTGAAAAGTGTCTGCCTATTGAGTCCTAAATAAACCCCAGGTAACAACTCTACAGTAAAACTATTTGGCACAGAAACACCAATAGATCTTTTTTCCATAATTTTTATTGAAAGTATGAACTCCACATCTGATAAACTCTAATTAAAGAATAAAATATTGCTGTGTGTCTTAATGTAAATACACAGCATACTACAAAAAGCACATGTGCTACAATGGTCCCTCATAGACCAAACATAATGTAAAGCTCACATAGGAGATGATTTTTTAAAGGGAGGGATCAATATCAGCCCTCTTCCCTAATGAAGGACTAAATCCAAAGCAAAAGATTAATATGCTGTTCTGTGTCTCATCTAGAGCAGACCTTTAAAAGGCAGAAATTACTTGCAGAGGAGCCACATGCTAGAGCACTGACACCATTTGTGACTGGGACCTTATTTCAATTGCATAATAACGTCGTTTTTCTGGCCATGTTTCTATATTTTCCTTCCAGTTTTTATAGCCTGCATAGAGATTTGAGCTTGTTACTTAACTGAGGGTAACTCTTCTATATTGGTTATACAGTTAAGGGAGAGAAAAGTGTGCTCTGCAATACCAACAGGAGCATGACTTCAGTCTGTTGACTACATAGGGCATATGAAGGGAAATAAATCTAAGAAATGAAATTAGATACTTAAACACTTCTAAATAGTGCTCAGGCCTCCCCAAGGATTTGGAAGGGTCCTACACTCTTTGTACATATCAAGTCCTCAAACTGCTTAGAAATACTGGCACTTATCTCCAATGCCTACATTGCAACTCAAAAGCCTTATCCGAAAGGACAAGTAAATGCCCTTGCAGGTACCTACTGTTCATTGCCATACACTAAATTGTGCATCTGGTTTGATTTCCCTGAAGTAATCCATGCTGAGATTAAAACGGAAACTAATTGTTTTTCTAACAATGGCAATAAAGGAGAAAAAAGTGTCCAGCTGGAAATATTGTTATAGACTTAGTTTAACCTGCTTTCCATACAGGATGAGGAGAGGGGAGGTGGGGCAAGGAACTGAGGAATGCCTTCTTTCCGTTTAGGAAGTGTTTTGCTTTTTTCCCCTCAATACATAGAGGAAAGTGGTAGAAACTGAACCAAAGCTGCAGTTAATGAATTTTGTCAATAAATGATAGGCAGTACATCTAATAGAGAGCACTTTGTGACACATGATTTACATGAGTTTGGGACATCTGAATACAGTTGTCCACACAGACTGAGGACTAAGACTCCCTTATCTTAACCACAAGACCCCCCTGAGGAGACAAAGCATCACAGTCAGTTGAATATGCTGCAGCAAGTACATAATTTGTTTTCTTCCTGCTGCTGTGTCAGCTACCTATTCCTGGCAGGATTCCTGGTGGGACATATTTAACGCAACCTCCAGGATCTCCTGTGTTGTATGAAAGGATCCAGATTTGTTAAGACACTTAGCTAGCAGTGAGAGAACCATTCATTTAAAACTTAGGAAAATCTTCACCACAAATTATTTGAAAATGCTGCAAATACATCCTTCTGATGCCCAAGTAACATATGGTTTTGTTCATAAGTTAATCAGGTTTTATGCACTCTGCTTTACTAAAACAAACCCTATTCTCAATCTTTTCCATACCCCTTCTGTTATGAAACATACCCTTCCTTTTAAGTCTTTTCACTTGAGCGAAAAAATGCAATTCTAATATGACCTGCATAATCTTGGGGGGAGGGGGGGATATTTCATTTAGTTTGTTGGTTTTCTTTTTTTTCAGAACAATGAAAGAAACTGCCAAATACTTCTGATTATATGCTGCAGTGTGCTTATAGGATTTTTTGCATATTGATGCTGTTCTAGAGATTTCTCCCTAGCAGAAACCCGTACCATCCCATGCTGTAAGCTTATTGGTTTACCCCTCTCCCCTCCCTGGCTCCTCCCCTCTGGCTTTCCCTGGTTAGCTCTTCTGAGTGACCACGCCTCTCTTCCCCCTCCTGATAACCCTCTGCGAAAGCCAGACTCGGGGTTCACCATCTTGGCTTTCCAGCACTCTGCATCCTCCCCTGCCTCTCTGCCCCTCTCCACCATCGACTGTAACCCTCAACTGTGGACCTTGAATAAAATCCCTGGAAACCTCAGATGGTGATCCTGCATTTCTTTCATCGCCACGCCTCCACAGTGACTCGCGTCCCCCGCAGCTCCACTGCCTGCTACAGCCACGTGTCTGCCTGGCGTGTTCTGGCCCCGGGCAGCCCCCTCCACATTGCGGCTTGGGGTGGCCATTCGTGAATTGTGATACAGCGCTGCCGCACTTACATACTTACCTGATGCAATAGCTGCAAAATTCAAATGATTGTCATATGAAATGTCAGCTTGTGAACAGTTTTCATGAACATTCAAGGATTACTCTTCACCAAAGAGTTTTTCTGTGATTCCTCATCACCTTTAGTGAGTCTACATGTGTGTAGAATACCACTGAGCTTGCAGCTAGACAGATGTGAAAGAAGGAGTGCTGATGGACACATCCACAAAGTTTCTCTGTTGTCATCATCAAGAGACTTCATGTATTTCCTCAGCAATTACAGCACTGCTTAATTTGCACAGAGGCTCAAAAACCTCCCCAGCAGAACTCCTTGTGCCTGAGGCTCTCACTGGCTACTATGAAGTGTAGAACTTTAAACAGAAAGGATACATCTTCATGAAACTGGAAGAACATAATGACTTACGACTTACATGGCTGTTCACTAAACTCTCCACAGAATTCAAGTTATTTGGAATATTAATACGAAAGGAAAATGTAGAAGCAAACACACAAAAGCCCCAACCATATCAACATTTCAGTGACAGAAATAACACTAGATAAGCTTCAATGCACATTCTGGCTCTCTTTGATAATGCATAACAATTCAGAAGACTAAGCTGTGCAGGAAGATGCATACAGCAGCAGTGTGTTACGCATGCACATAATCTCACAGGCTCCTCTCGTCAGTGATTAGTGCCATAGTCATACATCCCTGCATCTCACACATTAGTGTCTACCGTGATGGCTGATTTGTGTGTCGTGATGACTCAGAATTCATTCACAGTTAGAAGCTGCAGGTTTCAGAAAATGCCTCGTGAAGGTGAGTGGTTGATGCATTCTGTGCTTTGCCTAGGCATGGATACGTGCAACTGCAGTGTTACAGTTGCCTGCTGCTCCCAGGACCTCCTTGCTACGATCTTATAATCACCACGTCTTGATTCAGTAAGAATTCTTGGGCCAGCCTCTCAAACCAAACCCAACACTGACATCAGATGGATGCTTAGCAGGTTACAAAAAAAGAAAACAAAACAAACAATGAAAGATCACTTCAAATGAAGCTTGATTGTGTGTGTTCTTGAAAAGGTGCTCAAATTACCTGAACCACTTCGTTTGATCTTAAACACGGACCGGGGGCAGCTGCAACGAGCTCCGAGCTTTGGCACATTCCATTATATGAATGGTAGTGAATTTATAATGGAATGGTATGGATGGTTTTTATAATCAGAAAAACACACTGACCTTAACACTACACAGGTGGAGCAGCATAATGACCCGCCAATTGTAAGCGCATCAATTCCTGGGGAAAAGTTCAATGAGGTTAACTCAGCATGTATCCCATAACCAACATAAGCGACATTTAAAAATATTGTTTTTTCCACCAAAGCTTGTCTTTAACAACATTTTGTTAATTGATTTGTTCCACTGTTCAGTAGCAAGTGTACCTTACCCCTGTTAACAGTGTACTACATTACATTCCAGCAGAGCTGGACATTGTCATGCACTTCAAGGCTGAAATACACACCTTTATAAAAGTAAGAACGGTGATAAGTACAACAAAGTTCTCAGACTGTGTAAGATTAAGCATCCATTTAACTTAGGAAGAAACTGAAAGAAAACAAAAGACGCCAACAGTGGGTCTTCAGATTCATTGCAAAATCCTCACAGTGAGTGAGCTTACATGGGTGCCAACTGACCAGCATTTCCTCTTCCCATTAATTTATTGACAAACATGGATATTGCAGTAACCAGCCAGAAAGGAGGTAAATTTCAGTGTACTGTACTGGAGCTGACCAGATATCCAGTTTGAATAGTCCAATATACAGTTTGAACTGTCCAAGATCAGACTGCAAAATACTGTGAACAAGATTCTGTTTCTCTGTTCAGCCTCAACCAGTTTTAAAACATCCACACATTACAAAACTACACAGAGAGAAACATGGAAACAAAGAGAGAAACTTCACTCTGATTCAGGAAGAGCAACTCAGCAAGGACAGAAGGCTCTTCAAATATGCAGTAATAAATCTTTAAATTACAATTGAATAACTAAAAGACATCTACAATTCAGCCACAACAGCAACATTTATCATGCCTACAGTTCAGCTCATTCTCCCTCCTTCTCTTTTGTGACCAGGACATGCCAACACTTTATAGCTTCTCCACAGCACTAGCAGGAAAAGCCGCTCAGCAACAGGACAGTTCAACAGCCCCATGTCACACACCTCTGTGGGGACTGTTGGCCCATGCTGCTATTCATGCCCACCATCAGTTTCTGCTGTGCACTTGATGACGGCTGAGAAGGCAAGGAAAAAAAAAGCCTTAAAACCACGATTGACACCACTACCTAAAATTGTCAATTCATCAAGAGCACAAAAATTAAGAAATGAACCAAATGCTTTGGATTTAGGAAGATGCTCAACTGTTCAGAAACATTCAGCTGAAAAAAAATGCTTTATAAAACAAAACATTGCCATTTGATTATACTCCCCTGTTATTAAAAGACTTTCAAAACATGTAATGCCATGAAATTAAACAAAATAAAAGTACAGATTGCTTTGTCATCTCCCTCTGCCTTTCACAAGGCACTAAATCTCAGGGACATAATCCATTTTAGTCCCAAATTTACCAACTGCCTGTAGTCTGTCAGCCCTTTGCTTTTATTGAAAAAGTTTATTTAAGCTGGAAATAAAGCAGGGTGATCCCAAAGCTGGGCAAGTAGCCACATAATCTTTAATGGCAATCTCAGAGAAGTTAATCCACACTTTTTTCAGCTGTCTGTTAGAAGCACACACAGCAAAAACTCTTCCAAATAGCTGAACTGTAAACCCTCTTCTCACAACCAGCCACCATGAATTTTCTACAGCCACACAGAATCTGGTTTCAGAATTAATAGTTTCGCACATAACAAAAAGTAATAAATTACATTATGCCACATACAGTGGACACATTCCATTCTCTACTTTTTGTGATTTGGGATAAAAGAACAGGCACAGGTCTCTTCCTAAGCCAGTTCTAATGCAGCTTTCAGAGACAGTTTCATTCTCACAGGCAATATGAAAACCCCCTAACTTCACTCCTGCCTTCAGAGCCATCCACACCACACCAGCAGGTTACACAGAAGAGGGATGCTGCACAACCACTCTGAAAGGAGGAAGACTTCCAGACTTGCACCCCGTCTGCCTCCTGCTGTGCCAGACAACACAACTCCAAGGTATTGCAGTAAATTTCTCACTCCTCCTTCCTCAAAGCATCTCAGCATCACAGACCTCTATGCAAATCACTCAGTTTGTGGATGGGAAGCAAAAATAAACCAGTGTGCTTATCTACCTAAACTGCCAGGCTCACATATCATGCAAAACCTACACTGAGTCATATAAAGCCTTTTTTGCACAGAGACAGAATGTGTTGTGATCCCTTCACACATTCAATCCAGAAAGAATTATATTGCTCAGGGTTTATAGCAAACCTGACAGAAAGCCCAGCTGCCATCACCTCAGCCAGTCAGAAACACCCCATGGGCAGCAAAGCTCCAGTGCCATGCTGTGGCCAGGGCTCTGTCCCCCTGTACTGTATTCACCTCCTGCTCCAGGACAAGTGGCACATGTGCCTGTATACATTCAAATTTTAATAACGATAGGAAAACTGCTATCTTACATATGGATTGATTTACTCAGGGGTATATTTATGATAATGATGTGCTTCAGAAATGTAATTATAATTGAAGTGCACTTCAGGTAAATTGGAGAGCCTGTGATCAGAAAGACTCATTGCTCAGATGAACACTGTTTTCTGGATTTCTTTGTTGGCTGTCTCTGGTCACCTATGAACTCCTGTCTTTACATTCAGATTGCACATTTCTTAGCACTTTAGTTCAGGTTTCACATGGCTCTCAATAGCGCTTGTACGTCTCAGTGCATGACTGGGTCCGCCAGTTGCTAGTGCAATGAAAGTAAACAGTACTTATTTCAATAAATGCATATGAAAACATATCATCTCAAGGGCCAGGAAAATCAGAAGTATTATGTTTAGAACCTGTGTGATGAAGAGGTGAGAGAAATACTAAAGAACACAGGAGTTGTGCTGTTTGTGTCAAGACTACTCACAGCCTGTGTGCGCATTCATATTCTGTCTAGGAACAACAGTTTGTCCATAAAATCTGCCCCGCTCAGAGCATGAGTAGTTTCTTCTTAGAACTCTGTATAAGATTACCATGATCCAGGAGAAAAGAAGGGAGAAGAGTTCACTCCACGAGTGGAGCTTTCTTAACCTATTTCTCCTTCTGAAAATGAAGCAAATTGAAGTTGATTCAATTCATGTTTACTACCTCACTGATTGCTGTTTTTATCTCTCTCACCTTGCCTAACACCTTCTCTTTCATCATACATCATTTAACATTAAGGTTTCTTGTTTGCTATTCAGCCCTGACAAGCCCAGCTGTGCCTCAATCCCTCTCCCTTCAGTTTTCTTATCTATCTCCTTCGTTTGTGCTATTATTCTGTCTTCCCCTTCTCCCCCTCCACTTTCCATTTCCTTCAGGTTTTTCCCCCTCCCTACAGAATCCATTGCTGGTCTCTGCAGCAGACTCTTGACCATCCTATCCTTTTGAGTAGACGCCGTGTACCTTTGTTTTTTCCAGTTTATCATAAAATTACGTTAACATAATCTTTATGTATGCCATGTCCTGCCTGAAGCAATCTTAAGACTCATATCCTGCTGGTAACTGCCATCTTGCTTCAAATTCCTTACTCAAAAACACTTTTTGCAAAGAAAACCCTGATCAGCAAAGCTGGAATGCAAACAGCTGGAATCAAAACCTCTTTTAAATCTCTGCATACATGTGCACACATCTGCTTGTACATGTTTACATTTCTACTGTATCCTGGCCTCTGGCTGCAGCCTATGCTTTCTTAACTTTCAGTTTCTTCCTCTTAACCCATGATCTCTTCAGTATTTTGGGATAGTCTGTATAGCAATTAGCCCAATAGGTCTCCAGCCATGATGTGCAGTACAGGTTAGTAAAAGGAAGAAAACCTAGTCAAGCTTGAAAAATTATTTTATTCAGAGGTGAGCAGTTTGTTTCCAGAGACAGTAACCCTTGTGCTCAGTATCACACCACTTGCAAGAGAGGCTTATTTGGCATCTGAGAACAGACATCTGCCCAAACTCCTGAGCCACTTCAGACTGAGATGGAGCACCACATGCAGCCATGCTAACAGAACACAGAACATGCTTTTCTGTCAATAAACAATTCTGTTAACAATAACAGAAGAGTAGATATGTTTGTCCAGCAGGTATGCTTTTCTGTTCCTCTGTTGCTCCCTTCTTCGTTCACCCCTGCCACCATCAGCCTCCATTAACAGCAACCTGATGCACAGTTTAAGCACTGTCTTCACATTGAAGTGATTGGAACAACACTGAAGAGACCAGAATAACTTTTTTTTTAACCTCCACAGATTAATGTTTGAAAGGTTTTACAGTTTTTATAAAGATCAGAGAAAGATAGGTAGACCAGTTATTTAAGCTAGAAGTGTTTGTTCCTTCAACAAATACAAACATGTAAGAGAAACTCCTGCATTTTTCAGGTTTGGTAATTACACCTGCCAGCTCAAGCTACTAGAGCAAGAAATATATAAAATCCTTTAAAATAAATGCAGCAGTTTGTGACTGAAAGATAAATACTAGCAAATTCTCATGTGTAAATTAGCTAAACAACTCACAAACCAGTATACAAATTAAACATTTTCCCTTCAGAAGACAAAAATAATGCAATATCATTAGAAAAATAATTAATATGTTAATTGAGGAATTTAATTGCCCAGATACAAACCTTAGTTGTGTGAAAATCTGGCTCAAAATCAGAGTTACATCTGTTGTAGAAAGCACTCCAGCTATTTCAAGTAAAGGCACAAAATTGTGTGCATATTAATATAAAATGAAAACTTTGATTGTTTTACACCAAAGGCGAACTGAAAAGATAGCAGCATCTTCATATCATCTTCAGGTGAGTTCTTCCATTTGCTAATTTGAAAATTTACCACATTTTTCTCAATTTGCAGACCAGTTTTGGAAGTCATTGGATAGTAATGGTCTTCTCTCCCAGCCTCAGCTGGTGGGGAGGTTGAGGGCTGTAGAACTATACCATGAGATAGAGCTTTTCTGCTTCATGGGTGCCATAAAATCCAGAATATGAGGTGGACAAAGAAACCTACATTTCCTGAATGATGGTTTTCTGCAATTTAAATTCAAAAGTCCTGACCATGAACTCCCCTATTTCTGCATTTGATGACAGCAAAGCATGAAAGGTGGAGCCTGAGAGATGCATTAAGGGGGCTTCCACCCATGAGTAACCTGCTGGAGTCCAGCTCCACACAGTCACAACCAGATCCAGCCTTTGCTGGCCAGCTGAGCCATGGATGAGGGGTGTGGGTGGGCTCTGAACACGGGGATGGGGGGGTTAGTCCAGCCCCTTTCAAAACTGCTCTCTGCCTCTTAGAAAAGAGGATATCCACGGCTGGCATTAACTGAGCTTCCATTGGGAAGTTTCATGGGAGACAGTGCCAAACCGGGCCAGGCACTGAAAAACTACAAGAGACCAAACCCTGGTGGGTCAGTGTGATGAAGTTCATGTCCCTGCTGTCTGTGGGGATACACTTTACCCTCCAGGAGCATGAATAAAGCTTACTGATGAACTTTTAAATGAATACTACAGCCATGTAGTGAAAAGGAAGGTTGTTGCTGGTAGTGCTGATATGGATAAGGAGGTGGCTGGACAGGTGGGCATCAGACACTGAAAGGCAACTGCCTCTGTTTAGAGGCCCTACGTGCCTAGAGGAGAGCTGCCAAGAGGGACTGAAGAGTTTGCTTCTTATATGCCCATCTGGAACCATCTGAGACTGCCGGTGTGATTCATTACATCATTCTAGTACAAAAGAATGTTTTTTTAATTAATAAAAGACTCTATGAAAAATAGTCTTCTAGCACATTCTTGGTAGGTAGTTTGCAAAACTGGTGCAGTGAGTGCAGAAAGCTGCCAGGCCATGTCCACTCATATTACAAAATCTCAGCATTTTGATGAAAGCTCAGTGTGACAAGACAGGTCCTTGCATGTGTCCAAATGAGATTGGAGAGATCAGCAGGCAGAGCAAGGCTAGAGACAAATCTACCATCGGTGCTCCTTTTCAGAGGGCTTTGAGAAAAAGAAATCTGTACATCCCATACAACATGGGAGCTAAAATTTTAGTTTTTCATTATGCTTGAAAATAAGCTGGCAGTGAATTTCAAAACCAACTGAACTCTTCTGTAAATAACTTTCAGAAAGGATAAAGTGATAAAACAGCTATGAAAATTTTACCCTTGGCTGAAGTGCGTTTTGTATCCCATGTAAACACAGCCAATGAGTGTATTTAATAAAGGATTCACACAGTTTGGTTTTAGTGGAACAAGGGGACATGACAGCAATAGCAGCAATGAGCTATTTTCCCAGTTTGGAAGAGTTCTTGTTTGCCTTGACTGTGCTTTGGGCAGAGATCCAAATGTTATATGTCCAAAAATGACCAAGCTTTCCATCACACCAATGTCACCTCCACTTACTGGAGTTACTGTATTATTTCCACGGTGATCTGCTGGCTCTGTCCATCTCAGCCTATGGCTCTGGTTTCACTTTGGCTTTCCTCCAGGCTGCAGTTGCTGAAATCAGCCTCTTTGTGTCCCAGGAATATAGTCTGTGTCCAGACACATCAAGTCCCTGGTCCTCCTCCCTGCAGGACCGCACAGATGTTAGCTTTGGCACAGAAGGGGACAGCTGATAGGGGTGGACTCTGGGCTGCAGGGTTGGGTTCTGCCACAGCCTGAGAGAGGAGTAACAGCATGAGGTTGGTCCTTGGGAGCCCAGGAGAGGATGTGTGGGGGATACTCAGCAGTTGTGCCCAGTGCATAGTCACCAAGGGCAAGGACAGCACCCCTGCGCTTTTTGGGCACAAGGAGTGCCTTGGGGACAGCACCCGAAAACCTTTCTAAGAAGGATTGATGGAGCATGATGCTGCACATGGGGGATCCCATCACCCCCCTGTCAGAGTGCCACCACCCAGCAATGCAGCACTCACAGTGGCCTGGGGCAGGATAAAAGGGAGCATCCTCCTGTGTTCTGCTGCCAGAACTGGTCCAGGGCCAGCCCAAAGACATTCAGGAGGAAGTCTTTGAGGAGCTGGTGAAATTAGTTGGAGGGGGCTGACAGAAGGAGACCAAGTCCTGGACAAGGCTGGTGGAAGTTCTCTGCAGCAAGGCCACCTTCAGAGCTCATCAGAGGGATGAAAATCTTTTTCAGCTACATTACTGTGACCAAACCAAGTGAACACCTTCTTGTGGAGCACTTCAGATCTCCCTATCCTCAATTCTTGTGGAGCCCGGGGCAGTGGCCATGAGAATAGAGGTGCAGAGATGTCTCCAGGGTTCTCAGGACTTAGAAGCACCCACTGGTGCAGGAAGGATTCTTGCTCTCAAGGTAGATCAGACCAGGGGCATCAGTTCAGCCTCAGAAGCTCTTGAAACTACTGTAGGTAGAGTAGATTAGAGCTTGGGCATCTCCTGTGGGCATCAGCCTGTGCATGGAAGAGCCATGTCTTGCTTATGTGCTCAGGGAATAGCCAATTACCCCCACCAAGGTCAAGAAAGAATTTTCTCCAGGGGTAGACTGGCATTGGGACCTGGTGGTGTTTGCCTTCCACTGTAGCACTGAGCCTGACCACTGGGGAGGACAAGAAGCACAGCAACAGAGTGAGTTTTGGAAGGCAAAAAGTGTGCTTGGCGTCAATATGTGTCATACTTCAGAAATACACAGCAGTACCACACACTCCTCTTTCTTTTGTGTGTGGTTGGTCTTGATTATTCTTCACATTCTCTTCAGGAAACAAGAACTGATTGGCCTGTATTCCTGCTGCAATTTTCTGTAGCTCTGTCACTTGCTTTTGCCAGACTTCAAAGGTTGTATTTTCAAGCTGAATTGCAGAGCACATCAGCCTGCGCCTGGCTACATATGCATGTGGTGTTAATGCTTGTGAGCATCGCCCCTGAAACAGATTCAGAAAAACAATAAAATACTATTTCCAGTTAAGCTTTGTGCTACGTGTCCTTTTAAGTGTTTTTGGAGCTGAAAAATCCCTGTCATGGCAGGCAAATAACAGCCTCTGTATTATTTATCTTATGGTGAGCACAGGAAACAGAACAGAGCAGTTATGCCACATTAAACCCAGAGCTCTGCATGACAAGGTTCAACCCAGCTCTGAGGGCTCCAGCCTGGAGAGCAGCTCTCTGCAGCGCAGGTCCCAGACCCACCCAGGAGACAGGAGCAGAGAGGGGCACACCTACAGCAGGGCTCAGGCAGGGACTGAAGGTCCCAGGCTGAGCTGGGACACATCCCCATGGCCCTTGGCATGAGATGAGGGGTGGAGGTCCCAGGGTGGCCAGTCCCAGCCACTGAGGCCTGTGAGCACCCCCAGGACCCTGCTAGGACTTGACTTCAGTGCTCATGTGCTCTCCTTCAGACATTGGTGGTTGGACACTTTGGAGCCAGAGTATTGAGCCAGATGGACCTTCCCTCTGAGGGAGCGCTGCTGTTCTCACGCTCTTGCGTTTTAGTATGTTCTTCAAGGAAAACAGTTTAGGACATTTCTGAAATTGAGTACAAGCAGCAGAAATAAAAACTACAGGAAAACTGACACCTCCAAAAGGTTTGAAACCATTTAGATGAGAAGCCCATCCTGCGTCAGATTGGGGGCTTGATCTCCAAGCCTCACAAATGTCAGAGATATGGGATTTTGCCATCCTGTGAAAACCCATCTCAGCTGGATGAAAAGAGAAGCTTTCAAAAACCACACATCACATACTTTTTGTACATTTGTGCAGATGGTCCCTGAAATGACCCACAGGGTAACAGAGCCAATGCCTAGGCTGGGGCACAGTCATGGATATTCAATCCCTTTTGCTAGTGCAGGGTTTGGAAGAAATGTCATCAGAGATTACATCAGCATGTACTGGCAGGGGAAGTAGGTGGTAGGAAGAAGAGAGCAAGAAGGGAAGGAATAGTTTATCTGGAAGGGATCTACAATAATCACATAGATGAACTGCCTGGCTACTTCAGTTCTTACCCAAAATTTAAGCATTGTATTAAGGGCATTATCCCAATGCATCAAAAAACAGTCACAGGCTTCAAACATTGACCGCCTGTAATCTTCCTGCAGAGCCTGACCTCAATTCCAGAGAACATATGATTTATTTTTCCTCCTGACTTCCAAGCTGAGTTCCCTGTTCAGCCAAGCAAAATTAACAACAAATAGATTACATTATTATAAATGCTATATTATGAACATTATTTGGGGATTGGAGCAGCTGATCTTTAAATGTCCCTTCCAACCAAAACCATTCTGTGAATAAATACTGACACATTAAGATGAAGTTTAGAATATAGGTTCTATGTAATATCCTTCATGAAGCAAGGCGACATGAGCATAGAACAAACCCCATTATTTCTACCCCCAGCTAGGTGACATCTCACACATGCCCACTCAGACCTTGAGATGAACAGAGACTGAAGAGAAAATGATGCAATATTCACTACTGCAGTAAGTTGTGGTCTCAGGACAGAGTCCTACTGTTAGTCAAATTTCCTACATTGCAGAAAGCAGGAGTTTTAAAGAGGGAACAGGATGTTAGGGTATTTCCCTTGCCTGACAAGAAGGAAGGACAACAACGAGGAGCCTGTGAGGATTAACTCAAAATGGGAACAAACGTTCCAGGGATGTTGGCAGTGACGACTGACCAACAGCAGGGCTGAATTCTTGGTCTGGAAGGAAAGATATCCACATGAATTCCTCTGAAGATGAGCAGCTGTTTGATATACTTTGCAGAAGCCAAAGCCAACAAAGCAAAAAAAGGGGCATAGAGAGAGAAAAATACAGTTGAAGAAACATTCTTTGTAAGCAGAGGATGCTTCCAGCAGTCCTGAGGCTAGATAGAAAGTGAGACATGTCCATTCCTACAAAGGATATTACAATAACTGAAGCCCCAGTTAAAGAAACGCTGGGCAACAACAAGCTGCACAGCTTCCAAAAGCTTGTCCTGCATAGCCCACCTCAACTAATTATCTCCAGCATCATTTCCCACCCCCATCACAGGGATCAAGTTCTGAGAGAGACAAAATTCTTCTTGCTTTGACAAGTCTCTGACAAATTAGGATTGTGTACAACCTCTTCTTCCACCTCTGGATTTTGCAGGCTATTTACCAGCATCCTTGGCCGTATACTTTACACTACAGCTTCTGAATGCACACAATGAAAGCTACTGCAAGTTGGTTTTATTGCACCAACAATAATAGGAAAGGTCTCAGTTAGGGTTCATACTTTTGTATCGCCAACATTAGTTATTCACTTCTTATATGTGGTGGAATGATGCATATGTCCATTTTTACCTAATACTTTGGTTAGCAATGACATTTTCCAGGACAAATCATCCATAGATATTTTTGATTACTTGTTTCACTTTTCTTTCCTGTTTAATAAATTTCATGCATCAGCACAGGCATCAGCAGTTCAACTACTGGGCTCAAAAGACTTCTTCAAGTTCTGGGACTGCTGCAGGAACAGCAGCTGCCAAACTCCTTCTAGAGTTGTGCCACTGGGACTCAGCACTGGCCTGAGTAGAAAACATTTTGCTTTTTGATGAGGTGGAACTGTGTGTACCACCATGTCTTCAGATGGAGTAATTTCTCGTCGCTCCATTGGCTCCAATATACTATAATCAACAACTGCTTGAAGGGACTGGCTTCAAATCTTCAGTCTCTCCCTGACAATCGTGATTTTCCTAGTGATGTGGATATTTGGCAGTACATCGACTTAAGTAGAAAAAACAGTTTAACACAGTCCATCAACCACTTAAGAAATGAACTTGGATCTGAACTGCAGTGCTAGAAGATCAGTGGAACACTAACATCTGCAAATGAATTAATGCTTACCAAATGAAGTTTACCACTGAATGAGCTGTAAATGTCAAGCACAAGGAAACCAGAACATCTAAAAAAACAGGCATGAGTGAATAGTCAGCATTAGTCTCCCTTATCCTGTCTCTCTAGCCCTAATTGCAATTGCAATTTCAGGGTCTATTTAGAATCATCATTTGGCTAAAGAAGAAAGAGATGGGGGAATAGAGATGACTTGAACAAACAACACATATGACAGTTGTGCCATAAACTATTATGGCATTTTATCTAGCAGCATGTTAAAGCTGTTAGACCTACGGCGGGAAAAGGTACAAGACAGAAAACTTTATTTAGCATTGCCTAAGTGCCATTACTCCCTCTGACTGCAACCAACTAAAGCCTTTGTCTGCAAAGCAGCATGCTTCAAGTGTAACAAATTGCTGCTGGACCTCTCTGGAGCTGGCAATCTCAACTTATCTGATTAATTGTGACACAGAGACATCCAACTATGTGTTAGCAGCACCAGCAACATCTTCCCCCAATTGCTTAGTGCAATGATCAGTATCTGCAAACTACAGCTTACATTTAATTGGCACAAAAATGGATGGAGGGGGCGGGCGGGGAAACAAGCAGCACACCCAGCAATATTGAGCTTCTATTGTAAATGATAAAACACCAGACCCTTTTACTCCTGTTTCTAAACCACCACCAAAAATCTCAGGGCTACACTGCCACAACACTGGCCCTCCTAACAGCTAGGCAGGCAGAAGACAAGACTCAGCATCTTTATTAATCGGATGAAATTGTCCTGCACCCCATTTTCATCCTCTTTTCACTACAGATGCTATAATACAACAAACTAGCTCTATCAATGCCAGTGTCATGCCTGTATTACCTTATTAAATGCTGGATTTCAATAGTTTACTAAACATTGAAGTTATGGCAAAGAGATGTTTGAGAGATAGGTCTGCTATATGAATGCATGTGGCATCTCTGTGCCAGGCTGTGATACACTAGACTTTCATCTGCTTTCTCATAAACACCCAGGCAAAGGTAACACAACAGCATCTCAGGGAGTCGTATTTAGGATTGCACCACTCACTTTTTCAAAGCAATATTCAAAGACCAAGTTATTAATGGAAGATAGAAACAAGAAGAGATTAAATATTTTTTTTCACCTTGAAATAAGATCCCAAATCAGAAGCCATATTTCTGCTAACTTCATAGCCCCAGCTCACTTGGCATGAAACATCTTGAAGAGCACCAGCAGCAAGTGTCCCTGGGCTTATCCCTGGGAACACAAAAAGTTGATAACGAATGCCATCTCTGAAGTTACAAGCAAGCTAAGTATCTAGACAAGCTGAAATTCTCTACACAGATGAAATGTAAAGCCATGATGATTACTGCATACTAGTAATCAGTAATTATTTTTCCAGCAGTCCATTTTCACAGCATTTCAAGCTGGCTATAAGGAACATATACTTGGTAAAAGAGACAAATAGGAATCAGGAAGATTAGAGATGACACTAGACTTTGTAACAGGCCCCTGAAGAAGGCAAGAGCTAGATCTCAATTAGACAGACTTGAGGACACATCAGATCACCTTCACAGAAATCTGCCCACAGGTAGAATAGCCAGTAAGTCCTATCCAGACCACCAATTTCCCACTAGTTGCTATGAGCCATCTTCTAAATGAAAAGGGCAAGATGAAACACATTTTTAAAAATGGGCCACCTAAATAATTCCCATCCCAATAGGGTCAGACCTGCAATGTTCCATCTTCTCTTTGATTATCTCAGACAGTCTTCAATACATGACCTGAATGAAAAATGGTTACTTGCAATTGATTATGACCTTTTTTTTAATAAGACCTAGGAAATAATAGGGTGAAACTCCTGCATTGCTGAGGAGGATTATAATTTGCTATTTAAGTCCCAGATGGTGAAATATTAGCCCCATTAATAATACCTTGCTTCCCTATTAATTTTATCCTATAAAAACAGGCAATAGATTAAATGATAAAAAAAATAAAGCAAGGTCTTACTTGCATATGTGTGACAGCTGGTTTTTTTTTTTCTTTTAAGAATTGAAATTAAGTGACTAAAATTTTCTCAGAAATATAGGTATCAAAGAAAAGAGTATGTTTCTATCTCTGCCTTCATGACTGGTATTTCCCATAACGGACTAAGTCAGGTGAAACTACCACTCCAGGTGAAAAAGTTCCCCTTAAAAATAAAGGAAGATTAAGTTTTGAATTTGAATGTAATTTTGTGTACATGTTTTCAGTGTCCAGTAATCACTAAAGAAATCTCCCTTGTATCATTAAATCAGTGTTTCCTGTCATTGGTTCTCTGCCTCTTTTGTTCCTACCTGGCACGTGCACTCACATGCACAACCTCTCCCTGCTCATGTCCCTGTTCTCTACACTTGGTGTTTAGAGACTTAAAAGACTCATTTTCCTGTGCAGTACCTTCTCTCTGCTTGCCTCAGGCTATGCCTCAAATAATTCCACCTCAGTTGCATGGACATGACTTCAAAAATACAGGTTTATAAGCCCTGTGAGACATCCTGCTTATTTGTAGTATTGCTCTGTTACGTCGAAAATGCGATTACTCCACGACATTAAAAAAAATTTTTAAAAAGACAAAAAAAAAAACCTCAATGATAGGAAGCAACCTACCCATCATCTGATACTTGTCTCATCACAGAGATCTGACTGTGTCTCCAGTTCAAACAATATACTACTAATACAATATCTTTACTGGATTCCATAGGCATATAAAACTTTATGTTTGGCTTATTCATAATTGAAGTCAATGTATAAACAGCCATCTTACTTAAAAAATCTGATTTAAAAAACCTTACAGTACACTCATTTTTGTACTGGGTTTGTGGCTAAGATGAAAGTATCAGTATGAAAGCATCAGTATTCCATCTGATGCCAAGATTTCACACCAGAGAGTCATCTGTCCCTAAAGAACATTAATTAGTACATGATAAAAAATAAAAAACAGAGTAACATGACTTAACTCCCTCTTTCTTAATACAACTTATTATGCACAATCATTTCCTTCTCATGGTTTATTCTTCTGTTCTTTTGGTACTCTTTAGCTGTTCTAAATAAGATTATATGGTACACTAAGTGTGTTCTTTCCTCTTCTGACATTAAAAACCTCTGAAACTGTACATGGTTGGAACTATCTTCCAGTAATAAAAAATGAAATTACATCACTGTATTGTTTAGGCTAGTCTGAGCCTAATCACCAGGTTTGTTAAAACTAACTCCCTCTCTGGAGATCACATCACTGCCTGACCACAGACAATAGGGCCAGACAGAGGGTTCTGCAGATTGTTCCTGTGGCCTCTGATAGGAGACCACACTGGGTGGGTATTAGTCTCAGTCTGGTCCCACCACTTAGGAGAACACAGCACATAATCCTCTAAGATTACTGTGGCTCTTTTAAGGAACAGGTAACTAGTGGGAATAGGCAATGGCAGATGGCACTACACTGGGCTTTTTTTGGGAGCCTAGATCCTGTAGCAGTCACTGTGTAGAGAGGGAGCATGAAGGGAGGGACAGGGCAGCAGATGAAAAACTGTCTAACCCCTTGCCTACCAGACAGTCTGGGGTGCCCAGCTGCAGAAGATGCTAAGTACAAGAATGATGCAATGTCAATTTTAAATCAAGAAACAAGTTTTTTGCCCCCACTCCCTCCAGCACTGCACTTCAAGCCTGGGCATTTGACTTGACACAAGACATGAGGCAGACTTCTTGAATGTCATGCAGCATGTCAAGATCCCATCCCCTGGGGCCCTCAATGGCTGGCAGCTATTATTACTCTTAAAGTGCATGCTATCATCTCAGGGTTTGAACTGAAGTGGCTGTCTCGTGGAAATAGCCCATCTCCTCATTTGCACAGCCACCACTCAAGCAGTGTGGAGTGGAGAAGCTTGAAAAAGAAGAGATGCTTGGGGCAGTATTATCTACAGCCTCTTATACAGCCTAGCCTGTTTCTTAACATAACACACACACCAGATTTCTGTCAATGACAGTTCTACCCGATGTACCAGCCCCTTATCTCCACTGTGCATGTTTACCTGATGGTGCCCAATTGTTGCAGTTACACTGGTTTGCAGCCAGAACAACCTCTGCAAAATGCAGTTTGCAGAGGTGAGTATTTTTAATATCTTTTGCATCATTATAAACAGACTTGAAAACTAAATTCTGGAACTGGCCCATGATATTAATTCTAATCTGTTATGGGCCCAGTTCCAAATGGGTGACTACACATGCAAACATTTGTCTGAGTGTACAATTGGCTGTTATAAACACAAAATTATTTCCTATGCTCATGCATGCATAATTTGCACACGCTGATTTAGATCCCAAAGTAAGTCCCTAGCAGAATTCCAGGGATCAGATTTAACTGAAGACTGGTGTTAAAAAAAAACAAACACAGTAATATATTCTTAAGCCACACAAAAAGGATGAAACTGAGAAATTTATTGCTGTTTCTATAACTAAGAAAACCCCCAAACTTTCCATATAAAACTGTTATTTTACAGCTGACTGCTGGGTTTTTTCATTTCCCAGATCCCCCAGTTAATTTCCCCCCTACTATTTAATTTTTACTAATATGCATTTTATGTTGGGGCATATAAGCATAGTGTCATCCATTAAAAAGAATCAGTAGGATGTGAATGCTGTTAAGTAGAATGTTTTCTATCAGGTATATGTGAGTTTCATGCTTTAATGCACAAAACCCAAAATGCCTCTCAGGAATGAATACTTGGCTTCTCAGTTTTGAAGTGAAATGCCAAACAAGTGAGCCCAGTGAACCAAAAGTGAACTATGAATCATAATCTAAGAAAGACCTAACTTGCATTAAGAAAATCAAGAAATGGAGTTTATTCAAATTGTGATGATGAAAAAACAGAATGGAATTATTTCTCTCCAGGTAATTGTCACAATAAATTTATGTCCTTTCCAAAATAAATTAGTAAACCTTGGTTAAACATATACCAGATCCATATGCCTGGAATATTGCATTTTGTAACAAGACCATATAGAAATCATGCAAAATCATCATCAAGCATGCAATTATCACAGAAGTAGCCTGGAATCAGGATCTCTGCAAACTGAGACAACCTGATTTTTCCATACACTTGCCACAGAGATTTGCCCTTTGTATCACCTCTGTTTAAAAGAAAAATGGGGATTGTTTAAGCTATAAGAGATTTTTAAGGGAATCCTGTATTTTGGAAGGTGTGAGATTTGTTTTTTAAAAAGTCACTTTAAAGAAGCAAATGTTCAGACTAGAAAAAAAAACCCTTGGAAAGTTAACAATTTATTTTAAAGTAACATACTTGGGATATTAAATTGTATAATAGAATCCAAAGACTGGTCTTCACTCAAATCAGTTTGTTCTTGACTTTAACTCAGGTAGAAACAGGTCTTGTACGTGACAAGAGACATGTATGGGAAATGGTTTTGAAATAAACTCACATGAAAAAGGCTTCCCAGAGCTACTGATTCTGCATCCAAGCTGCAAAATATAATCTGGAATTTCCCCTGCCTGTTTCACTATCCTTCATTCCTGTTCCCCATGGTCAGAACACACTCTGAAATGTGCTGACATCCTTTATATTCAGCTAAAAGGGATGAATTTTACCTTACCAAAACCAAAGTTGCAGAGATTTCAATTCATCACATTATGGCATATTCTTAGCTATAGAAATAAAACTATCAAAGCTAGTCAAAGAAATTATATGTGTGTTTGTAATTAAGCTAGTATTTAAAAACACAATCAATATTACTTGTTAAAGTTTGTTACTTGTAAGGATTTAGGAAAATCTGTGCTGGAAGAATCATTCTGCATTTTGGCCTTTTTAGTGTAACAGAGTCCAGCAGTAATTAATTCTGAAATTAGAAGTATTTATATTACCATTTTGAATTATGCTTATGTTTTATAAATAAAAACACATGTACTGTATGTGTATGTCTGTATGTCTGTATATATTTTTATTTGTTAGCATAATTTATATATGATGTATTTCCAAAGATTTTTTTTAAAAATAAGAAGCACAGCATACCATTAGACAAGCTTAAACTCAGATTGTATTTATGGTAACTTAAACGACCAGGCACTACTCCTTAAATGATGCATTTTTTCATTGCCAAACACGTCTGAGCATTTCACCTTGCCTTGACTGATAGGTCACATTTGGCAGTTTCTCCAGACAACATGGTGTTTTTTCAGTCTTGTGGAAATATGCTCTTTAGGTCTTATTTAGAGGCAACAAAGGAAAATACCTGAGCTGTAAGCAAGAGTATTCTAAATATTTGACAAAAGAACCCACAGACTGTTACCTAATTTCAGAATGTTCAAGGGGGTTTGGGATGTGGACATAAATAGAGTTAGTAACTAAGATGTAATTGCAGCTTTTACCATATTTGGTAAAAACTCCTAGCCCTGGAGCTGTATGAACAAGTGAAACTATACTGTTTCTAGCTGTCATTTTTCAGAGTATCTGAAAAAGGTCAACCCTAAAGGCCTAAAAATCACAAGACAAATTTAAAAGAGGTTTTACTTCCCACAAACATTTTTACATAAAACAATTTCTTGGCTTCTGGTTCTTGATTTGTTTTTAAGCACTTGTGATCAGCAGTAAAGAATTAGAGATAAAAGACACCAAGATGCAAGTGAGGAGCTTGCAGAGAAAGGAATGCTTAAGTGCTCTGTGGATGTGGAGCCACACCCCAGCTCATGTGGAGCTGCCTTGGCTGTCCTCTTTCCAGCTCACAGAAAATTATTAATGTGAGCACATCTAAGGGAGACTGAATGAGGCATGCAGAAAACCTTAAGACATTTGTCATTCACATAAACGTCCTTTCCCTAACCAATTCCAAAGGTTTCCAAAACATTGCTACAATGGAAAGTTTTAATAAAATAATTACAGAGATCACACATCCAGTTCCTAAAATTCTTTCTTTTTCAATAAACACATTACAAAAGCATTTACTTTAACTGAAGAAAACTACTGGCCATTTTATCAACTTTGTCCCACATGGTTTTTACATCTACCTGTAGATGTGAAATCAAAGCAATTGCATCAGGTTAGCAGTGATGCAATGAAGTTCCCTAATCAGACCCTTCATATTTATACATCTTCCATTGTAGCAGAAAGTGAAGTGAGGACTACATTTTCCAAAGGCTACAAGTCCATGTTTTTTCCTAATAACAGTTTTAATTATTCATTTATTTATTATGAATAGCTATAAGCAGTGAAATTCTAAGAGATTCATGTGGCATACAGAGATCAAAAAGAGCCCTTTTGGCAAAAAGTATCCAAACTTGCTCATTATGCATCTTTTGCATTTTCACCACCAATAGCTGTATTTTAAGAAATATGTGTCCCTATATGAACCAAGTTTAAGATGGAAAAGTGTCTGAAGAAAACTGGAAAGGCTTCCCATCAGATTTATCTTGGGCTTCTGATAACCTTGGGAGCCTTAGTTTCAAAACCAGAATACTGTAGCAGTACCAGAAGCAATGGATAGGATCAAGACTCCATTGTAGCAGCAGTTAAAAGAAACAAAGGTGAGGAGAAAAGTAACTGTTCAAAAATGCTTAATTTAAAAGGAAAAGCTAGAAAATGGAAATATTAATTATCCTTACTTTGTAAATGGTGACGTACAGCATCCCATTGCACACCATGTTAATCTCACATTCTGCAAGCACTTGCCTTGCCACTTAAGCATCAATTCCCTGCCTTTGCTTTAAGGATATCTTTCAAATCTTTTGAAATATTTCTACCCTCTGAATTAAGAGAGCTCTGACTCCTGAAGATAGTAACAGAAAGCCTGTCAAAATCCAACATATATTCAAAAGATTATGTGATAAATAGTGACATAAATCCACAATTCTGCCTGAAAAAAATTATCTGGTCATGTAAGTCATGGAAAATTTTGTGATCCTCTAAGTATTTTTATATTTGGAACCAAGGAAATTTCAAAGTGTTTTAGAGACATTGGCTCATATTCTTCTGAAAAGGTCTTTTATTGAAAAGTGCTGTAAGCCAATAATGATGAAAAATGGTTATGTTTACCCAGAATTTCTTCTGATCACTTAGTCAGCCACCACTGATGTACAGCTTTAATTATGCAACCACACAGTTATCATTTCACATCTCACCCCTGTTTGCTCTTGCTGTGCCAATAAACAAAGTGGATTATAGTTCACAATATTCCCTGTGAGAATCCACTCTATTTCACAATTGGCTAACTGAAGCCATTACAGATCTTTATATGTTGTGCACTATAATGAACTACAGCTAAGTAGGATACTATGAAAATTTACTACTGCTAGATCCCAATTCAGATACAGAATTTCCTAATCTTGTCTTGGCAAAATCCACTAAGTAAACAGAGTCTCCTTGAAACATCACCTACAAAGTGCCTTGACAGCCACCAATCATCCACCAGGGATTGGGGAAATTTTTTTTTTTTTAATGAAACCGTAATGGTTCCTTACTCTTGATATTAAATGGATCTTACAAAATATATTACATGTCACAGTCCTTGGCCAACCCTCCAAGTTACTACACATCAGGCAGAAATGGTTAACACCACGCTGAGCCAGAGCCAGCGTGCCCTGCAATGAACTGTCTTCATTCTGCCTACTGAGGAGTTATAGTGCTACAGAGAAGCCCTATAAATAATGCATCCCATCTACCAGCTTTTTTATGAATTGAGCACAAAGCACGTGGAAGAGGCACACAGCTTTCCTAGAGATCCTTCAGGACTGAAGGCAGACTTCTGATCAGCAGCAGCTTGCAGACCATCATCTTGTCTGTTACACAACAACACAAAGGCACTTGACTCCTACAGGAAGCCTCCTCTCTTAGTGTCAGGTTTTAATTTAGGGCTGGTTTTATTTAATTTCAAATTAAATTTCACTAGTGTTCGGGTTTTTCAGTTTTGTGTGCCAGACCTTTTCTTGCTTGTCAAGCAGATCTGAAGAATGCACTTGGGTGGCAGCTCTTGTCAAAGTTCCCAACTAAAATGCTCATCCCTCAAATTGTCTTTGACTAAATCAGTCTCTACCTATGGTGGTCTAAGAACCACCATTTGTGGAGGGAAAACAGCCAATTGTCCCATGTAAAATGAATCAAGGATTTCCACAAGTCTGTTTCCTGAGATAGAGGCTACCAAGTTCCCAAAAACTTCCTGTGTCTACAGAACAACATAAACTGAATATATTTCTCCTTTACAAACAACAATACAGACAAGTTAAAATACAATCGTCAAAAAGAAAGCAAAGCAAAGGTCTCTCTTTGTAAATGCTGTGAATTTAATGAAGTTGTAGAAATTAATTTGGCCCAAGATCACCATGTGTTTAAAGCTGATTGGATAAATAAGGCTACCACCAATTTAAATGTCAGTTGTTACAAATACTGAGCCCTCCTTTTTCTTAAAATTACAGCTTGCAGACACAACAAAATTCATTTCTCATATATAAAACACAACTAGCTTCATTGCTATCATTCTTTCCTTTAAAACATAAGGCAGCAATTTGCATGTCTCCATGGAAAGCAGGAGTAGCCCAAAAGTGAAAGCACAAGCTAGTGATTTCACAAATTTCCCGGATTCCAAGTTCTGCAAAGCAATTCCAAAGCAATAGGACCCACAATTTAGAGAGTTATGGATGAGCAGTGATAAAACCTTCTGACTTGCTTTGCATAGAGTCATAGAATCATCAAGCCTGGAAGATACCTTTAAGATCATCAAGGCCAATTGTCAACCCATCACTACCATAACACTTAAACCACATCACCCAGATCCAGACACCTCTTAGACTTCAGGGATTATGACTCCACCATCCCCCTGGGCAACCTTTTCCAATATCTGACCATTCTAACACTGAATTTTTTTTTCTAGTATCTAATCTGAATCTCCTCTATCTCAGCTTAAGGGCATTTCCTCTGGTCCTCTCACTGCAGACACAGTAGAAGAGACCAGACCCCAGCTCACTACAACCTCCTTTCAGATAGTTGGAGAGAGCAGTGAGGTCCCTCCTGAGCCCCTGTTCTCGAGAATAAACAATCCCAGCCCCCTCAGCCATTCCTCATAAGACATGTTTTCCAGACCTTTCACAAGCCTTGTTGCCCTTCCTTGGACATGCTCCAGCACCTCAGTGTCCTTTCTAAAGTGAGAGGCCCAGTACTGAACAGAGGCCCAGTACTCGAGGTGTGGCCTCACCAGTGCCAAGTACAGGAGGATGATCACTGTCCTGGTCCTGCTGGCCACACTCTTCTTCATAGAGGCCAGGATGCCATTGATCTTCTTGGCCACCTGGGTGCTCTGCTGGCTCATATTGAGCCAACTGTTAAACAGCACCCCCAGGTCCCTTTCTGCTGAACAGCTCTTGAGCCACTCCTCCCCAAACTTGTAGGGCTGCATGGGGTTGCTGGGACCCAAGTGCAGGACCCAGCACTTCACCTTTGTCCTCATGCTGTTGTCCTCAGCCCATTGATTGAGTCTGCCCAGTTTTCTCTGCAGAGCCTTCTTACTCTTGAGCAGATCAACAATCAACACTCCCACCCAACTTAGTGTTTTCTGCAAATTTAATGAGGGTGCCCTGAATCCCCTGGTCCAGATCATCTTTAAAGATGCTAAACAGGGACCAGCCCCAAAACTGAGCCCTGGGAAACATGACTAGTGACTAGCTGTTAAGTGGATTTAGCTCCCCTCACCACAACTCTCTATGTCCGGCCATCCAGCCAGGTTTTTACCTACCACAGATTCCACCTATCCAAACCATGAGCAGCCAGGTTTTCTAGGAGGATGCTGTGGGAGACTCTGTCAAATGCTTTAGTGAAGTCTAGGTAGAGTGTATCCACAGCCTTTCCCTTATCTACTAAGTGGGTCACTTGGTTACAGAAGGAGATCAGGTTGGTCAAGCAGGACCTGCCTTTCGTAAGTCCATGTTGGCTAGGCTTGATCCCCTGTTTGTCCTGCACATGTCATGTAATGGTACTCAGGATGAAGTCCTGGCACTCAGGATGTGTTACACCCTCCTGTTTGTTGCTACCGCAATGGCATTGGACTAAGGCAGAAATAGGAGGCTTTGCAAGATGATTCTAACCCAACAGCGAAAGCTGGTTAAAAAGCAGCCCCAGGAAACTACTGAAGAAACAGCTCTCAGTATATCACAGTAAACATGAGAGATCTGAGTGCTGATTAAGACACCACTCCTGCTAAAGTTATTAATGTGGTAACCTTACAGAATCACTGAAGCCTGGAGTTGCAGTGAGTAGCATCAAGCACCTTTAGCTTTACTCCTATCCCAGGCATGCAGCCAAGATTCAGCTTTAAGAGTCATCCAAAAACAAGGGGATACATGTCTCTAGGGTTGCTTTAAAGCCTTCAAAAACAAAACAAGTAAACCAACAACTTGGGACCTACAGAAATAGTGCACCCCTTATGACACTGCTCAGTTTCTGTTGGCTTCATGTCAAAATGTAGCATAGTGGCTTAGGTTCAGCTTTTTTCATTTTTACTTACAGTATCCATCAATCCAAACAGTGATTTTGCCCACACTATTTTCTCAGACTGAAGAAATACCTGGTGCATATTGCTCTCCTCATCAGATAGTGGGAATAAGGGAATTATTTAACTAGTAATTGAGCCCTAAAGGACGGAGCTAAAAGAAGAGAGCCTAAGGCTAGGCAAAATTTAATTCAGTCTCTGAACTAGAGAGAACTTCCCTGATTATATTACTCCAGACACTGAACTCACCTTCCACAACAATAAAACATTTTTGTGCAAACCTCACCAAAGAATTAACTCTGAATGTCACAGACAAGTTATTATGTTGAGAAATTGTCATAACAGGGGGCAAAAAAGTAATATGAGAACACTAATGTGAGTCTTTTTTAAGTGCCTCCTACAAATCACGGAGGCGGAAGAAATAGCAGTAGAAAAAGACAAACTTAGGTTTTATTTTGAATTTGGATTTGAAAGCCATTCATACTGGGATCCAGGCAATAATTTAGTAAGTGATATGAAAGAAAAGAGCTATTTGTCCCCTTTAGCCATCCCTGTTGTTTTTCTATTTCCCCTACGCACACAGTTTGACACCACCCAAGCGATGCCTGTGCTCGGAGAACAGTAACCTCTGTGTGACCTCCGACAAACACGCCTAAGAAATGCAGCAGCTCTGGGCACATATGGAGCAAAGACCCCTGTGCTATTTCCCACCATTCCAGAGAGGATTGTGTTCATCTGCACCCCATGGCCAGCCAGATCAGCTGATGGTGAGAAGACTACAGCTAAGCCTCACACTGTGCCAGCATTTGCCCAGACCTCTTCTCAACTCTAAGGAGCCTGCAGAAGAATAGATTAAATATGCTCTGCATCTTTCTGTAATCATATCCCTTCCTGCTTTCTTCATTGGAAAAGTTATTTTCAGAGCAATTTTAAAGGATCTGAGGAACAGGCACTGTAACAGCAAGCTGTAACACCTCTCTTCTCCTACCTTCTCACCAACTTAGACTATATCCTTTGGACCTCCACCCAGAAAGTATAGCTTGGACACCACAGAAAACTGCTGTACTGTATCTAAGTAGGACAGAGTGGCAACATTTACTACCTCTGCTCTCTCCTTACCTCTAAAATTCAGACCTTATGCTGAGAAGAAAGTAGGTATGTCTATGCCAATCCTTTAATCCCCATCCTAACATTGAAAGACCTGGTTAACATCCTCCAAGGAAAAGTAGTACTTTTTGAACTGTGATGATCTGTTAATTTCTAAAGCTGCTGCAAACCAATTTCTCTTGCTTCAGAGGAACGAGTTGTAGAAGGAGAGATTTGGAGGTGTTCAACTCTGTACTAACTGTACAAGTGATGGCAATCACTTCACCTCCTTTAAGGATTGTTAGAACACCTCACTATGATCCAACAAAACAAGTGCAAACAGAAGCACTCTAGCAGCTAAGAATCCATTTTTTCTGTGAAGACTGCAAGGAACTTACACAGCTGGAGTAAAGCTACAAACCCCACCACAACATCAGCATTAAAGGATGAAGACATTGAAGGGTCTTTGAAGGGTGAAGACATTGCATGTGTCTTGTTACACTGGAACATTAAAAAATGTTTTAACTAGAACCTTGCTGCTTAAACTAAACAGATGAGTTTCAAGTCTAGACCTCAAGCACTTAGAAACCATTCCTTCTGGATTCAGTTTCTACCCCAGGAACACACAGGAGCAAACTCCTACATTCCTCCCTCTGACCTCAAATAAGTATCAGGCTTATTTTTCCTGCTTATTTCCTCTAGTGCTATGAACTTGGGGTGCACAGTAGCTCCAATTTATTAAGAGGGATTTCTTTTGTCCAAGTAAGTTTTCTTAACCAATCCCATTTCTAGTCTCATGGTTAGAAATTTCCCTGACTAAACAGGTGACTGGATTTAAAAACACAACTGTAAAAAAGCAAAGCGCCTGGCCTCCCCATAGTTAGGCCCCTTCAAAGGCTGTTGGAAGACAGATGTGCAGTTTCTTGACATTTAAAAATATAGAGGTGCTTTGAGGTTCTGCATGAGGCAGTTCTGCACAAGGACGTAAGCAGAAATCAGGACAATGTATAAGTCATGCTACAGTACTGAGTGTAAAAGCCTCCAAGCCTCCATGCTTAAGGCAGCAGAGAATCTCAGTTTATTATCTGACCTTGGACATGGGTAACTCAATTCCACAAGGTCTGCATCAGCTCATCAGGTTTAACCTTTTTAATTCGCAAGCTCAGCAAGTTTACCTAGTCTTTGCTAAAATTCACTGCAAGGCCCTGGTTCTGCACAGCACCAGAGGTTTACTTTCCCCCCTGCCAAAAGGCCAACTGAATTCAACTACTCATGCACCACTTATTGCTGGGATGGCTGCAGCTTAAGCTGTTCTCATGAGCCACCCATCATGGGCTTTGCACAACTGAAAACTTAAACTCTAACATCTGAAAAAGCCAAGAGCCAGCTCTGAGACCAGCTCAGCTCAGGAGTAAGCTGTAGATGGGAGCATGCAGTAATTTTGCAAGTGTCTCCTCATTAGAGGATGAAGCTGGGTACAATCAGCAGCCTGAGCCTCCTGCTGCTCCTGCTGCATGCATCTCAGAGCACCAGCTGGCCAACTTTGCACAAATCTACCATTAAATCAGGACATGTGTCCCAACACAATGTGCAAACTGAGACTGAACAGAAGACCAGTTTCAGTCTCAACAAGTCTGTGAGAAACACAAAGGGACAGCAAAGCACTGTCTGACAGTGAGACAAAGCATGGCAACTACAGATTAATTACTGATTATTTTTGGGTATGCCACATGGCAAGAAGAAACATGAAAGAGGATGTGAGATGGATTTGTAGTGCTTTTGTTTCAGCTGGGGAGATTCTTCCCAGCATGAAGGAAGAATATGAAAAAGTATAAAGGGTCTTGCTGACATCTGAGATCATGTGGCTTGTGAGCTTTTGGATGCTCAAAGGAAGCAATGATGTAAAGCTTCTCCCATTTGGACTTCATGGTCTCTTTCTTCCTTCCACTCAAGGAAGAGAAAGGGCAGGATACTGACACACGCACAGTTACAGGAGCAGTTAGTACCCTAAGAACCGTACAACTTGAAAGAGAAATACCAAGATTACTGGTAATAAAATAAACAAGTTTGAGACTAATGCAATTTTTTAAAAAGACATTACTTAATCAATAGTGGGATTCTGTAGAGACACACTGGAACTCTGCCTGAAAAGTTTGGGAAGCAAAAACCTAAGCCCGGATTTAAAAAATATGCAAAGCAAGATCACAGTCATTGAAAACGGAATGATCAACCCTGATGTGAGATAATTCTCATCACATTGGGGTAAGCCCTTGTAAAAGTTGAATGTGGTACCTCTAGAAAATATCCCTACCAAGGCCAAAACACATCGGAGCTCTGAACAGTGAAATAACAAACATTTACTTGGGAATAAACCCCAGAAGCCAGAGCTTTACAAATGAGACTGTAGGATCTTTCAGTAAGATACAAACATTAACTTCCCACTCAATTCGTTTTTGTAGAAATACTGGTGATTAATGGAGGGTCAGTCAGTCCTCCAAGAAAAGAATGACAGCAGCCCCTCAACTAGTCTAAATTGTTTCAGTAGATAGTAGTTTCCAAGTGACCTTTGCTGGCTAAGTTGGCCATCACAGCTCCTTTCCCCATTCTGCCTTCACTGATGTCCAGATGCCCCCAGAATAATCCTAAAGGCCTATATTCAAGCAACAGCACAAAGAAAATTGGTAAGATGAGTAGAAAATAGCTGTCTGCTTTCTGCTCTCACTCCTCACACAACAGATGTTTTGATCATCACCTTACACTGTGTAATGATGCACTGTAAGAAAAATACTGTTCAAATGATCAACTGTGTCCTCCACATAACTTTGCTTGCTAGGATATTTTTGAAAAGGACAAATTGCCTTCATTAATTGAAGCTGTGCGTCCTGCATTTTACAGGAAAGATGTTCCAACAAGCATGACCTCACTGAGAAAGGAATTACAAATTTCCCCCACAAAAGAAATGTTGTAAGGAGAAAACACAGGGATTCAATTAAAAATACCAAACCAAACAAACAAACAAAAACCAACCAAACAACCCAACGAAGTTGATTAGAAAAGAACAAGCCATTTGGTATGGTTTTGAAGCAGTCACTGCTATATGAACATATTTGTGAGAGACTGTCCTCAGGGATGCCAAAAGGAGTGGTATTCAGTTTTATTTAACATCCTTATTATGAGTCCAGCTGAGGGGCTGCAAATACATTTCTTGAGTCTGCAGCTGTATATAACCAAGAAGCGCTCTGCGCCTCGGGTGCTGATGCTGTGAAGTGCACAAACACAACCTTAATGGTAGGCTCGCTCACATCAATGACAAGTTTCTCAGACATCCTGAATCCTTGTGCCCTTGTGACAGTCAGAGCTTTATAGCAGTGGAGATACTCAGATTCTAGGGATGTCACTTGCACGCACTTAGGTGTCCAACTCAAGAATCTTTGGGACCCTGACTGAAAGTCCCTTGAAAGCAATGGCAGTAAAATACTTTGGACCCACCTGCAATAAAATTCACATGGGAAAGTTAGTACTTCAGATGGAAAATAAGTCGCAAATAGAATATTCAATGCCTCAGCTCTTTCAAGCTGGATAAAGCACTACAAAAAATCCTTTTATAAGATGGTAATAGTAGAGAAACTTCTTGGCCTGGCTTTGAGATGGGCGAGATAATCTGCTGGGTCACTTTCATCACTAATTTTTTGATGTTCCGATTAAAATGAGTCTAGAAGCCTGAGCAAATACAAATATCTAACTCTCATTTTGAGCCTGAGTAGCTGAGGCCATTAGAATATTCAAACATTACTCTCAGCCACCAGATACACAGAGCCTCCTAATCATACAGGAGCACCAAATTGGGGTGACACATCAGCATGGACAGACAGCCAGGGGAAAGGGGTATTTTACTGAACAAATGGTAATAGAAGTAGAAGGACAACATAATTAAGAACAGCAATGTTTTGGTAACTGTTTATGGAGTTTATTCTTCATTGCTTTGTCTTGTTTCACACAGGACTGATTTGCCAAAATGTCTCAATGTCTCACTGACTGCTGGTAGGGCATGGAGCAGCTTATTTAATAAAAATCCAAATAGAACTACAGTCTTCTGCATGGAGACAGCTGCTTGTACCATATAGCCTCCTGCTTACTAACAGGACTGTACAATGCACCAGCTCTAAGTTAGAAACCATCCACTAGCTTAAAAATGTTGTTTATCTGGTTGCTCTCTTGCTGTAGTAAAGGAGGCAACATTTTTCTCCCTTCGTGAGAGCATGAAGGGCTGTCCTCTCCAAAGGCATCACATGGTAGTCTCCTAATCCTCATCACGAGGATGTTGAACTGTGGCTAGCACAGGTCTTTCTCGTGAGAACATTCTGCTGTGTTTTATAAACAAAGTTTGGATGTTTTTTAAAACAGTGTCTCGAGATTTGGACAGTTCAGGCCTGGCCAGTCAGGCCTGGGGGGAGGTTTCTGGCTGACCAATGTGGGCGACCTCTGAAAAGTCTATATATATATTGAAATCAAAATAATAAACACTCTTTCTTGCCACACTGAGAACTTGGGTCCTTTTCTCTGCTAGCGGCTCAACAGCGACATTGAACAGCCATTTCATTACTCTCGTATTTCAGAGGAAAGACCCCAGCCCTCAGCTGAGCAATCAAATCTAGATTACAAACCCCTTTGGTTACTAAAACACCAACCTGCACAGCACTGCAGGAGACTCTTCTTGCACATGCATCCTTCCTGCCTGCTCTCCCACCCATTAAGTAACTCTCCTCGAACACCTTGAGAAATTCAATCCAAAACTTCAAAGAGTGGGACAGCCAGAATCCTGTCATAATATTGTGAAACTGTATAGCTAAGTGGTAGGACATGGAACAGCCCCATTGTCAAATTCACCTCTCTTCCCAGGTAAGAAATCCTTAAACTCTTCTCTTAATTCGAGCCCACCCCATAACAAATTATGGTATGTCTGCTGCCCTAGACTACTGCACAATCTGCAACCCAGCTGCTGACAGAAAAAATACATCAATGTGTAGACCTGCTCATGCTTTAGCTACATCAAAATCTCTGTAAGATCTGTTTCATGTTTCTTCAAAGATACTGTCTGTGTTAACTGTGACTGGTCAGGAATTTAGCTATATTTTCTAGTAATTGTCACTCTACTCATGTTTTACAAACACAGTTTGGTTTTATGCCAAAATTGACACTTTCTAGTTGGCCAAAATGCTGTCAACTCACTTAACCTAAGGCAGGTTTTCCTCTTAAACCTCCAAAACACCACAGCTTATAAATTGCACAGCTTTGACAATCAACATGTTTAGAAAACAAACCAACACATTTCACAACAAATAACCAAGCCTGATAAAGGACAGACTAGAGTATGCAGTGGAGAAGCTATGACTTACATAGAAGGTCCAACTGGATGCTCACAAAGCATCCCTACTGTCTTAAAACTTCATGTTTCATTTTGGGAAGACCTCTGCATATAGTCCTTTTTAACTACGAAAACAGAGTTACTGTGAAACTTTTACATCCTCTTAGCAGCTCTTGGGGCCTGCTGGCTCAACCTGTATTGGTTTAAGAAGCTATTTGCTGCTCAAAGCACTAATACATTACTAATATAACACGTTTGCTTAGAAGAGCAATGAGCACAAGGTGATTGGCCTCGACTCCAGCAGCAGCTACTCTGAAGAATGCATCCAAAATGTACATCCCCCAGCATTATGTGAATCTGACGCACATAATCACAGCAGTACTCTCTAGGAATGTAAGAGGAGACCCTGACCCCCAGAACTGCTACTGGTGGGTGTCTTTGGTTTGCCCAATATCTCTCTAGTTCTGGCACTTGGTTTTCAGGCTCAAGTTTCGTTCTCTCCTCTGTTCAAGTGGAGATTCAACCACCAATGTCTACACTTCACACTAAGGGACAGCTAGCAGCGAGGCTCTCTCAGGAACTCTGGATGAAGCTATTCCACTATAGATAAAATACCTAAAAATTAATAGAAAAAGGCAAGATCATGAGTCTGGCTCTCAGCATCACTTGTAAGGATGCTCACTTGCCAAGGAAAATCCTTCATTCTCTGTTTCTGCTCCAATCACATCTTAGTCATTTATATGAAATCTAAAGAGAGGCATTTCTGAAGACTCCCCAGCTCCAGATTAGTTTTGAGCTTTGTGATTAAAGTGACTAATGTGACACACAAAATTAAATAAGCCCTCAGGAAACAGGGGAAGCAAGTGCAAGTTTCCACCTTCCAGGTGACAACATAAAACAACAAAATCACAAGCAAAAAGGGGGCATGACCATTGGTGATTTTGTGAACACAGGAATTTCCTTCTTTTGTTCTCCAAGCAGCTGCTGAAAACAGTGTTATATGTTTTAGTTTAAACTTAGAGAAAAAGGAAAAACTTCATATTTAGCATAACTTCAGCTGGTTTGGTCTTGTGGGTATTTTTTAAATTTTATTATTCAACTCATTTGACATATTTTTTTTAAAAATCCATTATCTGGACAGGCCAGTTATGAACATTTGGCATGTTGATGCATCTACCCTGAGCCTTGCATTAGATATATACTAATGCCAACAGATGTCATGCATGCAGATCAAAGGCAAATATCCATTTCGAGTGTAACCCTGAAGCAGCTCTATCTTTGCAACAAGGCAAGAATCCACTTTATTCTTGTAAACGCATCTGTTGTCAGAATACCTCAAATCTGCCATGAATATGAACACCACAAATGAAAATATACATGAGGCTTTACTTGAACAGATGATAGTCAAAGAACTGATCTTCAGGTAGGGGTAATGCTAAACATGAGAGAATAACCCACATAAAAAAATTCTGTGATTGATTCACATAATCTGATTGATTATACCTGTTTCCACTAACATAACTGGGTTAATACTTTGTTTTTCACATACAAAAGAATTTAATGGGTGAAATGCAAACACAACAGGAGACACCATTTTCTGTCAAGTCCTTGCAATGATGGTATGACCAACTCAAGTTCACAATGCCGAATCTGACAAGGTTTGCAATATTCCACCCACCTCTCAGTAAGGTGTAAGTGGCACTGAATTATGTACAGAAAGTGACCCCAAACACAGCCAAATTGGGTTTTTTTGAAGCTTATCATTTAACACTGAGGTTTTGTGTAACAAATGCATTTATGTACCTGAGTTGTGAGAGTAGAGTTTTACATGTTAATATCTGCTACTCATGTTTTCTCCCTTAGTAGTACAATCACTGGCTCTCCTGATTGTTTTCAAGATGTTTTTTGCATTTACATCTATTGTAAAACTTGTTATTTTAACTTTCTCAGTAATAACAGAGAGCTTTACTGAGATTCAATATTTAGAAACAGAACCCAAATACAGTGCCTTTTTGTCACATGGCATATACACGTGAATAGCCAGGAAAACAAGTTTAAAACTTGGATTGCACAACCTTAAATTAATTTGATGATTAGTATCTGAATCTTGAGAAAATGAATCTGCCCCTTGTCTTGTTGTAGTGACTCAGATTTCCTCCTAAGGCATCAAAGTACCACACTGGAATCACTAGATCATCCTAAACTTTACAGGAGAATTTTTACCCTTTTTGATTTGGGTTATTGTTTCACTACTTTTAGCCCTCATTTTCCAGGCGTCTAACTTCCATGTTAGTGGAAAACCAGTTTCTAGATCAGGCAAGACAACATCTGCAAATTTCACTTCTCCCAGCACAGTGAAAAACTGGAAAGATCTCCAACTTGTATCTTGAGTCACCTCCAGGACAGACTTACCTTGCCTGTTGTTTCTTTAAATCTACTTTAAACACTACTGAATGTTTTTATTTGGTATTTTAAAAGAAAATATTTGTTAAAAAGATCAAAACAGAACCTTTAAAATACACAGAATAACCATGTACATGAGAAGCTTGGCTGCCAAATATTGTGTGGGTAATAATTATGGGGAAGCCAAAAGCCTAGGCAGTGCAGTGAACACAGACCTGAAATACAGTACTTTTAAACATTGGCAGTCTCTATTATCACAGCCAATGTTACTTCTAGGACTTGTAGAAGAAAAAACCCTTATATTACAGTCTAATCTTGTCTCACTGCAGTGGACTAACTCAAATTTAATGTTGTGCGAATAACACTGATCTTTGTGAACAAGGGACCTCAGGTGGAACTTCTTTATCAAGAAAAACTTGGTGATACCCCACAGCTTTCCTTTTAATGTTGGAATGCAGGAAATCCCTAAGTCCTTTTATCTTCCAACCTGCAAAATCCTTCACTCCTCACTGCAATTGGAAAGGTTGTTCTTCTATCAGAGAAAACTTTGCTCTGTTCTTTAAAATACAACTGCAAAGCCAGCCAGGGCCCTCAAGACAATGACAAAGCTGCTGCATAAACTCACATGCCTGACATTTCCAGCCCTTCAGCTCATTAAGAGGGTGTACCCCAGGTCACAGTACATTACAAGAGCCCACATTCCCAAGTATTACCATTTGACAATGGGCTTAAGGTACACCAGACTATGAGTGTGGGTCCCAATGTACCCTGCACACCCATGAGGTAAGACTTGACTGCAAACAGCAGCAGTCACAGCTATGGGGAGGTGAATCCTATGATCTGCCATTCAAGAAGCTGTCTGTCATTAAGAAGGGAGGGCAAAGGGCAGAAATTCAGATTATTAAGAGACCATAAGAAAGAGAAATTTGTGGGCCAGGGACAAGAGTGGGACTAAATATTATGATACTGGTGCACTAAAATCATGTCCTTAGTCCAAGTGCTATCACAAGCAGTATTTTACAGTATTTATTCTGCTCCGAAGAACAACACTTCTCTAAGTGCTTGGCTTAAGAAATAATTGGACATCCAGATTATCATTTAACAAATATCATTGATGAAATAATCTTTCCTAAATCCAAAAGTCAGTGGATGAAATTTCAACTCCAAGACAATCAGATGTTTTCTAGTGAAAACCTGGTGAGGCATATGAGTGTCTAACAGCTATATTTGTTACACCTCATAAACTGAATGTGGCTTTCTTCTTTGCCTTCAGGTAACAGTCATACATTTACACAACTATTCATCTTCCATGGATCTTTGCCAGCCTCTTTCCGAGATAAATTTTCTTACCTTCATATCAACTCAAAAGATATTCTCAGGAAGGGGAAGAGAGGGAAAAGTTATCTGGGCACATCAAGCATTATCACATTCAAAATGGTAAGGCACAAGCACAGATTTGTGTGCAAAGTTCTCTGTGTCAGATTGCTGCCAAACTGAAGGAGCAAATTCTATAGAGGTACTGCCTACAGTGTTATAAGACTCTCTGTGTGACATTTATACTCAGTGAAAGTCTGAGATTCATGCTCAGGGCAAGATGTTTCAGGTTGATTACCTACTCAATTAGAGTGTACTGTAACCAGATTAAGGAGATTGCTCTATCCTTGATTACTCAGAGTGGTTTTGTTCACACCATTTATAGAGATTTGGACAACTCAGGTGAATATATTAAGTTTTCTGTTGTCGTAGATGCCTTGAGGACGCAGCGCGGCCCGGTAGAAGGGGACAAGAGGCAGAGGAGTGCAGGCAGTGAAAGAATGTGTGGCAGGCATTCTGCGGTCTTCCAGTGGTTTATTAAGGTTCACGGGTGAAGGTCTGGGGAAGGCGAAGCAGGTCGGAGAGGAGCGGACAGGCAAGGGGTCTGGAAGTCTGGAGGCTGCGAGCTCCGGACAACCAGTTGCACAGGTTTATAGGGGGAAGGAAAAGGGGAGTGGTTTGGTGCGCAGACCAACCGGGAGAGTCTGAGGAGAGAGGGACAGGTATACAGACCAGTAATAACATAATAGGGGGGGTTACAAAATTCAAATGAACCAATGATACACAAGTCAAGGGGGAACAAAGGAGAAGTCTCTAGAACCAAGTCCATATAAGCAAGAAAGGGCGGGGGAGAGCTCGGGGCCAATGGTCTTCATCGCTGGTGCATAATCTGCTGCAGGGGCTCACTGTCTGCTCTTCTTGTCACCGTGACTCAGGCAGCCTAGGCTGTCCCTGCCTCCGCGGCTGGCCCTTTAGCTACTGTAACTTGTAGGCATAGCCTGCCACATTCTGTTACTGTTTTCATTCTTCCAAAGAAATATTCCAAACTAGTTGAAACCATATTTTTTTTTCAAAACCAGCACATCATAGCTGTTCAAACTGGAGCATGCAATAGCACTAGCACAGCATCACATCTCTCTGGCAGTCAGAAAGTATAGTTTCAGAGAGTTATGCCTCAGGATGGAAAGTTGATTTTTGTGAGAAAATGTGGTGGTAAGAAGAGGAAAAGAGTTAAGAGGGATAAAGGAAGAAATGCAACTATATTTTAATAAATTCATAAAAATCCCTTAAGAATTATTAAAAAATACAGTCTTGAAGTTCATGAGCCACCGAGTACTGCAAGCTGGGAGAGTACTGGCAAAGGACCATTACAAAACCTGGGATGGTCTTACCTTTCATTAAGTAAAACATGTTACTGGTTTATGAGGCAGGAACTGCACAAGGGGGACCTTCCCATCTTGTCAAATACTGCTGCTCTCATGCTTCCACAAGGAACTTCACTACTACACACCATATCTATTATTAAACTTACATAAACTTCTCATCATACAAAGGGTTTTCAGTTGCTCTAATCTTGAGCTAAAGTAGGTTGGACTCATGAAAGCAAACTAAACTTGCTAGGTCTTTCCAGCTTTAATGCCTTGAACCATTTCTGGCAAATCAAGAAATAAATTGAAAATGTATTAATTTTGGTAACATAGCCAGACATCTCTGCCTGTAAATAGGACCACAAAATTCTTGGTTTTCAGCAGCTCTAGTATACAGCTATTATGCCTACATACTTTATATGAATACATATAGAAATATATATTCGTTGTCCTATTAAAACACGTTTTTCAAAAAACACTCTGCATTTTATCAAAATCGCCTCTCAGAGAAGTAAATGCATGAAATTTCCCAGATATGAGTTAAAGCGCTCTTAAGCCAGTCATCCAAAAGACCCTACTCTGAAAAGCACAGTTTGTATTGGATACTCAAAAACTCAGCAGAACAGGGCATATTGCAATTGGTCTTTTACATGACAGTGCCAATAGAAAAGTTACCCCTTTATTAGAGTTATGTACTCTGCCTTAATACATGGCACATCCTTGCCTCTAAATGGCAAATTCTGCAAAGCAAGAGAAACATCAAAACTACCAACAGCAGAATTTGTACACTGGTAACATATCCTTCTGACTATTATTTATTACTGTACTGTGATACTGTCCATCTGCACAATACACTGCCATGCTTGCCCATTACTACATCTGTCTTCTTTCACATCTTACAAGCCTTAAATGGCTTAAATGATTACAATTTTTACCTTCTGGTGTGGGCTGGGGATAGAGCTGTTGTCAGAACTCCATGCAGCCTGGCACTCAGGACCAAGGGAGGTGAACATCTTTGCTGTACAGTTGCAGAGGAGCAGGAGGGCAAAGGCAGCTCCTTGCCAGAAGCACACAGAAGTGTTCATCCCTACAAGAAGCCTACCACGCACACTGCTGTCAGTCAGAATCAGGCTTCACGGCACCATGGCAAAGCCTTTTAAGACCCACTGGTTATAACAGATTATTAGCTCCATCTTTTGTGGACACATAGAAGTGTTTTCACCCCTTGCGGCTCCCTTCATCAGCCAGTGCCACAGTGAAAAGTTACTGTGTGGGCACAGCCTTTTAATTAAAAGCCTTGTTAAGCTCTGCACAGCACTTATTTTTAAAGCAATGCATGAAATGAAAAAGGAATATCTCCCAGCACAATGTATTCCTAAGAGCCTCTGATAATTAGGGCAGTAACTTAATTTTCACTTTTTGGTTTCTATTGGGGTGTGTGCCAATTAGGAAGATTCTGTGATGTTCCTGCCTCCCAAAACTTTTCCCCTTCTTAAAAATTCATGTACAGCTTATGTACAGCTGCCTGGAAGCTCCATTTATGCTATAGCAAACATTAAATATTAAAGTGTCCATGAAGAAGTATTATGTAAGCTATGACTGGCAATTCACTGGCACCAACTGGTGCCTTTTTAACCCACTGATCCTGGTGCATTACACCCCCCATTTGGAGCCCAGATCACATATAATGCCAGTTTAGGACAACGACCCCATAGGAGCTCAACAATGAAGCCTTGGCTGCCAAGACAAGGACACCTTCAGCTGCATCCCTGGCCACTACAGAAGACATTTCACTCAAGAGCCTCTGGATAGCACAGGCAGAGCAACCCCTTGTTCCCCTCCAGAAACAGCCAGCATTCTCTCTACCGTATATAACAGAAGGACTGTCTCAGCTGGGTGAGGTACCCACCCTTCTGTACCCTTTTGCCTTCAGTGTTATCTCACACTCATTGGGACTTTATGTCTCACTTACGCTGTGCTCTCTTCTCAGTCTGCCACTTCCTTGCTTGTCCTCTCAGCCCTCTCTCATGTAGGATCGCACAATCATTTCATTTTAAAAAGACCTCTAAGATCATCAAGTCAAAATATTAACTTAGCGCTGCCAAGTCCACCCCTAAATCATGTCCCTAAATGCTACACCTACACATCTTGTATATACCTCCAGGGATGGCACTTCCACCATTTCCCTGGGCAGCCTTTTCCAGTGCTTGACCACACTTTCAGTGAAAAAAAATTTCCTAATATCCCGTCAAAACACCCCCTGGCACATCTTGAGGCTATTTCCACTCACTCTGTCACATATTACTTGGGAATAGATACTGACACCACCCCCCCCCCCCGCCTTTGCTACACCCTCCTTTCAGGTAGTTGTAAGCGTGATGAAGACTCCCCTGATTTACCTTTTCTCCAGGCTAAACAACCCCAGATTCCTCAGCTGTTCCTCATCAAACTTGCATGTGCACAACCAGGGTGGCAGCTCATTTTCTGAAATCAAGCCCAATTCAGCACTGTGATTAAGTATATGCTTGAATTTTAAGTAGCATAACTAAAGTCAAAAATTTAAACACACGTAGAAGCTCAACTGTCTTCACGAGAATTATAAAAGAGAGATTCTAGCTGTTAAGGTGAACTTTTCTCTAAAAATGAATAACACACAGGACTACCACTCCTCAGAACATCTCAGTTTTGTCATTTGCTTACATCTCTAATTAGGGCAAAACCTCAAAATATCAGCATTTTTAAGAGAATAAAGCATTAAAAAGTACGTTTTAGATAGTAAGTATTCCACTATTCCCCAGGTGAATGCCTTAGCATTATGGACTACGTAGCAAAGTCTTAATTTAAACTCGTTTGACATTAATTGAACTGTGTCTAAACTGGCCCTGAGGCCACATACAATGCCTCAAAGCCTCCCAATAGCATCTCCTGACCTTATTCTCTCCCAAAAGGGCTGATCTTCCCAGCCACTTTACATCTCACTGCACTCAGCATACAGGGAGAATGGGTGATCTATCGGGAAGTAGTTCAGGCAAGAACCCAGGGAGGGCTCACTGAGGGAAATGGGGTCAGCTTCTCTCACCAAAAGGGAAGGCAGGGAGTTTTTTTGAAATTAATTTCTGTACTCCTCCCTGAGTGTACATTTTAGAAAAACATACAGAAGGACTAAGATTTTAGATGTGGCAAAAGTGATGCAAACTTTTGAGGAACCATTTAAATTGTTACTCACAGCATAAATTAAAACACCTGTTTCAATCTGTCTCTAGTGTGTTGTACCTTTGCTTTAGATTTCAAATTTCTATTTCCTCTGTATATATTGAGATAATGATCAAGCCATCACTCCAGTTCTCTTTGATAAGGTAAATGTATTAACACGTTAAGTGGGCACAGCATCTCCAGCTCACCAGTCCACCCTGTGAACTCCTCCTCCTTCTCTAAATTCTTTCAAAAACGTTCCTGCCCCGTGGGCACAAGAAGAAGATACAACACAGAGAGAAGTGGAAGCCTTCTTTATGTCAGCAGTGATTTTTCCTATTTACCATTACATTTGGAGACCTCAGTTACACAGTTTTAATGTATTTAATGTGTCACATTGATTCTGTATCAACCTAGTGTCTCAATCAAAATGTTGTACAGCAGCAAGAGAAATGCCTCACAGTAGTCTTGGTGTATTAAATCAATTGCATAATTTTTCTTAACATCAAACAAAATAGAAGTCCAGTTTGACATGATTTTTTTTTGTACACTTCAAATCCCACATGGCCTAGCTTGCCTTATGCCATCCTTCTTTAAGATGTATAAATCACATCCCGTTATTTCTGCTTGGCATAAATAACAGGTAACGGACAAACAAGTAGCTGGGTTGTACCATTCCCCCTTCTTAAATATCTGCAAAACAGATTCTTTCTGTAGTTTTCCTCAACCTCTCCAGGGCTCTGGATAATAAAACTTGTATGTGCTGTGGCCTGCACAGCACATCTGTAAGCTCTTTTACAACTAACCGATGCAAATTTCTAGATTTGTTGATTTCCTTAAATGCAAAAGTTTCTATTTTCTCTTCCACATAGGATACCATAAAGGCAATATGCCTAAAAAACATATATAACAAAACAGACTCTATTTAATGCTGAGGTCAAAATGTTTTGACCTGGATGAAGCAAACTAAAGCAGGTCAGAAATGACAGCATTCTGCCAGCCCTCCAAAACTCTACTTGAGGAATATATGTTAAGAGATACAAATTTTTCTGAAAAATAAACTCAAATGAAAATTCCATATCTTTATTTCTAAATTAATGATTGTATGCAGATAATCTATGTAACCTTGCTAATCTCCTCCCTATCTTTTGTTATCTCTCATCTCTCTTAATTTTTTTAATGGTCTCTTACTCCTTTTTTTGAGTGGACAGAATGAGAATCTGTACAAGGCAGGGGAGAGAGTCATGTTTGGTGCCCTCCAGAAAGGACTGTCCTCTTGTTCTAGCCAGGTCACAGCACATGCCAGTAAAACTCTGTTATGTTTTCAGTCAGAGAAAAGCTCTCACAGAGCATTCCTGTGGCTAAAAAAAATCACTGTCAAACACTAAATGGTAAAATGAATTCAGATTTTCATTAGATGTGGGTAGCCTGAACAAAAGAAACTGTATGTTCTGGGGTGATCCAAGGGAAAGAAGCTCAAGAAGATAAACAGGACTATAGACACTCCAATAATGCCTCACTCTACCATACCATCATGGGCAAGTCAAGGAAAACAGAATAAGGGTCTAAGCTGTACAAACAATAATAAATCCAGTTTCACTGGTTAATGTTAAACGTTTTCCACGAAGAATGGGGGGAAAAGAGTCCAGAGTTCATTTGAAGAAGACAGGAGCAGTGGCCTCAGGCTTCCTCCACAGGACTAGAAGTCAGAAAACAACTTAGATCCTCCAAATTTCCTGTGGCAAATTTCAACTTATGATCAGAAACTCTTCCTCAGAACCTGCCTAAAGCCTTACCCAGAGAAACAGAAAAAGGTAAGAACATGAATGGAAAACATCCCATTCGTTTAAGAGCATGAGCAGCAGTGCACAAAGCTACAGCAAGGTACAGCAGCTGAAATAGTCTGTACCAGCAGATGATTTTTGTTCCTTTTCTGAAGACAGCAGAAAACCCACAGTAAGAAGGGCTATCCAGTGCTTTCCCACTTATTCACAAGCCTGTTCATCCCTTCTCACCCAAAAAGCTGTGTAAAATTCCACCTTACACAGAATTCTATTATGTGCCATGCACAGTGAAAGAACAGTACTAGTTTTCTGGTCCAGAAGAGGACTAGATTCACCTCTCCACCCATTAAAGCCTCATTTATATATCTTTTCCACAGTAAAATGGAAACAGACTCATAAAAAATAAATATATCTAATTCCTTGAGCTCCTCATCTAAAACCAGTATGGAATATACACTAGTGGCTATACCTCTGTAATTCTTCTCATACTGCTGTAAATGGGGTTTGAACAACTCAAACCCCTGCAACACCCAAGCAAACTCCTGCAGGTTCTTTTATACTGATGTACCAGTGTTCAGGGTTGGTTGCAGGGATTTAGTTACTTGAGGCTTTTCTTCAGCTTTTTAGGGCATACAGCCTACCCAAAACCCCACAGCAGGACAGTAGGACATAAATGAAATACACCACAACCTCCAGCTACTAGACTGAAGGGTGCACTTTTCATTGCTCCGTACCACCAGACCTATGTATGCTGTGGTAGACAGGATTTTGAACAGGTTCACCACCTGAGCATGTGCCATTTCCCCAGGACTTCTGCAGCACCACCTATGCCACTGTGATCACACTGCCAAAAGCACCCGCAAGAGTCAGATAGAACCTAGATCTTGTATGTGCACAAACCAGTCTCTGCTGTGACAATAACCAACTGAATTCCCTTGCTGTCACTTAAACCATGTCTTTTCTTAATCTCTCAACACTGAAGTTTTCTATATTTACAAAACCTGCTCTATACAATATCACTGTTCAGAGATTCCATCATTGGTTAAAAGCAACAATGCCTCTAAGGGTATATTGGCAAAAAAATTGTGAAGTGACAATCATAGTGCCTATTTCAGAAACCTTCAGAAAGAGATGAAGTAAATCCAATGTGTTTTGGGACCCACCACTGTTTGTGAATAAAAAAGGAGGCAAATTTTGAAATACAAGCAATCCCTTTGGTCTATATCACAAAAATTTTCATGTAAAACTACACAGTTCAATTAAATACACATAGACACAGAAATAAGGCTTGTGCCAACTTATCCTGTGCCATACACACAATTCAATTTGGTTCAAAACTTTCAGTAGAGGTAAATTAAACTGGAAGGTTTATAATTGCCACCATTTGTGTTTAAGCTTTTACCAAGACTGATGTTTATTTTCTATAATGTTTTTCAATATAGTGCAGACATTCTGGAAGATGAAGGAGATTAGAATATCCTGCCTTCATGAGAATATGAGGCTTCCTGAGAAATTCAAGTTAAATAGGTTAGCTATTCCCTTTGGTGTAACTATCCATGTTAGTTCAAAAAGGCAGGAAGGAGAAGCAGAAATATAAAAGTGTTTAAAAGGGTCTATAAGGTCCAATGACAGCAAAAGAAGATAAATTTACATAAATTACTCAATAACCAGTTCATCCTAATTGCTGTTTGAGAGACAATGGAAAAGAGTGCATTGTCTCATCACCGATGATCACATCTCTCTCAAATCATGAAACAGCCCTGTTTCCAGAGGCCTGGAACTGCCTTGGCAGTTGCTACTTATTCCCTGGAGATAATTTATCTTCTCAATCAGAAATTCTTCTTTCCTGCCGACCCAATGTGTAAGTGAAGGACTCCAACTCTGGGAACTTTTCTTAGCACATGACCACTGTGGCTAGCACAGGTTTTTCCCATGAGAAATTTTCTTGTGTTTTATAAATAAAGATAAAGTTTGGATGTTGTTGGAACAGTGTCCCAGAACTTGGACAGTGCAAGCCTGGCCAATCAGGCCTGGGGGAAGGCTTCTGACTGACCAATCTGGGTGACTTTTGAGAACTCTATATATGTGATGAAATCAAAACAATAAAGGTCATTCCTTCTTGCCACTGAGAACTGGTGCTTTCATTACTCTGCTAGCTGCTCAACAGCGACAGACCACCATCATATATTCTGACACCTGTCTAGTTATCCTACCTACAATACATGCAAAACAATTAGGTCTAGGACTCATAGTTGGGAAGATGTGCAGAATTTGCATCAGATGAATCTCAGGACAAGATTTCCCATTCTGCAGTGATTCAAGTGTATAGGCCATTGAAGGAGGAGTAACTCAGCTGTCTTTCCAGCACCAGACATTTCTGTTCTACTTGTTGAAACTCTAAGCCTTAGGCAGGAAAAAAACAAATCTATTGGAACAGAAAAGCCAACCTAGAGGCCTTTTATTCTGCAGTTCACTCAAGATTAAGATGACACTTTTCTAGTGGTCCCCAAACTACATTTCTACAGTGACTGGCAGTAGGAGGATGAGACTGGCTTAATTCACTAATAGTCTAATGAAGTTTTCTCTTAAAAAATTGAGAAGAATACAGAATAGTCCATGAGAAACTCAGGTTTGACAGTCATCTATTTCCAAGAAGTTTCAGGCTACCAGTGATGAACAATACTATGTATGACTACAGCCTCTTTGACGCTTGCTCACAGGTTCAGGACAAATTCATTCAGTGTACTGGTAGAAAGAAATCATTCCCTCCAAGTAAAAAAAGCCACAAATTGCTGCTGAATGGGATCTCAACGGCTGCAGTTCTAGCACCTATTATAAACAAAGGTGTGTCTTTGATGATCATTTTGCCTCACAAGTCTTGTTCTCAAACTGCTTCATTTGGTATTATAAAGTGACTCTAATTTAATGCTGGCATGTAGAGTCCACACAGTTTCCATATCTCCTGACACTGCCCTTGTTACATCCTATTCCTCTGACATTCCTTATCTACAGAGGCCAGCAGAGACAACTCTTGAATAACATATTTGTTCACTTGGGGATAAAGTCATGCACACTTTTACGTTCTTGTGCAACAGGAAGCAAGTTATGCAGCTTCACAGATATGGTACATGCATCTCATGCAGTATCCCAGAACTCAGGACAAAAAAAACCCAAACAACCCATTGCAAAGAGGCATGTAGCTAAAGAGAAAGTCCTAGTCAAAATAACAAAGTCTAAAACAAAAACACCTTCATAAATCACCTTGTTGGATTCTCCTGGAGTAAGAGGCAAAATATGCTTGGAAAATATTAACTCCTTTTCCTGTTAAACTTATACCACAGAAGGTGTATGGAGCAGAATAATTTATTCTGTTTTGTTAAGAAGGAAGCTTCTTGGTAAAATTGTAAATTATTTTTGTTTAATAACAGCAAATGGAGCATCACAGAAATACATATCCTCTATGTGTCTATTGTAAGGCAGACAAGGAAGCCTGGCAGTTGCTCATTACTATTGCTCACACTGCTTCTAATGAACAGATCTATGCTCTCACTTTTCATTGGCTTAATCAAGGATTCTCTATGATATGCAATTAATCTTTAATATGAAAGTGATTAGGGAGAAGACAAAAAATGCAGCTGAACATCCTGACCACTGAAAACCGGATTAAGGAATTATTCAAAATCCATTCCCTTTATATTGCATTTTTACATTTGCAAATCTCTTGATACATGAAAGCTCAATGAAACAAGTTTATTTTTATAACCCAGGGAACAAGATTCACAGTTTTTATTCAGATGGATATGTTGGTTGTTCTTTCAGCAGTGAGCCCACATTGCAATTTTAACACACTAAAGAAAACCGGAGCAAAGAGACATTACCACAGTTTACAGAAAGATATTGGAAGTACATACTGAAATCATAATACTGGCAAGCCTTCCATATCCATCCTCTCCTGGTCAAACATACAAAAAACACCAGATGTGAGCCTAGTTTCTCCTGCCTCACTGAACCTTGCCTTCATCAGGGGTCTTCGAATAGGGGCTTAAAAGCATGGAAGACGGCATCTGGAGAAGCTGCTCTCCATTGGGACAGGAAAGCAGCTAAGACTCTTCAGATAGATGGATGGGCTTGACCACCCCTGCACACCTAATTCAAGCTTGAGAACCACTGACTGGGTATGGTAAGGACAGGAAGCAGGCTGAAAACTAAAAAGGAATCAACCAAAGGTGGATTCTCTGGGTTCAGTGTGGAAAGGACTAAGTCCCCTGGGATATCTAAGCAGGGCACATCATAAACACCACAAAAGCGTGTTAAATAACTGTCCTAGGTTGCAATATTGATGTAGTTAAGTATTCTATTACCACCAGCTGTGGGCCATTAGCTGCTATCACCCACTCCGGATGACAGGCAATGGGCCATCCGTTAGCTATTATCACTTGCTAATGACCCACCCCGCATGACAGGCAATGGGCCATCAGGGACCCACCGTGTGACTCATGGACTTATCTCATCCCAGTGTGAGATGCTCTGCCGAGGAGGGAGGAGCCAGGTGTTCCCACCTGGATATAACCTGGCCTTGGAACTGCCTGAGCTAGCCCTGTCTACTGGATTCCCAGAGGACCAGAGCTACTACTGGATCTTCAGCTGGAGACTAGACCTTCACAGGATCACCGCTTCAACTGGACTACTTCAGTTGGACTGCTACTACCACCCTAACAGGGTGTTAGGTTGTATCTGACTTTGTCAGTGCTTTTCCTTGTATTATTTCACTTATTTTTAATTTCAATCTTGACTTGTGATCTCCCACTGGTTTGTTTTCAAACCAACACAATAACATCGTCAGAATTTTTGAACCAACACTCCCAAATGTTTTGAGATGGCACATCAGCTACAGAAAAAAAAATCAAACTGATATTTTGGAAGGTTAGTAGTTTATCACAAGTATTACTTTTATTTTTAATCAAAACCAGAAGTTTAACATAGGCTGGTTATACAGCTAACACTGCTATAAGCAAGCCTTTTAATATGGGTAGTCTTTGATCCATATTTGTTTCACCAGAAACTTCAAAGGACTTAAACTTTCAAAACACGAAGGCCTCTAAGACCTAGCTTCTGTGGAGATTTATGGAAACCAAGATACTTAAAAAAATCTCTAGTCACTATTCAAAACAATAGTAATCAGCTAAAATGGAAAGACAGACAATAAATCATCACAATTAACATCTTCGACCATTTCGTTCAACTCTGTTCAACAAACCATTTCCACCAGGATCATTTCCAAGAGCCATCAGAAAAAAGCCAATTCTGTGAGACCACTGTTTTCCTTTCCTTCTGAAAGAAAAATACTTGAATATTTTGTATGGTAAAGCAGAGATCTGCAGTGGGTAAGTCAACTTTGAACAGTAATGTATTGAAAGATCCAGCCTTCCAGGACTCACTGGAGCTGGATCCTATTCCCCATGCAGGGCAATGTGCCCAGCTTGAAGCCACATCTCCAGAACCTGCCTCTACCCTGGCAGCTCCCCAGACTTAACTCTGCCTTCCACCTGCCACACCATCACCTGCAGCAATACCAGTGTTCGTTATGTGTATTTGTTTTAATCAAAAGATATCTTTGATACTTATGAGATCCCTCATGCATTTATCCCTGTATAGCCACCTCCATAATGTCTTAAATAAAAAACTAGAAAACAAAAACCCATATTCCCATAAAAGCTCACATGCATGATAGCATAGCCTACTAAGTTTGATGGGAACCACTCTGAAGTGACAAGAATAATGCAGTAGCCTTCCATGTCTAAACTAGGATCAAGATAAATCTTAGGCTACTTTTGCATTATTTTCTTTTTTAAAAAAATCATGTCTAACACAGCTGAGAAATAGATTCTACTAAAACACCACCACCTTTCCAATGGCATTAATGCAATCATGCAATCTTTTCCATGCATGTGGAACTGCATCCCTCAGAAAAGGGAGATGTGCACAGCTCAAACAATGGAGCAGATCTGAGTATACCAATATATCCTTGCCCACACACCCAAATCCTCTTAGTACAAGTCATCTGACACCCAATTCAAGCTTGTATTTTCACATTTGGTTGCCAGCTGCAGTTTAGGTCCCTGACACAAACACAATGCAACAAGCCTATTGCCCACATTGTGCAAACCTGAAGAATGGACTCAGTCTGAAATAGAAGTAAATCTGAAAGCTGCTTCACACCTTGCAATCTTTCCAGATTTTCCCTCATGAATTCCCAGTCCCATTACCTTGAAAAAAAAGGGACCTTAACTTAGAGAATCAGCCTCTTGTAGTATCCTGTCTGTGAGGTTTAGAAAAGCATCTCTTGAAAAAAGAGATACTAAACATGTGCCTAAACATGTTCCTGACTTCAGACCACTAAAAGAATCTTTATACATTGTTTATTATACCCATCTAGCTTAGATACCTGTAATTCTCCAAATTCTCAGTGCACAGAGCCTCCTTCTAGGGACTGAATGGGGAACAGCTTTTCACAACACCTAGAGGAACTTTATTACCTCCTCAACTTTGACCCCTCTGTCAAATTCAAGTAATCTGATCAATTGGAGCAAAAGCTATGAGGTACCAATCGGAGAGAGACAAAGAGACAACTGGATCAGAGGATTGTTAATCTGTAAGCCTCATTTCCTTCTGAAACCAGGCTAAAGAAGTATCGTGGGACAAAAGACTTGTGACAGCCCATCACTTACCTACTCATGTGCAGGAATGCAGCTGGATAGCACAGTAATTATGGACTGGAGAATTTAGGGGGTTATTTTAAAGGATGTGCTTACCCTGGAGCAAAAGCTTTAAAAAGACAAATTGGAAGAAGTCATTATCTCACCCAACCTCTTCCAGTGTTTCCTCCCTTCCCCCTCTTTTAAATTTCAACCTTGATCACAGCCTGCTCCAACAGTCAGGCTTCTCCTTTTGTTTGACACTGTAGTAAAGTTGTAGAGCTGTTTGTGAAATGTGTTGCCATGGAAACTAATGTGTGCTGCCATGGAGATCATGTCAAATACAGCTTCACATCTTCACCACAGACTCAAGAGAAGAGGGAGAAGGCAGGGAGGAGAAATCCTTTCTTGAAAAAATAAATGTATTGAAATATTAACATACCTAAGAAAAGAAGTGACAAAAGTTGAGGTCACTTTTAAACCATCAACATCAACTAATAATTCACACAATGCTTTCTGAGATGTCACTTCTTTTAGCAGTGTTCTCAGAACCAGCATAGTTCAGGTTTCAAAGCATTGAACAATATATTTGCAAAGTTTAAGATTCATTTTTTAGACTATCTAGATACCAAAAAACCTTGCTCAAGAATTTCTCCAAGTCAAATAACTTCATGAAGTGCAGAAGGAAGGAAAAAACTAGTAACTGCAAAAGCTGCATAAAAGGCATGTGATTTAATAAGACAAATTAATCAGTGATTCATGACATATATACCCGGTCAGATTAAGACCTAGAAGAGATTAAGGAACTGAAGTTCATTCTAAAGAAAATAACTAAAAAAATTACCTAGACATCTTTTTGAAGTGAATGGTAGATACAAAATCTTGTATTCATTTCCCTGCACTTTAAAACTCCGATTCTTAATTTTCCTGTACTCTTTAAATGAAAAGAAGTTATAACTAAAAGTCACCAGTTAATTACTTTAAGATTATGAGGTATCTTAAATCCTCCCAGTAGCCAAATCGCAAGCATTTAGGCTCCCTGAATAAAACTCAATTGATACAAACTCTGCTTTTGCCCATTCAAACAAATTTTAAGCAGAGTGTCTCGAATCAGTGTGCACAGCCATCCTGCTTTAAAATTAAAGACATCTCTAAATCTTTGCCAGATCAGGGACAAAGCAAGTTTGCCTAGTTCATGAAACTACTCAAATTACTGATAATAAAATCTCAGAATAAGGAAACATATAAATTAATGTTCAAAGACCCATCATGAAGAGCAATCCCTTGGTGAGTTAATGCTAGATCTTGTCAAATAAAATATCTATTACGTTTTATGCAAGATATATTGCATCTCCAAATTACATCAGTTCTCCACACTTGATGGCTCTGCAGCAAGCACTGAGGATTTGCAGATTTTACAACATACGAGCACAATGATTTTTGTATTCTGTAAATGCATTCTGAGTACAAACTAAGACTACAAATTTGAAATTCAACCAGTTATTTTCTGTGAAAGAAAGGGAAACAAGCACTAAAACATGAACAAACATGTCTTCTTCCCCAAGCTGATGGGCTTCAGGAAAAAAAAAAAAGAGCTAAACTCTTGATTAAAGTTCTACAGCAAAGAAAACTTTGCAGATCCATCAGTCCAAAGGATTTGTCTGAGAAAAATTTTGCAGATATCTAAATCCCTCCAACTCATCCTGCTATAACTGCACACAGGACATCCTCCTCTAAAATCTTAATAGGATCACATTTTCTTATATACAAAAGGTATTTCAACGTGCTTTTCACACAACTAGATACTTAATCAACACTTCTATACTTAGTGTTAGCATGCAGGCAGAAAACCTGCCCCACATCTGACAAGTTGCGAGGCGTGTAACGCTATATTCAGAGTCCCAGCGAGAAACAAAGTGAATATGGCACCGAAGCTACCCTGTATACAACAAGAAGGAGGACTGGTAGAAAAGCCTTCCACTACTACACAGTGATAAAATAACTTCTAATAAATAACTAAAATCTTTTAGATGTAATGACATTCAGTAAATAAAATATATTTAAAATGAGAATAATTTTTAAGATTCATAGATTCAGCCCACATAATGTCTTTTAAAAATACACATTAAAAGTGGATTAATATCTTACACTGCTCCTGCTCTCTGAAAACAGCTGGGATCTAGCATCCACCTTGATTGGGATAGGCTGAAGTCCTGCAAAACATCTGTACTAAGAAGACCTGATTCATTCAGATGCTATGAATTCTGTTTTTCTCACACCTCTACTTTGTCACTATAAACAGTTACCTATAAAACACTTTAGACTTCTCAAACCTAAAGATTTTTTTGCACACACGCTACATGGGAAAAAAACATATAATAAATATACAGTAATTTCACTTTAATCATATAATGAATAAATTAAAGTTTATGCTATTTATTGGATCCCACTTTCTTCCTATCCCATGCATTTGAGGAAAGGCTTCTTTACTTTAGAGGACAAGATGAGGAAGTTGGGCCTGTTCAGCCTTGAGAAGAGACAACTGAGAGGGGACCTTATTAATGTCTGTAAGTATCTGAAGGGAGGATGTCAAGAGAATGGGACCAGACTCTTCTGGCCAAGCAACAGGACAAGAGACAATGGGCAGAAACTGATGAACAGGGAATTGCAGCTGAACATGAGGAAGAACCTCACTTTGTGAGCGATTGAGCACTGGAACAGATTGCCCAGAGAGGTTGTGAAGTCTCCTTCTCTGGAGACATTCAAAAGTTGTCTGGACACAATCCAGAATAACATGCTCCAGGGGACCCTGCCTAGGCAGCAATGACCTCCAGTGATTGAATGACCTCCACTGGAATGACCTCCAGTGATTCTGTTATTTGACTACAAATGCATAAGGTATCAGAGGAAAAGAAGACTCTGTTCATCTGCAGTTTTTCTTCTACTTGGGTACAATCTAAATAATATAGAAAATATTCCAGGTAATGATGTCAAATACTCTTTTGAGCTGGCAACTGCTGCACAGATCTCAGGACCAACTGGCACACTGTGCACCTGGCCAGTTTATTAACTTTCTGGATCTTACAAGTCCCCAGGGAGAAGGAAAAAAAAAACACAACTGATTTTTTATTCCCTTGACATTGAATTTATGCAGCCTGCCTCAGAGACTGCAAAGTCTAGACAAAGAAGAATAAGTCTGGACTACAATCCCTCTTGCAGGCATTTATTCTGATGAGAGATCCTAAGAGCTCTTTGAGTGGGACAAATCCAAAACCACCATCAAGACACTGGTGACAGGAAATAACAAGAAACAGATTCATCAAGAATAAACTAATTTAATTCTCTTCTGCGGTAAAGTTTTTGTGGCTCAGGAAAAAGCACAAATACTTTATACCTTGACTGTATTTAAAGTTTTTTATATACTTTCACATTAAAAAAAAAATTCTTTTTAAAACATTCTTTTAAGGAACTTTGAAAAACATGACCTAGATAAAATTCATTCAGGGTGAATCCAGCAGTTATCACTGGTTTTACAAGAATTATTAGTACAAACTTGGATGAATTCCATGGGCTAGTCCTGCTACATCTCTAAGTGGATGACAAGAAAGAGTTAGCTTATTAAATCTGCAGACCAAACAGAACAAAGAAAGACCAGAAGTGTGAGGGATGGGATTCAAATCCAGTATTATTGGGGCAAAACCCAGGTAAGAAACACAGCTGTACACACTGCATAAATACAGTAAGTAGAACTTTGAGCCAGGTGTTGTAGTTTAGCTGAGCTGGCAACCACGCCCTGTGCAGCCACTCAGTCGCTCCTCTCTCAGTGGGATCAGTGAGAGAACCAGAAGAATAAAGGCTAGAAAACTCATGGGTTGAAATAAAGACGAGTTTAATAGAGAAAGCAGAAGCTGCACTCACAAGAAAAGCAAGGAAATTAATTCACTGTTTCCCGTGAGCAGGCAGGTGTGTTCAGCCATCTTCAGGAGAGCAGAGCCTGCCTAGTCAGGCAGAACAGCTACTTGGGAAGACAAATGCCATCACTCTGAAAGTCTACACCCTTTCCTTCTTCTTTCTCCAGTTTTACATACTGAACATGATGCATATAGTATGGGATATTCCTGTGCTCTGTTGAGGTCAGCTGTCCTGGCTGAGTCCCTTCCCAGCTCCTTGTGCCCATCCACTGTCCTCACTGCAGGGATGGTACAAGAAGCAGAAAAGGCCTTGAGGCTGTGAAGGCCCCACTCAGCAGTAACTAAAACATCTCTGTATTATCCACACTGTTTTCGGCACAAATCCAAAATACAGCCCCACACCAGCTACTATGATGAAAATTAACTCCACCCCAGTGAAAACCAGCACACCAGGTAAGAGTACTCAGAATCTATGGGTAAGAGGGGATGACAATCAGAGTGTGAGTCAGAGTCAAGCTATTGAGCACAAGGCAAATGAGCAGGCTGGAGCAGATAAACATGACTGTGCCCCACAGGACATGGACTTGCCCTTCCACTCTGCTGAGCATCAGCAAAGCTTCAGCTGCAGTACCTCATCCTCGCCTGGGTGCTGCATTTGAAGAAACAAATGAGCCAACTGGAGCAGGTCCAAAGAGCCACAGGAAAGAGCAAAAATTTGGGAAAATACAACCCATAAAGATATACATATAACTGAGACTAGCTAGGAAAAATGTGGAAAATGATGGAAGATGGAGTGGGTAGAACAGTGCAAGTGAATGGTAATTCAGTATTTAAGATGATTCTGTGAAGAAGAAAGAATATTTTTTTCTTGTGCCCACAGTGGGTGAAACTGATTACACCACAGCAAGAGTCAGTTTAGACATTATGAAAAACTTCATAACAATTAAGAGAGCAGCACAGGTGTGATGTTGTAAATGCAGAGAAAATGAAGGAGGTCTTTAAAATTGCTGTTACTTTGGAATAAAAGACAGTGGGAGAGGTACTGTATCTGTAAGGAAAATTTTTCTTCCTCTTCCATAAGGGAAGGCTTGGAAATGGTAACTTCTCCATTTTATCAAGTAGCTACTTTAAACATCACTTCTAACTGAAAGATAAATAAAAGACAGGTAAAATGACTGCTTGTGACGAGAATCTGCTTTCTTACAACTGAGGAATTACACATGGCAATGGAATAATTGAATATGGCAATGTAATTATTTTTTCAGCTGGCATTTTCTATTATTTGCATACTTTTAGTAAGACACAACAAGATATGACAGCTGCTCCAATTTCTTGTCAAATTCTCTTTGTATTTTCATGTGCAATAAATGACAAATGGTACAAAAGCAATGACAGGTACTCTCCTCACCATATGAGGAGGGGAGAAAAATTGCACACACAAGTGATCCATTAGTTTAATGCAAAAGAGATTATGGAAGCAGTAGTCACTCAAGAGCAAAGGGATAAGTGATGTTCTCACAAGCCATTACGCTAATGGTGGGAGCAAGGGAATGCCTCTGTAATTGCCAGAGAGCAGGCTGGGAGAGACCTCTGGGGATTCAGACAGTGCACAGGGCACAGGAGAAACTGCTCAGCCCTAGCACAGGGATGACTGCTGACTTACAAAATCACATGTGTTATTATAGACATCACACCCATCCTTGCAGCCTTTACTTGTTAAATATCAGTCCCTGGTTTGTTCAAGACCCCATGAGTCAAGTGTATTTCAAAAGCATTGCCTAGGGGAGTAAAAGATCAAGTGTTAAGTTCCCTATATTCCCTCCTCCTCAGTTCATTTGCTTTTTCCAGAGTTTCCCAATTCAATCCTCATCTGTGAATCCAGAGACAATCCTCATCTGTAGAGGCAAGAGCAGAACGTGGATGCCCTCTTTCCCAATGCACAGCTCCGAGATTTACAAAACCTGGTCACACCAAGGGAAGTGAGCCACTTCCTTGTCATGCATTTAGTAGGCCTGGCCCAAGAGACAGACCTTTTGCTGCTTCGTTAAAACCTGCCATCCCACATATGTCTCCACCCCTTGGCTGACCTTCCACCAACCAATTCACTGCCCTTGCATCTCCATGGTTCAGCCAGTGCCAAACTGCTTCTGGCCAGCATGCATGAAAAATTAAACACATCGATTTAAAGCAACACAAATCTGCTGAAGCTTCAGTGAACTTACCCACTGTGCTCCAGGTACAGCTCCACAGGAGGCTGGCACTGCCGATGCCTTGCTCCTGTTAGCCAGTGAAGGCTGGAAATGGTATCTCTGGACTACAGGTGACTCATTGGTATGAAGTCTAAGCAAGGCGTGAGCCAAGACACATACATGGCCACGTGCCACAACCAGCCCTGATTCCCAGAACCTGCGAGCAACTTCACAGACTAGATGTGTCCCTGCAGTGCTGACTTTAATCAATCAGATAGTTAAACACTGCTTTCAGACACTTTGTTGTACTTCATATCTCAAAGGCTTGGTACACTGTACAAGCTCTCACCAATGGGCACACACTGCTAATAATTGTCTCCCTCATCTGTTGGCTTTGTGGCAGTCCACAATAGGTCACTCTTAATGGAATTTCATTTTCTTAATTAAATCTTCCCTGAGGTATCATCACAGAGTATTATTTCCCTTTGATTATTTAATATTTCAGAATAGAGACAGACCCACCCTGCTTTCATGGGATAGAAAGTTTCTCCTTTGATTAACCCCCAGAGAAGATGACAGGATTTTTCTTTTTAATTGAGTAACATTCACATTTGTTAAATAAACAACATCCCAAAGGCCATATAACAAGGCTTAGAATATAAAGGAAAAAGCGAAGCACAGCATAGTCAAAAACACCCCAAATCCATACAAAAACCCCTGTAGTTTCTTGCTATCTCATACTTGCAGAGTTTGTTAGCAATTGGGCAGAAAGACCCCCAAATCTAACAGCCCTCTAGTGAGAGCAGCACTTCTGTGAGTTTAATAAAAACCAAGGCTTTTCCTAATGTTTGTAGTATCTGTAGTTACAGGGTCAAGGAAAAAAAAAAAATCTCAGCATTCCTTTCCAGCAGTACATCTCCAACCTGCAAGCACTGAAAGTCTTGAACCCTGTAAGCAACCTGATCTCATCGGAGAAAGCCTCTACATCAAAAGCCTTAAAAATTCCTCCATTGGCAGGGAGCCCAATGCCAGAGTTTTCAACACTTATAGACAGAATTATTGTCTGGATATACACTTTGTACTTTCCAAAAGTACATTTGCTCTACGTAGTTATGTGCAGGTGATTGAGAATCAACTATTAATGCTTGTGACACCTTCCACTGAGCATAATGACACAGAGTCCCTCTGTTAAAGCAAAACTAAACTCTCCAGTAAGACAGACACAAAGGATGTCAGCAATATGCACTTCAAGGAAATGCTAATATGAACTACCACAGAAATACTGACCAGAAATTCCAGTCTTGTATTGACACAAACAACCCTATAGTACATGTAAGGTGAGATTTACATCACCCAGCTCTAGCTGTTTTGCCTAAATTTGCATTGAGGCTTTCTTGAGAGAGAGACACAGGAAATTACAACTTACCTTAAAATACAGAATGCTTCATCCCAAGCCCTTCTCACCACTACGAAGAACACAGTTATTCTATTGGCACAAGAGGGCTCAACTCTAAACAGCTAAAGTAAGGTGAGATGTATTTAATACAGCATGGGGAGAAACATCCCCAGAACACCCACCAAAAAGCATGGGAACCCTCAGCACCCTCTAAGGAGCCATAATTATCCCAATAAGCAACTTGTGCATGAAAATCCCAAGCAGAACTCATTGAGATCTCTCTTAAATTTTGGAAGATTTAAATATATCACCTCCTAATAAGGCAAAGTCAAAAAAGTCAGAAATGTCAGAAGCAACTGACTCACAAATGGCCACTATCTGACACAGTTCTGTGAAATGCAAGGTATAGCACTGAGCAGCAAATTACCCGGTGTGTGTACACCCAAACCCCAATAACTTCATACAAACAAGATGAACGCATAGCAGAGGTTCACAGATACTATTTGAATGGACATTTTGTAGCAGCAAAGGGAAGGATCTGAAGGAAGAAAGTAACAAAATACCCAGGCAGTCTCTTACCAGTGGCTCAAAGAGGCATGAAGTGAGTTGACATACTTTGTTGCAAAAAAAGGTACTTCACTCATGTTAATTATACAGCGAAAGGACAGAGGGCACAAAAATGTGTATTTAGGAATCAGTAGCATTTAGCAGATCCACGAAGATAAAAATAAGATAAATAGGAAAAAAAAAATTGACCTGGGACTCAAATAAAATGCAACAGAGGAAAAAAATGCCCTCACAGCAGAGTTTTAATTTGCAGAAAGCTGATGACGTTAAGATTACCGTACAAAAGGTGAAAAATTACAAAATCATGGACTAAAATTTTTGGCAACAAAGAAAAACAAAAAATTACATTCCACAATAATGTGAGAACAGAGGTGAATTCGGTCTAAAAAAAACCCCCAAAAAACAAACAAATAAACAAACAAAAACAAAAAACAAACCACCACAAAACAACCCCTTCAACAGTCAATGACTAAAATATTGGTGATGGGAGGAGATGAAGGAGAGAAAGGGGTCACATGAGAAACTGGATTGTATCCAAATGAGACAGCAGTGGAACAGGACCACACAAGATACCTACAGCTACAACAAAAGATACAAAGCTGCGCATTAGGGGTTGTAGTTAGAAGACAATTAGTCTGGGATTTAATGCGAAAAGAGCATCCGAAAAATGGAGTGGTTAGTATGATGAGGTGACAAATCAGGAGCAGGATGGTATGTTGGTACCAAAGATGAAGGCAGAGGAGAAGATTAAGAGAAGATTCAGGGAAGGATAAAAGACAACCAAGGGAAGATAAGACACAGGTTCGAACACACACTCATGAGCGGACAGAGAAGAGGGGCCATCAAGAGAAAGCAGTAGGAGTCAGGTTCACAACATGCTAAAGGAAGTGATTTTTAATGCAACAGCTGTATTGTCAAATACAGTGAAAGTGTAGATAGGTTAAAAGGAAAGCAGAGCAGATTACATAGAGCAGATCTCTATTGGAAGGTACTAAATCCACAGAAACACAAACAGTTAAGAAAGTTCCTGACAGAAAATGGCTGGGGTCAGGGTAAAGAAATAACACAGAAACACAGTTTTCCTCACAGCAGACAAAAATACCTGCAAAGCACCATCTCCATTGCCTTAGTAAGTCTAGACCAAAGATTTTTATCCTTAGGCCTTCACATCTGTTCACAGTCCACACAGGTGACTACTGTCATAAACACTTTAAACCAGCATAAACTGACACTTCCACAAGGGGAAACTCCTTGTCTTCCTCCCATTTCTTACTCCCAGTCTTTGCTGGATGTTTGCTTCCATTACCATAAGCCTTCATGGAGCAGCCAAGCAGACCTCATTCTGGGTTAAAAGCACACAGCATAAAATAACTGGTTACTTCTAACCCGGGTCACTTCCCTGACACAGCTTTCCATGCAGGCACTGAAATGCATGTCCTGGCCCAAGGGAATGACTAACATGCAGAAAAGAGTGGCTAGAGAAGCAGAAGGATGCACTGGGATTATTTAGCCTGGAGAGGAAAAGCCTCAAAGGGGATCTTATCAATGTGCAAAAATAGCTGGTGGGATGGAGTGAGGCAGACTGAGCAAGGCTCTTTTCAGTGCTGACCTGTGATAGGACCAAAGGCAATGGACACAGACCGAAATACAGAAAATTCCCTTAAAGAAAAAAATTAGCTAAGAAAGAAAAAAATCAAATAACTGTGAGGCCTGAAGAATTCAGGTTACATACATAATTGAATGGCAGATACAACATAACATTCCTATGGGAGATCACATCCTTGCTAGAAGAGCATTTAGTACCTGAAAATTTCAGGTCCTTAAACTGAAAATGGCAAAGTATTTGTGGCAGAGCATGACAAGGATCTCTGAAAGATTCCCATTTTCATCCACGGACAGCAGAACACCTCTAAGGAAAGGGAAAGGACTTTTCAAAGTATTTTTTTCCATGTCTATACTTGGCTATCCATACTCAGCTGAGAAAAAGACTAAGCACAGTGATAAAGCTTCTGCTAATTCTCTTTTGCTTTATTCATCAACAGACAAAAACTATGACACCTCCAAGTTTTCTCCAGCTAATAGAGCACTTCAAGATTAATTCTGCCTCCTGCTATGTGAGTACCTCGACCAGGAAACCAGTGGTACAGCAGAGATACGCTCTAATCCACCATCCAGTGGAAGAGGTGCCAGACCAGGGGAAGACTGAAAGGCACTTGTATACACAGGATGCAAGGCAAGTGCCAGCAAACAAACACAAGAAATGTGCCAACTAAACAAAATTAGAAATACTGTCAGGATAATAAAAATATTCTTTAACTGTCTCTTTCTTCAACTTACTTATGAGATGACAAACTGCTGTTGTTGTGCAGCGTGCTCTGAACAAGGAACTGCTCAACTGTCACACAAATGCACTGTCAAGTGTTCACACTAAAAAAATGTATTTTCCACATTCAAGTTTTGCCAGACTAAACAGCTGGAGGATGGTCTTCAAACATACCAGAGCAACCTACAAGGCAAAGAGTGAAGGTCTTGGAAGGAACAAGACAAATCACCACAAAATGGTAAGAATTTAATTGAAGCCTTCATTTTTCTATCCATTTGATTTATGACTGGTTTGACTGTCACAAGAGAAGTGAAGCCAAGTGGGACTTTTGTCTCCTTGATTAAGACCACTTTTGAACAATCTGCTGAGAGAGTTTGCCTTTGCTACACCCTAAGGCAGCTCCACTGAGTCAAAATACAGGCCATTTTGCAAAAAAAAATAAGAAGGTCCCAATGTCACTGAAACCAGGAGGGCCCAAACAGTAGCACTATGCACCAGATGCTTGAAAGCCCAAACACAGAATCCAACAGCTATAAAAAAAGTGTTTGTGAGGTGGAAGGAAGCAGAGATAATGAGAAGAAAAAAAATTGCTCCCAGCAGTGTCAGGAGGGAAAAAAAGAGAAACTCACTAGCATAACATTTGAATCTAAACTGGGAAAATTGAATTAAAAACGGAGCAGGGATCCTGTTCAAGGTGATCTTGTCAAGCCAAAAAGCAAATGTATATGTTTGGGGGATGGGTTTCCCTTACTGATGTGTTTTTGTTTTCCCATGCACAAGCGCTAGAAAACTGCAGACTGAGAAATCTGTGTGGTCTCTGTCCCACATAAATACACAGTAAATATTTCCACAGTTATTTTAAGACCTCATGGGCCAAATGGATCCCTAATGCAAAATCAGTGACTTAAATGAACTTGGCGTAAGCAACGAGATGGGCCCCAGGCTTCCATGAAGTAAATACAATAGCACAACGCTTTAATGATGTGCACTGGAGATGGGAGATAATTTTTAAGAAAGGGCTGTATTAAGAAATGGCAGAGTAGGTCAAGTCCCATTCTCTGCACTGTGGGAAATAGAAGCATTTTGAAGTTTTCTTTATAGCTGAAGCATAACAACCACCACCTTGCCACACCTCCATGTCTGATCTCTCTCAACTGGATCTGATCATTAAACAAGGCTGTAGGGCTCCAGGTACTCTGAACAGTTGCCAGCTGCAGTACAAACACATTCCCATGCGGAACATTTTGATTCTGTTTAAAACAGCATTATTTTTTTTTTTACAGAAAACTGTTCCACTGGCAAATTTTCATGCAGCTCCACTACTTAATATGCCTCCCCTCCTCCCACACATGCATGCACTAGAGCTACTTCCAGAAGCTAATTATGCTGCATGTTCCCAGTGCATTGGATTCGTTCCTGCCAGATCACCTGTATTCACCGGGAGTGAGAGACTCCAAAGAAAGGAGTCATCAAAACAAGGGTAATTCATTGTCCAAACATAAATTACACATATTCCTAAAATAATATATGCAAATAAAAGTATATGGAATTTTGGGGCTTTAAAAGCCTTGGTAGCCTCAGGGTAGCTCGCATGGTGGCAAATTCAGCTCTTTACTCAAGCAGCCATCTATCTGAAAATTAACACCTTAATTATATCACCAGTCTTGATCAACAACTGATGACATGCTTGTGATTTGTGAGGGTCTGTAGTTTCCAGCAAATAATCCACTAGTGCTTCACAGATCTGAGTACTACTCGTGTCTCCATCTCTCCCCTGTGACTCAGCATTCAGCAGGGCTGCCAACAACTGGTCCAAGCTCCTGAACCACACCTGAAGCTGGGCAAGCCCAGCAGGACAGCACAGCACAGCAGGGACGTGAACCACTGCAAGAGGAGGAACATCACAACTGGTTAGCAGTCTCTGAGAGAATACTCTCAATGCCAACCCTCTCTGCTCTAAAATAGGACTATTTTTTTTCCTCCACAGCAATTACATAAAAATGGTTCATTGCACAGAAGACTTGCTACCTCCAGCAGATGTAGAATTTGCCTGCTGACTTAGACTCAAAAAGTTTTTTACCTCCTGCTTCCTTTAACAAATATGTGTGTGGGGAAACAAGCAAACAAACAAGAAAACCCTAGAAGCCCCTAGAGGGACCAAACTTTTTCTAGTCATTTATCATGAACTGCAGTTTTAACTACGTTCCTCTAATGATAAATCCTCAATTGGCATGAAGTCCAACTGAGATCTCTGCAGCAAAGTCTCTCTCCCACTCTGCCATCTATCAGAATCTACAAACAGAGAATCAAGGAAAGTGGTTATGGAAAGACAATGATTTTGGGCTGAGTGGTGCACCTGGAAAGCATTTCTCAGGTGCAATCTCTCACCTTCATCTTCTCACTCAGAGGTGAGCCCAACAATTTTCTAGGCTCTGATCCAAGGTCCTCTGAGGCTTGAAGAACTAGTTACCAAATATGATCTGCAGCTTATCAAAGCTCTGACTGAACTACATCAGTATCCTATTACATGGGAATTTGTGTTTGAAAGCTTTCATATTCACCATTTGCTACCAGGATTCCACTGCAAAAACTATTGCACAAAACAAGCCAAATGAACGTGCAAATTCCCACCGGATGCATTACTGAGGCATGAATAAAAACAGTTCAGAAGACTAAGACTGAACGTAGATATTCTGGCCAGATCAAAAGAATGGGGCTTACGCAAAATTTAGGCATTGAAGCTGAAATGGTATTCACTGCTACTCAGTCCTACTCTCAACATAACAGGATTCAGAAACCTAGTGTTCTGCTCCTGTGCATTTCAAACACCAGTCTTGACAACCCACGTGCTACTATGCATATAAAACACAGGAACCAGCTCTTGGCAAAGGCACACATAAACTCCCCCTCCACCCATTAAAGCAGAGTTATGCTCCCTCTTCTCTCTGGCTCAATGAATCTTCAAATCTTCCATGTAGAACATAATGACTTTGGCCAGAAGGGTGTAAAGCATGTTCCATACTCACACACACTTAGAGAAGCTCCCTGCCTGTTAGGGCACATTCCTGGAAAGTTACAGATCTAGGTCTGATCTGAATCAGGTACAAGAGAAATAGTAACACCCTTCCTGGGGAGGGCAGCTCCTCCCTGAGCACCAGGCCCTACCCAACACACCAGTTCTGGAGTTCCTGCTTTTGAGGACCTGCCTCCCTACAGGCACTGTTAACCAACTTTGCACCTAACCCAGGGCACAATGACACTGAGGGAGCAGAGATGCAGCAAGCTACTTTTGCCTTCATTTCACAGGGAATAAAAGCCCTGGAGACAGCAGAGCACTGCACATAAACCAGTCACACGCAGCCAACTCAAGATAATCTGTCATACCTCTGTTTTTGGTGCAGCACTGCGCGAAACATGGCTATAGTGTCCTGGATATAAGCTAGTAAGCTTACAATATGCTGTGCAGACTTAGCAGCTTAGATCTTCATTTGCTTAAGGCCCTCTTATCACTTTTCATTTCAGCATGAGGATGTCCCCTCTCGTGGTCCCACAAGGATTACGTGGATTAGCAATGCTGCATTTATATCCTTTTTGGTCCAGGTGGCTAAAGCAGATGAACTGGGTGTTCAGTGAGTTATTAGAAGGACATCAAGTAGATTGATCTCCTGTCCAACTCTCAGACCTATTACGAGGAGGTCACAAGTCAGCCAAGCACATTATTCACAATGACCCTTCCTGAGCTTCCAGATAATAGGGTGTTAAATCAGACTCCTCCTCAAACACCCTGTTTCACATCTTCGCCTTGCTGAGCCAGCTTAACAGCCCATCTCATGCAAACCCTGAGTCTGCTACCACTTCCACTTCTTACACATTAGCTTTCCTAAGATGCCTTGTCTCTGTAAGGTCAGCGGGACTCCCTCAGCAGGAAACATCACGCGTGCACACACAGAGCTGGCAGAATTAGGTTGGGAAAAAATAGGTCAAATTAGGCATATATTTAACTTGTAGTCCAAACCTCAGATTTGTATTTTACCAAAAAATAATTCATACACATGTGCACTAAATCCACATTTTATAACCCTTAGAAAATCATTCTTATCAATCAATTCTTAGGCAATCAAGATATTTTACAGACGCAGAGGCTCTACCAGAAACATTTCTATTCCCACACCAGAGGTTTAAACATACAACCTCTCCCCCACAGCCCTACATCATCATTTTGCTGTAATCAAACAACTTTATGTACTGTGTTTTGGGAAGTTGTTACTCATTTCCACCCAGAACCTTAGACATTTTTAGGGGTTTTTTTTGAAAGATGGTGATGGTGCAGGAAGACCCCTGCACGGAGCCTGGCCTGAGCCACTACCCCTATTCCAAACTTCAAAAAGTATGTTTGCATACAGGTCCAGGCAGACACACAAGGAAAGTAAAGGGGCATGAGAGCAAACTGCCCCTTTCTAGAAGTTCTGCAGCAACTTCCCTGGGCTTGTGATGACCTTCCAAGCTGGGCAAGACAATACAGCTGACATGTCAAAAAAAAATCATCATGTGGCTCCAACGAGCAAGTCAAACAGCTGCTCCTTAGATCCCATTTCTAGAAGATGTCTGCTTCCACCCTTCTGCAGGATCCACCTCTATACAAATCTCAGTTGCTCACCTGGCAAGCTGAACATACAGACGCACAGAACACTTTACCACACCTGTGCTACAGTTTTGCTCCATTTCCTGCTTGTACTTTTGTTCCCACATCACAAACTTTTCATTCCCTCCCCAGAAACAGTAAAACCTAATTTGTAAATTGCCTTAAGCACTCCAGGATAAGCAAGTACCCTCTCTGCACCATGCAAAAGATACTGATATTTAAGAACTCAGAGACTTACAATTAGGTGATACATGTTTTTAATTAAATGCCTTAATATATTTGCTCAAATACAGATACTAATGTTTTAGCCTACATTATATTATTGGGTATGGAGAATTAATCTGAGTTATTAAGCATGTTTTAGTTGTCTGAAACATATAATTGCATGACCAATGCTACCTATGTAGCAAGCTGCATTGCAAAGAACAGTATTTTGCAATCACTTGGTTCTTGAGAAGGGGGAAGATTGAAAGGGGAAAACAGACTATCAAAGAGAATGAAAACACATGTGCAGAGAGGGAGTCTTTGAAAATCTGCAAGGAAGATTCTTGGAGAGTGACAGTTCTGAGGGGCATGAAAGAGTAATGCAAAGTAAAATTTCAAGAGTGGGTAATGTTCTACACCAGGATGCAGTTTCCTGACCAACATAAGAACTACTGCCTTTAGTCAGGTGAGAAATCTTATTCTTTAATGGGAGCTTTGTTAACATAAAAAGTGGGTAATTTCACATGCAAAGCAAAATCCTTAAAGAACATTAAGAGGTGGAAGCAAAATGGAAGGAAAATCAGGTAGCCTAACTCTTATAAACCACCAAACCATTTGGTCTTGGAAAGGAGCTCTACCACAGGACCATGTATTTCTCTACTGGAGTCATTTTCTAGCCTAAGAAGTGAAGGAGAAAGCTCATTAGTCATTAATACCTGGTCTGGGTAGTAACTCCTATGGCTGTTTCTGTTTTAGACTGCTGCTCAAATAATGTGAAAGAAATGTCAGTGCTTCACACTGTCACAGGACACAGCCAGCTTCCCTGAGACACCCAGTTCTGTAAAAAAAAAAAATCAAAAAAATAACCAGAGGCCTTGCAGCACTGCCCTTCATCAAGAAAAGTTCCAAATAACTTTACAAGGAGCATTGCTCATTCTTAAACCAAACTCAATAACACTTTATCTCAGCATCATGTCTTGCCTGTGACCCAGGGTAAATATGTAATGTTTCTGAATCATGGTATTGACCTCACATTGACTACCACTTGAGAGCAAGGTGCAGCCAAATTAGGCAACTTAAGAGTTCATGGAAATACCTTACTCCTTATCTTTATGCAGCTTCCACAGGCCTGTAATCAAGGCAGGTTACACAAGACAACCTAATGGCTACTGGGCATAAGCATGAGTCTTGAACAGTATCATCTTGGAAATGTGTGTTCTGACTCCAAGATTAAATATTTCATCTGCTTTCCCTGCTTTTCATGTTAAGCATGTAGCAACTAAACCTTGCTATTTAAAACAAGATGCCGCTTCAGAAAATAAATCTGATATTTTCTTTGTCTTCTTAAGGCAACCAGGCAGTCGCACACGAAACATACTTCACTGAAGAAAAAATATAATTTTTTGAATTAAAAATCCTATGGCCTCTCACAGAGCTTTTTTTTATCACATCATTACAGACATTTGACAAATAACCCAATACTTGATGTGTGTTCTGCATTAAAATGTGAATTCTAAATTTAAATTTTCCTGAGACTGCATTAAGACATTGGAATAAGACAGTATCTCCCACTTTAATGACACTATCGGTCTTGACAGGGCCCAGATTTCAAAAGAAAAGCAGCAAGTTGCCCAGCTTGGGACATCAGATGATCCCACTCATCCCACTACTTTGTCAAGCACTTGTAAGAGTGCCCAGATGCCCAGACTGGTAGCCCCACACCTGAGTCATTGCATCCAGCTAGAAGGACTGCAGTTCAAATGGTTCAGAAAGTGCACTATAACGAGCATACAGGTCACAAGCAAAGCTGGATTATCCTCAACTTTGTTGCTTCTTACCTACCTTAGCAAAGTCTGTACAATATGTAATGTACATTCTGCCGAAGAGACAGACTTTGGCAGGCTGGTTTGTTTCAGGGAGGAAGAAAAGCCACAGCAACTCCTAAGGTCCAGAGAACAGCTCCTCGGCCTTTCTCTGCTCTGTACAACCAGCACTGTGGCATTTCACCAGCCTACACTGAAGAATTACTTGTTTGGCCATCTGATCAAATATTTCCCCCCATCTCTTGCTCTCCTCCTACCCCTTGAGAAATGCAGACAATTTCCTGCTCTACCTCTTCTGCTTACACATGTTTCAGAGAGCTATTCTCAACCAATCCTCCTCTCTGCAAAAAGTATACAGTGGGTAGCACAACATCAGATCTTCCCAAGCTTGCAGGATGCCATCCTAAATTTTACATGGAGATGTGTGAAAACATTTTGTTGGCACCAGAAGTACAGCATGCTCCTGCTTCCTTTAAAAAAAACAGGCCTGCTGAGCCACACACTTAAGGACCTGAGGAACCTGATTTGGTTATTGAAGGTGCACATGGCACACATTTTCCTATGAAATGGAAAAATTAATTATACCAAATGACATATTTCAGTCCTGGTGTTCAAGAGTTCATTAACAAAACTACTTTAAAAGGGACTAATAGAAACAAATGCCCTTAACATCACAGACTTCCCAGATGACTCCTGCTGTGGAGATGGATGACAAATCACTCTGTCAGTCATCTCTAAATTCTATATTGACTACATTGAAGCAATTAGCCATTTATTTTTAGATCATGTTCCATTTTAAACACAAGTGATTCAGTCCAAGAGACATTCTATACTGCATCGCTATTTAATGGGTTAACAACTCTCAAATTTAAATGGATTTTAATTCTGGGAGAAATGCTTGCCTTTTTGATTTTGCCTCCAGACACTGGTTAGGAAATTTAATTCAGGCTTGAAACCAAACAAATGTTGGTGTTCTGCAAGCATCTGTAGAGAAATGTAAAAATATCTGGAAAGTGTGAAAGAGCGAGCCTGTTTTGCTGAATGCATAAAATGAAACCTCAGCGTAGGTCTCAATAATAGGCTTCCTGACTGCTGTGCACACGCTCTCTCCCACAGACCTTCTGCTCTGCAGCAAGGGAACACTGCCTGCACTGCTGCGTCCTCAGAGAACTTTGCAATACAATGGAGCACAGCGATTCCCTGGGGAACACGGCACTGAGCACTGACTCCGATATTTCAAACACAAGCACCAGGGTTTCCCCGTTTCAAGATCTAAAAGAAACAGCTTGCCATATCACTCCACCCCCATCCCAAAGCCATCTCACAGTTTATCTGCATTATAGGCAATGTTCTGGACAAAAGAATGAGGAGCTGGGATCAAGCTAAAGCTGTTTGAACTCATGGAAAAGGAAGGTGAGATTATAAAGAAGAAAGTTGGGGTAAGGAGAGCCCTGAGGAGCTGATGGTGGTTTCCATTGCTGCTGCCACTGGAGGGAGAGGACAAATGGGAGCTGCAACAAGTACTGCAGCAAGGGAACCCCTCTTCGGGCTCAGCTGCTGCCCTGCTTCAACCCAGCTCCTCCCTCTTGCCAAAGCAAAAGTAGTCCATGGGGGCCAGAGCCAGCCTCTTGCCCCCAGCAGTCTGCTGCCTGGGACAACAGCCCATTTTATCTGTGGTTTGGACCAGTCTTACTGGCCCATTTTCCACAAACTTCTGAGATTGAGGACACCATCTTGCCACGGGACAGTCCCAGCACCTCCTAAGAAGCCCTGACGGAAGAACATAGGCTTCCTACTTCAGAGCTAACAATGGGATACACCAGCCAAGCATAGCTGATCAAAAAAGGACAAGACTGACTCACAAGCCCATTATACAGCTACCTAGCCACCATTCATTAACTGTAAGGAAAATGACCCTGGGCTCCTTGCATCAAAGAACCTCACCATTTCTTCTTAATTAATTCTAAGCATCTTGCTGGCCTCAAATCTCAGCTGGAAAACATCAGCTAGAGTTGGTGGCATCTTATCGTGCCCTTTGCCACTGGCTGTACTTCTATTTTTTCTGAATTGCACAGCCCCCACCTATCTGAGATTACCAGTAGAAAACAAAGTATTGCTGTGTTTTAGGACAAATACTTAAGTATATAAGATCTAGTCTGTTTTAAACTTTATTAGAATTAATGATCATGATATCTAAGGCCAATAGAAATACACTTCTAAGGAATTAAACCAAACGCTTGCGGTATTTGCCATTCAGCCATTGCAGAACCACAGCGGTACATGAAATGTTACGGGAGAAATGGATAAAAAAAGCCTTAAACAGAAGCAAAACTGACTCATCTCCTTATTGCCAAAACCGAGAAAGCCGCAGAGTGTAAACAAACAGCAGACATCCTGAAGAAAAGGGGGCGTCACAATTCCTTTTCCTGCTAATAGGCAGATACACAAACTCGTACGGGCAGGATCATCCTCCAGCTATTGCAAGACATCTGAGGGAAACGGCCAACACTACAGCAACATTCCCATCAGCACAGGTGCCACTGGAGGCAAGAGAGCATCTGAGGTGAGGGTGACTCCCAGTGCAATGATGGTTCATAGCTGTATCTGCTGGAAAGCTGTGGCAGCTGCTGGCATGATCCACTCATGTAAGCCACATGTATCTATCTATAGATACCCAGCTGAACTGTTTGGGGCAGTATTCCCAAAGGCGTAACTTCGGCTTAGGCTGGCAAGCACCCCTTCAACAGAACAAGAGGGACAGTGAGCCAGGGCACTTGTATAAAGCTTGAGTTCTCCTCCTTCTCTGCAGAGGTCCACAAAGACTGTCATCTATGCATGCTGAAGCCAGGCCTTGTGGGTACCCCTAACTTTGGGGGAAACTACATAGGGAAAGACTTAGAACCACAGACATTTTTTGAAAGATCAAAAGTCATAGTGAAGACAAGCCGTCTTCTCCAGCAAAATCTATCATCACAAAACAAGACACTTTGGAATAATTGCCTTTTTTAATTACTAAAAGCCCTCCTGTTTGAACTTAGCAATATGTTTAACTCATGTGGAAATGAGGAGGTTGTTTTGCTAGATATTTTTTTAAAAGCATCTTTCAGAGGTGAAACCACAGAGGCAACCTTGATGCCTGTATCTGCAAGGCAGATCCAACAGCTTTAAAACACAGGCAACCTATCCTCTTTGTTACAACAGCTCCTGGCCCAACACCATCATATTCAACACCATCGCTCTTACAACTTGAATCCTCCCCACAATACCATGGCCACATCTTTTGCACTATTTCAAAAGGCAGCTATTAAGCTAAATTTCACTCACACTATTTTTCCAAGTCATTGCATTGTTTGTAAGATGACTATTCAAAAGGATACAAGGAGAAGAATTTAGCTCTTCCTTGAATGAAGAGCTACTTAGCTCAGACACTACTTAGCATCAGACACAGCACATGCAAACTCCACTAAGCTTCACAGGTATCATCTCACAATGGCAAAGGATGCTAGGTCACATGCCATCTACATGAAACACAAAGCCACTGAAAGATGCACTTTAGTAACAAGTCTTAGCCAGATATTTATTGGAAAACAGTAAGTACTACGCTGTTTACTAGAATGCATTTAAAATACTGAGCATATGGATTTGGGATCAATTCTTTGGGATGTTCTGAGCACATGTACACAGTTTGCTTTCAAATAAATCACTGTCACGTTCAGATATTGAGAGTTCCTGATAGTCACTGAGTGGATCAGTTCATGTTCTGGCATGCTCTGATTTCAAATGAGTAAACCGATAGATACTAAAAGTTTAGGAGTCCAAAGCTCAGATTACATTAAGTCAGAAACACAGTAGCGTCAGTATCACACCGGTGACAAAATATTCCATCAACTCTTGACTCACATGCTGCTCGCTGCTCACAAATGCTGGCCATCTGATCAACCACTCTTTGTTCTCAGCTAACTCCCTGCTCACCCTCCTGAAACAAACAAGTAAATGGACCCCACATTTCCTCTGTAAGAACAGATACTCTTTTCCCCTGTACTAAACTGAGACTACATTGACAGGATGAGTGTTGTGGGTTTACTAAGCATGTGCTGATTTTTACATCTACTTCTGGCTCCAGCATGAAAATCAACATTGCACCTGTATTGTCCAAATTGGGTGTGCACTTCAGAGACAGACAGAGGGAAGCAGAGAGAGCAGCCAGGATATATACCGTACTCCACTTCTTCACAAAACACACATACTGCACAGAGAAATGATAATCCCTTCTTAGTGGAAAATCCAAATTTTCAAAATGAATCCCCAAGCTAAAATGAATTACTGTAATAACTGCAATCCTCGCATGACCACTAATCAGAAAGGCACAGCTGACCACCTGCTATGTGGCACCACTGGCACAGCAGCACCCTGCCCCTAATTGCTGCCCTGTTCAGACAGGGCTAGGTGCTCCACAGAACAAGACAGTGGTGCTGGTAAACCCAGGGACAGGAGCACAGCCTGACTGACTGTTGTACAGTCTCACTACGCACTTCTGCTGAGTGCAGCATTAAAAAAAAAAAAAAAAAAAAAAGGCACTACTGCAGCTCCAAACAGCAGGATGCAAAAATCTGAACAGGCCGAGTAATTTCTTCTGCAACTACCGAGAAACACATGGGAAACGATGCAAGAGAGAACAAAATGAATTGTACTGCTCGTGTCAGTACAGACCCATTATCTATGCAGGCTGCAAAATGAGAAACGCAGCATTTGACAATGCTACAGGCTAGGGCACTGTTCTTAATGTGCTTATAAGTTATTTTATTTAATTGCTAACAAAAAAATGCAGTTACATAATAACACAAGGTAATAACCAAAATATGAAGTCACAAGATTGGCTTACAGCAACAGAGCCGGGGTGGGGGGGGTAGAAGGCAGTTCATGCTTTAAATTTTGCTGCTGCATTGTCAGGGAGCCAAGAATCAAAACTGGGGGCTTCTGCTCTTCCAAGGAAGAGACCTAACCACCAAAAATTCGGCACGGGACTCTCCATCACCGCCTGCGTGCATCCACATCTCCAAATGATGTCAATCCCCGCCGGCATGTCGCTCATCATAATTGTACAGTATTTGCTCGCTAGTGGAATTCAGCCGACAGGCCGACGGCTCAGCCCGTAACCCACCGGGGCCCAACACGCTCCTCGGAGAGCGACCCCTGCACACCGCCGCCCCCGCCCAGGGCAGGGCAGCGCTCCCGGGCACGGCCGGGGGTCCCATCCCGCACGGACCTCCGAGGCACAAAGGCGGCTCCGCGCAGCCGGGCACGGTGACAGCGCACACCCGCGACCCGCCACCGGGCTGCCCGCCCCGGGAAGGGCCTTTCCCGGAGCTAGGGCCGCTACCGGCTCCATCCCGCCTCGCACTTCTGCGCCGGGAGCCGACGCCACCCGCCCCCGCTCCCGCCCCGGCCGCACCACCCTCACCCGGGGCCGGGCGGCAGCAGCCCCTCGTACCTGGACAATGCCGGCCTGGGCACAGCTCATGCTCCCCCGGCGAGGGCAGGTCTCACATCCCACACGTGCCTGTCAGCCGGCAGGGAGGGAAGGCGGGCGGCGTGCCGGCGTGTCAGCCCCCGCCAAGCCGCACCATAGTCCAGCACCGGCTGATACGCCCCGCAGCACCGCCGCGCTCCCTCCTCCTCCTCCTCCTCTCCCTCCGCCCCGCCAGCCTCCTCCCACCTCGCCGCCTGTCGCTGGGTACCGGCCGCCTGGAGCCACCCACACGCCGCGGCGGGCGCCCGGCAGCGCCGCCCGGCCCGGCCCGCCCCTCAGCGCGCTCCGCTCCTCCCGCCCGGCGCTGTCCCAGGCCGCCCGCCTGCCGAGCCCACCCGCGGCCCGCCCGCTCCCTCCTCTCACGCCGTCGTACTCCGCACAGCGTCCCGGCTCTCGGCAGCTGGTCCCACGGGGAGACCACGGCACACAACCAGCTCACCCCACAACTGGCATGGAGGTGGAAAAAATCAACCTGTTCTCCTCTTTGCCCCTTGAAGTCGGGACTGCCGCCCTCACACCAACCGCTCACCAGTGCCAGAGCGCCCGGGGCGGTCATTAAAGCCTTTTCCCCGCTCACCTCAACAAGAGCTTGGGCGGCACTGCTGCTCTAGCAGCTATGTGTCCTCCCCTAGGGAACGTGCACCCTTTACCACCGGCATCTCCAACCTCTCCTCCCGGACAGGGCATTATGACTTGAACCCCTGACAAAGAAAGTCACAGTACTACAGGTGTGAAAAGAGCAAGTTTCAAAATGCAGTTCAGGATGGGTACAGTGGTGGTTTACACTAATTTCTCTCACACGTCTTTGCAAACCGGCTCACTGAAAATAGACCAGGAGTGCTGTTGGGATTGCAGGGAACAACAGCTTCTAACAGCAACTTGCTGTGTCTGCACCCACCAGCCAAAAGGGCTGAAGAACAGCTCTTCTTGTCAGCTGGCAGAGGGAAAAGACAGAACAATGCTGCAGAGGCCCGCTCACACCCTCACCTCAGTCTTCTAGATACAGGGTTTTTTTAAATAGCACTTTTTTTTAAACCATCCCGTTGGAATGGGTTCACACCCACCTACTACAAAATATATAAATTTTTCAAGATTCTTTTGGATCTTAAGTTGTATCCCGAAGCAAAAACATGTTGATAAAAGCCACAAATGTGTCCAGTAACTTTACAAATGAAGCTGAGTTTGTTTCTAAAACCTTCTTTGCAACCTCCCCTCATACAAATCTCTTTGGATCTAACACTTACTGTGCTTGATATCAGTGCAAGAAACACTTACTGTAATTTTCTAATCAATTTACTCCAAAATACATTCAGACACATTGTGGCCTCTAATTTCCACTTGATCATCTAATTTCCTTTCTTCAAGAGGTGAAACAGGAGAAATTAGAATCCTGGACCAGCAGAAACCTCAGAAGAAAAATCAGATTGAATTTGGGGAGGAGAATGGCTTGGTATTTTATAACATTAGTGAAAGAAGAAATACGTCAGAAGTCAGAATTACCCCCACACAAGACCAGTAAGTGGGCTAATTCCCTGTGCATTCCGAGTGGGAAGAAAGGGGTGCTGTCATCACAATGCAGTTCCAGCTCTTCCCCAGACCAAAGGCAGACCAAAAGGTATACCAGGTCAGGAAGACCACGTGAGAAAATGTGCATCTCAAGACACTCTTCTGCAGGTGTTTGAGAAATTCAGGTGATGTTTGGGCAAGTGCACTGGCTCTCCTCATCAGCAAAGCAATCCACTGATCATAGATTGCAGTGGACCATGATGACAAATACCTACAGGGGGCCTCCAAACAGATATTTGCCTCCTTGTTTCAAATCTGTGTATCAACCTTTACACTGGAACTGCCTATGATAGGCATGTGCTTTTGCCTTTGTGCTTTGAAAGCCTAAATAGGAAAGAAAAAAATAGAGATGAGGGAGAGAGGAAGAGGAATGAAAAGGTGAAGTTTGCCCAAAGGTCACACAGTAATTTTCTGGAAGAGTAGAGAACTGGTTCAAGCCTCCTCACTCTTGATTCATTGCCCCCTCTGAGCTTTTACCCAACTCCTTCTGCTCTTGTGGGTTACTGGTGTAATTCTACATCATGTATTAAAACAAGACATGCTTCTTATCTCCAAAGGTGGATACATATGTTGGTTTTATCAAAAACATTAAGTTAGCAAAACAGGGAAAACCTGATAAATGCACATATTCTAACATTGTAAATCCAGCAGCTCAAACTTCAAGCTTGATTATGAATTTTAGAGGCAGCTTAACATTATGGGTGTGCAACAAGGAGCCAGAACAGCCATGAACACATTTCAGGGCCATGAGATATGAAGCACAAGACCTTGACATGCACTGTGGACCTGGGGAGAGGAACCCCTTTAGGAGGAGAGAGCATATGCTTCCCTCTTCACAAGCTACCACTCCTGCTTTCCTTTAAGACTGAAAAGAACATCCTGAATCTCCTATAAGAGACAGAAGTTAAAAATTGTCCCCTGCTGGAATTTGAGTAAAACCAGAGATCAAAATTAGGATCAAGAAGCAAAATGCATATCCACTTACAGTAGACGTACACTCAAATACTGAGCAGAAGGTGAATGTGACAACTGGTTCAGAAAATGAACCAGGCTTTGACGAGGACATTTTGCCATGCTGTTCCTCAAAATAATGAATTTATACATATCAGAAATAAAGTGGTTTGCATTGTAATTTTGCATTTTACTGAAAGGAAGAAGGGTTGCATAATGCATAAGGAGCCTTAAAATTAGACTAAACTTTGGCAGTTCAGATTTTTATCTATATGATAAACAAACTTCTGAATTTCTATGCCTACCTTTTATACACTCCCCAGCCTCCCACAGACTAAGCAAAACAGCACATTTTGGTGTCCCACAGGCTTGTCAACAACTCCTAATGTCTTTTCAGACATAAGCTAAGCCATATTCATGCCTTGGGTCTGCAGGCAGGAAAAGATGAAGATGATTTGGGCAGCGAGTGACCGAGAAGCATGTCTATTTTGCAGAATTTTGATAGCCAGAGAGTAGTCCTGCAAAAGGAGGAAATGGAAGCAAGGAAAATTTGGCTTGGGGAAGGTGTTGAAAAAGTGAGATGAAGCAAATATATCTTTCCCTACCAAATACTTCTGAGGTACATAGACATAAACTCTTCAGTTGGCACGGGACAGATTCCATTGCATTTCCAAAATCTGTCATTCTGATGGCTCCCACCTGGTATATATCAGAGGTATGTCTACTTGCTATAGCATACTTTGTAGTTATTTTTAAGTGCTTTGATCAAATAAGTGGGAAAAAAAGGGAAATTTTAGTTATTCTTGAAAAATGTCAGGCACACCTTGATCTGGAGAAACAGAAAGCTATGTTGGTTGTTGTGTTACAGCCAACAAAAAAACCAAAAACCCCCACTGATGTCCTTCTCTGCAAGACTCAAGCTGATCTGGGTGATGATAGTAGGACTGAGTGAGGCTTTCACAGATTATACTCATATCTTGCATTTGTAGGGGGCCAGGTACAAACAGACCCAAACTTTCCCCAAGAGAGTTTTTCTGAAAGAAGAAATAGTCAGTCTCTAAATCATTGACCCTGACTTTAAGGCAGGGATGCTTCTGCCTTAAAACTGTATGAAGTCTGAGAGTAACTTCAAGCTGCTTAAGCTTTATATTGCTCTTTGAATCAGTCAAACATAGGAGCACACCTGTTATTCTACCACTGGTTCTTGGTGGCCTTTGTATAAATAAAGACTGGATGACTGATAAGTGGGAATCCACCACCTTGGCAGAATAGGATAATTTAACAGTTCACATGAACACTTGAACATATCCTAAGTTTTTTCTGGATTCATCTCCAGCTGTGCTACATGCCATGCAAGTACATCTCTTTTCTGCAACTTAGTATTCACTAAATTTTACCAATGAACACGGTTTTTGCCCAATAAAGAGACTGCCACTCAGATGATCTAGGGCAGCATTTCTAGATCCTAGGCTCATTTTGTCCAAGTCATATTCTCAGATTTCTGTCTTCTGTGGCTTCTGACTTTGGATTACTCAGTCTTTTGGGACTCAGAACTCTGTTACTGACACACAAAGATTGTCTTTAAAGAGGCACTTGGCTGATGCTGTCTAATGTCTTTTACTGTGTTTTGGCTTACATGGACAGGATTGCTCATATCTCAGCTGGATGCCATGCTTATGCATAGCAGTAGGTACTTGTCTGGTGTAGGTGCTCAGACTTGAGGCCTTAACAGATTGCTGTCTTTTAGCAGCTCTTGGGCAGGAGCTGCCATTTTCTTAGTCCCTGTAACCTTCTTTCCTTTCTGGCAGCCCAGATCTGAACATTTGGAGAGGCCATGATGGACACTCTCCTAGAACAATTGACCAAAGACAATAATTGTGGGGGAATGATATGGGGCAGGTCTAAAAGTGATTTCTGTCCTAGCAGGACTGCACCCCCGTATCAACATTCTTCCTCACAAGAGCAGATAGCATGCTATGCAACAGCTCTAACTCTATCCCTGTTTTATCCTGGGTGTACAGAGAAGCTTCTTACAGAGGGACTGAATTACTGGAGTGTTTAACCAACTTGATCAAAAGACTTCTAGCCTCTCAGCTGCAATCATTTGCATGGCCTGCTTTTTACAGTTTCCCCTAATTGTCTTACAAGTAGATATACACTGGTTTGACGTTTGCTCCGTTAAGTTCATATTCCTCTACCTTGATTCTCTTTCTGGAGCAAATGATAACCAGCTTCAAAACAGAAGGAGGTTAAATATTAGCATCCTTGACAGAAGAGAATCAGTGATTTTGAAACATTATTCTACGTGGGCAAACACACTGCGTCTTTTTCCTGCATAAAGCCTACAATAATGCTACTAAGAGACCAATTATTTTTACAGCTAAGGCTCTACTTAATGAAAAAATTCATAAAGCATGTTCAATGACACAAAGATTGAGCCCACATGTTGTTCTGCCACCAATGAAATTATTTTTATGAGTGTTCCTGCAGCTTCTTTGATATGTCCTCAGTGAATGGTGAGTTCACATTACACCTTTTTCTCCCACACCATGATAGTGGGGGTGGGAATACCCTTTATCAGAGTCTCTTCTCCTTTACCTGGCTGTCATAAAACTTAAAAGAACTCAGTATATTTGAGACACCCTCAGCTAATATGTATGAGGGGTCTCAACCAGTTTAAAGATTGAATGGATTGCATAAACTTAGACACTCAGAGTACATATGCAAGTCTTATCTTCTTAGGAATCCCTGCTAGAAGAGGGAGAATTGTCTATGAAATGAGGCAATGAATTGCCTCAATGTCTGTGAAAAAGTTGGCCTATAAGGTAGCTACAACAGTTAAGCCAGAAGACAACAAGAGACCCCTGGAGAGCCACAGCACCATATTGATTTGGCTTAATTAACATATCTTTAGTTTTAAGCTCAAATGGAGACCTCCTTTGAAGGGGCAAACGGAGAAAATCCCTAGTTACAGGAATAGGTTTTGAAGGCACTTCCCCAAGAGGACTAGTTTTGATAAAACTCACCAAGTTTACCTTTCACACAGGCAGCACAACTAAATTACAGACCAGCAACTATTAACATGTTTAGATACATACCCTGACATTGTAATAGAATGCCTCTAGAGAGGTTTTCTTTTGATGAAAGTGGGTATTCAGAAGGGATGAACGAGTCCTTGTGGAAAAGGGATTCTTCTGGTTTTGCTCTGCATCCAATTTCTGATCTGGTGGTCCCACACCTTCTTGCTGAAGCTTTCCCTTGGTCCTTCAATACCCACTGTTTTACAGGGTTAATTTTCCATTAGCTGAATGGGAGTCAGACCAACAGCTCCCACTGATACACTGCCAAGAGGTGAAAGCATGTGGACAAGCAGTGCTTTCCAAGGAGGAGAAAAAAGTTGAAATTTCACCTTTCGTGAGTAGTTAAGCCTGTTGGATCAGTTCAGACATCTCATGAGGTCTCTCCCAGACTGAACTGGAAGAGGATCAAGCCCAAGACAAGCAGGGATATTCCTCTTACCTTGTGAAAGCACACTAAGCCAAAAATCACTGTGTACTCAGTAGAGTGGTGAAGATAAGATTATTCCTGCCTGCATATAGGCCTTGAAATTTTTTTTTTGAAGATGCCAAATGCTCAGTTGTTTTGGCCTCCCTCTCAAAGGTTTCCAGACAAATCATTAATTATTTACATTTTTCTCAATACTGGCCCACCACTGAGTAGCAGGCCTGTTTTAACTAGGTTGGAGTGAATAGAAGAGCTCATCGTCCACATTCATTTGGCTGATAAACAATTCAGTAGTAACAGAGGGCTGAATTAACAGATGAAGGCAGATGGGCTTATGGAATAAAGGAGGGACTGAGAGAGAGGTTATATTGAGAGAGCAGAAGGATTGGAAAAAGATCAACCAAAAATGGGCCAGCATGGTAAGCCATATGTCTCTTCTAAACATTTTTTCTGCTCTTGTTGTTTGATTGTCACAATGCTTCACATCTATCAGTTGTTTTGTTCTGAGATTTTCAGGTTTTTTGGAGTTTTTTGCAGGAAATACTTCTTAAGAGTCCAAATAACCAACAGCATGCACACTTCATTTCATGTGGGGTGAAGACCTATGTTATTTTTACAAATCTATAAAATCAAAATTATATGAATACAGCTATAGTAAGCACAGATTCACAGCCACCCTCAGTCATTCTGTAATGCCAGATCCACCTCCCCATGAAAATACTGTAGAGATAAGTCTGGCATGGGTTCAGTTGCCACTGTCTTCCCTCATCTGTCAATGTATCCTACTAATAGAAGGGAAAATACGTGGATATTCACTTAAATAGCATATTCCTTCCAATTGCAGCCAAAAGAACCTACTATGACATGTCGTAATAATACAGGACAGATGTCCTGAGATTATACACAGCCTTCTACAACATTTCTGACAGCCTTTGGTTGATATCAGCCATGCCAGGTTTAAACTTCAGTGGCCAGTAATAAAACATCAGCTTGAATTCCCACCCCAAAGCTAGGAAAAATTAAACTGAGTTGTGTTCAAATACCTAATTTTTCCACACCTAAAACTCTATCAATTTTCTTAATAAATTATTTTAATGAATGGGAGAAAAAAGACAGCAATAAGACAAAAACAAAGTTGCATTATAACAGGTTACAACTTTCTTCCATAGCACCTTGGTATAGGCTGTTTTCTCATCTTCCGTACTATCAATCCCTTTTCAGTTTGCAGTCAGCAGGTCCCAGGGCTTTGTCACCTGCAGAGGAGGATAATAAGGCTTTATCCAAGCTGTTGCTGACCCTACAGCATTAGCTGCTGCTCCTGGCCCCAAGTGCTACCTGCTCTCTTGGTTGAACCTTGCACCCCTGTTTGAGCCCTGCCTGCTCCTCCAGCTCTGCCCATGTACTTCTGGCTCTTGCCCTTGCTCTGCCAGTTCTTCTAACTCTTCATGAAAGCATTGCTTATAGATGCTTCTCTTTCCTATCAGCATTTCAGTTCCAAGGTTTCCCTACCAAGGTCTCTGCAAACATTGCAAATCCTCTTAGTCCTCAACTCCACCTAAAATCATGTTCACAAACTTGAATTTATGCCACATCACTACCTGCCTGGTACTGAGAAATGACTACTCCATATACATAACTTGTCTTAACTCTGCCTTCAAAATACAAGTGACATAACTATGACAGCTCTCAGCTAGGAAGACTGAGGGCCAAGTTTACAAAACTTGGACATACCTGCTTGCAGGGGCTCTTTGGAATCTACTAGGTTTACAGAGCACCTTTCTCTGCCTTTAAGTGCTTACACAACTTCTAGTCTCTAGTTACAACCAAGTCATCCATATTCAAGGAGTTCTGACTGCAGAGAAGCCCTTGAAGTTTTCATGCATATCTCCTTTTTCTTGTAAGTTGTATTAATTACACCAGGAATGTTCATCAGCCCCAGTAATCATTTCAGCAGTTTCAAACTTAAAGGTCAGCCTGAAAAAACCCCACAAGCAAAGCTTTTATGCTCAGTAAGAAGTACAGCTAAATCCTTTGCTTTCAACAGTTTGTCTTAAAAAGACAATACCATTAGCTGTCTCATATAATGACTAGAAAACATAGCAAAGTTATATCCCTACATAAACATTTATGTAATGTACCACTGAAAAATACATCAATATGAGAGATGCATCAGGTCTGCTCCGTGTACATAAAAGCAGATCAAATCCTGTCTTCTCATGAGTACATGTGTAGCAGCAGCAAAATTTAGGCCTCAGCAGTTCTGTGTAACTTGAGTCACACCTGGGATTTCCTTCTGTATTTACGCTGAGCCTCTTTAATGCTATCTGCGCTCCGAAGCAGGGCATTGAGAAAGTCCACGTTCATGGCTCGTGTTCACATCTAAGGTAAACTCCAAGAGCTGCTCCTTGCCCAGCAGCCCTACATTCAATGCAGCAATAGGGAATAAGCAAGGGTGAATATCTGGTTCACACAGTACTAGCAGAGACTATTCTCTATGGGGAGCTCAGCAAATGTGCTGTTAATAAGGCACCAGCCTTGCAGTTCGGCTGTATTGTCTCTGCAAAGCTTAACAGGAGTAAAAAGCAATAAAGACTGTTTTGACACTGTTAGCAGATGTGAACGACTACACACTGTTCTATTGAGAAAGTCAGAGTTGCACATGTTACATCCTAGAGCTTATCCATACACAGTTTGGCATAGAAGAAACAGGGATAGAATTATGGACAAGTCATGCAGAGCAGCAACTGAATTCCCCCATGAGTCATGTGTACAGGGCAAGCACTTAGAATTGATTTCTGAGCCCTGTAAATCAGTACAAGTGGTGTAGTATGCCTCTACAAACTACCAAGACACCTGCGAGGAGTCATCAGACACTATAAAATAGTGATCTTTTGTGCTGTGCAGTTTTAAAGGGGCTGTTCCCAGGTTCTCCTATCCCTGGATTCCATCTTCATTTTGTTGCATAAAGAGAAGGAATGATCTATATTGCATCCCATCTTCCCCATCACAGTTCATTTTTGTGCAAGGAGGAAATTGCATTCCAGTGATTTTTTTCTGTAAGACTGGTGTTAGAGAGTGCTTGCATTTTCCTGCCAACATCAGAGTCTTTGCAGAACGGACAAGAGGGAGTGCTAGGAGCAGAGTCTGAATCCATGGTGAAAATGACATCTGGTGGGAAAAGAAGGCTTGATCCAGCTGTGATAGAAGACAATTGACACATGAGCAAGAAGAACGTTATAAGAGGCACTGAACACCCTCAGTATATGCACATTCATTAAGTGTTCTTCTGCCTTTGATATCTCCCAATTTGTAAAGCATTTTAACCTGCAGTTGAATAAACCATTATTCCTCTATGGCTAAAATCAGGTATATCACACTGCTTTATATCCAGAATAATTCATTACTGAGACCAGAATCTGTCTCTAATTATTATGCAAAAAAGTATCATTATCAAAGTTGAGCAATGCATTGTTTGAGATACACACAGATGAATAGATTCTTAATTCCTACATAAGCATCCATTCCAGTTCTCTTGCATTTCCCAGCCAAGTAGTAAGCTTGCTGGTTTGAGTTTTAATATTTGAGATAAAATAACTGTAACATTTCTTAAATGTTTTTAATGCTTTTTTAAAAGTCTACAAAAATTTAATTTCCGTGTGATTAATATTTCTGAGGCTTCATACTTCAGAGCTGGTCTAAGGAAGTAGCTGAAAGGAGGATGTTCGGCTTCACTATAATACAATGATTTTCAATAGAGTTTGTACACATCTGGCCACAGATGGATACTGTTGTATATATAATCAAAGTATTCAAAGAAGAGAGCAAATATAGTCTCCACCGCTGTTAGTCAGAGCTGTCTGGATAACTCTGTAGGCCAGAATTCCTTGTGGACTTCAAGGACTCATTAACCTTTCTCCTGTGTCAAAACTCTCCAGGGCATCAGGTGGCACACATGTTCTCAGCTGTAGTGTAATATGGCAAGAATTTATCCTACAACAATTATTCAGCTGCATCCTGTTGGCCTAGAGCACTGTTTTTCCACAGAAGTTTTCTTCAATTTATAAGCTTTCACAGTCTGGGCTGCTAGTGCAAATTTCCACTCCTGGGATGTCTGGGGCAGCTAATGGAATACAACTTGTCCTGATAAACTGTATGTCACTGGCAATTATTTTTTTCTTTCTTTTTTTCTTTTTGCAGAACTGATCAAGTATTAAGCCTGACTGACCTACAGAAAGCTGCAACATTTCTGTTTCAAAATCACTCCTACCAAAAATAACACACTACCAAAAATAAAATTAATAATGCAACATCCCTTTTACTCCTAAACCTGGCTGAGACACCCTGCCTGATGTTCAGGCATTTCTGGGTAATAGTGCAAGAGCCTCAGGAGAGGAATTATTATTTTCATATAGCTACTTTAAATAGTGTGGTGATATTTTTAGTTTTACTGTACTCCTACTGTTTAAAATTGTATTATTTTAAAATAGCTTCTGCAGTACAAGGTTCCATGCTGTGGAAAGAAAATTGAGTTAAACTTTCACACTCAGTATTTGTACAAATCTGATGCTTTATGCAACATAAACTGTGCATCCAATTATCCTTCTCTCAGATTTATCATTTGCTAAAAGTGTTTCTTCATGATTTTCAACTTTTATCCAAAATACGACTTACAATACCTAATAAAAGTCAAAGGAAGCAAGCTAAGTATCATCAGGAGTACAAAAAAGGAAAGAAGGGTTCTTGGAAAATCCCATAATGATTTTGGCCAGTACCCTGAATCAGTAGTAGAATTTGCTTTCTACAACACTATACTTTTGGTCCCATAGGAAAAGTGATCTTACACCCATTGCTGGAATACAGTAGAAGATAATGCAAGCAGATGACAACTGATGTCTAGTGACAATGCAGTAACTCCAGGTACTTGGAGCTAGGTCCTGGCTCTGTCAAACTTCCCATACAGCCATGGGTATATCAGTTTACCTGATGTGTCTGTTCCTTAGGTGTAAAAGGAAAACATTGCTTTACCCAGGGAAATGTCACTAAGCAATAAAACAAAAAAGGATTGTGAGAATGTCAGGTCAGATACATGTTATGAACAGCAGGGATCATGGAAGTGTTTGGACAGACAGGGCAGGCTGAAGTGCACAAAAGAATAGGAAATTAACTTTTTTCTAAGGGTATTAAAGTGTAATTAGTTTTCTGTGGCAGACTTTGCTTTTCAAGGTCTGAAAATAATAAATTATTTGCAGATTAAAGCCAAACTTAAGTCTAATTCTTTATTAATGAATCAGTGTTGACAGAATAGAGAAGCAGATTATTATATACCGAAGAATTTTAGTTTGCAGTATTCTTAAGGTAAAAATTCATGAAATACCACAGCAAGATTGCTTCGTGACCTCCAATACTTCCAAGTATCTTGAAGAAGAAAACAAGTGACAGGCACAAGCTCCAGAATTGCAATTGAAAAATGATGAACATTACTGAATTTCTCAGTTCTCCAAAGGCAGACCCCTTGTCAGTTAACTCAGTAATTCTGATTTCACTAGCTCAAACCCTCTTGAGTTATCCCAGATATGCCCAACTATATTAGACAACAAGAAAAGAGAGTACATAAAAATTCTTCAGGGAGAGGTGAAGAATAGAGACTGAGCTATGAAATCCCTGTTTTTTATTGTAGTATTTGTGTTCCTTCAAATGACTGAGATCTACAAATCTAAAAAAACCTCAAATCTGGCAAGCATAAGAGTCACTGAGGTAGAGAGTGAGTAACTTCATTCCAAAAGTTTCCAGAGTGGTTTTGTATTGGACAGAGGGGACAAATAGTGTGACTTCACTAAGGTAGGCAAGTGAAATAATGGGAGAATTTTGCTGTCTTCTGTTGGATGTGTAATTACCAGAAAGGAGTCAGAAGCATAACTTACAAAAAAGCAACATATCAGTGACAGAGCATTTATTCCTGTTGAACTTTGGGGGTTTTCAGGTTTCTTTTTTCAAAGTCATGATGTTGATACCTCTGCTCAGCAGTTATTTGTCATTATCATCCATTTGGAAAAGAGAGGAACAGACCAAAGGCCAGCTAGTCAAGTGTTTGCTTTCTGACTATTGTCAGGAGCAGATAACCAAAACAAACCAAGCAAACAGGGTAAATGCCACATGCAGTGCAGATCATTGCACTTCATGACCCGGTGATGCAATTTCATAGATCATTTGTGCTTGTAAAAAGATGCTGGTCTGTACCATAGGTGTGCTTATTCCCCTTCAAGCCAGTCTCTGCAAGGATTTGCATCCCTGTGTGTACATGGGGTTTGCCATAATTCTCTTCTTCCTTTAAACATTCTTATAAGGTTTCATGGAGAATATACAAAATAAATCCAAGGATCTAACCAGGGATGCTTTCCTCATGTTCCTCTAAAAGTGTACAGAAGAAAACATTTTTAAACAGAATAGCTAAAAAAAAAAAAAAATCAGATTCTTGCATTTCTTTTCACTGCTGAATCCCTGCCTCAGACAAAATCCTAAAGAATTCCTAAAAGGACAAGCTTTGCAGCAGTGATATGATAGACCCAGACTTCCAGGGATCATTTGCAATACATCCACAGATATCTAAAATACTTGGAAGGGCTGTTTACTGCACAGGAATTATTTTATGTACATCTTCTTCCTAAACAGAGACATTCTGTGTAATCCATTGTTGTCATTCCTACCCAATCTGTTATGCCTCATAATACTTTCCTAATCAGGAAGTGTCCTATTTTATGATTAATCCACAGAAGATATTTGGAAGTGTTTTCTCTGAAGTACATTTTTTCTAATCCTTTCTTTAAAGTGTTTTTTTTAAAGTATATAATAAAATAAAGATACGGAAGTGACCAAGCTTTAGATTCAAAACTAGCTTTTACAAGGTTAACTTTTTCATGGCTCAACACTAGTTTAACTTTGGGTTAGGGTGTATATTTTGGATTATTTTAATGCTTGTTTCAGAACTCAATCCATTATAAATAGATGTGGTAATAAAGTAGGGAAGTTGGAAGAATTTAAACAATTTGAAAACTTTCTTTGACCCTAAAGAAAATATGTAAGTTTGGGTCAAGCTTATTGTTCAATGGTTCAATTATTACTTTACAAAAGCTATTTTTTAAGTGTATGCAAATAGCCAGGCCAGATGTATTACATCTAAACATTTGCTGTAAAAGCAAAATATAAAATATTGACATTTATTGATTATTAATATTTTCATGGTTATTGATCCTCTTTGTATTATTTCCTTCATTATTTCACATCATGGCTACAGCTGCTATTTCAGTTGGCTTGAATCCTGTCTTGATATTTCATTTACTGACAAATTGCAGATCACATTGGAGGAAGCCACTGCCATTTCCTACTTCCATATGCATGCAATTCTTGCACTTGAACTGTTCTAGAAAACTGAAATTGAACCAAACTAGCAGTTTCTCTCTTTGTAAAAATAGAGATATGGCTATTGCGCAAAGTCAATGACAGTAGGATAACTTTGGAAATAGATGATGTCTTATAACAAGAACTGGATGTTATTCTTCAAAGTTCAGAGCAACCCTTTGGTTAAAAAATTTGTTCTGTTTTGGCGATCTTTTTTATTACTGACTCATGAGCCGATCAACTTGTGTGAGCAAGGAAACATTTTTTAGAAAAGAATACAGTATTCATAACCTTTCCCCAGATTTTGAAAGTCATAGCTACAGAGCAGCAACAGCCACAGCTCAGGCTGCATGAGAAAGTGCTCAAGGGACCCTATTCACTGCCTGGAAATCCAGCATACTTTTATACCAACCTTAGGTAGGGTCAACAAGCAATCAGTCAAAAGATAAAAGTGCACTGAAATACATAGTGGATGTTACTGTCATTAAGTCCTCTGACTCAGCAGTGATACACACTGCTGGGTGCACTAGAGTTTCCTCTGATATCTTAGTGCATAAATGCATTTGTTGTGAAATAGTGAATGAGTGTCAGTGGGACTAAATTTGAGCAAAGTAACAGTTTTGATGCAGTCCTGCATCTACTCTGTTTCCCTCCTGAGCAATCTCTCTGCAGATCCATTCCCTGTACATACATGTTCAGACTGCCCCAAGTGAACATTTCATAGCTGTAGTGTAGAAATAATTACCACACGAAAATGAGAAATCAGAAGAGTTGTGGAATGCCAAAAGAGTTTGGAAGTTCAGGTGGAAAAGGGGGATGGTCTATTAGTGCTGAAAGGTATCCACTTTTCAAATATGTGTCGCTGTTGAGCCGCTAGCAGAGAAAAGACCCGAGTTCTCAGTGTGGCAAGAAAGAGAGAATTTTATTATTTTGATTTCAATATATACAGACTTTTCAGAGGTCGCCCAGATTGGTCAGCCAGAAACCTCCCCCTAGGCCTGATTGGCCAGGCCTGAACTGTCCAAATCTCGAGACACTGTTTAAAAAACATCCAAACTTTATCTTTCTTTATAAAACACAACGGAATGTTCTCACGAGAAAGACCTGTGCTAGCCAAAAATATGCATAAAATTTAAATGGAAGGCCAAAAGCAGAAGATGAGATCTTGTTCAAAACAAGTCCAGGAACCCAATACAGAAAAATGCATGTTAGTCCCTGCTCTGATGTAATCACATTTTAAATGGCCTTGAGTTCTGCAAGAAGCAACCTTCAAACAAATTGTACTCAGCTGCACATATGTGATGTGAGCAGAGGCCTTATAACTGAAGATCACAGCAAATCCCAGGTGCTGTAGACCCTATTTATTTTCTGACCATGTGTTACTTAGAGGCATATCCAGATATACAACAGTCAGCTATTTGAGCAACCTGCTGTCTGGTAGGACAGAAAGAGTATTTCCCACAAATAACTAGTTATGCTTTAAAATCCACTGGAGCATTTGCAGAGTGCTGGAATAGTGAAAGCGTGTGGCAGAACACTGGGGCTCTGTCACTATTAACAACAAGCTCTCTGTTAAGGCACTGTAAGTTCTGTACCTGTCCCAATTTCCTTTATACTTACATTTGTGTCACAGATTAGTATAATTATGCCAGACCTTGAATCTAAGAACTTCCAAAGTCTCAGGATTCCTGCAAGCAACCAGAATTTCAGTGGGCTTTCCTGAAAATACCTAAAATTAATGATTTTCTTAAAGTGCAAACTTAACAAGAATCTCATTCCTTTACAATATCTCAAGGTGAACACCCTCACACAGGAAAGCCCTACAATCTGCTTCCCATTACCTTTGCATTTGCACCACCTTTGGTGTGCTTCTGAAGGAGCATTTTTTTTCCTTGGGCACTTCAAAACATCTTTACAGAGGTCTGTTCCACACTTCAATCTTTATAAAGACTGAATAATGAAAGAGCTTTCAAACTCCTCTTCCTTAAAGTGTTAGGTTTCTTCAGCTATGTTATATCCGCAGGTGTCTGAGATTCAGGGGGAAAAGAAGAGCAAAAAAGACTACTACAAGGAAAACAAAGAGAAAAATCACATCTCACAATTTTCTTGAATCTATCCCTCAGTTAGGAGATATGTGTCAGAGGAATATGAGCAAAAATCTGTCACAATTTGCTGCCTTCCTGGGAACCTGGATATGTAAACCTCAATAGGAACAAATGAATGAGGAAATAACCTGCTAACACCATTGCAGAATTTCATAGTTCTGTCTCTTGGTCGTTAGATTGACATTTCAGGATGAAGGTTGAGAGTAAGGGAGAATAAAGGTGCTTGGGAGCACCTGCTATTTTCAACCTGTCAGCTAGTCAGCTGGGGTTGGACTTCAAGAAGCCAGTCAATCACATCAGGAACCTATGTTTTCCTGCCAGAATGCAATTAGAACAACATGCAGGCAGGCAACTTGAGCCCTGCACACAACACAAGTCTGACTACAGGAAGAATTGTCTCCCCAGCATCATGTTCTGCCATTCTTCGAACCAAGTAAAACTTTGTCACAATGCTGTCTGCTTTGTGATGATATAGGAATAAGATTTTTCTAATAACTCAGACCTTCCTGACACTCTCTCAGAAGTCTTTAGCCCTTTTCTTATCACAAAATTCCCAGACGGGGAATCCTTTAGGTCCAAAACTTTCCTACTGTTACTTTGCTACCCATTATCCTGAACTAAATGCCCTCAAAATGCAATGGCAGTATTTTAATATTTTGGCAGCTATTTAGGGCAAAGTAAGTGAGCTTTTTTTTTTTTAATACGAAGTTACTAGTTTGTACAAGTTTGTTCCAACTGTATAAGCAGGACCAAAAATTGAGAACAGTGTGCTAGCCAGCCCACAGAGCCTTAAGATAATGGATAGCTGTGAAGTGAGGGCAAGCAATGATGGTGTGAAGTTTGGTTCACATCTCAGTTTAAGTATCCTTCCTGCAAGTGACTCTGCTGGGGTACATACAATAGTCCAGGTCATGCCAAAAATTGGCAAAGAAGTTGGAACAAGAGCCAAGTAATTCTAATTCTCTAATTCCTCTGAGGGAGATTTGATTTTCCTCAGACAGAATTTTAAGTCATATGAGTGAAAATTGGTGAAAACATTTCCCTTGCTTTTCCAGGTACAAAAAAGGCAGACATAAGAATGTTTCTTTCTCCTCTTCCTTCAGAATGTTCTTTCTGCATCTCTAAATGTGGAGATTTATTGTTTAATTCTAGGTCATACATAGTATTGCAAGATGACATAAAATTTTGAAAGCAAAGCAAAACCTTTACCGGTTTAGTGGGGCAAGTACTTCCTGGTCATCAGTGGTATTTCTGGTGTTCAATTAAAGTAAGCAGGATTTAGCCCATACATATTCACTGAACTACAGTAGCTGTAACTGGAAATGCAATAGAAATGGATAACATATTGGAAAAAACTATTTCAGGTTTGCATTTGTTTTTCAGGTTATAATTAATAGGGAAGCCCCTTTAGAAGTTTTTAAGTTGTTCTAATGACTGTCCATGTGAATCAATTTACAGTTAGACTCCTTTAACTCTGCTAGTGAAGGATGTATATCAGACTCCCATCAGTATTTGTTAGCTGTCTCACTAGATTATCCAAAGCATAACAAGATATTTTTACCCTTCTGCTGCTTTATTTGATGGAAATGCAATTCCCTTCCACCAGTCACAGTACTGACATGTAACAGTAACAGCTTATAAGACTACTTTGTAATATATTTGTCATAACCTATATTATAGGGCACTCAGCTCATTTACACTGACAATTTAAAACTGTTCAGTAGTTTCTGTGATTATCAGCTAGGAAAAAAACCCTCAAGATTTATTTTTAAAATATTTTCCATGAGTGTCCTTCCATGTCATTCCCACAGACTTAACATAAAGTCTGAAGAAGATGGGATTAAGTTTTAAGGGGGAAAAAAAGAAAAAGAAAAACCAACAAAATTTTCTTTTATCGTGTCCTTCCTCCTTTAAAAGGAGACTAGCATACTTGAGAGTGCAGTCTGGCACATGCTTGGCCTCACAGAGTTTGGGGACACAGAGAGAACCCTCATGGCTAGTACTTCATATCCAAGCTAAACAACCAAGAATATCAGCAGCTGCTTTGAAAAACCACAGAAGACAGAGTATCTCTACGGAACACAGAGCACAGATTTGGGTTCATCATTACCCTGCTCAGTTTTGCCCTTCTTAAAGAGTGTCAGGGTGCTCATCAGAGAAGCAGGGCTGCCCAGACCTGTCCTTGCTCCACCCCAGCTCCAAGCCAGAATAATGTAAGCTCTGCCAAAGCAATGCAAAGAGCCTTTGGATCACAGAAACCTTGCACCAGTTTGGTGTGTCCAGGTGGTTTAGAGCATTGGTAAAGCAGCTCTCAGTCTGTCTGTAGAGGACTAAGATGATGGATTGTCCCATAGTATAATCTAGTTTAAGTATAAACTTCATTCAGGCAAAAGAGTCCAGTATTTGGGGCACGATGTTATTAAGGATGCTCAGTCACAGCACTATCTGGTATGAATGCAGCAGGTAACTTTTCTGCATACCTCGAGCTGAGGCATTCCAGATTTGGGCAATAGTTTTTGGTATGCTTCTGTTACTTCAAACACTTTCATATTCCACAAAAAACACCTGTATTTGTATGCACCAAAAGTATTACAACAATGCTGCTTGAATATATCCCCATCCTTCTGGAGGTCCTCAAATATTTTTCAAAGGCTAAAACCAATTTAAATTAAAAATAATTTATGCCAACATAACTCACAGGATGCGTGTGAAGGTAAAGCATTATTCCAGGATACAGCACAACTCTATTCATAAAGTAGCTAGGCTATATGTAGTAGCTACTGTAGATACAGGGTTGCAAGAAAAGTGCTATTTGTGAGCCAAACTCTCTCTTCTCAAAGTCTTATGGAAAGGAATAATGAGAAACCAAATATTTCAACAGTTACAGCCTTTCATTTCTGATCTATTTATTCCATCATCAGAAGTGTCCTGATAATGTGACAAACTTGATTCCCTTTGCCCATACTATCTCAAAAGGAACTGGTGCAAACAAAAGCCTGGGGTGTAAAGGGACATGGGTTACATCAACCAGTGAGACCTAGAAGCACAGAGAGCTTTTACCACCACATTCAGAGTGCAGAAAGCCTGAAAGCCTGAGGTCTTTGTCATCTCAGAATCTTTATGTGACATGCCACAGCTCATCCCCAGCAGTGACACATTAGACACCAGGCTTCTGCATGAGCCCTCCCCTGGACTGACGAGGGCGGAAACCACACTGTTTTCCACTGTGGAAAGGCTCCCTCTGAATCATCATGAAAACAAAACATATGTGGCCTTCTTGAAAGTGGGGATGGGATTACGGGCTTCATACCACTGCATTAAGTGAAGAATTGATAGAGACCTGAGCAGGCAACAGCTTTCAAGGCTCTGCTCTAATTTATGCCTGAATAAATCTGGATTCAGCCTTAACACTACAAGGTTTATTGTTCCCTACAGCAGTTCAAGTGAATTTTGCCCACTCACTGCCTACAGAAGGTGTACCAACACGAAAGAGCCACAAGTAATCTACTTTGACAAGAGCTGCTGTAACAAGTCACAAGTTCTTATCACACCTTTCAGCCACACCATTAGCTCCAGGATACACTGGTTTCAGAGCAGTAAAATGCAGCCTGCCCCTCTGCAGTCCTAGCTATCTTTCAGAAATAGAGGATGCTTCCCATCCCTTTCTGGAAAGATGATTATTTTAGAAACTCCATTTATACCTCTTCATAGTCAACTACATGAGTAAGATGTGCAATCTCTAAAACTGACACTGCACCTTCCTTGGATACATCTGTACTTACACTACGTCAGTATTCTGTTGAACTGGCAATAAAAACCCATGTGTGGTGCTCTAACCCTTTGGACTGTTCCTGTAGAAACCCTGCTCCAGCTTCTTGTTAGGTGTGGCATATCTTGACTTTGATGGAATTGGCATTCCATGTCTTTGAATGCCATCAGCTAGCTAAAGAGCAATATTTTGTCACTGCAACATAATTTGCAAAGGGTTTGTGTGTTGTTTTGGTTTGGATTTTTTTTAAATCCTGTCAAATCATTGTACATTAAGCCAAGATGCTGCTTTCCAACTATCACTAGTGTTTTTGAGTGCCCTCTGTGAGGGCTTCAAAGGATCCCTTACACTGAAAGAAAAATAAAGAAGCCTAAAACAGAAGTAATCTGAAAGAACCACCCACCATCTTAATCACTTGGTGATGATACATCATATGATTTCCTTCTTTAGACAACTTTTATTCGTATCATTCAGCTTTACTGCTATATAGTACTGATAGCTTTGCAATGCTACTCCATTGCCTCTAGTAAGTCTTGCAGATATCTCTGTTACCACACTGCTGGTACTAAAAAAATCATTCCCCTTATTTAGCTGCGTGGAAAGGTGGGATTAGGCAGTTTCTTTGTTGGCATCACATACATAGCTTGGGTGGAAAAATGTGATTTAGATAATTAGATCAGATTCTCACAACCATTAGCCTACCATTACTCTACATTACCTATGGCAGATTGTAGCAGCTAAGAACAAGCCCAATGAATTTTAACAAAACATTTAATTAACCTGGGACAGACTCATGCACCTAGATTTCACCACTGATTAAAAATGTGTAGCAGCAGTTAATGGTTGTGTTTAACGAGCATACAAATGCAAGGTCAAATAAGCACATTAGTTTGACTACCATTTTGTCACTCATTACATCAATCTTGTTTTGTTTCTGATCATGTCTAAATATATGCAGCCCCAAAAGCATTGTTTGCTGGAGAAGCAGTACAACTACGCAAGCCAGTGACCTTTTTTGTGGCTTTCACAGCAATGACAGTAGCTGTGAGCTTCCCCATGATTTTTTTCTTAGTAGCTCGAGAACTCTAATTCAGCTTTTAGGTACAAGAGGTTGATTAATAAAAAAGGAGGGTTTTCATGGACACTTATGCAATTGGTTTCTGGAACTTTTATGCCAGAGGTTGTTTCATGTGAAAGGAAAAGAGATTTGGTCTGACATTTGCTGTCATGAGGGGAAACTAAGTAATGGGATAGGATGCTTCAGATACCATTTTTGCAGGAAATCTTGTCCTTTCCTCGCATGTAGAGGGACTTAATGACCAGGCCAAGCAGAATAGAAAGTCCCTCTTTTGGGCAGAAACAGACATCTTCTTTCTCTACAACATGAACACAGCATAACCAGAACTTAAACTGCTCCATACAAAAGACAAAAAACCCTTCAAGTTTATTTCCCCACCCCCCCAGATGCATTTTTCTTTCCTTCAGGAATAACTTCCTTCATTCTAAACATCCAAATAATAATGTAAATTTACAGAAGAGCGGCTATTTAGAACAGCAAAGATGGGGAATGACTAGACTGACCCAGTCGTGTGAGGAAAAGACAGGGGGCTGCCAATACTCTCAGAGAAAAAAGCAATTCAAAACCAGGAGAAATTTGGTAAGGTAAGAAAACTTAGTAAGAAATCCAGACAATTCACACAGAAATCTACTGTGACACTCTGTGCATTTTGGAGCAGTTCTGCAACTGGTTCATTAATGGAATTAATTATCATTATTAGCCAAGGATCTGTCCTTTTGGGTTTTTTATTTAAATGGAAGGATATCAAAGAAGGGGATTTCAGTCTGGATGGAAACTGTGAATGCATAATCTGCATACATAACATTAGAAGTGATGCAAATCAAATCAATTTTCAAGAAAAATTTCATTTGTAAGTGACATTTGAAAAGAAAAAAACCCAAAACACTTGTTAAGGAGGTGGTTTGTATTAGCAAAAGAAGTATTTGAGAAATATGTATCCCATTTAAATGTGAGGGTTTCTAGATCTCACACTTTTGCTGAAATAATTCCTACTGCATCTCTAGAAGAGTGGTCCACTGCAGCTTCTTCCACTGGTAGAAGCTTTTCTACATGTCTGGCATCACCCAGGCATGCTAGGAGCCCATTTGTGCTGTTAAGATCCTCACAACAGTCAGACTGGGTCAAACCTCTACCTGTATCCTGTTTTTCCGGCAGTGGCAGATGCTCAGCACAGTCAAAGATAATACCTTGCTGTGAGGTCTAGAGGAAGTATCTTCCACTGCTTTCCCTGTGCCCTGATAATTATGTTACCTCCCCTATCTCTCATCACTTCATTGTGCTGCCTTCCCCATGTTTCTACTTCTCCCAACAGATTTTTTTTCTGGGAGTTACCAAGAGTGGTATAGAGAGTTCTTCCTCCCCATTACCTGCCTCTTAAGACTCTTGCTTAGAGAAAAGTTGAAAGAAACGTGGCAAATACAGAGTAATCCCTTCCCTAGTGTGCCTCCCAGGCAGTAAAGAGTCAAAAGACTTCTGGAGCTAAAAAAATATCTGTGTTGACACCATTATGTTCGATATCTGCAGCTGGTCTTTTTTTCGTTAGCTTTTCTGTACTTCTGGCCTCTACAATATCCTCTGCTCATGCGTTCTGCCACTTCCCTATGCCCTCCCTGGAAAAGTATTTTTCTTTTTGAAGCCACTCTCCAACAGAAGAGCCTGATGAGCAGATATTCACTGCTGACCTGCCAACCCATCCATAACTAAGCCTGTACCACATTCTTTCTTCAGCTTGAGGGAAAACTGAAGATTTTCCAACTGTACCTCCCTTGAACGAAAACAATCCTGCAGTAGGATATGCAGAGACTTGCCCCCATCTTTTTCAGCAGCTGTCTCCTCAGATGAATAGTGAGATCTGCCCATAGCCTGTTGGCATACCACAGTTTATCTAATGGCATGATGGCATTTGCTGGATTTGCTCACAACTCCTTTCCTACAGATTTCTAACACTTTATTTGATTTTTAACCACTCCTGACACTCCCAGAGAAGTCTCCAGAGTAACACCTGAGCAGTAATTACTGGGATCTTACTTTTCTTACATTACATACACTATAGGGATTTCTTGCTCTTATCCCATTTTCTTTCCTATCCCAGTAAGTCCAATACTGACAACTATCAGTATTTTTATGCCTGATCGCAATCCCCAGCCTGTTTACCTTCAAACCACTGTACTCTACCATGGTGTCATTTTGGTGTGCCCTCTTTAGCATAGGAGGAACCATGAAAAGGGGACTCAGTGGGAGCTCCAGTCTGAGATGCTGCCACCGTGCAGCATAGGTAAGCCAGACTGCCAAGAAGACTAATACCCTTTCAGACTGCTTTCAGCTGCTCTGAGCAGTACCAGTTCCTTGTCCTTCTTCCATCAATAGTGCTGAAGGCAGCTTAAAATAAGTCAGTTTACAAAAATAGGTGAGGACTATTCGTGTTGTCAGTCAAGTCCACATGTGCAGAGCTGTGCCTCTACACAGATCGTGGTATGGCATCTTCTGCATAACAGGCCATGGCACTTCACTGAATTTTTCATGTTCATAGAATCCTTAAGGGTGGAAAAAGCCTTTAAGATCATCAAGTCCAACTATCACTCCAGCACCACCATGTTCACTATTAAACCACAACAAGTACCATATCCACATTTTTTGAACAATTCCAGGTATAGTGGCTCCACAGCTTCCCTGAGCAGTCTATTACAATGCTTTACAACCCTTTTCCATGAAAATTTTTCCTAATATCGAATTTAAACCTCTTTGGGGCAACTGGAAGCCATTTCCTCTCATCGTGTCATTTGTTACCTGGGAGAAAAGACTGACAGCCAACGTGCTACAACCTCTCTTCAGAAACTTGCAGAAAGTGATAAGGTCTCTCCTGAGCCTCCTTTTCTCAGGAGAAAAACTAAACAACCCCAGTTCCCTCAGCCACTCCTCATCAGACTCCAGCCCCTTCACAGCTTTGTTACCCATCTATTCAAATTAGAGTTTATCCTTCAGGCAAGAATTCTACCCTGGCTTAACGGTGCCCAACAGATTTCACAACAGGTTAGTATCAGTATTCAGAATCAGAATTCATGTGGCTTTAGTGTTACTGCTGACATTTCTTATGGACTTTTTTGCTAGACACGAGTCCTGTAACTCTGGTTTTGGTCCCTGATAACCTTTGCTAAGCTCAAGAGGCAAAGTTCCAGGACTCTTACTATAAATCTCAACCTTCAAGCCCTTCTGTCACTCTCATTGCTCTTTTCCCATCTCCCAGTTTCTCAGCATCCTTTGGAAGGACATCCTATATTTTGACATGCTTGAATGGCAGAACCATGCTTGCCAATATAACAGCTGCTCTGGCCTCACTGAGAAGTCCTTGAAAAACAAGGGTCAAAGAAAGAAGCAGAAGCTCTTGTGATAACAGCAGCCAGGGCCTGCAGTCAGCTTATTGAACTTTCCTCATACCCTGCACACCACCAGTTCTTGGCTCTCTACTACTTTGATCAGTTCGTCCAGACAGGTCTCCTGGTCAGTGCCTGCTCTCTCAGGTTGGATCAGGGTCATCTAATCCAATAACCACCATCTGATCACTGATAACTGATTCCTGCCAAGAAGCCAGAGACCCTGGCAGGCACACAGCCATACCTTCCTAGGATAATCTCTTCACTTCCACTTTAGAGGCTGCCAGAGCCAGTGCCTTCTCCTGCCACCTCTGCTGAACTACATGGCCAAGAGACCAAGTTTTACCTTTTTCACTGTACAAATCAAGATTTTTATTTTCCTCATTTTAAGACTAATGTACACATCTCTATGCGATATTTTAAGCAATAAGAAGAAATTAATACATATACTCTAGAGTGATATAGCAAAAGAAATAAATTGCCTTTTAAAGTTCTCTTGAGTACAACTCTGCAGCCTTCAAAAAGCAGTTAGATCAACCTCAGGAGAACAATCTTCATAAGAGTGCTACTAAAAATGATTAAGTTGCCAATTTGTTTTAATACAAGCCTTACAGTTTAGAAAGACTCCTTCAAAATGTAGCAAAACTTGAACTGGATTTACTATGTAAATTATACTGAAGCATCTGAATAAGCTTTGGATATTTCAGCATGACATTCCTTTCAGCCTTGGACATATATGAAGTCCTAAGGTGATACACTGCCAGGGAAAAAGAAACTATCCCAATTTACAGTACCTGTTGGGCATCGTTAAGCCATCTGTAAGCTTGCTGTGGCACCTCAACCTGAAAGTAGAATTATTCTAAGGGTTACATTACTGGCAGTCAGTACATTCTGAAATACCATCTGTTTTATTTAAGAGAACGGGTATCTGAAAGTGCCCTCTAAGGAGATTTGCCAAGTGTAGCTCTTAATATACATTATTTAAGACCTTGTGACTGTCTCCAGTTAAAAAGAGCATGCTGGTTTCTATCAGAAAGCGTTATCTATTTTTCTAGTTTTGAATCAGCAACTAGAAAATTAAACCCAAACCAAAACAACAACTGCAAACCAGAAGTATTGGCCACAGGTTTCATGAGACCAGGCAGCACCAGATGAGAAGGACATGTATTAAGGACCTCCTAGAGCTAAAGGCTGCAGCCAGAGCTCCTGCCTCCAAGGCAGCAGCAAATCCCAGCAGAAGAGGTTTTGTTTCCAGGTCCTAGTGACTTTAACATGAGTTTCAGGGTGAGGTTCTTAATTACTGAATCTACTAGTTACCATCCTTTCCCAGCTACCTGTATTTCTCACATGACTAAAGAATTTTGGCCATTCCACAAGTTTGTTTCCTGGAGTCATGAGGCAGCAGGAAACACCTTATTCACTTAAACAAAATGTGAGCTCTTGCTATTAGAAAGAAACCTATAGATGCAAAACACTACAAACGAAGTAAAATTCAGTCTTCCCCTTAGTGTGGTAAATAATTTTGAGGGCCTGAGAAGCTGGTGGTGGTAATGCTGTCTTTCAGAATGTAAAGAGATAAGCTAAGCAATTTTTTTTCTTAAAAAAAAAGGAAGTAAATGAACATGTGCAGATTTTAAGTTATTTTAGCTTATTTATTGCAGTCCTCATCCCTTTATCCAAAGAGGAGTTACCTAGGAAGTAATCTAATTACTTCTTAACCATAAAATATTTTTCTTTCAAATATCAAATATAACCCAGAAACTCCAGGGATTTGTCCTGTAGGAGATAAATGTAAGACCCCTGCCCCACCAGTACATTTATAACATTTGGTTTTCATTTAATTGAGCAACTTGTGGCATACAACCTCTTTATGAACCCTGGCAAGAAACATAAATAGTAACCACTCCAGAGTAGACATTACCAGGTATTACCAACCAGTTTGGCAAGTGGTACTAGCTTCGCGGTAGGTCTATTACTTGCCAGATATTGGTAATGGCTTCTCAAAAGCACTTTAGTGTGGTACATTTCAAGTGGTATTTCTCTTCTACCTGTAATTTTTTTCTAATTAAATATTTAAATGGGGTCAGGGGTTTAGATTCTGCTGTTTTCTTTATAATTCATACATAAATAATTTAAATTATTTAAGTCAGAACAGCTGGAGCCTACTGGTCAACAAGAGGTCTTGGCAACTCAGGCTGTAAACCAAAACACAGCCCAACAGGAAGGTGGAAGGACAGCTCAGTACTGCTGCACTTGATCAGCAAATTCCTTCTGATGCCTCCTAGGACTAAGGACTAACTCAGATTTGCACCTTCCTTTACTACTGCCTTATTTACATGTTGCAGTTAAGACAGATCATAGAAGGCTAGTGCTAGTTAAAAAAGGATTTGTTTTTTTAAATGCACACCCACGATAGATAACTACTTTAAACCAGATCTCAGTACAACTTGCATGGCTATGACTCACATTAGTCCCTTCACTTCAATGCAGTTGTATTTATATACCTTGGCTGTGATGCTGCTTTACGTGTAGTAACAGCATACAGCAAAAACTCTACAGTGGTAGCACTAGATTTTAGGCAACGGGAACTGTGAGGTTTCCTGGCAATAGCAAACATTTAGGACCCAATCAAACAAAGCACATCAGATGCTCAACAACCAAAGCCAAAACTGGCCAGTCATGCAGAGGAGAGCACAGTCACTGGCCAGTAAGGAGCCAGCAACAGTGCAGTGAGAGCGCTGATCTTGAGCAGGCCTGTGCTGCAGCCTCAGCCAGCACCATGCTCCAGTCAATTAATATTTTAGTGCCAAGTAAGTAGCACTGGGAACAGGGATGGTAACCCAAACTTCCTTCTCAGTGTGTGTCATAACCAAGAAATTAGTCAGGACTTCTCATTTGTATTTCCCTGCTACAAGTACATCTCCCTATCCTTCAGAAAGAGGAGGGTGGGGGAAAGCAGTTTTTAGAGGGAGTTGTGACTGTGATTATCATGGGAATGCCAAACAGTCACAGTGATAAGGCCCCAAAGCTGCAGGACTCAGGGCTCAGCTGTACACTTGACCTGTCCTACTGGGTACCTCCAGACTGGTGCATTTTGATTTTCAGTAGTCACAGCTACTGACCATGGTGGCAGTCATGAACTCCTTCGGCAGCACAGCCTTCCCTGTGCCTGACATGTGCCAAGTCCCATTTCAGGGCTTTAAAATGCACTCCAGCATTTTGTGACTCCCCTCCTACAATGCATGCCACTTGCCCACAGCAGACAAAAGGAATAAGATCTTGCTGGAAATCCCAGGGTACTGTTCCTCCTTACTCCTTCTGCTTTTTATGAAGTTTTCTCAAGCCTTTTTTTGAATTGTGGACTCTACATATGCTGCCAACACATGGAATATTTACTTGTTTTTGACATCAGAATGGCAATTCTACTAAGAAACTTCATGAAAAACTGCCTCTTTGCTGGCCTAACATGTTTCTTCCCAGCCAGAAGCATTCCTGAGACTAGTCCTTAATCCCTGGCCAAAGGAAAACAATATGGTGCATAATTATAAAGCTGGAAGTCAAAGATGGACAATCTCCTACTGTTCATCTTTGTGGCCAACACGCGAACAGGGGGTGGCAATCTGCCTGCCTCGCACAGGCAGTAAACCTCAGTCTGCCACTGTAACTCATCATCCAGCCTACCAGGCTACCAAAGGCTTTTGTGTGCAGGAGGAGGAAAGATGTTCCTTTCCCCTTTTAAAGGCATATGAATTAAAGATCAAGGTTAATATCCTCTGGGTTTTATTTCTTCTGTAAAAAAAGAGAATTAGGATTCATCTAACTTACTGAAAAAATTATCATAAAATAATGACCAAAGCCTTCCAATTGTTGTAACAGTGGGTGTAGAACAAATGTGCAGACTGCATCCCTATTTACTTAGGGGCATGAGGCCAGGTTGCTCACAGGAAAAAGTGGGAGAAGAAAAACAAATACATTTGTGTAGCTCGCTGTATTTTAGAGAATAAAAATGTACATTTTGATTCAAAAGAAGTCCAGAAAGTTTAGTCAGATATCAAAGAGCTCACAGAAAGAGTGGGGATTACTGCCTATTTAAATAAAATAGAAGATCAAAGTATTTCCAAATGAAACATTCACAAATACTGTCAAGATTTAAGAATTATGAACCTAATTCTGAAAATTGAGATAATTATAAATTATCCATGCACATGGATTTATTTTAGAGTAGTTTTTAACTGCAAGTATAACAGGCACAAATGATGGACGGAACTCTTTAAGAATAAAACCCAGGCCCTCAGAACACAGCACAAACTTTGGAAATATCTGAATGAACAACTAAAAGAAAAGAAGCAGAGGTATTTAGGTACATGAAGCACCAGAGGCAATTGTATCATCACTTCCTAAAGCTTAACTTTCCATCCCAACGACAGTGTCTCCCATGGCCCAGCAGAGGCAGATGTGTCAAGAGTGCCAGCAGCCTCAAAGCCTCTCCCATGCTCCACAACAAATGTGACTCGATGGCATACAGATCATAAGTTGTTAATAAAAAAGCTTATTATAAAAATAGCTTCTTAACCTCCTTGCAGCTTGCATTTAAGTAGATTTAAGATCTATTTAAAAAGCCTACCAAGTGTAACTCCTACATATGTATTTCAAAGGCAGCTGAAAATAATAATCCACTGCCTTCTTTCAGCCCAGATATAAGACTTCTACATTTCTGTGGAATTTTGCAGACACAGAAGTCTGGGTAAGAATAGTCCTGCCCTGAATCATGCAGTTCATGTCAATGCTCACTAACCTGCACAGCTTTCTCCTCCTAGACTTGAATCAGTAGATAAAAGAACTTAGATGGGCCGTTGTGTTCCAGCTCTCACATTTTTCAGTCTCTCATATTTGTATTCACAAATATTTTATTTCACAGCTCTTGCTGTGAAAACATCAGCTAGTTTTGAGGGAGGGGGGAGTTGTGATTTTGTTGTTGTTGTTGGTTTTTGGTTTGTTTTTGGTTTTTTTATTTGTTTGTTTGTCGGTTTGGTTTTTTTTTTTAATATAAAGGAATTGTTTTGCCCTTATTTGCAAGGAAGAGAAGACAGGGCAAGCCAAATGAACATCATTTGGTCTGTCAACCAAAATGAAACAAAATTAGGGGAAGCTATGTATATTTTTTAACTCACTCATTTGTGTCTGACTCAGTTTTCACAAATGCTTCATTTAGCAGTGAAACTGAAATATGGTTATCAAAGTACCATCTGAAAGGAAGATGGAGAAATTACTGCTGGTGAGACTTTTGGTGTTAATTAGATTTCCTGTAAATGTTCCCCTTCCTTCTCAACCCTAGGCATTACACTCGTATTTAATCAGAAAAATAAAAGCACAGATGCAGCTAGCCTATGACTCCTGCCCAGTTTATCATCATGAAGTCCACGTAAGTTTCCAAAGGCTCTTTTAGAAATTACACACCTAAAACTTGTTTGACCTCAATGAAGATACAGGGGGATAAGCATATCTTGTACCACTAAACAGCCAGTGGCATATCAAGTGCCAAGATACTAGGGGTGTTCGTGCCTGGTTTAATTCAACAGGACCTCAGTTTCAGGTACTAGAGGCCCATTCACCTGATATAACCACACTGCACCCCCTGGAGCTCCTCTTCACTTGACAGAAAAAGACCCTCTTGGAGAGAAGCAGCAATCACTTGAAAAGGAAAAGCAGTGGGAAAAGAAAAAGCTGCACAGAGATCTAGGGAAGTCCTGCAGCAGCCTCCCCAGCTGTACCACCATGGCTCTGTCACTACCAAATACAAAATCCTGACCTTAATATAACTATAAATCAGTCCCTTGTTCAAATCATTCCTGCGGTACAATCTAGATGCTACTAGCTCTTGTTTTCAGATCCACTGGGTCCCTGACATGCTAAAAGAGGAGCAAAGTCTACACTTGGTCACAATTTCACTTGACACATCTGAATGACAGGATGCCATCCAGAGGGATCCGGACAGGTTCATAAGTAGGCCCGTGAGAATCTTGTGAGGTTTAACAAGACCAAGTGCAAGGTGCTGCACTTTGGTTTGGGGCATCTCCCAGTATCAACATGGGCTGAGGGATGAGCAGATTGAGAGCAGCCCTGCTGAGAAGGCCCTTGGGGTGCTGGTGGATCAGATGTTGGACATGACCCAGCAATGTGCACTCACAGCCCAGAGAGCCAAACGTGTCCTGGGCTGCATCCAAAGCAGCGTGGCCAGCAGGGCAGGGAGGGAATTCTGCTGCATCCAGCTCTGCTCTGATGAGATCCCACCTGGAGTGCTGAATCCAGTTCTGGGGTCCCCAGCACAGGAACAACAGTGACCTGCTGGAGTGAGTCCAGAGGAGGTCACCAAGATGATCAGAGGAATGGAGCACCTCTCTTAAGCACAAAGACTGAGAGAATTAGGTTTGTTCAGCCAAGAAAAGAGAAGGTTTTGGGGTGACCTAATTGCAGCCTTCCAGTACCTGAAGGGAACCTACAAGAAAGATGCAGAGAGACATTTTACAAGAGCATATAGTGACAGGACAGTGGGGAATGGATTGAAACTAGAAGAGAGTAGGTTTAGATTAGATATTAGGAAGAAATACTTCCCCGTGAGAGTGGTGAGGAACAGGAACAGGTTTCCCAGAGAAATTGTGGTTGCCCAGTCCCTGGAAGTGTTCAAGGCCAAGTTGGATGTGGCTTTGAGCAACCTGGCCTAGTGGAAGGTGTCCCTGCCCATGGCAGGGGTGCTGGAACTAGATGATCTTTGAGGTTCCTTTTATCCACGGCCATTCTATGATATCTATAAAATACATATCTCCTCATTTATATACAGTATTTGAATGATGTGATTGTGGCCTGCTCATGTCAGTAGGTGTTTACAGGATTAGACTACAATTATTGTGTTACAGAGAAAATGCATCTCCACAATCTACTTTTACTACTTTTAGGAAAATAGGGGCAGGGAGAAATTCCTGGACTTGCTCCTGTTTCTCAGTGATCTAAGTGTTCTGTTTTTTGTTTCTGTGGAGAAAGAACAAACTATTCAGGGACAGAAGACTGAGGTCAGAACTGCTCTTGGCCATCAGACTTTCTTCATGACCTCAGGCAATTCACTGATGTCTTTCCATGCCCAAGTACATTCATGAGTAAAGTGAGATTTTATTTGAAATCCCTTTCTAAAAGTGATAGAACCCTGAACCCCTAGAAAGTACTGAGCAACTGAAATATGTAATAGTTCTGAAAAAAATCCCAGAAAATGCCTACTTAAACTCTATAAGCACAGCCACCCCCTTATTGTATGTTAAGTTAAAAAGCATCTCAGTATTTGTAACTCTTTGACAAAATTCAGTTTTTACAATGCACTTATGGGACAAGGAACTAATTTTTCCCTCCTTGCAAGAAAGGGATAAATGTTAAATCGCTCATGAAAGGTTACAAAATAAGGCTATGTAAGATGGGAAAACAACTGTACAATTCTTGTAGGCTGGCTCTGCCTGTAGTGAGGTCTCTAGCGGAGTTCCCATATGTCTCAAGGTTATTAGACTAGATCCTTGAAAGGTTTCAGATTCCATTTCAGTATTCAAATTATGTAGTTTACTACAGCCTGAACAGTGCTTGGTCTTTGAGAAAAGGTGATCTAGAGACACTTAGTGTTTTGTAGTCTCTTCAGAAACTGACATCAATGCAGGAGGCACTGTTGTCTGCTACTGATATATGAAGTGGAAATTATTTTGAAGTGGTAAAGTGATTTTTTACAAGTACTCAAGCCTGATTCTTTTAGGTTAATTTTTATTTATATCTCCTTTCACTGTATTATATAGCGAAAATCTTGCATTGAATTATCTTTTACAATAGTTATTTCCCAAGTTTGTTCTTAAAGATGACAGGTTTCTCGACTGAATTCCAAAGACAGCAGGCTAGCCCAGTGTCCAAATTTAATTGTACTTCTTTTAAATTAGTACTTGTAGCAGAAGAAGCAACTATGAAATTAATAAATCCAGAAATTCATGAAATAACTATAGGCTTTCTGAAAAACAGCGTGAATTATTCATCACTTTAGTTAAATTACTTATCATTAGCTCAAGTGGCAAAAAAAAATAAAAAGAAGACAGCTGGTGCTGTAAAATCTTAAGAAAAATGCGTAAGATACAGCAGTATTTGGTATCTTGGGAAATGAACTTGACTGTAGTGTTCCGTCCCTCAAGACTTCAACTTCTAAAACCTCAAGAACAAGAAAACACACACTCTTTTGGGAATGTCTAACTCTGCATCCTTTTAATAAGGCAAACTTTTTATTTCATTTGGGTTAAATTGGGGAGTTAAAAAACCACACACCACATTTTCACTCTCCTACTTTAAAATGCAGTCTGTAGGTTCAAAGAAGGCAAAGCAATCACTCAAAAATCTTCTAAGACCTTTCAAATTAGAATATTTTAGAAAGCTACTAAATAGATTGTCAATATCCAAAGCAGCTTAGAGCACAAAAAATGGAGGTTATACAACTCAACTGAGATGCTTATGTAGATTATCACAGCTCTGAAAGCAAAGGCATTTTTCTCCTAGTGATCTTGAAGAAAGCAGTCATTATTGTAGTTGTTCTTTCTACTTGTTACTGGCCAGTAGCTTGCTAGCGCACAACACCCATCCTGGTGCACTAACTCTTCCCATGATTTGGCACCACATTTCATTATCCTGTTCAAGAAAGCTTTTATTTCTTGAGAGACACTTGACTTCTGAATAAAACAAAACAAAAATATTAGCATTTTCCCCATTTTGTAACATTGAAATAGAATGCCTAACTTGATAGAATCCTTCCTCCTTTTTTTTTTACTCAAGGAAGACAAAAAAAATCTATTTCTGCAGGAAGTTGCAATTAAAATACACAGAAATAAAATTTGACTGAGACATCTCAAAAATATTACATCAAGAAGTTAAAAGGTATAAAACCAACTAATGGGAATTCACTGTCAGCTAAGTACTTCACATTAAACATTAGAACTTACTACATTATTGTTTTTAAAATACTTTCATCTGCATTTATTCTAGTCTAGCAATAAACAAGACATTTCTCTTAACAAGCAGCTCCAGTGAATTTACACAAACCAGCATTTCCACATGCTTAGAAGCAGACCAAAGAGGGACCAGAAGACAGCAGTTCATTTGTGCAGTTCTGCTCCACATACTTCTCTTTCAAAAGCCACTTCATCTGGCCTGCCACTTCGCTAGGTTTTGTAATTAACAAAGAGCTTGTAGGAACTTGCTTCTGAAATTGTTATTTGTCTGCCAAGTTTGGTTACATTGGTCAGATGTTTCTTAAGTATTTCGGTAAGAGCTAAATGGAGATCAACACCTTGAGAAACTTTGTATTTCAAAAACCAATCCAAAGTCAGAAGATAAGATTTCAGAAGATTTCTTCTTCCATAAATAAATCATTTTCTCAAAGAAGCTGATAGCACTGCACCAAAACACAGAAATTAAAATGCATACTATTTACTTACTTAAATATACACTTAAGGTAAACTTAGAAAGTCTCAAAATGCAAGATTTCTTGACCAAATGGTTGTTGAGATGTCCACACCCAGAATTCATCTCAGCCAGCATCCTGACTAACAGCTCACAGGCATACACAGCCATGGATAAACCCAAGAACCCCAGAAGGTAAGCAGGTGGGTCATGTATCTACAGATTACTAAACCAAATTTCCAGGTCCATTGAGCAGCAAGAACAAGGTTGATTCATACAGGAAGATGAGCCTGGAGCTGAGGAAAAGGAAAGCTGAGGAAAGACAGGCTGGTGACAGGTCCACCAACAGAAAAGACAAGGTAAAAATGATGAGCAAGGTCCAGCATCCAGAAGAAGCAGAAAGCAAGGCTCCCATGTAGATCCTAGATCTGTCCAGAACAGAGGAGTAAAGTCAGGACTGCAGACAAGCTACCAGGAGTATGGAGATAGCCTCCACCCAGAAACACCACCCTCAAAGCAGGGACAGTACCTGCCCACCCCGGGCCTAAATAGAGCTCCTGGGCCGATGGACAGAGGATGTATGGGAAGCTCATGTGGGGCTCTCCGGATCATTAACACTAATTGGTGCCTTCACGGCCTCACCTACAGTCACACCTAATTTGCTTCTTCTTGTTAGAATATAGATCTTTGCTGTAATTTCCACTAATGACTAAAGACTCCTAGTCTACCCAATTGTTCTTCCTATGGAAACTGTGTGATTGTCTTTCTCACTGATGTCTCCAATTCTATATCCTCCTGAGGTGGAGGAAGGAGAGCAGAACTCCACGTAATATTCTAGAGAAAGATATTACAAATTTCTACAGAACATAATTATTACCCGGTGCTTTTTGTTCTCCAAGCTTTATTGGTAATTCTAAAACATTTGGATTTTGCTGCTTTAGTCACTACTGAGCATTGAGCTTTTATTTTGGTGAGGCTGTCTATTGAAATTACACCAATATTCTGAATAATAAAAATCTTGGACCCTTTTTTTAATGCACAAAGTTAGGATTGTTTTACTTTCCTTTGTATTGAATTTCCTCTGCTTTTCATTGCTGAGCTGGACAGTAGTTTGAGGTCTTTCAGTCTGTCTTCCTAGCTAGTCCCCTACTTCCTTGGCTAACTGAAGATCTTTGACAAAATGGGTTCCTGGCTATCCATTTCCATTTTCTGACCACAGGATAGATCTGCCTTTCAGACTGGGAGGGACCTCATGGTAATCACATCTGGAAAGATGGTTGCAAGAAGTCTCCACCAGCAGCAGTCCTTACTCCTAGCCCCACACTGGGATCTGTGGGACCCCAACACGCCGTGGGCTGGCCAGCAAGGGATGCAGCAGGGACAGGAGTGATTTGGCAGAGAACAAATCAGACTGGAGCACACATAAACACCATAGTATCTTTTCCCCTTATCACACTAATCCATCTCTGTATTGTCACCATTTTGGTGGAAATGATGTATCTGGCTGGCAGGTAGAGGAAGGAGACATTATTGAGCTCTGCTATCTATATCACAGTCCGAGGAAATGTTGTTATTAATCTCAATTCCAGCAGCAATTTTCCTGCAGCAAAGGAAGAGAGAAGTTTGCAGGCCATGCAATTCCCAGGATGCAATACATACATGCATACATCATACCTCCTTACTTGAAAACTTTAGGTTTAGCTTTAGGCTTTGCCCTGGAGAAAGCCCGTGCCACATCTCTTGTTCTCACTCACAAAACTTTCTCTCCCTTTGCCTATTTCTTTCAATCCTTGTTTCCATGGATCAGTCTCCTAGTTGTGTTATCAGCCACGCATTTACCAGTTTTGGCTTGTGTAGGCAGCTCACCCTCTCCTCCAGGTTATCAATGTGAATGCATGAGGCCTCCCCTCTCAGCTTTCACATCTCTTCCAGCTGAGGATTTAATCCACAGATAGCCCCTTTCAAAAGTAATGAAACACCTACAGCCCCAGCTCCGAGGCTTTTCTGTTGTCCCTGCAGCACTCCAGGCTTCTTCAGTGCTATTTCAGGAGTGATTATCATCCCTCCATGGGTTTCCCATATCTTTGAAGGTAGGCACAGGAAAAAGAACAAATCCTTCCATTCCCCCACAGCTCTCATTTGCTCTTGGGCTTCTTAGGTTTTCATCCGTTTGCCTGGGTAAGCCCATTTTCCACCTCAGTCCCAGCAAACAGTCTGCTGAATGCTTTCCTTTTCACCACATGTTGCAAAATGCCTGCCCTACTGAGGACATGCAGCCTCCAGCTGGAGTGCAGACTGGAGCCCAAACCCTGTAATTTACAATTTGCGGTCAAACACACCACCAAGCAACAGACAAAATATCACGTTACACTCCTTGCTTCCCCCCAACACTCATCCCTGTGCAAAAGGGAATACTCCTTCCTTACAAGAAGTCCCACCCAAGCTTCTGACTTTATTGTCTTTCCTGGTTACTGGGGTCTTCTCTAGGAAAGCCACTACATAAAATTATTAATAGCACTGCAGAATTATAAAGTCAGCCCAGGCACACAAAGACCTGACAGGTATGTGAAGTGTTTTTTTCACTCATGTCTACTGCATTAGAAGTTCAAAGGCCAAAATAATGACACTTTTGCATCTCGTGAGAACAGCCAAGAGAATAAGGTCATAAGCAGATCTTACACATGCAGACAGAAAGCAGTTTTTCCACATCACCCATAACCATCCTTCTTAGCTGACCCTACCCAAGTGGTAGAAATTTAAGTTCATAACATGCAGAGACACAATGAAAACAGTTAAGAAGTCCATAGGCTGAAAAAAGAGAAAGTTAATATTCTCCTACTCTCCTAGCTCTCATTTGGTGTACTCCTGAAGTACCCTGAAGATTGTCTGACAGTTCATTTCTTCAACAATTAATCACAGAAATCTCTCTTTATTCATCATCTGTTTCCCAGTCCTGGCAATGCTGATTTTTGTTTTCGTAGTGCATATGGTCAGACACCAGGGTTTCTTTCCTCTCTTTGAAAAGCTGCTTCAGGATTCAGAAATTTTACATTATTGCAGTCTCCAATATCTTTTATTAATGTATTTTCATTTTTCAAAGTTTTACAACACATACCAATTAAATTGAGTATCTCCCATCTAAACAATCCTCACATTATCTCTTTACATCTCTTGAAAGAGCATTATGCTATACAAATTGTTTGCTTTCAATAGAAAAGATTTTAAATGAATTTATTCTCAAAAATGTCTTAGGTATTTAAAATTATACTTTTTTCATAAACTGCCTGAAGTTTAAACAACTTTTCAAAAACAAGTTGGAGAAAGTAGCTACCATTACTGCTGCAGGTTTAGTTGAGTTGCAGGATGGGTGAGTGCAGAGGGGAAGAGAATGAGAAGCTGAGGAGAGCCTTCTTTATTTACTGCAAAGCAGTAAGGTGGTACCATCCCTGTGGAGCTTAATGTCCTCTGGGAGAGGTGCCTGGGCAGGAGACATTAACCCTCAACACTTACCTATGAACAACCAACCAGGTGGTTGTTTCACTGACAGCTCATACTCATCTGTTATGCATTTATGAGTAAGCTGCCAGAAATACAACACTCTGATGCTCTGAGCCATGCCAAATCAAAACAATCTTCTGCTTAAAATGAAAGAGGGAGGAGATATTTTCTTGGTTGTCTTGTTTTTGACAACTGTGTTTGTTAAACTGATATTTCATAAAAACTAGTGATGGGAGAAATTTGTTCATTTGCAGCTTAAGCACCCGCAGAAGCCATCAAACCAGGTGCTAAATTAGGGCTATAATCAGTTGAAAAGCTGTTTAATAGGTACAGAGTTAGAGGTAGGGGTGGTTCTGTGGGCCAGGATCAAGAGAGAAAACTGATGGAAGAGAAACTGTCCAAGTTGCTGAGAGACTTTACTCCTTCAAACCAAGGCTGCTGTTTCTTTATCATGAACACAATCCTGCAAGGCAAATGTTCTAAAACATGCTGAGCACATTCATTATCACCACTGTCCTCTCTAAATTTCTCCCAGGTAGTTATTTTGGGGAGTGAAGGAGATGGCACTTCAGGAAATAGAGCACATTTTATGCCTGTGGGATGGAAAATGTCATGAAAACTGTCCATCGGGGGTGTCAGAATAAAGCTGTGGGTAACCTTGGATCCAAAACTAAAGTTTGCTGCTTGTAACCACATAGCAAAATAAAATAAAAGTAGTATTTTTAATGCTTTCCAATTAAACATGTTTAGATCTAGAGCTGACTTCAGTGCAGAAATTCTAAAAAACCTGCATAAGATTGTTCTAAAAGTATCTAACTTCTCAAGCTGACTAAAGATACCAATGACCAGTAAATATTTGCCTAATGCTTAGAAAAAAATGCATGTACTTCCTTTGAACTTCTCAAGACTGGAGTGACACTTGCCTATGAAAGTTATAAAAAGTAAACAAGCCTCAGGATTTAAATGTCAAATATACAGATAAGACATTTTTGGATACTTTGTGGTCCAATAAGTTCTTTTGGCCCAACCAATTAGTCTTGAATTCAGCCACATTAATTGAAGCACAAATACTTGCGGGTTTACCCTTTGCTTTTCAAGATCAAAGCAATTTGTAGCACAAGACTTTATGAATCAGTCACAGAAGTGAATTGATTCTTATCAGGTGAACCCATTTCTCTTCAGCCTTCAAGGGTAACAAGACAGTTTTCCACTTTCTGTAGGGCTGTCTGTTTCAACTAAAGACAGAAGCATCTTAGCTTGGGGATAAATTAGTAGCATATTTAATTCAGAAAAAAAGGATGGGCTTGAAATTTTCAGTCTGGATGGCAGGCATTTGTCTTCTATTTTTATCTCCAAAATAAAGATTCCTATGGAATTCCAAGCAAGTGGAATTCCAAGAAAATCACCTAGACCCTGCCTTCATCTCCTACCCCACTAATTCATAACTACACCTGCATCTTCCTATCTGAAGGTGCTGCTGCAATCCTCACTGTAGGGTGGTTTTTTGTGCTTATTGGACCCTACCTAAAATGCTTTCTAAAAAACACAATGGCTTTTAAGTTCTCTGACAAAAGGCCAGAAAATGGTAAAATATTGTTTTCAATTGAAGTCCAATGTATAAACATTTTATTTGTAACCGTGAGCATGTGCAGTTACATTCCTCAACCTATTAACGTACATTATTAATATAGGCATGCAATGCCATGGCAACTGGCTGTGAGAACAAGTGTGTTCACCAGCAAAACAAGAATGTGTGTGCATGTACATGAATGCATGCATTTAATAGTGGAGACTCTGTCATCAGTAATGGTATATGGGAAAAAGATAATTGGGTTCTTATTATTTATTAAAAATCATACAGAATTATACAGATATATATGAAATCAATAAATTCCAAAGTGTAGAATGTTAGTCACTTCCTTCAGTAAAAGACCCTGCAAAAGTCTCACATTCCCTCTTCAGCTGCACAACAGTTTTCCAGGTAGGAACAAAGTGCCTCACACAGTGTTTTATTTAGTGACCAATGCACTTTGAAGGGGACTTCATAATTCTCATGGAGTTGCTGTGTATTTGTATTTGCCTTTATGCTGAGGCAGAGGTTATCAGGAAAACAGCCAGAAAGAAAGGAGTGAAGGAAGTGTCTGTGCTGTTCTCCAGAGTCTGGAAGGTGCTTTCTGTATAAATATAATCAGTGGGAACATTGCCATTTTTTTGTGCAAAAGCACAGAGGGATTTCTCCTGCCTTGTCTCCCATAAAGCTGGAGTGAGCTTGTTTTCAGCCATCATCAATACACCAAGGCACATGTACCTGCAAAAGTGTCTGTGTGTTTTTGAGCTGCCACCTATAAATTCATGGCCTGGGCTCTTAGCCTTCACTCTGCTGAGAAAGTTGTGGCCCCCACACAGCCTGAGTGATAAGGGTAAAGACAAAATCATTCAGCAGTGTCCTCTGAATGCCAAGGATTTTCATATTGCATATATTTTTTTTTATCAAAATGCCAGGCTCATTTCCATCCTCCTCTCCTGAGAGTGATCAGAATACCCATAAAAAGCAATATGCTGACATTCCTGGAGACCAGAGGTTACTCAATTACTCCCCATATAAAGTAAAGCATGGTCAGTCACATCACACAAACATGAATCTTACTAGGCTATCCATAAAAATTGTCTTCATTCCCCATCAATTCCTGTCCTACCAGGCTGCTACATACAAAATTCTTGCAGTGCACATTTTGGAGAAGGACCATTTTGCCACTGGAAACCACAAGTCTTTGATTTCTCCTGGACTGATCAGACATCAATTTTTTTCAACTCATGACATCATGAGCTGCTTTCAAAATGGCAGCCTCAAAGATCAACCTTTATATTCTATTAGCATGTTAAAAGCTCATAAAGTCAAAATTTCAATTTTGTAGCTTCAGATACTATTAATAAAGCATTTTAGAGATATTTTTCCCCTTCTCCTTCTCCTTTCATAGTTCATACCATGCAAAAGGCAAGAAAAGTGCATGGGTGAGGGAAGGAGGCTGAGATGAGGAATGTGGAAGAGCCCACACATCCTTTTCTTGCACGGGTATGAAAAGCAAAAAATTCCTTTCATTTGAGATTACTGTTAAATACACACAACTGCTTTGACGATTTAACTTCTGTGCAAGGAACAACTGGAATTGGGGGGAAAAAAAAGCTTAACAAAAGCTGATGAGAAATGGTTTCTGTATGAGAGAAAAGCTTTGAGGTAAGACCATTTTTCTGTCTGTTGCTACAGAGGCTGTTAAGACCATGAGCTGCATTTTCTAGGCTGCACCCTTATGACCTGAACAAGCAGCATGCCCTAGCAGAGGCCACTGGAGCTGTGGACGGAGGTTGGGATAGCAGGTTGCTCCCCTGGGGCAGCTCCAGATGCCAGTCTGCAGCCCTGGGGGCTTAAGTGTCTACTGCAAAACCCTGCTGGTCTTTACCAGACAGTGACTCACAGGTTAAAGGAGAGGAGGAATCTGGCTTTACGCTTTGGAATTGCACACCCTGGCCAAGTGGTTTCCTGAACTGTGCCTGCATGGGGATGACACTAAGCAGACACATGTTGTACCATATATGCTCTTGAGTTACATCCAGCTCATTTTCTGAGAATGCACTCAGACACATCTCAACATCCATGTGTTTAACCACTGGCACTACTTTGGTGCATAAACATGAATTCTCATTAGCAGGGAAGCCGCCCATGCAGAATTATGAACAGAAAAGTGATGTGCAGACTATGACAGATAAGAATACATTTTACATGAAAAGCATTGCAGGGACAGAACTGGTGAGGAAGCAACAGAAAGGCCATGCTCACTTCCCCAAACTGGCTGCTGTCACACACTCTGTATTTATAGCAGGTTATTTTGGCAACATAGGCTTTCATTTTGAATGATGCATAGGTCTTGAAGGGATGGACTGGGCGTGAATACATATCCACACACAGGGATGCAATTAACATACCAGCCAAGGTATCTTTGTTGTGAGTGGATTTGCAAAACTGTGCCTCATTCCACCAGTTTTACAGTATAACAAATGAGAGCTGACAGCAGTTCTCAGCAGCCCACCTTCCAACTAGAAATGGGGCAATAATGTATTTCAGGTGCTTTAAAAGGAAAACATTGTCTCTTCTTAGTGACTGTACACTCAAAGAGGAGTGCCACTTTGAGTCACCAGAAAAAACGGCATTAGGAGACATTTGTGGGTGGTGGTTTTTTGTCCTGAAATAAAACTTGTCAAGGTATTAAGCAGTACACCTGGTAGCAACTGATTGCTGGACTACATCCTAAAAAAGATGCTAATTTTAGAGTGTCTTTGTAATGATTTAAACTAAGAATTGCTGTGAAACCAAGTGTCCAGAAATACCAGCTGGGCGAGAAGAAGGAGGAGGAAGTTGTCCATCAGGTCCAGTTTAAGCCAATAGTGTCAGGCTTTAAAATAAGGATGCAAATTATAGTGAAGGCAGACCCAACATTGTAAAGTATCAGTACTGGTGCTGCATTTATCTAAATGGAAATCATTGCAGATTCACAGAAACATAGAATGTTCACCTTTGTAAATATGCCACTGGCCTGGGACTTGGTCTAAGACAGTTCTTGGCCTGTAGATTTTCTGCATGTACTCAGACAAGCCAGAGGTGAGCCCTCCCTCTCAAAACCACACCTGTACAACAAGGACGCCACTTCCCTGTTTCACTTTTTGGGGAAGGGCACAGGGGCTTTTGCACACATTGGAAATACAGTCCCAGGGAGGAGCCAGGAGAGAATTACTGGCAGGTCTGAACTTACATGACTGGGGATGGGGAGAGGGAACTTGACAACACACTGAACAAAAATGACATGGCTTCCAGGAAAAGGGGGAGGCTTGCCAGAGCTGTATTTAAACAGGTGGTTTAAAAACACCATCTGTGATTTCAACTGCCAGCGCTGAACCAGAATGAACTGCTTTTGGGGAGGAATAGATGAAGATGAAAAGCCAATTATGAGTCTCTGGGACTATGACAGAGCAAAGATGGGCCAAAACGCTTTTAGACCATGTTCTCCACATCAGTTGTGTTTTGACACTGTGTCACTAAGCTGGGGCACAGGGGAAGGCAGCAGTAGTATCACATGTGTTGTAATAGCACCCATCATGGCAAAACTGATGGTCTAAAGATATAAGAGGGGTGGGGTTTCAAGGAGGAAGTCACACAATATTAGTCCAAGGAGTACAGTTGTGGGAGGAACAAAAGCCAGACAAATATCTGAACACCGAATTCCATAGCAAAGGTCACCCCATCAGAGTCCTCAGGGTTGTTATTATTATACAGCTTTACGGCCACACACACACTGCAGCTTTATGGCCACAACAGCAAAATCTAGGACAGCTGGTCAGGATTGTTGGCTTGCATGACCAAGGATCTGGTCATTTTTTTAGGACATGGCCCAAATTGGTGGTACAAAGGCACTGGCCTCTGTAACAGGGAATGTTGGCTGAGGATGTCCCCCCAGGGGAGAGGGCCAGGGCAGGAGAGGCTCCATTGAAGCAAATAATGACTTTGCAATGAGCTTAGTATCTGTGCACAAAACTGATCTAGTAAAATGCATCATCTCTAATTAGATTATCAGACTCTCACGTGTGTATTAAATAAAAGCCTCCATCATTGAAATTACTAAGGTTTGTGTGGGTGATCCGGGTGAGAAGAGTATTCCAGGTGGGGGAAAGATGAATTCCCCCAGTTGGGGCTAGGAAGTGGGTGTTTGAACACAGCTGTGTTTAGAAAAAAGTTTCTAATAAATTGAAAGGTATTAATTGATGTGCCAATTGCCTGCTCCTCTTGCAAGGCTTCTTATAAAATGAAGGGAGGAGAGAATGATATCACAAAAGCCACTACATATCATTAAGGGTCACACTGCAAACACTGGAAGTGTTATTAACCTGCTAACCAAATACATGAGTTTTCATACAAGTGGCTAAGTAAAGGGAACAAAGTAATTTATCTAATTAAAAGCTGAAACTGGACAACATTTTATTCTCTTGAAAGTCATGAGCACTCACAGCACCTCATGCTGAGTTTCAGCAGCTAGATTGCCCCAGGAAATAAAGTTTTTTAAAAGTCTCAGACAGTATAGCTTTGAAATTTCAAGCTGCCTCTATAAAATAAGAACAAAGAATACATAAAGCATCACAGTTTTGCAGCTTTTAATTTATTTTTTCAGTTCATCAGGCATAATGTTCATCTCTTCTTCTTTGTACAATCCCCTAAAATCCTGAACTGTATGACATGGAAATTTATGTTTCTTCAAGCCTGTTCTTTTATAAAAAGCTTCTACCATTGCCCAGTAAGGTTGACTCACACTTGCATTATAGGACATGGCTTCCTTTTGGCCTTGCCAAACATTATCCATTGGACTAATACTGCCTCTGCTGAATGTTTGCCTCTGGCCAATTATCTTTAATTAAAAAAGAAAAGATCAGTGAAAATGGTTCAACTGTTTCTAAATAAAACACTAGAAAAAATCCTGATTTGGACACTTTAAGAATCTTTTTTTCTTTTTCTTTGAAATGCTAAGGTGAGTTGGTACTTTGAAAAAGAGCATTGAAGTTTGGCAGAGATGGCTTTCCACACAGGCAAAGGAGAGAACCTGGCCAGGTTTCAGACAAAGAGAAAATAATACTTCAGAAATTCAGATGGCTAAACGTTATACTCCTGACTGGGCATGCAGTGGCCCAGCATACAGCCAAGCTGCCTGAGTGTCATCCTCCTAGAGGATTACCAAGGCACGGCTGGCCTTTCCCAAAAGCCCACATCAGTGCAGAGGCCAGCGGAGGAGCAGAGCCTGGGCATGCTGCCTCTCTCAGGGGAGCCTTCTGCTCCAAATGGAAGGGAAGGAATGCACTCAAATATGGAGTTAAGTGAAGGCTGAGAAAGAGAAACCACTGCTGGAAGCAGCGGGGAAAACTGGACTGTGCAAGGCTACACAGACTTAGTCCAGAAAGCACAGCAGAGCTGTGCAGGTGCAGTTGTTTAGTGGAGGGAGGGGAAGAAGGTTGGACCAGAAACTGTACTGAAACTAGAGCTAATGGAAATGGGAATGAGAGGTTAGGACTCAAAAAAGTAATTGGATTTCTGCTGCTCATAATTTAACTGAGTTTGGATGGATTTTCAGGGACAGTGAAAGATGTGCCACCTCCTGGCAAATCTCACTTCCCTGCTCCAGAAGCCAGGATTGCTGCAGCTGGCCAAAATGCCTGCAGCATCCTCACAGACTTGGGTCTGGTTTTGCTACAGTATCAGCAGTTTATTGTGACCCCAAAAGATAATGTTTTCATAGCACATTAAGACTCTGCAGCTATTTTCAAGGTGTACTATGAAGGTGTTCTTCCATTTTCAAGGTGTTCTTCCATTTTCAAGGTGTACTATGTTCATATGGTAAATCATTAGAGTAAAAGGCTATCTTACATTACATATGGAGAGATAACTATGAAAAGTCCCTTGTCTTGATTTCTAGGTGCTATGGTAATAAAAACTCTTAGGAATATACACATTTTTCTTGCCATACTGCTAATTTAACTGTAAAGAAGTGCCAACAGAACCCAAATGACAGCCCCTTCTTGAGCACTGATCACTGTAAAGATTTATTGTATCTGGAGTTGTAGCTCACTTTTTCCATCTTTCAGCACCACTCTCAGGCATGATATGCCCAGTATGTCCACTTAGAGATTCCATATGCCACCTGTATTTCTGTTTGCTGTGCCTTTTTAAGCTTTTCCCCCCGGCACTTTAACAGCAAAACCAACCAACCACAAAACTTGCATTGGAGAAGTCAATGAATCACTTTTCTCACCCCGTATCAATGGTTCTGTAACTACACTTCTCACTCAATGAAATTTTTTAATATGTTACTTCTTAGACAGACGAGTGCTTCATTCATACGTGATGGCATGGAGTGCACTGAAGGCTCTTCATTTGACGGTGAAGAAATGTGATTATTATTGAAGCTGTTTCTGCAAACTCCATCTTTTCAGCCACAGCACAACATTTTGCTGAAATCTGATCAAATGATGTATTGCAATGCTAAGTCCAGCCCATTAAAACTACTGTCTTTCAATCTGTGAGAATTACGAACCTTTCATATTACATTTATATGTAAGTTTCACTCCAGCTGTTCTACTTATGCAGCAAGCCCATAATTTTTCCAGTGCAAGAGAACTCCCCTTCCACTTGTGATGATTTCTGAAAAAAAAAGGCCAGACAACTCAAATTTAAAAACCAGAATGTGTGGTCATGCACACAATCCGCAGTCATATGGCTGACATATGACTTCTGCCAGGAGCTGCAGCTTGGTTTCAAGAGTGTTTGATTTCCTCATCCCTAAAAACTCTGGTACTTTCATGGGAAAAAAGGACAAAAATCTTATGCCATCTTTAGGCCCCACATCATCACTCTAGAAACTCTGAGACCACCTAACTTGTAGCCTATTTTGTCCCAAGTCCATTCATGTTGTGCATTTTTTAGCCTATTTTGTGCTCACTTTCAGCAACTTTACATAATACGACCTTGCTGTCACTGTTTGTTGCCTTCAGAGCATTTGAGGTTTTAATAAAGACATACTCCAACAAAATGCATCACATAAAAACTTGAGGGTACAAATGCTTTAAGAACAGAGCAGATTTAAACAAAACCCTCACACTCCATGGCTAGCATAGAAAAAAAACTAATATTTCAAATTTTCAGAAAACGGAGCTCAGTAGCACAATTCCCAGATATCTTTGGGCAATTTCTCAATTTGAAGAAGATGCTGCTCCCCAGCCAAGCATTTCCAGGAAGCTTTAATAAAAGATTTCTGGCTTATTTTTCTATGAGGGCTCATGTAGAATAAATCCTTTTATGTTCCACTCTGCACAAAGAAGCAGGTGGGCTGAGAGTTTCATCCCTGTATTTCTCGGCACCAAGTGTTACAATGTTCTGCCAAATTTAACACCTTCCACATCCCTGTCAGACAAAGATTGTCTTCTAGGTGACAGTCAACAGCCAGCAGGCATTCAGGTTGTGCTGACAGTATCCATTCCTCATTATCAGCCTCTGAACTGTCAGTCCAGAGGAACACATATTTTCAAGGCAATTAAATATTAAAAAAAAAGGAGTATGGAAAAGTATCAGCATCAGGATAAAGCTGAAAAAACAAAATTAGTGACATGCTAAGGAGAAAGTGCTAAGTGCATCTGATCTTTCCTCCCAGGGAAGGGAGTGCAGGACGCAGGAGGGACAACACAGAGACTGCAGGTGACCCATGGCTCCATGGGACACAGGGAATAAGATGGTATTACTGGAATGGGGGGTTAGGAAAGAGCACTTGAAGACAGTGAACTCTGTGGCTAACAGAAATTGCTTGTTTTTTCAATACAAGCCAATGAAATTTATCTCCTTGTCTTCCCAAGCAAGTTTAAAGTATACCTGGCCTTCAGTGAGGTATTCTTGGAAGGATGTACACCGTTCATGGATGTGTGGCTTACAGAGGCATAGCGTGTTAGAAATCTCCCTGAGGATCAGAAAATACTTGCTCTTGTTTTGGTGTTTGCCTCTCATTAGTAACATTGTGCTAAAAGAACTAGTAGTTTGCCTAAATCCTTCATAAATATGTCAAACTAATCTGAAGTAAGAAAATTCAATCCTTTCAAATCCTCCTGATGCCATTCATAATCAAGAATTCAAGTCCTGAGGAGAAATGCTATACAAAATAACGGAAGTCATTTAATCAGATTATCCTGATGCCTCCTTTATGAACACTTGTCTTTTGATGGCTTTGTTATTTTGTCCTGACTTGTCTCCCTTGTAGACAAGATATTTTTCAGCAATAAAAGCACAGGATTAGTTATTGACTGGTCTCAGTATTTATTTTTCCCTTTCACTTATTTTTGAAAGCACTGCTTCAGCATGTTAATGCAAATTAAATTAAAGTAACTTCCTCCCCTCTCTTAATAAACATGACCACAACTGTGAATCTTCCTAGGTAATTTCTGAAGTGAGATAATGATGAACTCCAGTCAGCAGCTTGGAGAGATGACAGAGGCTCCTCAGCCAGGGCACAAGGCTTTGCTTCAGTTGGGTTTACTCTGTTAGAACAGGTCTTCTGGACAGTCACCCTCAAGCCCAAGAAAAATTCTGCAATTTACTTCTTCCTGGCAAGTGCCTGGGCAATTCATAACATCTCAATAGATATAGTCTCGGGTGAAACATACACTTCTCATTACAAAGATTTAGTTAGGATTTTCTTCAACTGTTTAGTGGTTATGGTTACAAATATGTACGAGCAGATCAAAATGACAGTTTTCCAGAGCCATGAGTGACAGGTCCTTTATTCCTGTGTTACAGTCACAGGAATCTGGTATAAGGTTTTCAAGGGGGATAATATTCACAACTGCTACACAAAACAGAAATTTTGTGGTACCACAGTGTTATACAATAGTACATTTAAGTTAGTGGTATATACTGTATTTTCATTACACATAGCTAATTGAGCTATTTGGAATAACCTTCTGCCTTACCACCTTCCTTGTAGCAGAATAACATGCCAGCAAGGTAACAACACAGGAGGTACTTGCTTTTGCCTCTCTTACTCTCAATGCTCTCTGCCTTTCATCACACTAAAAAGACCCTCCAAGGATCTTTTTTATCTCTAAGGGATTAACCAGAGCATGGCTTGTTCCTGCAAAAATATGGGGTTTTAATCCCACTGATTACTTTCCTCCTTACTGCACATTGTTCCATTCCATCCGTGAGAAAAAACTTACGACTCCCAAGACAAATGCACACAGTTTACACACTTGCATAATCGGTTCAAATTAAAGATATATGTATATCCAGTTATACTTGTTGCACCCTCCTTTTCCTTCTCTCCATAAGGGACCAAAGGCAGAAGATAATGATTAAGAGGAAAGTGTTCTCTACTTCAGAAAAAAATCAAAGAATGCTACTCCTTTTCCATAACTTTTAGATCCTTCCTCAAAATCTCCATAACTCTTCAATTGGCATTAGCCCAGGAAGCTCATCAGCCAAGTATCTTAAATCACCAATGATTTTTTTCATTTTTAATCTTTTTGGCCGACCTTGATTTTCATGGAGTCGTACTCAAATATGTTTGCCACTATGTAGTGATTTAGGAGAAGAAGGACCTCCTCTGCAAAGACCATCCAGTTCCTGAAATATATCACATAAAAATTAGTTCCTCTTGCTTCGTAATTAGTGCATGAGTTGTGGCACAGCATTGAAAGGAGTAAATTAGTTTTCCATGCCTGCAATTCTTCTTTAGAAGATCTTACCCATGCACAAATCTCTGACCCATTCTCTGCCTACTCACAACGCAGACCTACAATTTTAGCAACTCTGGGACCCATCAGTGTAAAACAGAGTCCAGGTTTTATAGCATCCTACAAGTTATTAAGGACGCTGGAATGTCTTTTCAAATTTTTCTGGTGGGACACGAGCCTCTCTGGTAAACTTCAACAGACTGAGAGAGTAGACTTAAAAATCAGGGAATTACCATCAACCAAATCTTTTCAGAGTATTCAATGTGGCACAGATTCATCAATACTGATTTATACCTACTCCAGCCATGATCAGATAACATGATAATATAGAGTATTAATGACAGCAAGGCTTCAGATGCGGAGGGAAATTTATTGATGAGCAGCGCAGAAACATATTGGGAATTACACTCCTGGATTAGAGTAAGATTTTGAGACTTTCATTTGACTATTTGCGGAGATAGCTTCCAAATTTGACTATTTGTGGAGATAGTGTTAAATGGGAGAATATTTTAACACTGTATTTCAACTGGATATGTATAAGTCACCCTGCATTGTGACTTGCACACTTTCTGTGAACAGACCATGAATCCTGTAGTGGAGAAAGATGTACCCAAATGGTGAACTCAGTAAACAATGCTGTCTTTCATGCCTTTAATGCCTGAAAATAAAGAGAATGTTACCAGGAGGATCAGCAGCCCTGCAGCCACACCTCACCCAACAGAAGAAAAATGTCCCTGCTGGCAGTCATATGTGTGCAAATCTTATGCTGGCTTGTGTAGATGACCCCCTTCTGGTGTGCAAGGAAATGTCCAAATCCCATCTCCGTCCCAAAGGGGTTCATGGGAAAGAGCGTTACTTTTGTATTAGAAAGGGAACAGCAAAAAGGAGGGGAACTGTGTGATTGCTTTGGCTGTGTTGGGCACAGGCCAGGACCACGGAACCTGGTGTTAGTGCCATCCTGAAAAGTGAATGCAACATTAGGGCAGATTCTTTTGGCTCACACTGTTCTGGCCATGCAATGGAGGAGAGCTGTGTCCTGGCACAGGAAGGGATAGGCTGGGCAGCAGAGAAGCTCCTCCCTACCCCAGGCTAACACACCTCCCTCCTCCAATGCTGAGCAGAAAACTACAGGGCCACAAGTGCTCATGGCATAAATTTAGTTATGTCACATAACTCTTTCCCCTTTCCTTCCTCTATCCTTTCTTCCCCAAATGCTCTAACCTCTATAATTAGAACAGTGCCAGTGGGAAGTGGAAGGCTCAAGTGCTATTTCTTTGATTCCACAAACTCATAAAAGAGTAGCAGCCCAGGTTTATAAAAGAGTTACAAGATTAAGTAAACTCTCTAGAAAACACTACTCTAAAAAACTGTATAGAATAGCCTAATACTGAGGCAGTTTACACTTCTCTCTTTGCTGGCACAGCCCTGCCATATGAGCTAACTACATCCCAGTTTAATATCAGAGTATGGAGAAGATGAGTCAAAGACATTTTTTCAGAAGCACTGATTTACTGGAGTCTCCACTCTTCCAGTGTTCATATCTCATGCAGCAAGACTGGTATTACATTTTCTTTAATTATCACTTTGATATTAGGGTTCCTGAATGAAAAGTGGAGACAGACATTCCTGAACAGCAGACTCACATTAAGGTACTTTATGGAAAAAATAAAAAGCTCTTTATTGACAATATTTTCTTCTGCAGCTTCTACTAAATGTAAGTACTTAGAGTATCTAATAAAGTATAGATGACAAAATATAAACAAAGACTATGTAATAAACAGTATGTAATAAACTGTAAAGAATATGAAGCATATAATAAAGTGTAAGTGTAAGCCCGAAATATTTTAACCTTCTTTCCCTCATCTCACACAAAAACCACCCCAATGAGGCAATATAACCTATCTGGCTTTCTTTCCCAGTCTGTACCAGTAGGAAAGGGAAGGAAAGCCCCATTAGAAAGCTTGTTTTGTATTTTCCCCTCAGCATTTGGCCATTGAGTGGAGGCAAACTTCTGCTGTTGTGAGGTTCTTCAAAAGCACAGAGTTCATGTGCATCTCCCAAGATGCAGATGGATGGGTTGATTCTTCTGTTCTTATTTCACATACAAATTTTTCATGACCACACTTCATCACAGACAGTAAAAAAGCTGATCAGAAAGTCTCTGGTTCAAACCAGGCCAGTTTGCTTAGGGCCAGGAGCATAACTGTGACAGCTCTAGATGCCCTGAGCACAACAGGACTCACAGTACGGACTATTTTCACAGTTTGTCCAAGGAACTCTGTCAGTTGCAGCTGAAAAATCCCGTCTCTACTGTTTGCTGTGCCTAGCACATTATGTGCAACACAGCATTTCATTAACACATCCAAAAATGCAGTTTGGATTACAGCTTGTGTAGTAGTTTTAACCTTAGTGCCTGATCCTTTTCTTTAGCCACAACAAAATGAACAGACCTGCCTTAGAAAGAGGGCAGAAAATATATTTGTAAGCATAGTGATCAGCTCGTCCCCCGTTTCTCCCTGCTTCTCCACTCCTGCAAACACAGCCTGACTGTGAAGTCTGTCGTGAAATCTGTATGTGTTGCATTCTGGGAAGGGAGTGATGGGAGAACATCCTTTTCATTTCCTAAATTAAAAACAGTGATTGAATTAGCCCCCCTCGGCATCACCGCTGCCCCGCGTAGCGTGTGACCGAGCTGGATGCATCTAAACAATAGGCCCACACAGATGATGCACAATAATTCTCTGGATGAGTTGGGATCTGTCTTCTCGGCACCTGCTGCAGCTGAAGCCCCCATCTGTGCTCCCCAGGGAGCTACGACATGTCAGTACTTAATGTGCTTGGTGTCACTGCTTCCTGAGCTCTTGTTTTATGCAAATGAAGCAGAATTTGGAGAGTAGAAGGTTGGGGGGTGGGGCAGGGGGAAGGTCTCACAAAAGCACAGGCACACAAAGATCGTCAGTTTTAATTAGAAAGCAGACTTGGGGGGGCACCCGCACTGTGGGCAAACGCTTAGTGCAATGCAGAAGTAATTAGGTGCACAAATCTCAGTTGTTAACAGACTCTTCAACAACTATTATGCCCAGAGCTGCACCCAAAAAAAAAAAAAAACCCCAATCAAAAAAGCAGATCTCTGCGTGAAAGGGTTTGGAAAGCTTAATTTTCACTTCTTTTCATTCAGGTGGATCAATGAAATGGAGGAAAAGAGAACTGGGAGGATACAGCACTGGGCAGCCAGGGTCTGGTTCCCCTTCACCCTCCCTGCTCCACTCCTTCTCTCTATTTCACATGGCATCCTTCATGCCAAATGCATTTGTATGCTTCTCCCAGGCTATGAGCTTATTTTGTCCTGAGTCTGTCATATGCTTTGGTTTTTTCCCCCCAGTCCCTCACTTTATTATTCCAAGTTTCATCACTCTCATTCATTACTGCACCTGTACCCACAGGCTTTGCTGAGAGGTAAGAGGACAAAGCCTACGTCGTTTTTCTTTTCTATCTATAGTCACAAAGCCATGTCCTTATTTAATTTCTCTTTATATTAAGCTTACTTTCATACCTGGTCCAAATGAGAGGTGATCACTCTGCACTGGATATGCCAAATGGCAGTAAGAAACCCAGAAGCTTCTCTTTGGCACCAGTTACTTCCTGTCACTGCTTAAAAAGCCCAACTTTCCTAATATTTCCATCTCAAGGACTCTCCTCTGTTTCACAAAAAAAGCATCTGTGAGGGTCATTCTAGTTACACTAATGCTTGAAATTGAGGGTAGCTATGAATATAAGGTATAGCCACTTTAAAACTGTCAAAGCATTGCAAAATAGTACAGTGCAAATTAAGTTATCAATTACCAGATGTCACATTCTTCCCCCTTATTCACAGTGAGTAAGCCAAACCCCCACATTAGGGCCTTTCATGTACTTTGACTGTTCTGCCAGAATAAATCAGAGGCAAGACCCCTGAAGACATGAGACAATACCAGTTTCTATGAGATGAAACATACAATCAAGTGGCATCCTGGATTCTCATTATTAAATTCCACATCTCCCCCCTGTACTTTAAATGATTGTTTTCTTTTTTACTATGAAAAAGTATATAAAATTGCCACTATTTTTTTCTTGAATATAGCTAATGGAAGTTAAGTGCCTGCATCTGCAGGTGGCATGAAACTGAGTGTCCTGCTTTTTGTCTTCAGCTTGCAGTGCAGAAAGAAAAAAATCTGACTACCTATCCAGGTAGGTAGTTTGCTGCTGCACCACCCACTGAAACACATAGGAGCTGTTTCCTTCATGCCAGTAAGGCCTGATTGGCTCCTGTTGGGCCAAACTTCACACACACAGGTTCAGAAATAACAGAGGGTCCCTAAAGGTCACTGACATTGTCACTGGAAGAGTTAGGAAAAAAGCTGAACAGCCTGGTCTTCCAGTTCCTTGTCTCACTGTTGCAGAGCAATAGCTTGCTGGGCACGAGTGAGCAAAACCTACCATTTGCATTGTTCTGCTCTTTGCTTTTAAGTAAGTTACCCATTTTTAAGAAAATTCTCATTCCTAGGCTAAGAGTGGGGATCCCATGAAAGAGGTAAGATAGCATCTATGTCAGAACTGTCTGTAAAATATATTCCTCAAACTGCAGAGATACTTGTGTAGGTGCTGAGGAGAGTTCCTGTGCAACTGCACCATATGGTACAGTATGGTATATAAGTGCTACACACAATGATCTTTGCATTGTGGTGACCCTAAGCACTGCTGTGACAGCCCTGTCCCTTAGCCACATATTGCAATCTTAACATCTGTGCTTACCATCTTCCAATGCAAGGGTGGAAGCCATTAACTTGTGTAAACTGATGGGCTGAGATCTGCTCACAAACACCCTTCCCAACACAGTAAGTGCCACAATCAGGACTTGATGTTTTAACAGGAACTCTTGCAACGTGCTGCAGTAGTTGTTTAATGCTGCCTGGTGAGCCCTACACTGAGGTTTCCCACTCCAGGGAAGGCGGCAGAACCCCTGTAACCTCTACGAAAAGGGGTCCCCGCTGCGAACCCCCACGCTGGTCCGGCCGGGCGGAGCCGGGACGCCGCGGCACGTGAGCACGGGTTGTTTCCCCGACAGAGAATAACAGGAGACACAGCGGTTAGGAGATGCAGACTCTGTGCCTCAGAAATCCAGGGTTTACTAGGGTGCAGCAGGACGGAGCGGGGTCCGTGGGATCGGGAAGGGTCGAAGGGGACCGGGACGGGGCTGGGTCCCAAGGCGCAGAGCGCAGACCGGAGGCGAACATGAGGTTAAGAGGGACCGAGGGATGGGAGGAGTTTGGATGGCAGAGCCAACCGGGACACGGAGCGTACAGGATTGACAGGGGAGCTGGGGAATAGGGGTACAAGGGGGGAGGGTTATCTTTCCTTGTAACCTAGATAACCAAGAACTTTAAAAATCAATAATAAACCGCGGCTGGAGGAACATCCTAGCTATTAACTCTAAAAGGATAAGGAGGGGGAGAACTCCAAAGCCCGGTACTTTGGTTCCCTGATGCATATTTAGGAGGCTAGTCTCAAGGTGTCTTGGGGGAACACTTTTCTGTCGCCCTGAGCTGAAGGTTTCTTCAGACCCAGGGGCCTTCGTCAGGTATTTCAGGCTCCAAGCTCATCTGGGCTAACCTCACTGCTGCACTACACTGTGGTCCCTGAGCACCTTTGCCTTGGGTGTGGGCTGTTTTCCCAGCAGGAAATGTTCCTTCTTGATTCACTTGCAGGCTACACTATTTCAATACTAGAAAAGCTGAGTTCATGCTATCAATTACATTTTCAAAGCCACTTTGTTATTTGAGAGAAGGGCTAAGCGCATAATGTGAAACCACAAAAGTGCTTTTTTGGCATTCTTTAACTTCGGAAGAAATGGGTATGATAATTTCAGGTTGTTGTAACTCTTCTCAGACTGAATTTCATCCCCAGGAAAAGTTATTACTTCAATGTGCCGTTTGAAAAAGGGGGGGGAAAGGCTTTATTAAGAAGCTATGATGACCTTCAGTAGAAGTAATGGCCACAGTAACACCATCATTCTACTAATGGCACACACAGACTGAAGGTGCCCAGGCATAAGAAAATAGAAATAGGAAATCTGGACAGTTCTGTCAGTCCTTTGCTCTGCTATTGACTTACTTGGCCTCAGGCATGCCCAGGGAATTTAGTGAAGAATTTTCTCTGACTCACTTGTCTTGGGGTGAGGCTCTTAAACATCTCTACAAGCTCTGTTGGTCTCTTTGTAGAACTGAGATATTGAATAGTCACAGAAAGTAATTAATTAATCTTTGCAAAACACTTTCTAATACTTTGACAAGACTACTTGATGATTATTGCACACAGTAAGTGATATATATGGGTGCAGAGATATCATTAGGTTTATATATAGAAAGGCATTCTTCTCCCTGTGAAATAATTCCAGATAAATTATTGATCTGTTTTTTAATGGCAAGTATGCTTTGATTAATAAAAAGGAAAACACTCAAGAATACTTTTACCTATAGGGGCAATGTAAAAAACCCCTCTGTCATCTCCTAGTGGGTCACTGCCATAACAACTTCAAATTGCCCTAATGCTGACTGCCACCACCAAAAAAAGGCAGTTTCATCCTCTCCCCTACCATATTTTCTGCATGCATTCTTGTGCTGGCAATGATTCCTGCATCATACGTTGAGACTTCTCTTTAATTTTTCCCCTCCCCTGGATATTTTTCAGCCGGATCTGTTCCTCTGTGTTGTTCTGTGACTGCATGGCAGCAGGAATGCTTGAAAGATAAGGCTCTACATCAGCCCTAAGCCAACGTTTATCTCAGATGATGGCTTCAGAGCACAGAGGATACCACACCAACCATTTCCCAGCTCTCCTCTGCTTACCACCTTCTGAGAAGCACCAGGTCTGCCTCTCAGCTCAGCAGCAGCCCAGTCTATATTTCTCTGTGGTGCGTGGGAGCTTTCAGCATTACTATGTGAAATCCATCTCTGAGTACAAATACCACATGGAGGAACAGCAACAGGAGCCTAGTGTAAAAGCTGTCTGTGCTGAGAGCCCAAATACACACACACACAAGTCTTAACAATACAGATTTTAAAAGTAAAATAAGAAAAGGCTCATTTGCCAGAGAAATGAAGAACAGTTACCCTGGCAGCACGTGTTTTATTTACAGTAACAGGTAATATCTCTGAGGACTGCCAAATACTCAGCAAAACACAACTGAGTGCAGTGCAACTATTAATAAATTTTAACTGTTAGTTGGTCACTTCACTCAGATTCCTTTGCTTACCCTGTCAAAGCAGCAGAGCAAAGCATGCTGACAGCTTCCATAAATAGCAAAGATTTAAATTATTCAACAGCAGGCAAACGGGATGCACATTTATACAGAATGTGAACATCTCCCTTGCTAGCTCTTAGAGCCCGAGATAGCTGAAGCATTTCCTTGTAGGCATCAGTCAGCTCCAACTTAAAAGAGCAATACAAGAGCACAGAATCAAAGGGAGTAGTTTTGTCTGTGTTTTTACACAAGGGACCCAAACTTCCCTGACTCTTCAAGCTGACTTTGGCAGCCACTAAACTTCTTGCTTATACAGTGCAAATAACTATGTTTCCCACTTGAAGAGCACTCTGTATATTGAAAGGTGTTGAGAAGCAAGAAACCTGGCTTCCCAAGGGGCTTAGGGTACTTAGGTGCACTGCTGAGATGTTACTGGCATTCACAAAGCCAGCCCTTAAGTGACAACTAACCTTGTAGGTGCATAAAGGTACATTACATTAATGCCATATGCTATTTATAATGGCTATATGTAAAAAGGAAGCTTGGAGATAGAAGGTGCACAGCAAAGTGTGGGGATTTCCAGGCCAACACATGATGCTTCTGCAGAAGGCCAAAAAGAAGCAGAATGAAATGCCTGTAAAATAACACATCTAGACTGCTTCCCACACCAAGCTGCTATATTCAGCTGTGGCTCAGATGCCTTTCACTTATCCCCACTGCTCAGGTGTTTGCACTGCTGCCCAAAGGCCCACAGCCCTGAGTCAGGAGGTATCTGGTGCACATCCAGGGCCCACCATGAGCAGCAAGATACCATTGATCTGTTGATTTCACATGCCAGGCTCAAACCAGAAGGTGCTCTCTCTGCGCACCAATCCCCTGCACTGCCAAGGAAGTGTGCAGATGACACCACCATCTCCTTCTGCTCTGTGGCTTAGGACATTCACCTGGAAGGCTCCAGGAATCAGTGCAGTGTCTTGTGCTTTGGGAGATATAGGTCACGTATTCTAGAAAGAGGAAAGTTTTGAACTGAGGTCTCCTATGCAGGAGGAAGCAGCAGCTAACAACCTGTTGGCTACAAGGAGAAGGTGCAATGCTGATTCCTCCTCTGGTCAGCTACTGGAGTGAATCTGACTCAGAGAGCAGACTCGTCACTTATGCTCAAGCAAAACTGGTTGTTTACAGCAAAGAAGAGAAAACAGATGCTACAATCTTAATTTATACAAGGACCAAAATTTCCTCTCTAGTACAGAGTCAAGCAGAACTGCCTCCACATAAAAAAAATCGGAGAATAAAAATAGTCCCTTATAAATAATTTAGCCTAATGTGCAAGAATCCAGCATGGCCCTTGAATATATACAAATATCAATGTATCATGTAAAGATCTTGTGAAATGTGACTTTGCTTGGGTTTAACATTAGGCAAATGTTTCTTAGGTTCAGGGATTAAATTTTCTTCTTGTAAACAAATAGCACCATGGCAATCAATAGAAACAAAAACAGGTTACAATTTCAACACAATAATCCTAGTATCTGAAACTGAATGCCTGAATATTCAAGAAAAATGAGTTGAGCAGAATGTGCAATCACATTGGGAAAATCTATTACTTATTCAGTAGCAAATGCATTAAGGATATCATCACAAGCAGTAGCACTGCCAAGTACTATTAAGAAGCTGTGCACTGAGTCAGGCTGCTCCTCATAATTTATTAAATGAATGCCTCTTTCTTCATTCCAGCAAAGGCTGGCTTCTGAGATTGTGATGCTAAGAATGATTGGATAAATTGTTTTCTTCAGGACAGTTTTCCAAAGAGCAATACTTTCTGTTTGCTTCATGCACTGTGGAAAGCAGTGCCTGATGTTGATGGGAGTCCCTGTGGGCCTGGCAGCCGCTCAGCAGGATGGCCCCAAGCTCCAGCAAGGTGCTGGGAGCATTTGTCCTCTGTAGAGTGCTGCAGGAAAAGCCACCTGGTTCAGAGCTGAAGGTTGGAAAATCCCAGGGAGAAACACAAGAAAGCCTAGATTGCTGAGGAGCATGGCACAGCCCTAGATCCCCACATCAAGTCTAGAGAATATAATGTCTCTCCTAATCTGACTACTCTTCTTTTTTTCTGATTTTTTTCAGGCTATTTGTGGCACATGCCATCTAGAAACTCCACACAGCACTGGCACAGGAGTCACTACAGCTGCTCTAACATGTACTGTATGAGGATTCTCCTCAGCTGAAGTCATCCTTAGGCAGCTGCAACCCACCAAATTTACATTTCCTTTCGCTTCAGGGAGCAAGTGCAGAAAGGCACCTGAGGATCAGATAACAGGCTGTCCAAAGACGACTTTGTATTATTTCCAGTAAGCACATACATATTCACAAATTCTGTTACATAGCTGTAGTGGAAAATGCCCCTGGTGAGAGAAGAAGAATGTCCCACAGGACTGGGAGTGAAATCTCAAAACCACAGAATGATTTGGGTTGGAATGGACCTTTAAAGATCATCTCGTCCAGCCCTCCTGCCATGGCCAGGGATTCCACCCACTTGATCAGATTGTCCAAATTCCCATCCAGCCTGTCCTTGAACACTTCCAGGAATAGGGAATTCACAATGTTTTTGAGCAACCTGTTCCAGTGTCTCACTACCATCTCTGTAAAATATTTCTTCCTTCTGTCCAGTCTAAATCTAACCTCATTTAAGTTAAAACCATTGTCTCTTGTCCTATCCCTACAGGCCCTAAAGGTAAAAAGTCTCTTGCCATCTTTCTTATGAACATCCTTTATATATGGAAAGGCCCCAATACAGTCTCTCCATATCCTTGTCTTCTCCAGAAGAAAACAGGTTCGGGTTGACTTCTCTGCCATTCTAGGCCATGTCTTTAAAAAAATGCAAGACCAAGACAAAAATCAGGAACACTCTGAAAAAAATTGCATATCCAGAAGCAGGTAACATGTCAGTGCAGACCTTTTTAGGGGAGCCACTTAACTTAATAATGCCCTGTTACCTATGCCCTTTTACAACACACATTTCAGGCAGCAGCAAATGTTTGTCTCAGGAAATATCTGCACTTCTATGGGAAATAATGCTATTATAGGAAATTATAGCTGTTCTGGGAACCCAGTCTGTTTAGCCTCCACACAAATAAACACATAATCCTTAAAAATGTAATATCTATGCATATAGTTAATTAATTTGGGGTTTTCTGAGTTTGAAGTCTCAGTATCAAAACCCCTTTGGAAAATACCTAAACCCTGTGGATTTCCCTTGTAGACTGCCACACCAAATTTTGGAGCAGCTGCAGAAATTCTGCAGGAATTGAAATCTGGAATTTCACCATGTTGGCTTAACCTGGCCTCCCTCCTCTCTTCCCTGGAGCATTTGTGATAAGCAGCTCACCTCTGTGATTAATCCTAATGCTTGGCAGTTCTATCCACAAACAAAAGGCAGTCCTCTTGATGGACACCCACAGCTTCCCAAGCCCAGAATGGGATTTCCCTCCATTGTAGCACACACGCTGCCATCGATCCGCTCACCTCCCTTGGAGGCTACCACAAATGCATCCAGCTGCTTCAGCAACAATTCCACCACTTGCAGGGGATGAAGCTGCAAGGAAGAAGTGGTCTCCATTTATTTCCATGCAGATCTGCTGCTATAACCCAAATGAATACTAACCATTGCTTCTGCTGGCTGCCTCAGTGCACAGGCAGCTGCCTGCGTCACTGCCTTGAACTTGCTTCTCATCCCTCCAGGCTCTGCCTCAAACACAGCTTGAGGATGTTACCAAGACCACAATGGACAAATCTGCACCAGCACTTTGTACTTTCCTGGGATAAATGTGAAACAGCAGTATAGAAGACCTCAAATTAATACCATAATTAGCAGACATGCACACATTATTCTGGTTTTCCTTTCAGAAAAAAATTTTGCTTTCCCATCACAAAACACAGCACAATAAAATATTAAACTAGAGATTCAGGTGACCACATTTCCCCCCATGTCTTTGTAAATCTGAAAATCTGACAACAAATGTTCCAAGAGGAAAATGTCTTTTTCTTTTTTGTCCCTTAGCTTCTTCTCCCCAATATCTTCGTCTATCTTCCAAAGAAGATCGATTTTTCATGCAAACTGTAAAGCTAATTCACTCAGTTGTTTTGATTTTACATTTCTGAGTTGTCATGATGCTAGTACCTGTGGGAAAAGTTCACTGAATCCGGATAAGGGATAAGAGATCTATCCTGTCATATTGAAAAAGGGCTGGCTGGAAGCTACATTTTGTTTTCCCTTTTTTCCAGTTTTTAAAAAATAGAATGAAACCTCAGTAGAGACCTAAGACTTGAAAATATTATTGAAACACTGAAGGGAGCAGAGATGGATGTTCTGTATTCTCACACATCATATCTTTTCAATGAGCAGGATAAGGGGGAGAGGAAGAAGAGGCAAATTATTTCTTTTGGATTATTTCCTCCAGGAAAATAAAGTTTAGTTTAAATGAGTATGTTTGGAAACAGCCACAAGACAGACACAGCAGAAAGCTGTGATATCCAGCACCCTGGATATCTGAAATAAAATGACAGCAGTCTGCTTTCCTTTCTCATTCAAGGTGAGAATAGTTGTAAAGCTAATGTTACTATCTTTATCCTGTGCAACTGGTTTCTGGTGGAAGTGAAATGTACCTTGGCTGTGGGGATCTGTTTCTCTTTCTTTCATTTTCCACTGTGGGACAGAGAGAGTACCCCAAAACTCTCAGACATTACTTTGTAGCTTCAGGTTAAAATCACCCACTCATCCAAACATGTGTTCTTGTTTGTTTTCTAAGAGGTCACTGGAATGGACATCTCCCAAGCCTCTCTCACACCTGTGGGAGCAGTCAAGGGACTTCTCTTTCTCATTTGAGGTGGTCACCCCCACCACATCTTATTAATTTCATGGTCTGCAGAATGCAAATCTAGCACTCAGGAGACACTGGGAGAGATGGAGACAAAAGCTGGCATCAAGCAGTATAACCTGCAAAATTCCATACAATTAGCTTTTTCCAAAGGAGAAGTGAGCCGAGGGACTAAGGACAAGCAAAGCCAAAAACCTTGCAAGTGCCTGCGTGTCTGCCTAACTGTCTGCAAGAAGAGAAAGCAGTGGAAGACTGCTGGCAGACTTTGTGCTAGACAGAGCTCTCCATCTTGGAGGCACAGCACGAGAGATCAGAAGAGGCGCAAAGTGATCTGGAGCTGTGATTGCACAATTGTTGCATTTTCTTATTACAGCTGGCAACAGTTTCATCAGGGGTTCAGCAACTTGCAAGGTTGGTGTGTCAGACCATGTATTCATGTCCCAAATCACCGTGCTGACAAAAACTCAGTGGGAGATACACTGCTGGTGTGATGTGCCTCAGTGGAGAACAGCACCTCTCCCTTCTGCCGAGTTTTTCTCTCAGTGTGAGCTGCTGCTGCTTCTAAACGTCTCTCTCAAAATGCTTCAAGTCTCCTGCAAAATCTGCCAGAGCACAGTTTGGCAATTGTGCTTGAGGTGCCTGCATCTCAGCCTAGATGACAGCAGAAGGGAACCTTCCCAGCCTCCACTGTCACACACCAGTAAGGCTCTGGGATGTGAGTCTGGCTCACATGGGAAATAGGAAGTGACTTGGGTCTCTACCAGTATCAGCCACAGTTCCTCTGTGTTCATCCTCCCTGTTTCATTCAGCATCCTTTTTTTTTTTGGCTTACCCATTCCTCATGATTCAACACAAGTTTTCTTATTCCCAGTGCTTGCTTTCCCCACAAGTCTGGCAGCCTTTGTGACCTCCAATATATCTGGCAGCTGGCTCAGTACACACTCATATGTGATTTTACTGAAGAAGTTTAGTCTAGTCTAGTTTTGAGGGGAAGGTCAGTGGCACAGTAAATAGCTGAAATGTAAGTAGGTACAGTGCCTTGTGTAAATGCATCTTGCCTCTGGTTTATCTCAAGCTAGAGAGGTAAAGACCATAAGTTCAACACCAAAGAAGCAGGGAAGGAGACTTCTGGAAGGGACTGAATTGAGGAAATACTACAGTTTATTTAGGAAATCTGTATAATTGCCTGAAGCACTGAGAATAGTTGCTTTCAAGACTTTTGGGAGTCAGATTTCTGCTGCAGAGTCAATTTTATCTCTGCCAATTGGTCAGAAATTATCTAAGGAATCTCATTCGAGTCTCACTTTCCCACTTCTTTCTCTGTTTAAAGAAGTTCTCAGAACCCTTGCTAGCATAAACAATATGATGTTTGCCTTTATATACCTGGGGCAGGAGTGTAGGTGGTTGAGCTTAGCTTCTCTTTGTGCCACCTGTACTATTCCTTACCAACTCACACAGTCACAAAATAAATCATATTTCACCTGTCTTTTAACTATCTCTGGCAACACTTCTTTATTGATTATCAAACTGTATTACTGGCATATCTCATGTCATAGGATAATTGCTCAATAAATTAACTTCACCATTTTCCCAAGAGGATCTGTACTACACAGACACAATCTGCTGGGTGCTCAGTTGTCATAAACTGTTCAAAAAAGCTAAGTCAGAACAAATAAAAAAAATACAACTGGAGAATATAAGTGAAATTTTCAAAGCAGCCTTTACCTATGGAGATAAATTCCTTTTTATTTTAAAGTGCTTACACTGTGTTGGTATTTTTTAAATTCCATGGTATTTTGTTTCATTAAATTCTCTCAACTCCTCCAAGCCTTTTCACTTCTGGCTTCCTCCCATGGCTACAGGTTTCCCTTAGAATTCTGCCAAACATAGCAGTTTCTCTGGCTAATAAATAAATCTAGGAGCTGGACTGTGACTTGGAGTAGCCACACTGACACTGTATCCAATGCTGCTTGGACGCTGCTTCAATCACACACTCAGGGCAAAGGCTACTTCTGTACTGCAGCAGGGAGAGGCAAAATGGATGGTCCACGTTCTGCTGCTCCAACCCAAAGTTTTTGAAGGAAAGGTTATACCAAGTCTACCTTGTTAATACAATCTTTCTTCTTCTCCAAAGGAAAAAGGATAGCAAACCCAAAAATATCCAACTTAAACCAGCTAAACAGCAAGATTTGATGTAGGGGGACAAAAATATTCCCTGGGAAATGCCATTTCCCATTAACCATAGTCATAAACTCAAATGAGAGTAGGCAAAACAGGAAAAGATGCATTTTCTGGTTTCAGGTTTTGTCCCATAGGAGCTGGAATAACTTGATAGAGACAACATCACAACTTTGTCACAACCACAGCTCTCAGCTGTGGAATGATTAAATCCCAGAATTAATGCAAGCATTTCCTAGGCTAAATAAAATCCTGTCAAACCTTATTTCCACAGCTGGATTATGCCTTCTTAGGTTGCAGCAAGACAGCCAAGATTAGCCAAAGTCCTTCAAAAAGGAAGCCCACCTAAAATAACCTTTGCTTCATTATCAGGTCTAATTTTACTCAGTTATATCTTTGTCACAGCCCTTAAGAACTCTGCTACACATAGGACAAAATTATGAGCTCCTTATCTCTACCTCAGAGGAGCTCCAGGCAACCAGGAAGCAGTTTCACAGCCTGTATTAATCTTTGCAGTGCAGAGGCTGATAAATTTTTTGCATGCAATTGCTCAATATGTACCCAGACCTGTAACGTAGGGGCGTGACCTTGCCTTAAAACAGGAGCTCACCACTGCTACTACAGAAGATAAAGAAGTGGAAGATGAGAGCTCATTTTTCCCTGTAGTGTCAGAATCGGTCCACCTTCCAAACAGCTGGGTGGCTTTCCTGAAAACTCACTACCAGTAATCAAATCTACTGCCTCAGCTGTTTAACAGAGGGAGGGGGAGAGGGTTCAGGGTAGTAACTGAATTTACCTGTGACATTTAGTTTCATTGGAAACCCTTAATTTTTGCTAAGAAAATGCTCTCATGCTCCCCTCAACTCTTGCTAGTTTAATTACACCTTCAATGATCCAGTCAGTGGTTGCTCAATCTTCCCAGTTAAATTACTAATTAGCAGAGTGGAAAACCCCACAACTGAGCATGTGAGGTGGAGCACTCTAGAAATGCAGCTGCAGCTGCGCACACACAACATCTGGGAGAGTGAGTCCTGGAGCAATTCTCCATCTGAGCCTAATCTTACATCTCCAAACACGCAGGATCTGCCTTATTCCCTCCCTGCTTCCTTCTCTCTCTGTCTTTGTGTTTTTCTTCCTTTCCATTACCTTTCCTGAACAAAGCTTTTGTGTGTCCTTGTGGCTTCCCCAGTAAACCAAGTGGAAATACCATGTCCCAAACACATTTCAAAGTAAGATATCAGAAGAAGGAAATATTTGTTTTTAGGAGCTGGGGAAGAACATAAGTTATCTCAGATTTCAGTGGGGGTGAAGATAAGGTATTTCTACAATAGCTAACAATGAAAAAGATAGATCACAGAATTGTTAGGGTTGGAAGTGACCTCTGAAGATCATCTGGTCCAACCCACACAATCCTTGGAAGAAAATATGAGAAGATGTCCCTGCCCATGACAGGGGGCTTGGAACTAGATGATCTTTCAGGTCCCTTCCAGTCCAAACCATGCTATGATATAGCAGATGGGTCAGGGATGTGGCTCTAGTGAAAGAAATTAGATAGCTTCTCTGAGGCAAAGGAATGTGGAAAGCAAGAGGGAGAATGGATTTAATATTATACATGAAATGGCAGAGAGAAAGCAAAAAGGCACTTTTTAATGACATAATTAACTATCCTTATGGCAGCTTTCTTTCAGCTGCTAAATTTGCATATATGCTTCCCATAGTGATCCACATTTCTAGTTATTAACTTGTGACAAGGTCATCCACTTGAAAAGAATTTCTGAACAAGGCAATGAAGTAATTAATTTCTCTGTTAAAGAACTTGTTTAGACAATACCAGTCCTTAAAATATTACAAAATTTTCTGCTACTTAGAACACTATATGGAATATGTGTGAATAAGTAGTAGGAAAAAAACCTTACCCCTCAAGAAAAGTGATGGGCTAATTAAAGCATTTCTCATACACAGATACAATATTAAAAATTAACTAATTACAAAATGTGGCTTTCTGCTTGCTCCAAGAAAAACAGTGCATAAATTAATTGAAAGGTATTGCCGCCTGATACACTACATTGCAAGGAAATCAAAACTGTGATGGTCACTATGGGATATAAAATCCAAAACTGCTGGTGATCTGCAACTAACAATCCACAGTTTTTGCATGACCCTATGAGATTAATGTGCTTACAACACAGTCTTGGCACTTATGATGAGATCTCTGCTTTTCCTAACTCTCCAGCTGTTCAATCCCCTTCTCCCTCCATACACATTTCCATATTGCTGCTTTTCTGATAATCCTCTATGGCCTCGGGACTTCCTCTGTAGCTAAAATAAGCTATAAAGCCATATTAGTCTCAGCATAATGAGTGATGCATCAGATCTCTTCTTCTATATGTTGCCAGTGTCTTTTGAGCTGATCAGAAATAGAAAAAAATGGATACACATCTCTGGGTGAGCAAATGAAGGTTCCTTCTCAGCACAGACTCTTCATCTCTGTTAGTGTTACGTATTGCTCTAACTGGAGCTGTGCAGACACAAAGCTGTCTTTTGTCGGGGCTGAATGTCACAGAAGCACAATGTCCTTTTCTTTAAGGGAAAATACAAACTGGAAAGAAGAAGTCAACAAGGTACAGGGAGTCCTCCATGTTTATTGACTGTCTCAGAGACTGAATGCTAAAAGTAATTTGCACTGACTTGTCAACCAGTTCTGGAATTTTGGCTCAGGATTTTTCCTTGCTGGAAAATGACTGAGGAAGAGACAAGATTTGTGCCAGTCCAGGATTTCAAACAAAAAATAGAGAAAGTCTGAGCACAGTACTTAATTTCTGCCCTGCATTAATTCATTTTTTGCAAAATCCAGAGGGACTACTGCAGAGGCCAGCAGTAGCTGGCTGGAAATATTGGAACAATGCTTCTCCCCATGTACACTGCTTAGATCAATAGTTTACCAAAGGTGAAATCAGCCCTAATATGCAGAAAATAAGAGGAGGATACTAGGAAAATTAGGATGTATAAAATGTGAGATCTACTTTTAAGAAAGGTGCTGAACAGTTAGTGGTTTCTTAAAATTTCAGATGGGGAGAAGAGGTGATTAGGTTGGGAAATCACAAGACATGCCAAAAGTATGTGTATTTTGGCAGGGCAGTAAGCAGCAAAGGGGAGTCCACCATGGCCAAATTACAAATTACAATGCAAATGCCTAAATATTCAAGCATTGCAGTAGGAATTGCCTCATGGATGGAGTCTGAGAAAGCAGAGCATAAGGAGGCCATCGAAGATAATAGGTGGCTGTTCTTGCAGCAGGAATAAGCCTCAAAGTTGGTGCCTCTGCTCCCTCCTGCCTCCTCAGAACCTAAGAAGGTCAGATAGTTATTTTCCACAACTACTCTGACACTTATGGGAAGATGCTGAATGATGACATTTAGATCCCTATTACTTGACCAAAGTAACTATGGATTTTACTCTTGAAGTAGGGGCCTTGTAACTCACATTTTTGTCACAGCTTTTTCTGCTTCTTGCTCTTTTAAGGAGATCTACTTGTAGTGATTACTAACAGTGAATATGTGAGAGGAATTCTCTTGGGATACAGATATAGAATGCCCAAAAAGTATCATGCCTGACAATGCTCTCTACAGCTTTAAATTTGGCAAGGAACTTTCATGTTTTTATTTTTTTACCTCCCCAGGCTGGGAAAACTCAAAGAAACATATTTATCCCCGATCATCATTTTTTCATTTCAGCTTTATCTTTGAAAAGAAAAGAATCTTGCCTAAAGTCTCAGATTCTCCTTCATATTTGTCAGACCCAAATGTAACTATAAGATCTGTCAAAGGTTATGGAGTCTTTTGTTTTTCCTCCTTCAAGTGCTATGTTCCTGATATGGATAGAATTCTTGAAAATCATATTAACAAAGCCAATGTCTATGCTTTTGGGAAGATACAATGATTGCAATCAGGGTTATTATAACATCAATAAACTGAAAAGAATTAAATTACTTTTGATCAAAACTAACTATTCTCAATTGGTTGCCTGTTGAATTTGTATCAGCCAAATCAGCAAGATGAGGAAGATACACTCTGGTGGCTTGAAAATGAAGTGCAACTCTTTGATCAGAAAGAAAAGGGAAAAAAATACTGCAAATTCTCTTCCTTCATATTTTTCAGTATAAAGTGTCTCATAGGAAAAAAGATTTCTTTGAGAAATTAACTAAACCAATTCTTTGCACATTGCTACTGCTGGTTTTGCTTGTGAATGATCTCTGGATCTCATGTTCTTGGGTTTTCTCTTCCTAATAGTTTAATTGTTTGTATTTTTTTTTTTTCCTTTTTCCTATTAGACAGAATGTCTTGTATATAGCAGATAAAGAAGGCACCTTATTTCTGGACCAAAAAGAGTCTAATCTGTGGAGAAGTCTTTTACTTCTAGGATTACACTTCGTTTTAGATTCATACATTAAAAATTCCTGGGGACAGATTCTGCCATTGTTGTCCAGCTGAATCATACTTTTATAAATAACCTCACTGCACAGAATGGCTTTTCTTTTAGAGTAAGACACTCTTTCTGCATATGAGAAAAGACTGGGCTTGGTCCTTGGAAGCTTTCTGCAAAAATCTCACTGTTTTTCCTCCTGTTCTCAAGTGAAAGGAGAGAAAAGAATCAATAAAGGGGGCATGGTTTAGTAATAAACCAGATTTCCAGTTTATCTCAAGAGCTCTGGATAAAGGCCCTCATGGGCCTAGGTCACATCAAATGTTTATATATATATATATATATATATATATATATATATATCTCTTTGAGCAGTTTACTTGATCAGAACACAAACCTGGCTAAATTCACTGTCACCACAAGTAATAATTGTCATTATTCCCTAACCTGTGACAGCAGGGGACACAATAGGCTGATAACCTGCAAATAGCTCTGGTTCCTTCCCCTGCCACCAACTGAGGGAGCAATTCTGAGGAATTCACTTGCTCTTTTGGCACTTCAGTTCACCACCTGTCAGGTAGTAATGGTGCCATTTAGCTTCCAATACAACTTGCTACTACCAAAGTCATATCTGGTGGTATTTGCTCTGCACCTTCTGGAGGCTCACACACACCAGCACTTCTTAGTTACTCAGTTCCATTTCTTGCAGCAGCTCTTGTTCTACTCCTTGTGTTACACACACAGAGACTGGATGCCTCTTACTTCTACACACTTGCCAATGACTGTACCTTCTTGGTCTTTAACCCTTCCTCCATTCCTTTTCCATAGTAACTCTGTGGCAATCTGCCCTGCACTGGTCAAAAGTACCTGACAAGTGTCCATCTGGGGCAAGAGAAATTCAAATGTGTGAGCATTCTCCCAAACACCTAAAAGACTACATTCTTTGTTCACAAATTATCTTATCCAAAGGACCATGGCACACCTCGACCCTTGGGCCCAAGTGATGTATCATGAAGGGTGTTGAAAACAAACAGGCTTAATTTTTATTTCCTTGACTTTTATTTTAAAAATCGAAAATTTGAAAATAAAGATTTCATGAGCTCATTAATTGACTTTGTAACCAGCAGCTTAATGTTTTATAGCCTGCCTCTCAGTCACTTGGAATTACAATTTCCTTTAAAAGTAGTCCTCCAGAAATCAATGACTTATTGAAGATCAAGGTATCATTTATCCTGTTTAAGAGAGACAGAATGATGTAAGAGATGTATAATTGGACAGAATCCTGATATTATTCAAAACACCTTAGATGCTCTGCTTGATCTGACTGAGTAGGAACTTCCAAACCCAGTATATTTAGAACAAACCTTTCCAACAGGACTGGCCTGTCAATTTTGAGCCTTAAACTATTCAGTACAGCCCCTTCAAAACCTCTATTCTTTGTATGTAATGGTAATCCTGGATTATAAAATGAAATATATATCTTTCCAACAGCCTGTTCAAAATCCTTAGTTCTACCGAGAGAATGTCACATAATGTGCTCTAGAGCTACAGCATAATGGAAAGCAGAGCTGTAAGCCATATTGATAGACAAGCTGATGAGCCTGTGTGATGGGGCTGGGAATATAAACAGCTTTAGTATACCTTGGGAGTGGATGTAAAAGCTGGCAGCTCTGTAAGCAGGGGCTCATTGTCCTTCCTACACAATGACACACACTGCATTTATGGTGCCTATTCCTCTTGAGCCTTGGTGAGCTTATTCCAAATTTAGGACACATAAAGAGTTAATCTAGTTTACACTCAGGACATGTCAGAACATTCCTGTATGATTGTTTGGTGAGAACAACTCCATCTGAATAATTTTGTATAGGGAAGAGTCTGTGCCCTTTGAAGAAAACAAAGGAAAAAGCAGATACCTGTGTACTTGGATAAGTATATCCCAACTTTTCAAAATTTTAGAATTGGTTTAAAAAGTGTAACATGCTAGAAAATGATAATCTAGGACTGGATTTCTGCTGAGTGCTTTTCCAAATCTTTGCTTCTTTGTTTTTGACCTACCATCTTCGAACCAGGAAATGTGCTTTATTTAAAAAAACAAAAACAGAAAACCCAAACCAACAAAAACCAACCCAAACCAAAACCAAACCAAACCAAACCAAACTGAGCAAATAATTTAAAAAAAAAAAAAAAACCAAACAAACAAATTAAAAAAAAAAAACCAAAACCAAAACCCACAGGATTCAGCAGTGACACTCTAAAGAACTCCGTGCCAAATACTGTAAGTTGACAACTCCACAAAAGCTTTGTTTTGGGTCTTCTGCTCCAGCTTCAGGCTTCTTTTCCATAGGTTTATCCAGCACTTTCAATATGAAGCAAATCCTATACACTTTCTTACATGTATACATATTGTCCTCATCCAGTGAAAACTGAAATATAGGGTGTTTGAAAGACATCAACTGATTAGACTCAATTTACTACATTCATCAAAGGCAATCTTACTTTTCAGCTGTAAACCAAATGTTTGGTATCCAGCAGTAGTTTCCCAGGTACATGCTCTGCATTAAAAAATATATATACTTGCATACATCCATACAACCCATCCAGGGTTTCAGTACATTGGACCAAACTTACCCTTAAATTATACGCCACTGACTTCAACAGAATCTCCTAGGAATATACATAAGTATATGCAAAACTAGATCCATGACTGCTGCACAGTCTACTTTCTTCTCATTCATTTAATGGATTTTCCTTCCATTTGGCCCAATTCTTAAGTCTTTTGCAGGTTAACAGTGAGGTAAATAATTTGGAAACATCTCGTATTTGCTTATCTTTATTCACAGCATAAATTACACAATGCAGTCATGTGAGGTGGAAGAAGGAATTTTGCTAATATCTTATTTAAATACTAATTCACAAGTTCTAAAGACACAGGCACCTTTATCACTTGTGTGCTTCTAAAGCATTTTAAAACTTTGATGGGGCACAAAATCTTGTATTCCTTTCTGAGCAACTAATATTTTTTAAAACACCACACTGGTTTCCTTTTCTGTCCAGTTTGTGTCTGCTGTTTGCAAATAGATCCTTATGGCTCTATGAATTCAAGACAGTTATACCTTGAAATTCACTGGCATGCCATCAGACATATTATTTTTAGAACTTTCTAGCTGCATGAATAAAATGTCAACTATCTGAATATATTAGGCATAGAAAGCAACATGAAAACCCTTCTGTAATCAAGGAAAAATGATAGGTCAAACTGCAGTTTCAAATAATTCACCCAGCAAAGAGCAGAAATGCATAAATACAAACAAAAGTCAGTGCATTAGTTCTCATAGATTGAATTAAATATAGATGGAAAAACTAACTACAATGTATTAGTTTATATATCATACCAATTTTTTTTCCTTTGTATTTATCAAATTCAGTCTTTTCGCAGATGTTCTGTTTACACAGGTGCAAATTTCTTGAATCTGTTTGCTATCTCACGTGTGAGCTCGGGCTTTTGGTTTGCACCTGCCCGAAAGCTGCCCTGCTCTGCCACCTAGCGCTTTGAAGGAGGGTATTTTACATCAAATGCCGGTGCTTGCTGGCATAGTGTGCTCGGCAGAATAGATGAGCACTGTGCAGAAACATTTTATTAATGCTTCCTTGCTAAATGGGTTTTTAAGGAGAAACTTGGTTTATCAGCCTCTAAGGATATCTTAATTTGTCACTGCCAAAGATCGTCTCTATGCCTGCAGATCTTAGTAATATACAAAACTATTTAGCAGCCTGCATCCTTGAATTTTAGGACATTACATTGTCTTTATGGATCTTCCTAAAATGTAAAATAAATTAATTTTTATGTAAAATCCTTATGGAAGAAAAAATGTAACCAAATATTACATGTATTTAATGATATGAAATTTTCAGACAAAAAATGTCTCTTTCAACTTCTAGCAGGTACACGAATCAAAATGAAGTTACTGGCACATAAATTTTTTGTTTGTAAATGGATTCTAAAGCACAGAATTTGTAACAACCAGCTTGCCTTTTGTTAATTTTAATTTGCACTGTTTCCAAATGTGTGTATTTCTATATTAATACTATTGCAATTTATATTTCTTCTAAAATTACATATAAACTTGTCTTATTTCAAGTAACAGACCAGGCTACGTATTTCAGAGGAATTTTTATTTTTTACAATATTATTTTAAAGTAGTGGAACTTTACATTGTCAGAATCAACATGACGAAGCTATGGAAATGAGCTTTGCTCTTCTTTTGAAGGAAAAGTCATTTAAACAAGACTACTCTGACTCTCACTGACAGTAATTTCTTCTGTGGAAAATTAACTGGTACTACATCAATTACAAAAAAAATCTTCAATATTTATAACTTGGTTTAAATTTTTTCTTTTAGACACCCTGAATACCAGATGACTTTCCCCTCACATTACTCAGAAATTACCATGAAACATTATCAAGCATCTCCTCTTGTCTGGATTGTATACATGCAGAATTAACATAAACTGTATGGCTGTGAAATGAATCGCAAAACAGTTGGGGTTGGAAGGGACCTCTGGAGATCATATAGTCCAAACCTCCTGCTAAAGCAGGTTCACCTAGAGCAGGTTGCGTAAGATCATGTCCAGGAAAGTTTTGAATATCTCCAGTGAGGGAGACTTCAGTGCTGTCATCCACACAGTAAGAGTTTTTCCTTCTATTCAGATGGAACTTCCTGCATTTCAATTTGTACCTGTTGCCCCTTGTCCTGTTGCTGGGCACCACTGAAAAAGAGTTGAGCCCCACCCTCTTGACACCCTCCGTTCAGATACTTACAGACATTGATAAGGTCCCCTGAGTCATCTCTTCTTGAGACTGAAAAGGTCCTGCTCCCTTAGCCTTTCCTTGAAAGAGAGATGATCCAGTCCTTTAATGATCTTTGTTGAACAATGACTGGACCCCCTACTGACCCCTGGAGAACACCTTTAGCTACAGGCCTCCATCTGGACTCTGTAGTGATGATCACAGCCCTCTGGGATCTGCCATTCAGCCAGTTCTTGCCTGTGTGAACAATGTGGAAAAGAGCGTCAAAGCCTTGATGAAGTCAAGGTAGACATTATCCACTTCTTTCCCCTCATCTGCCCAGGCAGTTGTTCCATCATACAAGGATGGTTAGTCAAGGTGAGGTTATGGCTTGTAATTCCCTGGGTCCTGTCCTCCTTCTTGCTCTTTTTGAAGGTCCTTGAGTTCTCAGATACCTCTCCATGATCTTACAAAGATGATGGAGAGCGGTTTAGCAATAACATATCCCAGCTCCCTCAGCACTCGAGGGTGCATCCCATCAGAGCCCATGGATTTGTGGGTGTCAAGTTCAGCTTATATCCCTGGAGAACTGTCAAAAATATTAGTATATAAAAAGCAACTAAGACAGTGCAATTGGCAAGGTGCAATTGGTCCTATAATATGTGGACAGAAAAACTAAAAGACCCTCACCTCTCCCTAAGATACATTGTACTGTGGGAAAGGTGTGTATGTATCTGCCTTATCGCTCGGCTAATCTCACCTCCAATATGTCAGTCTCATCCCCTGCAGCTCTGTCAAAAGTTAGCTTTCCACTCCACATCCTGCTGGACGCCTTTTATTGGCTTCACTTCTGAACAAGCCAAAACCAGAAACTACTGGATTTATCCTGTTTGGACAAACAAAAAGGACTTAAGTTGTTTGCTTGGATAGTGTCAACTGAATGGCATCAATTTACACTTACAGCTTTCATTATTCCCTTGCTTTCTGAAGGAAATGTAATATAATATCTCCACTAACATCTGTTACTACCGGTTATACTTCAAAACAAAGGATCCAGAACAAGGAAATGAAAAGTGAAGCATTCCAGCACACACCAGCTCACTCGTGGAAAGTGTGGTCCTGTGTCCTCCACTTTGATATTCCTACAGTCCACATCGCCACTTTTCTGACCCAGACAAAAGATCCCTACAGGGACATCCCCACCAAAAAAAACAAGCTGTAGAAAACCAGGGAACAGCTCTAAGTCAGCATAGCTCCCTGAACCAGGAAGCAAAGGAGCACATATACTCAAGTGCCAAGGAAATAGAGGGACACAGTCCAGACAGGGCTGGGGTGGGCTTGCATTTTTTGGCCACAAATAGCTACTAGGGTGGCTGAGTCACAATACCAAAGAGTATTGTGTGTATACAGAAATCCCAAACAAAAACTGAAGAGTCTTAAACCCTAAACACAGTGGTGCTGCTATGTGGCTAAAACCAAAGTGAAAATTCACAGGGAGCTGCTGGAACTGCACCTCTGAAGGGCACCAGTGGAGAGTGGAGGCAGCTGCCCCCTTTCTGCCAAGGACTCCTGCCAAAGGCATCGCAGCTGTTCACAGTCTTCCAAGGACACACTGACCATCCAGACTACTGAACAGCAGTGGCTGCAAAGAGCCAGCTTTGACCCCTGTCAGATTTACAGATTTCCAGTCATTACATTTTGATTTGTTGTTTTACTCAAAAAAAAAAAAGTGTACTTTGAGGGGGAAAACAGGCTTTCCACATCCCTTTAAGACAGAAAATTATTTTGTGTATTGACAACAGCACGGAACATTCAACCTTAGTCCAGTGTGGAAAAAATGCAACCACTATTTTGCTCAAACCCAGGACTATCACCAATTATCTCAAACAGCAGTACCACGCAGAGATCCAGACAAAGGAAATAACCAAATAACTGCATTTTTCCTTGCAAATATTCTTTGTTTCTAATCAACATTGCTTTTCAATATTTCTTGCCCTCCAAAAGAGCAGCAGCCAAAACCAGAGAGCAAATTTCCCTGGGACACTTAACAAACTTTATTGTACATCCATGAATGTTTTCCCTTTGTTTTAAAGATGTTATTTACAAAACCAGCATAGAACATTAGCATACAAGTTGTTCAACTATACACAGATGTCCAAATCCAAGGCAGATCCTGATATCTCTTTGTTGACTGCTATGATGTATCACTGAGAAACATTTCCCACTGCGTGCTAGAGAAACAACCCCTGACTGTAAAATCATATGGCATGACACAAAATTCAAGCAGGCTTCCCAAAAGTTCAGAGGAGTTCTGTCCACACTGAGTGAATGAGAAAAACATTCTTGAAAATCATGATTTCTCTTCCTGCAGAAACTGTTTTTGCTACCATTAATTCTACAGCATCAATTTTGAACAAACCAAGATGGACGCTTCCTGGCTCTTTCAATGATCCGCTTGCCTTCATCTTTTTCTGTGGGCTTTTCTCCTTCATAAAGGACAACAGTCTCTACAGTTGGAGCATTAAATGGTCCTCCTTCCTTTTTATGTATTTCCATCCGTATCAGTCGAGTTTCTGCTTTGACCTTTGCGTAACAATAGCCACAAAGGACGTGTTTCTGCTTCAAGTTTCCACACTCTGGACAGACATCTATGTTCCTCTAAAACAAGTCAAAAATAGGAAATTTTGTAATGCAGCAAGAAAAGAAACAGGGAGCAACTACAAACTAATAAAAATGTTAAATTAAAGAGCAGAGAAATTCAACTATCATTTCAAAATCTATCCTTCTATATATTTTTTCTGTAATGTGTTGCTATTTCAAATGCTTGCTACTAAGAACAGCCTATGAAGTCAGTATCTAAGTAATTATGCCTATTGATGTCTGGAAGACTAAAAACCTATGGACTTGATGCACAGAATGCATCGGTCTGTTCCACTTACATTATCTGTTCAGCCAAAATTCACATTTTGTTGGCTTGCACCTCAAATGCCACTGTTTATTTAAACTCAGATTACTGCCACACATGATGAACACACCTGTTAAAAAGGATTTTAAACATTACAGTATCTTATAAGCTTATTTATTTATAAACGAAGTCCTGAGAGCTTTTACAGTCAGTATTTCCCTCTGCAATGATTCTCCAAAGTACGAACTTTGCTGATTACCTTTATTTCTATGAGCTTGTTGGAATTCCTCCGCCTGCAGCGGTTCACCTCGATGGTGCGCCTTTTCTTGGGCGCCGCCATCCACAGGATGCTCTCCAGCAGGCTTGGTGCCTTGGCACTGCTCTCGCCAGCATCATTTATCCCTTGTGGAAGAAGAGCCGGACCTTGCACAGCTAGTGCTGGTCCTGCAAGAGAAAGAAAAAGAGAGGGGGTGATCATGCCACCCTACTCTGCACTGGTGCAGCCTCTCCTTGAATACTGTCTACAGCATTGGGCATCATAACGTAAGAAGGACAGAAAGCTCTTAAGCATTCAAAGGAGGGCCACGGGGATGATGAAGGGCCTGGAGGGCAAGCCTCATTAGGAGAAGCTGAGGTTACTTGGTCTGTTCAGCCTGGAGGAGACTGAGGGAAGACCTCATTGCAGTCTACAGCTTCCTCATGAGGGAAAGCACAGGGCCAGACACTGATCTCTGTGGTGACACGACTCGAGGGAATGACATGAAGCTGAGCCAGGATATTGAGTAAAAAGCTCTTCACCCAGAGGGTGATCGGGCACTAGAACTCCCCAAGGAAGTGGTCACAGCTCCAAGCCTGACAGAGTTCAAGAAGCCTTTGGACAACACTCTTAGGTACAGAGTGTGACTCTTGGAGCTCTCCTGTGCAGGGCTGAGTTGGACTTGATGATCCTTGTGCGTCCCTTCCAACTCAGCATAATCTGTGATGCTGTGAGAAACAAAGTCCTTACAGCCAAGCCCCATTTTCATGGGCGGTCCAGGAGGATGTTTCCGCCACCCCCGAAGCAAGGGCACAGCGGCACCCCGGCCCCGCTCCCTCACTGACCCCAGGGCCGCGCCCTCCTGCCCCACCGCCTTCCCTCCCTCCGCCGGTCAGGGCTAAAACGAGCCCCGCAGCTCCGACGCCGCCCTCTCACAGAATCACAGAATCGATGGCATTGGAGGCGACCTCTGAGATCATCTACTCCAAACCCTTCCCAAGGCACGCGACACAGGAACGCGTCCAGTTCCTTGAGCTGAGCGGGGAAGAGGCCGGGACCTACCCCAGGGCGGGCTGTGGCCCCCGAGGACACTCGGCCAGAGGCCGCGCTCCAGCCGCCCCCAGTAGCGCTGGAGCAGAGCGCGAAGCCTCGGCAGTGGAGAGCGGACCAGCACCAGCACCGCCATAGCCCCCTGCGGCCCTGCCGAACCCCCAGGAGAGGCGCGTTGGTCCCTGAGCCTTCTGGGAAACCGAGTGCCCTCAGCATGCCATGGCATTGAAGAGACAGAAGAACAGAACTCCAAGTCCCAGCATTGCTCTCGGCACCAGGGAGGAGGGGCTGCAAAGGGCGCACGGAGGACTCCAACTCCCAGCATACCTCACGGCGCGCCACTCTGCCAACCGCGTCTCGGTACCCTCAGCCAGGCGCAGCCACTTCGCCAATCAGCGGGCTCGCTGTGCTTCCGCGCTGGGAGCGGGAGCGGCGTCCGCGCCTGCGCCGATGAGCCGGCGCGGGGAGCGCAGGGGCTGGTGCCAAAATGGCGGAGCGCGGCTACAGCTTCTCCCTCACCACCTTCAGGTACCGGGGCAGGGGCGGCTGCGGGCCCAGGGGATAGACGCGGGCTAGCTGCCGAGCCCGCGGGAGGCCGGCGCGCAGCCTGAGCGGAGCGGCCTGCCGACGGCGGCAGAGCAGAACCGAGGGGGCGCTTTGCAGAGTCATCGGGCCTGCGAGCGTTGGGGGGCAGCGGGGGCTGAACCTGGACAGGAGCGGTGCGCGTGGGGGGAGCGGCAGGGGTCAGGCGGCTCTGTCTTCGCCCGAGGGGGACATGCAGCTACCCAGAGGCTTCCTGGAGGGCTGCGGGGAGTCCTGGGTCCCACCTAGTGTCTGTCGCTGATCTCGGGCCCCAGTGCGGGCACAGCGTGTGTCTCCTCGTTGCTGTGAGACAGAACTGTAGGGCCTAGTTAAAGTCTGTTTCGGCATTGGTAATGCCCTACAGCGAGTGCTTGGCTTAGCAAACTCGGGAGCCCTCCCCACACACACTGTAGGCTGGCGGATAATTCTGTGGCTCTGAGCTAACAAATTTCACCATGACATCTGAGCTGTGGTGTCTTGAGAGCTAGCTTCAGAACAAGCTTTGCAGATATGGGAATGAATGAAGCAGATGAGTTTTAAAATAGTTTGTTTTCCTCCCTTCTATACTTTGCAGTCGCTGCTCTCCTTGCACTTGGTGTTATGCACAGAGTGAATATGCTGTTGCAGTGGTGCCTGTTAGGGTATTGCTCTAATACATAGACTGAAGATTAATTCAGAGTAAAGAAAATTACTTTCCACTCATTTTTTGGATGAATTATTAAGGTATTCAGATCTATGTTATATGAACACAGTAGTCTTTATGGTGCTTGTGGTGAACTGCCCCCTTAATCTCAGAGGAGAGTCACACTGTGTAATTGCAAAAGGGATTGCTGAAGGCTTGTTGCAATAGAGCAAATGAAGCAGTTTGCAACCTAAAATGATGAAAGGATCCTGTTCCTAATGGATGGAAGCAGCCCAACATGCTTGCTCTGCCCAAGTAGATTGAATTCTTTAATAGCTTTTGGAAATGGTTTCCTAAGGGAGTTACAAACTTTTCGTATTTTACAAAAGCGTTCCATGCTCAGAATGATTGTTCTGTTTGTTACATTTTGTCGTGGAAAAGCTAGAATTATTAGTTTGTCACCCTTTTATACCCTGTTTCCTCAGTGTATAAATGATTAGTGATTGATTATTGCTTGCTTTGTTTTCTTAATCTAAGCACTGAGTTACATAATTTCCCGTTTTACTTCTGCAACTATTAAAGCAGCAGTGTCTGAAATGCAGCCTAGAGAACGTATCCGTTTGCAAAATTACCTGTCCAGTGAGTGGCTGTCTCTAGTGTCCTTTTTCCTGGGGATGAAGAATAGACGCCTCAATCCCTCTACTTCTGAGGAAGTTAGTTTGTAACTTATTTTGCTTGACACCTGCAGCTCTATTCTGATGATTCTGCATTCATTACCAGAATGACATGAATCGTTAAAACAAAATGCAGGAATACCTGGGAATGGAATGGAGTTGTTTCTGTCTTGTACCATTGACCTCATGTGTGCTTATCAGTCAAAAAGCATAGCTGTGTTTTGCTGGTACCTTTCAGCAGTGAACATCAGTGTCTTGAAAGCTTTTGGAAACCACATATACAATGTAATTTCAGTAGTAAGTCATGACACCCCCTGAAGATTTTTCCCACTCAGTGGAAAACTTTATTTTGCATCTTCTTTTTAGTCCTTCTGGAAAGCTTGTTCAGATTGAATATGCTTTGGCTGCAGTAGCTGCAGGAGCTCCATCAGTTGGGATTAAAGGTATGTCCTAAAAATATTTTTGTGAAGGATTTGGGATTTTGACTATTTTTTGAGAGAACTAAACCAGTTTGGATCATGTACTGGGTCCTCTGTATTGGATCCTTCTTAATCTTTCTTTCTGTTACATATTTTGTTACTTTTTCAGTGGATTTTCACATGTTTTAATAGATTTAATGTTTCCTGGGGTTCTTGATAGAAGTAGATGTTTGGTTTTGGGTTTCTTGAATGTGCCTGTCCTTATATATAGAAATTGCACACCAAAAAAAGTTGCTTAGATTGCTCAATTATTAATGTTATTCAGAATCTTTAGAATGGGATTATGGGAGCTGTATGGTTATTTAAAAAAAAAAAAGAAACAATGTGTTGGGTGGATTCATCAAAGTATCTCTTTTTAACCTGATAGTAAGCTTGACTGGCTTTTAAAAAGAGAGGAAGAAAATTTTTACAGTTTAATGAGCTCGTTCTCTGTTTTGACTGCTAAATTTAGTTTAATGTTTAAAAAACTTTCTTGTTCCTTTCCAGCTGCAAATGGAGTGGTGTTGGCAACTGAGAAGAAGCAGAAATCCATTTTGTATGATGAAAGGAGTGTCCACAAAGTAGAACCAATTACCAAACATATAGGTTTAGTGTACAGTGGTATGGGTCCAGATTACAGGTATTAAAACATTTTGTTTGATCACCATTTAGATGCATATTCATATAAGAAGTTTAAGTAACAGTCACCAATTAGCTGTCTTTCTAAGATTATGTCTTAATACTGTATTGTATTGCATTGTAAATGGCATTTACTTGAAATTTTTCTCAATATATTCAATAACTTGCTAAATAACCCTGTATCTAAAGAATGAAAGTAGTGTAATTCAGCCTTATTTCAGTTTAAATATTTCAGCGATTACTTGGTTGATGAAGAAAACTCAGCACAGTCTGTTTTCTTACACTGATCTTATGTCAGATGTACAACTCCTGAAGATACTTGTTATTATAAGTTTTCAGTTCTAGTTGGAATTCTTTTGGCATAGTACTTTTGTCTTTGTTTTTAGAGTACTTGTGCACAGAGCTCGGAAGCTGGCCCAGCAGTATTACTTGGTTTATCACGAGCCCATCCCAACAGCTCAGCTAGTACAGAGAATTGCTTCTGTGATGCAGGAGTACACACAGTCTGGGTACGTGCTGGAATTGCAGGGTTACTTAGAAAAATTGTGTTGTTTAAATGCAAAGAATAACAGCTAGCCTGTGATTGGAGTTTCTGTGGAAAAGGTAGTTTTTCAGTGGAGAATGTGCACAGAAAGTGGGTGAAATGGGAGGAGCACTGACTGGCATTGGGTGAGAATGGGTCTCCATATATTGCAAACAAACATGTCAGCCAAAGCAGGACACTTTTGGTTTTGTTCTGTTGGTTGACTTGTCATTCCTCATCAATGCCCTGATCTGGGGAGAAGGCTAACACATCCAAAATAATTAGTCACCTTTGCCTTTCCCTGGATAATTTATTCTTTTTTGTTTGCCTGTAGTGGTGTTCGTCCCTTTGGTGTATCACTGCTAATATGTGGTTGGAACGAAGGGCGGCCGTATTTATTTCAGTCAGATCCATCTGTAAGTATCTTACATTTGTAAATTCTGCTGCTTTGATAAAACATGTGAAACTTTTCATATGCTCATGAAATACTTTCTGTGATGAGAAGAATAATACAGAGCTAAAATGAAAGATACCCTAACATAACTTCAGAAGTCAAAATGGGTCATTTCAGTAGGTGTTTGGAGCAAGCCCGCATCATTCTGTGCGTACATATTCCTGTACTGCTTCAGGGATTGCAGCTGTTTGTGAGGGAGATCATCCCTTTTCATATCTTTCCACCGAGTTGATAGTGCCAGCAAAAATGGCATTCTGCAACAGCTACTAGGAAAAAAAAATTGACTGCTTGTACTGCTCCAGACTGGATGGAAGTTAAGCCGAAACCTTTTGCATTGTGAGTTGTAATGCATGTGCTTTGGTATTTAATGATGATGGTTAATTTCAATAAGTTTATTTGCTGGGTTTGCACTGCACTTTGGAAAAAACTATCCTTTGATGCATGTGTGAGGTGCAGTGCTTCAGAGGAAAAAGTGAGGTCACTGTAGTGATCACTGAAACTTTCAGCAGTTTGTATAACTACCTGATACTCCAGTGTGAAAAGCAAAATGCAGATGCCTTGTTTAAGGCAGTTTGATTGAGGCATAGAACCGCAGATAGTTTTCATGCCAGAAGAGGGAATAGAAGTGATGACTTAATATCTTGGTGGCTGATAAATCAGATGGCTGGTTTGCAACAAGTCGTTTCCATTATTTATCTTTAGAAAAAAAAATATGTGGTATGAGCCTCAGTAAGGATTTGAGCATACACTTTCTCAAAGGCAAACATACTATTTCTGTTTAAGGAATCACAAATCAAAACTATGCTAATGACTTACTAAATTCATCTTTCAAAGTAGTGGGAGGATGAAAATAGGTGGGGCACTGTACACATTTTGTACAGTTTCACGGCATATGTTCCCATATCAAATTAGTCTGAATATGATTCAAAATAATGTCCTGTAGTCTCAGAACATTCCATATTTTCATAATTGCTTCTGTACTTTATTACAAGTAATGGAATACATAATGTTTCACTAAGTTACACAAAACAATTCAATCAATAGATTATTGCTTTTACAGGGAGCTTACTTTGCATGGAAAGCAACAGCAATGGGAAAAAATTACGTCAATGGGAAAACATTTCTTGAGAAAAGGTAATGTATTTGATATTTCTCTGAAAGGATACTGTGTTTTGTTCAGGTTCCATGTAAAACAGCCAGATTAAAAGAAATGCACATTTTCTAAATTATCAGAACAAAGTTTTAAAATACTTAAGATATGATGCTTCCAGTGTACTTATTTACACATGCACAGGAAGTTTGATTTATTTAAACTCCGACTTTTGTGTTTATGTAGAGTTACTTGAGTGCAATAAACATTATGTTTAACATATTTGCAGCAATGTTTTATAGTGTCAGTATGAAAAGCAGGGTTTTTTTTTAACAAATAATAACTTTGACTAATGTTACAGTGCTTACAAATAATATTTGTATCAGAAACAGAAAGATATTAGTAGTTTTGGAGGGTTTAGAGACTCCAGGATTATTAAAATTTGTAAACGTCTTTGTCCTGTGCTGAAATAAATGAATGTCTGTTTACAGATACAATGAAGATCTGGAGCTTGAAGATGCCATTCATACAGCTATCTTAACACTAAAGGTTAGCAAAATATTTAAGAAGTTCCTTATGTTATGTCTTCATTGATATGATTCACTGAACTGTATTTTCTTTAATAGGAGAGCTTTGAAGGGCAAATGACAGAAGACAACATTGAAGTTGGCATCTGTAATGAAGCTGGTTTTAGGAGGCTCACTCCAACTGAGGTTAAGGACTACTTGGCTGCAATAGCCTAGTAGAAACCGAGCTAGACTGTGTGGTTCACACAAAGGTCTTTTTAATTTTGGCTACTTAAATGTTTTTCTTTGCAGTTTTTGCATACTTATTTCTACATGGTTTGTCTGAGAGATTTTTTAAACATCATGGGTGCAAATACAATGGTCCTTGATATTGTAATACATGGAATCTTGTTAAAGATAATTCTTTCCCTTGATACACAAAATACTGTACAAAATGTAACATTATAGTGACAGCTTGAAAAAGGCTAAAGAATAAAATCAAAGGCCACTGTTTTGGGGGAAGGTGTCTGTGTGTCTTTTTAATCCTAGTTTGTTTATCTGCATAAAGCTTAGATTTCAGTATCCTTATTGTTGAGGAAACAATTTTTCACATACAGCCACGATGAACTTATGTTTGCCCTTCTTTAAAAAAATCTAAATACTGAGTGGTGGAATAGTTTTTTCACTTTGCAATATTATTTAAATGTTAATTAACTTCCAGAAATGGTTTTATATGGTGTAAAAGATCATGTACTTTCACAAAGGGGCAGAAAAGTCTTCCATTTCAGGTGCAAACTGTGATCTATTCCAGCCTCTCTGTTTTTGGCCCTCCTGGTCTTTGTGTCACAAGAACTTGTTCTCTATTACTTGAGTTATTTTCATGGCCCTAGAAATTGCACTTTTTCAACCTTGAAATATTGTTAGAAAAAGCAGAAGTAGTAACTCTTACTGAAAACTAAATGCATTTGTCACCATCAATAAAAATCGTTGGGAGTTACAAAACAGAATGAGAGTATGTAATGTAATTATTTTACCCCTTCAGTTGTGCTAAAGTACTTTCCCAACTTGAAAGATAATTCTAAAGATGTAATGAAAAGAGCATTTAATTTAGGCATCATAACTTTTACAGATATTACTGTGTGGAGGTGTATGTATGAATACATTTGTTACACATGTAGAGTCGTTCAAGTCATAAAAACCCGCATTTACCACAAAAGAAACAGGATAAATACACATTTTTTTTCAGTAGAAATAATCTGGTCTGTGGCCTTTTAAGTTACTGTTTTCAGGTTTTATAGTTTTTAAAGCAATCTGATTGTTAAAAATGTTGACAATGACCTGGGAGCAATAGCTGGGTCATTCTGCTTGCATGCAAGGCTAAGAATGTAAGGGGTGCAGCCTGGCAGGTCACATATCAGCAAGCCATAACTAATTAAGAAAATACAAAATATGTGTAGAAAGTAGTGTATAAGCTGATTGACCTGTACTTTGCAATGTCTGTCTTCTGATGGTTTATGTTATCATCAGGCGAATAAGAATTCCTGCAGCATGCCATAAATGAAGTTTTATTTCCTAATGTCAGAAATAAAAGCTCTGTCCAAATGGTTCATTAAGAGTTCTGCTAGATCACTTTTTGAGTATTTTACTCTGAAAACCAGGCCATACACCGATTCTTATTCTAGAGAAAATAAAGCAACTCAGATCTGAAACCTGAAGGCTTTATATTGCTGCATCTTTGATATAGAATGTTTATACACATTTAGTTTTTTAGTGCTATATAAATATTCAAGAGTTTTCTACATGGAAAAATGTGTGTAGGTACTTCAGAAATGAACTGCAGTGGTTTAGTTGTCTCTGTCACTTGAAACAATTGATGAAGAACACCCCATGAAGGGTAGTTGAAACCAAGTTTCACACCATGGTAAACTGCTCATTGTTTTGTGTTAAAGGAGATGAGTTGGTCTCTCTATGGTCTATTGTCAGTGGTTTTCACTTTCATGAGCCACTAAGGTGTGGTGACTGTTTTTACACCATTGAGAACTGAGTCCCAAAGTGCTCTGGTAGTAGTTAAACCCTGCAGTAAATCAGTTCATGGCACTTAGTGTAATTTGGAAATAATGCACATAATATTTTGAATTCTGGCTTTAGAGTATTAGATAATTTTCTTAGTGGTAGTCAGACCTTGATATTACAGTGTTCTGATGGGGAAGGTGGTGTGATTACAAGTGGGGTTGTTTCTTGCTTAATCTTCTGCTGCCATTGCCATAACTCAGATGACTGCATGTCTAGAATAACAGCTAGTTTCTACCTAGTAGCTAATTTTATCTAGTATTTAAAGGGAACCTTTAAACTGCAGGGCACTAAGTAATGTATTTTTCAATTTAAAATCTAAAATTTAAGGAAATGGTAATTTTAACTTGAAGATGTATTTCTTAAAATCACTTCAAGAGTGAGTGATACTAGTAGTACAATGGACTAGCACATTGTATGGTGATTGTGGTAATTTTCAAAAAGTGCACCCTTTAGTTAAATGAGATTTTTTTTTTTAAATATATTTTGTGAAAACTGCATAAAGGGGTCAAGGCACAATAGGACTAACACTGTTCCTTTGTGAGAAATTAAAAATTGCAGGCTTGATTACTTCAGCTTGCTGTGAATTATGATTTTGCTTCATTTAACTTGTTCCTACTAATGCAGTCATCTGAAAGAAGTAAAAGAGCCACTGGTTACATGAAGCATGTAATGTTGATTTCCTTGTCCTCAGAGAGGATCTGCTCCAGGGTACTCAGGATAGTGTGACACCTATGAGAATTGAGCTTTATTTAACAAGTAGGGCTGGGATCTGAGAACAGTATTCTTTCATGAAGTTGTTACTTTAAGTCAAAATCACAGAATGGGTCAGGTTGACAGGGACCATAATGGGTCACCTGGTTCAATCTCCCTGCTCAAGCATGATTATTTTAGAGCACATGGCACAGGATTGCGTCCAGATGGTTCTTGAGTATCTCCAGTGAGGGAGACTCCACAACCTCTCCTGGCAGCCTGTTTTAGCATGCCATCACCCTCAGTAAAGATACAGGTACAGTAAGCCCCTTACAACTTGTTTTGGTTTACTGTTGCTTTCCAGATCTTGTGAAATCATTCAGACAAGTAAAGATCATCTCTCCTGCAACAGCCGGCAATCAGAAGCCAAGTGTTTCCCACGCTGTTAGGGAGTACTGCTGCATGGAGAGGAGTGAGACCACAGCTCTGTCTACTGCATGGAGGCAGGCAGCAACTTGGGGCAAGTATTTGGGACCCTTGCTCACCTTTAGCACAGAAACAGAATGGTTTAGTTTTTGTTGTCCAAACTTAACAGACCCAACATGCACAGATTCAACATTCATGGAGCCATGGCTGTTGCTTCTCCAATGAAGTTAAAAGTCCAAGGCTAACTTGTCTCTGGGCCTGTGTGTTCCCACTCTACTCTGGGCAATTGCAGCCTCACACTGAATATTATTTTGGGCACTACAATATAAGAAAGATACAAAGCTACTAGAGAGCATCCAAAGGGGGGGCAACAACGATGGTGAAGGGCCTTGAGGGGAGGCTGTATGAGGAGCAGCTGAGGGCACTGGGTCTGTTCAGCCTGGAGGAGACTGAGGGGAGACCTCATTGCAGTCCAAATGTTCCTCATGGGCACAAGAGGAGGGGCAGACACTGATCTCTCTGGTGACCTGTGACAGGACCCAAGGGACTGGCCTGGAGTTTTGTCAGGCGAGGTTTAGTTTGGGTACTAGAATACGGTTCTTCACCCAGAGGGTGGTCAGGCACTGGAACAGGCTCCCCAGAGAAGTGGTCCCAGCACCAAGCCTGACACAGTTCATGTGGTATTTCGGCAATACTCTCAGGCACATGGTGTGACTCTTGAGACTGTCCTGGGCAGGGCCAGGAGTTGGACGCAATGATCCTTGTGAGTTCCTTCCAACTCAGAATATTCTGTGATTGCGCTTGACGTGATGTAATGCATCTCGCCCTTGAAGGGTTTCCGCGATAACCCGCGGGCACGCCGGGGAGCAGAGCCAGGCCGGGCGGACTGGGGCCGGCGGAGCGAAGCGAGTGGTGCGGCTGTCCCCGCCCGGCGGCCCCGGGGGAGGTGCTGCGCCGGGCCGAGCCGCGACACGCCACGCCGGCCCGGGGCGAGGGCTGTGGCCGCCGGGCTGTGAGTATGGGCTGCGGGGGCTGGCGAAAGGCGGAGGCCCCGGGGGAGGGTAGGGGGCCGGGGGCCCCCGGAGAAGCGAGGCGGGCCCGGGCACATCGCGTTCCGGTAGTGAATCGGGGACGGGGACAACCGCAGGGACAATGCCCAGCGTCCCGCACCCGCCCGCCCCGTCGGGTAGACGTGTGGGCGGAGGGCGAGGCCGGGGGCGGCCGAGGGGCTGGGCCGGGCTGGGGGGAGCGCTGAGGGCGCCATGCCCTCACCCGAGATGGCGCCGCGGCCTCCCCGGCGCCGCGAACACGTGATGGCGGAGCGGCGGGAGGAGAGGCCTGGCCTGCCCGTCCCCGCCCAGGGCAGGTCGGGCCCGGGGCCAAGGCGAGGGGCCTGTGTGTGACCTTGTGGGTGATAGTGGCGCCACCGCGCAGTTGTTGGCCTGAACAAGTAGTTGCGTCTGTGGTTTTATTGTCACAGCAACCCTTGATTTACGCTCTGTCTTGAATGCTTTGTGTGGTGTCTGCTGTGTGTGTCTGTCTGTGTGCAGGTGTTATAGCTGCTGTGGGGAGAGGTGCCCAATTACTAATCGTGAGGTTTTACTCTTTGCATTGCATGCAAGGATAAGCTTGTGGCAGTGGCGAAGACCTTTTGAGCGGGAAAGGATGCCTTCTGGGTCCCTGAAGTGAGTTAGTAGGTCGTGTCAGAAGGCATCAGGATTCTTGGCCATGAAGAAGCAGGAGATGATGTTGCTGATGCTGGACGTGGACCAGGCCAATAGCAGTTAATGCTGGCTGTGTTTGCACTTGTACATAGGGTTGGGCAGGTTTCCACTGAAGGCAGGCTCCTGAGCTGTACTGGCAGACCCTCTTGTAGGAGCAGGCTGTGCCCTGTTGCTGGTTTCCAGTTGGAGCTTCATTTATCTTGTCCTTTAATACTTCAACATGCAGGTTAATTGAGAATTGTAGGAAGAATTACAGTGTTTATAGTTGTAGCTGGAAGTCAAAATCGATTAATTTCACTATTCGTAGTGGTTGATTACTTCTTGTCTTAAATATGCTATTGTTTGGTGTAAGACAGAGCATAGTGAATTCCTATCATACTTTCCTGAAGGAAGGCCTACTAAAGTAATGCAGATGTGAAGGAATAGATTTATCAGGTGCATCACAGTAAATCTCTTAGTAGATTAGAAAACATAGCGATTTCTAGATTCTCCTGACACTAGAATTATGAATCATAGTCTGTCATGAGGCTGTGTAATAGAAACACACAATGGTTTGGGTTGGAAGGGACATTAAAGATTATCTTGTTCCACCCCCCCTGCTGTGGGCTGGGACACCTTTTACTAGACTAGGTTGCTCTAAGCCCCATCCAAACTGACCTTGACCTTGACCACTTCCACGGATGGAGCATCCACAACTTCTCTGGGCAACCTGTCCCAGTGCTTCACCACCATCTGAGGGGCTCATCCTCTGAGTTGAACAGTGCAAGTTGAAAGCTGGGTAGCTGTAAGCATGGTGGGTAGCTTTTAATTTTAAGTGTGATGAGAGGGAGAGGCAGGATTTGCCTATGGCATTAACTGTATTTCTGATTTTGCTCTGGATGGCAGCTTTTGCAAATGAGCTGTGAGAGTTAACATCCCTCTAAGTGACTGGCTGAGTGAAGGGCTCTTACGTGGCGGGTGGGGGGAAAACCACAAACTTGCAAGTTCTGTGTGGAGACTTGAGTGCTTCTGTTCTTCCTTGCTGAGAACTGGGGTATTCTGAGGCTGTAGGTTGGATCTCTAAAGGTGAGGGAAAGGAATTGACGTTGTCACTGGGATTTTACGTAGAGGTACCAGTTGCTTGTGCTTTACAGTAGCTGTTGCACTAAGTCTACTGCAAGGCTCAAGTGTACCCAGTTAGAAGGAACTCTTTTGCTTGTCTTCTTGGCCATGCAATAACTGTCTTCTATTTTGTTCTCACTTGACAGGAATAATGTTTCCAACATGTCTGTGCAGTCACTGCTGTGTGAAAGAATTGCTGTTGCCAAAGACTTGATCAAGAGAGCGGAAGCCCTTTCCAAGTCTCAGAAAAGGAGAATAGAAGGTGGGGCAAAGCTATGTAGCAAACTGAAGGCTGAGCTAAATTTCTTACACAAGGTGGAGGCAGGGAAGGTGGCCATTAAAGAATCCCATCTGCAGAGTACAAACCTCACCCATCTCCAAGCCATTATTCAGTCAGCAGAGAACCTGGAGGATGTTGTCAGTGTCCTCCATGTTTTTGCTTATGAGGACAGGTTTGGAGACAAACAGACGCTGGTGGTAGATGTTGTTGCAAATGGAGGTCACACGTGGGTGAAGGCCATTGGTCGTAAAGCTGAGGCCCTGCATAACATCTGGCTGGGAAGAGGCCAGTATGGTGACAAAAGTGTCATTGAGCAGGCAGAGGACTTCCTGCAGGCAAGCCGTCAGCAGCCAGTGGAGTACAGCAATCCCCACATCATCTTTGCATTCTACAACGGCGTGTCCAGTCCTATGGCAGAGAGGCTCAAGGAAATGGGAATATCTGTGAGAGGAGACATCGTTGCTGTGAACTCACTGGTGGAACCATCAGCAGAAAATGAGCATCTTGACACTAGTGAATCAGATGAAGAAGGCCCTGAGCTCCTGCAGGTGACCAGAGTAGACCGGGAGAATTTAGTGGCCAGCATTGCTTTCCCTACCCAGATCAAAGTAAACGTCTGCAATAGAGTTAACTTGGATATCACTACCCTGATAACATACGTCTCTGCGCTGAGCTATGGTGGCTGCTACTTTGTCTTCAAAGAAAAAGTGCTGACAGAGCAAGCAGCCCAAGAAAGGAGGGAGGGAGTCCTGCCTCAGCTGAAGGAATTCATGGAGGGAAAAGAGCTCTTTGCTTGCGAATCTGCTGTCAGAGATTTTCAGTCCATCTTGGAAACACTGGGAGGACCTGGGGAGAAGGAGCGAGCTGCATTGCTTGTTAAAAGAATTAATGTGGTGCCAGATCAGCCATCTGACCGTGCCTTAGGACTAGTGGCTAGTTCAAAAATCAACAGCCGCTCTCTAGCCATTTTTGGGACAGGAGACACTTTAAAAGCCATCACCATGACTGCAAATAGTGGGTTTGTGAGGGCTGCGGCAAACCAGGGTGTCAGGTTCAGTGTTTTTGTCCATCAGCCACGAGCATTGACAGAAAGCAAAGAACCTTTCGCCACACCTTTACCAAAGAGCTGCCCATCTGATAATGGACTGTAAGTCATTAAATAAGTTAGTAATGTAAATACTGCAGGTACTGCAGTGGAGACATTTGGAGAAACAGGAATCATAGCAATACTGTTTTGGGTGTTTATCAGTGCTGACAGTAACTGGCATGGAAGAGCTCCTCAAGGAATTTGTAATATCTTTACTCCTTCCTTGGGTTTTTTTTGTTCAGCTGACCATTAATTTATTCACTAAAGTAATAAGATTTCAATGAAAATTGTTAACTTGCTTACAATGTGTTAATTGTATCCATCCCTATTAAAAAGTTCAGTTAAAGCACAATTACTGTCAGGCCGTTGTCATTTTTGTTCTCTTCAGGGAAGTAAAATTCATAATTTAGATGAACTTTGGGCTTGACTTCGTGGAGCTTAAATCTTTCTTTGCCCTATTCTATTCAACTTAATTTTTGCTTGATTCAGAGGGACCTTGTGCTGATACCTGTGCCTTTTTGGGAGTATAATATTTTGTGAAGACTTGACTAGTAGCCATGAATAGAAGCCAGCTTAAGCCTTCCTTGTCTTACTGAAAGTAAACTCTGTAAGTATACCATGGTTAGACTGAATTGGGCAACAGCTTTAAAATTCCTGGAAAAATCAGTTGAAATCGAAGTTTATTTGCACTAGTATGTTGTGGCTCTTGAGCTAAACTGGACAGCCAGTGGTAGCAGACCAAGGAGGCAGATCCACTTCACTTTTCTCTTAGCTGTTGCCCAAATGCAAAGTTTTGCTGGGTGTAAAGCCCAACTTGAGGCTTCAGATAACATAATCCTAAACTGAGCCAGCACCCAGGTAGTTTTTGATATTAGTAGGCTCTTTTCTGAGAACTCATGATGAGCTTGAATCTGTCTTTGGTGCATGTGGATAACCTGAAACAAAGCCTCAGTGAGGTCCTTCAATGCTGGCGTGGTAGAGGAGGAGATTTGCAGAGTATATTCTTAAGTCCTAGTTTGGTCTGTAGTAGAGAGAAACCTTTTCACTGGTGATGTAATTGTTCTTTTTATTCATAGTGTAGAATAAACAACAATTTATTCTGTTGGGGCTTTTTTTTTTTTTTTTTTCTTTTTCTTTGCCCAGGAGAGATTTGCTTTTGTAGGAGCCTTTCTCATGTTTTTTTCCTGAATGCTGTAATGGCAGCACTTGCTGTTTGGTATTAATTTTCATCAGTTTCCCAGTGGAAAGTTTTGAGATGTCAGAGTGAAGCTCTCGGCCCTGAGCTATACATTTTTATCAGGTCAGTGAAAGATAAACCCACTGAATATTTTATGGGCTGTTGTTCAACACAATTGCATTATTATGCAGCTTACAGTTCAGGCAAAGAACATTCTCTTGCCTCCTGCCACTGCAGTCTGACTTTCTTCCTACAGTACATTGTATCTGCAGTGCTGCCCTTAGCCATAGGCTCGGCCCATCTATTTCTGGTCCCTAGCAGTTATGCAGATACTGCAATGCCAGCAAGACGATTCTGCATGCCTTGTCCATCTGAGTAAGCTGAACTTCAAGAGGCAGAAGTGTACTTCTCGTTGGTGGGATTCTTGCTCTGCTCTTATTATACTCATAGAGTAAAATATTAGGAGTTGTCACCACATGCTGCATAGCTTTACCTGAAACTTTTAGCAATGTGGAGGGCAGTCTGCTCTCTATGCCCCCCATTTTCTGTGGGTCCAGAAGTAGTTCATGGACCTACTACATGGAACTACTACCTACCTTCTGGACCTTCATGGTCCAGAAGTAGTTAATTAAGATGGGTGGAACTGGATTTTGGTTTTGCTCCTTCGGCATCCAGTATAGTACCTGCCAGTTTCTCAGTTCTTCTTTGGTGAATTTTAACAAAACATCTACCTTTTTCCTGCAGTCTGACACAGTGTAATGAAACCTCATGGCAGGATTCATTCCCCACTGTATCCAATAGTATGTTGGCTGTGCTGCAGAAATGCAAGTCTGCCTTAATAGTTATCAGCACAAGCTTCACCATGCAGGGGCTTAGGGACATAGTGCTTTATCACAGTATGGTGGATTTATCAGAGCACAACCACAGATGTCTGTGAAATGTTATAAACAGCTGGAGGGAAAGTGCCTTTCATTTCTACCATAAGAGCTCCTGCTCTGGACACCTGTGTGATGTTGTTCCTCTGCAGTAGGTGTGGGAATAAAGGTTGGGGAGGCCATCTGTCTAAGAGAAAAAGAACTGTGTGTTTCAGAACTGTTTCCGTTTTGCATCACATGTTCTGAAAAAGGGTACAGGAAACCTCCTAGTTAATAATTTATGAACAAATAACCTGGGAGAGAAGGGTTCTTTTTGTTTGCAGCTTAGAGCTATAAAAGTTGAAGTTACAAAAGACAGCTTACTATTTCATAGAATCACAAAATGTTAAGGGGTTGCAATGGACCTTAAAGATCATTTAGAACCAACCCAGCCTGCCATGGGCTGGGACACCTCCCACTAGACCAGGTTGCTCAAGGCTTTATCCAACCTGGCTTTGAACATTGCCAGGGTTGGGGCATCCACAACCTCCCTGGGGAACCTGTTCCAGTGTCTAACCACACTTGCAGTAAAAAATTTCTTCCTAATATTTAACCTAAATTTCCCTTCTTTCAGTTTGTACCCATTACTCCTTGTCCTATCACTACAGTTTCTGATGGAGAATCCCTCTCCAGCTTTCCTGTGGGCCCCTTTCAGATACTGGAAGGTTGCTATGAGGTCCTCATGGAAACTTCTCCAGGCTGAACAGCCTCAGCTTTCTCAGCCTGTGTTCCTAGAAGAGGTGCTCTAGTTCTCTTACTGACTTTGTGCTCTCCTCTGGACTTGCTCCAACAGTTCTGTGTCCTCCTTACATTGGGAACACCAGAACTGCACAGTGCTCCAGGTGGGATCTCACATGAGCAGAGTAGAGGGGCAGAATCACCTCCTTTGACCTGCTGGTCACACTCCTTGTGATGCAGCCCAGGATTTGATTGGCTTTCTGGGCTGTAAGCACACACTGCTGCCTCATGTTGAGTGTTTCATCACCTGTCATCCCCAAGTCTCTCCTCAGGGCTGCTCTCAATCACTTCTCTGCCCAACCCATTGATGTGTCTGGGATTGCTCCAACCCACATGTAGGACCTTGCACTTTGCTTTGTTGAACTTCATGAGGTTTGCATCGGTCCCTGGATGGCATTATCCATTCCCTCCATCATGTTGACTGCACCACAGAGCTTGGTGTTGTCAGCAAATCTGCCAAGGGTGCACTTGGTCCCCATGTCCTTGTTGCCAACAAAGATGTTGAATAGCATCAGCCCCAGTACTGATCTCTGAGGGACACCACTCATCACTGAGTGGAGCCATGGGGCTCCATGTGGAGCCGTTGATCACAGCTCTTTGTGTGTGGCCATCCAGCCAGTTATTCACCAAGTGGTCCATCCATCAAATCCATGTCTCCAGTTTGGAGACAATGATGTGCAGGAGTGTGAAACGCTTTGCATTAAGTCCAGGTAGAAAATGTCAGTTTCTCTGCCCCTGTCCACCAACTCTAGCCCCATCATAGAAGGTCACCAGGTTTGTCAGGCATGATATTCCCCTTGTAAAGCCATTTTGGCTGTTACCAATTGCCTCTTTGTTAGCCAGGTGCCTTAGCAGAGTTTCCAGTAGAATCTGCTCCATGACTTTGCCTGGCACAGAGGTATTACTGACTGATCTATAGTTCCCCAGGTCTTCCACTTTTCCCTTTTTAAAAATGAGGATTGCATTTTCCTTTTTCCAGTCATCAGGGACTTCACCTGACTGCCATGGTTTTTCAGAAATGATGGATAGTGGCTTAGCAACTTTGTCTGTCAGTTCCCTGAGGACCTGTGGATGAACCTCATTGGGTCCCGTGGACTTGAGCGCATTTAGGTTCCTTAGATGATCTCAGACCTGATCCTCTCCTGCAGTGAGCTCAGGATCTTCATTTTCCCAGTCCCTGCATTTGCCTTTCTCAACTTGGGTGGTGTGGCTGGGGCACTTGCCATTAAAGACAGAAGCACAGAAGTTGAAAACCTCAGCCTTCTCGTTGTCCAGGGTAGTCAGGTCTCCCTTTTCCTTCTGGAGAGGGCCCACATTACCCCTGGTCTATCTCTTGCTTGCAGCATTTCTACGGAAGCCCTTCCCATTATCCTTAATATCCCTGGCCAGAACAATTGTAACTGGGCCTTGGCTTCTTCAGCCTTGTCCCCAGCTTCCTGTACAATTTCCCTGTTCATTTCAGGCCCCTTGTCCTTTTTTCCACTCCTGAAAGCTTCTTTATTTGCTTTGAGCTCCTTGTCCATTCATAGAGGGCCTCCTGGCATTTTTGCTCAGTCTTCTCCTTGTTGAGATACCTTGCTCCTGAGCTTAGAGGAGGTGATCCTTGAAATTCAGCCAGCATTTTTGAACCCCTCTGCCTTCCAGGGCTCTATCCAATGGGACTCTGCAGAGGTCCTTGAAGAGCAAAGTCTGCTCTCCTGAAGTCCAGGGCAGTGAGCTTGCTGGGTGCCCTTCTTACTGTCCTCAGGATCATAAACTCCACCACCTCCTGGTCACAGCAGCTAAGGCTGCCTTGGAGCACTACATTCCCCACCAGTTCCTTCCTCTTGGTGAGCACAAGGTCCAGTATGGCTGCAAAGATCGTTCTTCCCTTCTTTGTCAAATGGTTCCCTTTAGCCCCCAGTAAACCAGGCTTGGCAAAGCAAGTCCCATGGTCTGAATAACGAAAATCCTGAATAGGGCACCATTGTTCTAGCCATTTGTTGACCTTCCAGATTCATGTGGATATTTCAAGTCCCTCTCCTTTGACATAGAGCATTCATGAAAAAACTACTTGAGCTCCTGGGCCCTTTACTGTCTCTTCCAGGGCTCTGTAGTCCCTCTTAATGTTTCCCAGGCCTTTGCCAACTGTATCACTGGCTCCTACATGGAACACTAATAGTGAGTAATAGTCTGTGTTTGGGTAGGCTTGGGAGCTTCTCAATAACGTCCCAGATCCAGAGTCCAGGAAGGCTGCACAGCTCCCTCAAGAGTGGGTCAGCCTGAGAAATGAGTGCCTCCCTACCTCATAAAGTGGAATCACCCACTGCTATCACCTGCCATCTTTTCTTGGTTGAACTAGTTGTTAATTTCTTTATTTGTGGAGCAGGTTGGGCTGCTCCAGTTACCTCTGGCTGTCTGAGGTCCATCTGGGTCATGAAGTTCCTTTTTGCAATGGTTTTTGACTGAGTTGAAGCCATAGTTAGTCCTTTTCTAGTTTGATGAGTGGTGACTTATTCCTTAAATTTTGTGCCATACCTTTGTACCCTGCTCAGGAAAGCAGCCCCTTGTGCTCCCTGGAACTGTTTTAATCTCCCATGGATGCTCCTGGGAATGCCCCCTCCTTGCGAGTGATTTCTCACTGATTAATTTCTTTTACAATATCACAGTATATAGTCAAACCTAGGTGCATGGTAACAGTGCACTTACACATGATAATTCATTATGGCCTTTTAATCCTTTGTATTCAAGTTTTTGCTCACAGCCTTTTTACTCTGATGAGGGCTGTGAGTGAGTAAATTGAAGACAGCTGCTTCATTCCACTTCCTGCTGTTACTCTTCAGATATATGTTTCCATAATTTTCCTTGTATTCCATTCAGCAATCTTGAATATCCTCTTGGGCACCCTCTAAGGAAGTTTCTCCAAGCTACAGATGAGAGGACAGTGACCCGCATTTTAACATGGTAGGTGACCCAGTGAAAAGCAAGTGAGCTCTGTGTTGCCGCGATCAGAAGTGGGCGAGCTCTGTTTGCGGTGTTCCGCTGTGGCTAGCACAGGTTTTTCCCATGAGAAATTTTCTTGTGTTTTATAAATAAAGTTTGGATGTTGTTGGAACAGTGTCCCAGAACTTAGACAGTGCAGGCCTGGCCAATCAGGCCTGGGGGAAGGCTTCTGACTGACCAATCTGGGTGACTTTTGAGAACTCTATATATGTGATGAAATCAAAACAATAAAGGTCATTCCTTCTTGCCACTGAGAACTGGTACCTTCATTACTCTGCTAGCTGCTCAACAGCGACATTCCTTCACTGCTGCTGCTACAGAGCTGGCTGACTTGTTTTGCTGTGACACTTTCGTGTGACCAGTAAATGCAACTCTGTTTAAAAGCCTCTGTATCTGGAGCCATCGTGTGGTGGTTTTCTTCATTACCAGTCGGTTTTGACTAAAGTGGTACTTGTTATTGAATCAATTTTCTTTCTTTCTTTTGCTAATTTCTGCCAATCATATAGACAATATTTTAGGAATATGAAACTCTTTCTGCATGCCACAGTGCAACTGGAGGGTTTCATTGTTATTTTCCGTCTCTCTTCTTGCATCTTGCAACGAAAAACTTAGAATGTGTCAGTTCTTCCTCTCCTCCCCGCCCCCCGTGTGTTTCTGGCTTAAAAATCAAACAAATTGCAGTGTTGACAGACTCTAAAAATTGTGTTACAATGTGAAAGAATGCTGCCTTGGAAACAAAATGTGTTTTCATTGTAATATTTGGAGGCTTTTATATTGCCTTTGAATATACGCGTATAAACCAGTGCTCTGGTTTGGTGCATTTAGGTATCTTCTACTTAATTTCACAAATAGGGGATTGGGTGTTGGACTTCCCTTTTTTATGACTTTGCAAATGAGTAATTAGAAGATGAAAAATTATGTTTGAAATTAAGTTGAAGAAATGGAAATCCAAGACTGCTTTTCCTTTCTTCCAACATCACACAACTGCTTTGTCTACACTACACCAGGCACTAGAGGATATGGAGATGTCTCACTTGCTGTTACAGATTTTGTTTGGGGTTTTTTTATTAATGGAAGTTCTCAGCATTCAGCTCCTTGAAAAAGATGGGTTCATAAATTGTTTTAGGGAACCTTTTTCTTCTGACGCTTTTAATTTATTTTAGATTATTTCCGTGTGGTCTCTGAGGAGAGTCAACATCTCTGTTCTGTGCAGCACTCACCCTGCTCTCAGTAAGAATACCAAACTAAGAATACTGCAGTTGATGCCAGGCAGTAGAAAGCACTTGGATATTATATGAGAAATAAATTGGTAAGTTAAGTTTTTAATACATTCACGTGTATGTTCTTGCTATTGTTCTGGCTGACAAAATTTGTAGATCAATGATTTATTTGCCATTGTACCTGCAAGCCATGGAAACACTCAGAGATAGTTTTTGCATGTTTGTAGCCACAGCTGTTTAAAAGTTAATGGGCTAAATCGTGGTTTGTGTTTCAAACTTCCCTGTCATCTGAGGATACCTTCAGCAGATGTAAAGCATTCTGCTGAAGTCGTCTGGAGCCTTTCTGAAAATGTTTTCACAACCTTGCGTCAAGTTCCTGCAAACTGAAAGTAGGTTTTTTCATAACAGAAATAAAATAAGAAAAACACAAGCATCAGAGTTGTGTGAAATATGTTTTAGAGGAGACATAGGAAAAAATACCTTAAAATCTTTTAAATCTTTTTTGTTGAAGTGAACCAAGGAAAGGATTTACAATAACGGTGAAGCATGTACTTGCAATGACATTCTTTATTTCAGCTGTTATGCAAGCAAAACAGCACAGGTCAACTGTTATCTAATTAAACTGGTAACGTAAGCAAGAATTAGATGGGGTTCTGAAACAGAAGGCTATAATTACAATTTTCCTTCAAGATGGAGTTCTGGGAACGGTTCTGCCATCTAGCTTGCACCAGGCACCTCATATACGTTCTGGGTGGTGAAATCACCTCTGTAGGTAAGTGGGTGTTGCTTTTTCATCAAGTTATAATGTTGCAGTTTATTCTAAAAGAAAAACAAAGAGAGTGAATGTCAAACTACACTGCTCAGAATTGCCACTTTGGGGCTTTGCAAGTTGTTCTCTATGAACACTGTGGAAATTAAGATTGTTGCTACATAAACTATTGTAAAGAATAAGCAAACACAAACCCCTCCTCACACCTTTGTTATTCCACTGTGTAAATTTAAAAGATCTTCCTTTATAATGTCTCACAGAAGGTGAGTGATCCTCACATATAATGAAATATGTAATATGAAATAATAGAATAAAAAACCCCAAAACAAACCTCAAGCCAACAAAATAAGAAAACCCCCACAAAATCCCCAAAAGAATTAGCAACATCTGATAATGAAGCTGTGCCCCTTTATTTATTAATGAGACTTGAGTACATGAGGAAGCAGCTCAGTGTCATAATGAGATATATGGAGATACAGGCCACAGAAGTTTACACTGGACAGGTACCAAAATCCTCCTAAGGTTTTTTTTTCTGTAGGAATTAATTTGGCCTATCTTTATTGGATATGGCATTCACCAGAGTGAAATATCACTCAGATATACCACAGGCCTTCATAACAATGAAACTCGACCATATAAATATGTTTTCATTTTTTATGTGGTTGAGTTTGTGGATTTTTTCCGACATTAGAAACATGCATTGCAAGCCAGCATTAACTATATCCACAAGAGGAACCTCTTCCAGGTCAGGGGAAGTCTGACTTCTTTGCTTCACATACAGTTGTAAAACGTACTCATCCATAGTAACACAATTTGTCTTAAGGAGTGTCATCTTCCTCTCAGTTGTAGCAATTTATTTATGTTTTTGGAATGAGGAGAGGCTAGATATCTGGCATGCCATATATCCTGCCAAAAATAGACTACAAAGAGAAGCAGCATATTTTTATATGCAGCTGAATTAGTGCAGGAAAGGTAGGAGCACTGGAATAGCAAAACTGAGATATCAATAACGTGGACAATCAAAGACGAAATGGGTCTTACCAGATATTTCAGTGGATGACTCCAGGGTTGGTTCTTGGCTTGGCTCCACACTTGGCTTAGGGGTACAGTCAGTACTTGACTCTCCGCTCAGCTCCCAAGTAGTCTGTTCACCTTCTTGCATTCCATTGTTTCCAGCTTGCTCTGCGCCATTCTCCTTGTGCGAGTCTCCACTGTAGTCTGGGGGCAGCTCTGTGCTTGGTTGTGTGCTGGGATCTCTGCTTTGCTCCACACTTATTGCCTCAAGTGCTGGGGTAACAGGGCTACCTACAAGTAAAATGAGAGGAATTTACAGGATGAGGAGCATGGTTTGAAAAGTTATTTCTAGGGATATCCAAAACCGTGTGTAGTTGTTTTTATGGATCAGAGAGCCCAAGCAGGAATTTAGGGAGGGGGAGAAAAGTAACTCTAGGAGTAAGTACAATGTGAATGTGAATCTTGCTTAAATTGACAAAGGTGGATTTGCCAATATGTTGTTGACTCACCTTGTGCCTTTAGTTGATCAACCAGGATCAGAATCAACAGTGCTGAAAGGAATGTCATCTTTTTCAGCATGGTCACCTAAATGCCACGTTAAGGGCAAGTCTTTGGAGCAAAACTTAAAATGTGTGGTGGACAGAAAGCCATGGGTATTTAAAGGCAAACTCCTACGTCTGTGCGCTTTGACATCTGCCTGAAAATAACAGGTTACAAAACCAACATCAAATTACATTCTCAGAACGAATGTAGGATCTGTCAGGGACTGTAATCAGGCAATTCCTGCCCTTTGCTTCAGGGTGAGATAACCTTTGCTGCAAGCAGTAAGGGACTTTGGGGGCAAAGAGGTGGGACAGTGGTGGCCCAAACTGCAGTAGAACTGATAGTGATGTCACTGTGTGCCTCCGGCAGTGCTGGTTTCTCCAGGCAATTGATCCTGTTGGTTTTGAATGAGGATCTTCAAAAATCCTTTGACACGACACTTGACAGATTGAATATTCCTGATGGGTAACAGGTGAAAGGTGAGGTGTGACTAAAAAATGTGCACCTGGCTTCTGTGTTGTAAGGAAATAACAACAGTGTGAAAGAACTGCAATGCTTTGGTCAGGCATTTCATTGGGAAGCCTTTCTATTTCATTGTTGAAAACTTGTGTGTTTATGTGTGTGTTGTTCAGCCTGTGATATCTCAGTCCCTTAGTGATGCACTTGAAAGGTTTTGACAGAACCAGACAAATGTCTAAGAAGGACCTGTCTCCTGTGTGTGGTTTAATCAGCAAAGCACAGTTGGTGTTCCAAGGATCATTTCTGATGCAGAGAAGTTGCTCTGATTACGTTCATGCAGTTCAGTACCCCATGACTTTCCCCATCCAGGGAAGTGAGTCATGACCAGACACTCAGAGGTTATTGTAGCAATTGTAACTAGGTTAGTTATGTTTCCGACTAGTGGAACCCCGGGAGTAGTGGACCTCAGGGCTGTGTGTGCAACTCTCTGTGTTGCAGATAGAGAACAGTGGGCCTAGTTGTGTATATTACACTCGTATGAGTGAGTGGTGTAGTTGCTGCAACTAGTAATTCTTCAGTGATTAGCAGAATTAGGTTAATGTCAAATCAACCTAAAGGAATTCAGAATTTGACTCTGTAAGATTTCCCCCCACCCTGTTTCCCTGATTCCACTTGTTTAATATTGCATCAACTTAGTTTTTCAGCACAGTGTTTCTTTCAAGTTGCTTCCACCTCTAGGGTTTGCCTGAGGCATTATTCTTCTAATCAAGCTTTTTATGCTGCAAAAGAAGGATTTTATTTTTTCTTGAAGAGAAAAAGGAGCACGGATGCCCATGAACACCTACCAGTACATCGCTGCTGCAGTAAATTTCTCCTGTCTTACTGGTTTCAACAGAATGTTGATGTGTAACATCTTTTTTTCAAATGTGGAAGATTTTTTCTTCATTATGGAAGAATTTGTTGCCGACTCACCTGCAAGAGGTAACAATATGATGCACAGGTCAGAAATCTGAGGATAACTATCTGCAATGAGCAAGATTTCTCAGTGTAGACTAAGAATTCTTGGTTTTCATCCTTGAAAATGTTTTTCCTACACGCAGTTTTCATGAGGTATTGGGCCTGCTACTTGTGAAGGAAGAATAAATAAATATGCTGCAGAATTTGTTACTCCTAATGAGTTAATACTGTACAAGGAAAGAGGAATTGTTATGTTACTCCCTCAGTGGATCTGTAATTTGGTTTTGAAATATTTATCTTCCCTTTTAATGAGGCTCATTGAGCACAGTTGCTCGTTTTGCTCTTCCCAGGTTCTTCTGTTTCATTGTTACAGTTTCTAAAAATTTGAAGCAATGAATTTAAGCATTTTAAGGCAGGGTTTCCGGCTAGTTGTTTGTCTGGAGACAAAGTTAGTTTCACTGTTTTTTCACTGCTCCCAGTCATATTGTTAAGGGAAAATCTCAAAAAATAGTAATAAAGGGATACATTTCGAATAGGATTTCCTACTGCTTGGGGTTTTGGGGTTTTTTTAGAATTAATACAGAGCCTATCACTATTCAGTATCTTCAGTGATCTGAAAGTAAGTACAGTTAACATTACTGAAAGAATCATCAGATGAGATTAGAATCCTGTGGAATAAGTAATGGTGAGGACAGAAGAGAAGTGTGCTGCAGGTTTATTGCTTTTAGCTACCATTTTTTCAATGTGACCCAGCCAACAAGGCAACTTACATGTATGGCATAAAGGAATAAAAGCCATACTTAAGCAATGAAGGCTGCACCTGGAAATGTCTTGCTCCAACTGTTTCTGTCCCCAGATTCCTGAATGTGGCCCTCAGGCCAAATATACACATCCATTATAAAATATAACCAAGTTAGAGAGGGTAAAGAAATAAACCATAAATGTTGAAAATAATCTTCCCTATGAAGGGAAAAAATATTTTCAGATGTCAAATCTGTTTATTTTATCAACAAGAAAGATACAAGAGTGACTTATGTTTTGTAATTTCATAAGGGGGGAAAAACCCCAAAAAGCTAGGTCCTAAAGCAGTCATTAATGGCATGGATGGAGGCACAGCCAGAGACTGTGGCTTGATGCCAGAGCAAAATTAATAATTCAGGTACTAATCACTGAATTTACTATGAGGGAACTGAGTGGTATTGAAAAAACTGGTGGGTTAAAAAAAAAACCTAGGTATGATTATCTAATGCTTCCTCTTAGCCTTGTTTTCCTAAGGCATTGAACACTAAAGTGTTGAGACTTTTGAGTCTCAATTGTCCAGATTGATATTGGACTCATAGGAAGAATCAAACACTGTGGAGATGGATCACCACCTTCCTCTGTGAGGTGGTGGAAGATATTTGCTCTCGCTGTTAAAATGCAAGAAGGTTACAGCATTTGTAACATTCTGGTTAAAATGGGCAGTTTGTACAAACTGTTCATACACTATGTCTGCCTCACTCGTGCAGAAGATGGAAAGCTGTGCAAATGTCCTGTTGTCTTTAGTCAGGACAATAGGTGTGAACTCCACCTTAACTGAATTGGAGTTTTAAAGGATATCTGATAGAAACCTGATCATGACTGAAACTCTTTGCAGATACCTGGAGCACGACAGATGGTGGTGCGACTGTGTCAAACCATCTCCATGGAGGGATGTTGACTCGTTCTCAGTACCCATTTGGTTCAGGTGCCTTGGTTGAAATGGAGACTGGCAACTGGGACTCCAGTAGGTATGGGACAAGCAATTCTTCCTTCATACACTTCTGTGCCTGTGCAATGACTGGGTGTGGGAACTTGTCTTGCATTTTAACAGTTGAGTGCAAGAATTGCAAAGGTGTGCTGTGAAGGCAAGCAGAGTGCTAAGAGGTTTTGATAGCAAGTGATGGTAACTGAATGTGATATGTAGCCACCCTTCCCCCTCACCTCCAAACTCAGAAATACAGTGTGAGGTACTTAATAAAAGTGTTTTCATGTTCTGAGAATATTGTGGATAAATGAAAATAAACGAATTTTTAAAATCTTATTTCCTTTCTTTCTCTGCTGCCGCTTTTTGTATTTCTTTCACTTGAAAGCAAGCCAGAGTCATTAAATAAAGCTCAGTGAAGCAAGATCAAAACAAGACACATTTGTTTGTCATATGGTGGAGGAACTAGTTGTCAGAGGTTTACACAGGCTCAGGAGAAAACTGTATATAAAAGTAAAACTGTGGGTAAATAACTTGGGACACGGAAACAACATCCAGACCAAACGTTCCTCAGATGGAAAGTAGGATCATAGGCTAATTCAGCTTGTAAGGGATTGCAGGGGATCTCTAGTCTGATATTCCACTGAAAGCAGGGTCACCTCTCTCATACCATTTTACACAGAGCTTTATTTAGTCTAGTTCTGAAAGCCTCTGAGGACAGAGTCTGCATAGCCTCTCTGGGCAACTTGCTCCTATGCTTGACAGTCCTCATAGTGAAAAAGTGCTTCCTTATGTTCCATCTAATATTCCTTGTTTTGACTTATGCCTGTGGTCTCTTATCCTCACATCCTTATCCTCTTATCCTTATGTCAAGCCTTGCTTTTGGAAACCTTCATAAATTGCTAGAAAGTGAGAGAATATTAGTTGGGGGCTGACATATTGTATGTTTATGTGCATAGAATATAAAGACTTTCTCTAAATTCTTACTTTTCTCTGGGCATCAACTCATGGCCGCCTTTGCAAATAGGGTGTTAGGTTAGGTGGATCCTTGGTTAGACTGGGTTACGTTAAACAGTCCTTTATTGGACTAGCGTAGGGGAGTGAATGGTGTTGATTCTAATTTGAGTCTCTGAAACAGATGCAGAACACTTAAAAACAAATGTAGGTGGTTATTTTCATTGCTGTTTGATCAATAAGCAAATTCTTATAATATTGCTTTTTAGAGTTGGTTTGGGGTTTTTTGGTTGGTTGGGTTTTTGGTTTGTTTGGTTTGTTTCTTTTCTAAGGTGTTGAAGAATACTTTTTAGTCAGAATAATTTTTAGTTTTGCATGTTACCAAAGGAGGTCATTTGGAAAAATGTTTAATTTAGAGAAGTAGACTCAGTGCTACGGAGCTGTGAGATTAGGTTGCACAACGCTAGGCAGAACCTACTGTTTTAAAAACAAGCTATTTTTTTTTTTGTTAGTACCAAGGACCAGACTTTCAGGAAAGGTGAGGGATGCCAAGACTAGTGCATTCTTTTCTTGTGAGCTGATGCCTAGGGCATCTCGTGGCAGATATAACTATTCATGTTTTGGCAGAAGTATTGTCCCTTTAGTAGTTAATTTTTATTTTGCAATGAACTCTCTTTTTCATGGACATTAGCTTGAGAGAAAAGGAAAACCAAAGGTTCTAGTCAAATTCCGCAGGTGTAAAAGAAGAGTTTTTTGTGTTTTGCTTAGTGTTTAATGTTTCAGAAGGCTTTTTGGAGCTAATAGTTAAATTGTTTGTTTTGGTTTGCCAATAAGACAAATTTTGGCATTTTCTGTAGCATCTGAGAAAAAAATATAAAATCAGGATCTTTTGTATGTAAATAAGGGTAGACTAAGTTACATGTGAGAAGCTCTAAATACAGTGATTTGAAATAATGTTTTGTGATTCAGGCCAGACTTTTAGCACTATTTGGAATACAGACACTTTTTTCCCCCCAGAAATCCATTTTAGTTTATAAAGGTAAATAAGTTTTTATCACTTCACAGCTGGGGATACTGAGGCACAGACAAGACTACAAGACTACAAGACTGACTGAATGATGACCTGCTGCCTCTCAGGGATATCTCAGAATTAAGTATTTATTTCAGATTTTCCACTCACGGGGGGGGCAGGAAGGAGGAGCCATGAATAGGAGGTGAAGGAGGTCAATAGAGAGAGAAACATATTATGGAAAGTTAGGATGCCTTTGGTAGGTCAGAAGGAATTGGTGTTTTGGGTGTGTGCTCTTTGTAGGCTGGTAGAATAACTCAGTAATGGTGAAGCTGAAACAGATCCTGCTGTCCTCAGTTGAGCCCTGCACAAAGCTGAGGATCACTTTTATTGGAGGGAGGGTGAAGAAGCCATTTCGTAAGCTGTTTTTGGACACTTTTCCCACAGAGATCCCTTCTTTCTTGCTGTCATTAATTATGTGCTTAGGAAGGCCTAAATCCCATGTTTGTTTCTGCTCGTTGTGGGTGTTCTTTGGGTTGTCTCATTCTCTCCAGTAACATTAGGTGCTTTTGGAATCCTGTTAATGTATTTTGCCTTATTAAATTTCATGACAGTGCTTTCCATAAGCTAGTGATGGAAAAATGAATGATAGTTGAGAAATTAATCCATTCTGTGTGACAAATAACGAGGTGCAGAGTTAAGCAGCAGAACAGCTGTCAGAAGTCACCTGGTTTATATGTCTTCATTTCTAAAAACATTTCAGAACTGACTTTGATGCTTGGCTGACTGTCAACACACAGGTTTGCTGTGTAAGAATATCCAGCTGCTCAAGTAAGGCAGCCACTTATTTGCATTGAAAAGAATGATCTGATTTTGTTTTGCTTAAATGGTCATATCCTAGGAGTGGTTTATGCAACTTCCACAGAGAATTGTGAATCAGGTAGTCATTAGGTAATGTAACCTAATATAATGTTATTATGTGAATGTAATGAAAATACTGTTGATGAGGCAGCTCCTCTAAAGCTGTAAGGACTGAGGAGATAGTTTATATCTCTTCTGCTAAGTCTTTCAGTTCATAAGAGCATGGTGAGCAGGGAGCTCTCTGAAGCTATGCAGCCTTTGATTCCTCTGTATAAAGTTTACACATTTCTTAAGAACTTCACTTTGACTTCCTGCTAGTTGTACCAACCAACTGAAGGCGTGAAGAAAAAACAGAGCATGTAAATCTTTACTTTTCCTGTTCTTCATTGAGGGTACTCTAATTCTGGCCATGTAAATTTGGATGTAAATTTATATTCTTGCATATGAACTGATATAAAAGCCTTCACAGAAGCTTCCATTTAATTTTGAGAGGCATAATTTGCCACTTAAATCAGATTGGATTATGACTTCCGTGGACTGAACCTGGGTAAAATGATAAAAGATTACTCAACCAGCTCAACTAACAAACCAGAAATGCCACCCAGGAAGTATTGATTCCCTCCTCTTCTGCTGTGTCCCTGTGCTTTCTCTTCTGGTAACAGTGGTGCTTAATGGCTTCCTGGGATGCTGATTCAACTTGCTGATGTGGCAGAAAACTTTCTTTTCCTTCTATACGGAAGAATTAAGATAGTAGAGGTCAAGTGAATACTGGAGGTGATACAGAGAAACAGTGGAAACATATGGCTAAGAACAGAGTATGTCAGTGACTGCTGGTCAATCAACTGATCAACCTCAGTGGATCTTATCTGGTAGCTGCCTGACTCTCTTGCAAGACATAAATTGAAATGGTAGGTTTTTGTTACTTTTTGTCTATGTAGGAACAAATTGGCATTAATTAGTCCAAATGGAGCTGATGTGGCAGTAGCAGTTTTGGGCTAGACACAGTAGTGCTGTCTCAGAAGAGCCCCCATGCAAGTTCTGGCACAGTGGACTTGGCAGCACCAGACAGGGCTGTGGATTGCAGTGTTACAGGTCAGAAGTGCACTTCGGACTTCCCCCCATGTGTTAATTTAATGGAAATTCTCATGTCATCCCAGCTTTATCCATAGTTACTGACAGTGAAAGGGATTGACATGAGAGACCAGGCAAGAGTGTGTGAGGCAGCAAAGCAGATGTGCAGTTGGTAGTGGTGCTCTGCTGAGCAAAGACAGACAAATGGTATTAGCTGATACATTCATCTGCCAGTGTGTTTAGTAGGAGATGCATGCTTGCTTTTACCAAGACAATATTTTCCACTTTATATTCTTATTCCATGTTCTTTTGTGACACAACATCATCATGGTCTTTCAGTCTTTCCTTTCTGCAGCTCTTTATCCTGCCATTCTTTTCTAAATGCATGTTTGTCACTGTTTCATAAGACACATTCAGTCTCCTTTCCATGGAGGGTCATCTGAAAGAGGTCAGGAGGGAAGGATCTCATCTGAACTTTGCCAGGAAGGAGTGGGTAGAAGCATTTTCTTATCTGTAAAACTTCAACCTCTCAGCTTTCTGCCAGAGGGCGAAGATGCTTATTTAGAGATAATGTGACCCTACTCAACTGTTGAAAACTTTGGTTTACCAAGCAGCATATTTGACTCCATATGTCATGGCTTCCCATTGCCTATGGGAGATTTTCTGAAATGCAGTGCTTTGTGTAGGCGAAGATCTATGGAAGAACAAGTGCCAGAGCAGCACAGATACCAGAGCTCACCTGCTCTGTCAAGAGTGCTCACTGTAGTATCCCAGTTCCAGCAGGTTCTGAGAAAATTGGAGTCCTTTAAAAATTATTTGTGAGCAGCACAATAAGGTCATAGATGTCATGAGCATCTTTCTCGTACCAGGGAAGCATGTTCTACTATGAATTGTTTTTTCCTCTTTAGGATTCAGTATTTCTAAAGCTAGTGGAAGACATGTTGTCCACTTCAGTGAGAGCAACTGTGAGGAGTGCTAGAGTTCATATCTTCCACCTTTTTTAATCTATTATGAGTGAAGAATTCATCTTCCTCTCCTTCTTGAATGTTCCTCTTCAGGTTAATATTGTACCAGTAAATTGGGTTCATCCAGCTTTTTTGATTCTCCATGAATACTGTTTTGGTACGCGCCTTTGCTCTGACTTCATAACTTCATTGTTATCATTCTTGGTAAGTTTTCCATATCAAGAGCCCTTGAGCACAGCAGCTGTTGGACCAACCAAGAGCTTTCCCTAGCATTCTGATTATTCTCTTAGATGTGGGCTTGGATTCATGGATTCAGGTCAGTTTGCAGTTATGGTATGTGCTGTTTGTCTTTGTGAACTGGATGGGCATGAAGGATAACCAGCCAAATGGAAAGGGATTATGTGATATGATGGGGATAACTGGGGGCTGGATGCAGTGATCCGAAATAACTCTTCTGACTTGGCCTTTACACCCCTCCTTCCTGAGACAGAGCAAGCTGGGCAAAAATGAATGTTTCAGAATTTCTTCCTCTTGTAATTTTTACTATTTATGTCTTGTACTCAGGTGATTTCCATTTCTCCTCATTCTGCCCACAGAGAAATAGAAGTGGAGTTTTCACAGAGGCAGGATTACATTCTACAGTCTGATCTAAATTCCAGTGGCATCAAGAAGGATCTTTCTGTCTCTAGGCCCTTCTTGTTCTCCATTGTTTGGTTACATTAGTTTCTCTCTATAGAAGCGTGAAGCCAGGGATGGAAATAATGGTCAGCTTAGCACCATGGTGCAGCCCCTAGGTGGTTCATACTACTGGGTGATGTATATGCCTTCCAACTTCCTTTAGGCTCCTAGAACTTGATTTTGAAGCTTCTGTTATAGCTTTGTTTTAGTCTGTGGTTACTTTTTAAATGCAACATAAATTCACATAAATTCCAGCACATTCCCAAACCCGATTTCTTATTTCCACCCTCTAAGCTGGCATCTGTGACATTTGTCTGGCTATGCAGTCAGACAAGCCAGGGGAACTATTTTGCTGAAAAGGGGCTTAAACCAAAAAGGGTGATTTCTGCTGGATTTTTTTCCAGTCCTGGTTCATGGTGCAGCTGTGTGAATACCCAAAGGAAAATGACTGTAGCAGGGCAGAGGTGTGGAGGAGGAACTAGAGCATTCAGCAGTGATCCGGCTTTATTTTGTGACTTTAAAAGCGCTTGAGTTGCAATGAAGATCGAGGCAGGCAAAGTAGAACAGATGCCAGAAACAGAGGCAGATCTTACCTTTCCCTTGTCAACAAAGGAGCTATTTGTAACACAAGATGCTGGCTCCCACCTGGGAGACAGGAAATTCTGGTCCTGCAAAGCGTGCCGGCTACTTAGTTGGTAAAGCTGCTGTGATTTATGGCCAACCAAAAAGACAGTTAGCACAGCAATTGGGATTTCTTTTGAGAAAAGGCATTAAGAGACTGTATTAAAGAAGAAATATTCTTTGAGGTTGAAGTAGGTGTCAGATGATTGGCTAGGAGAGCTGTGGTTATCTGCTTCTTATCTTGGGACTAGAAATTGAGCTCCTGTAATGCAATGCTCATCTAATGCAGGTATAAGTACTTTATAAGAAAATCCTGATGGAATCTGCTCTTTGTGAGGTACTGAAAGAGTTAAGAGAAAACTTAATCTCTGCTCAGCCTAGCAGCATCCAGTTCAGAAGATAAAAGCACCCTTCAACGTGAACAGCCTGTAAAATGCATTTGAAAATAAATTGTTTAATGCCAATTGTCATTAAAAATTTATTTTCAAATATGTTTTGCAGTTTGCTCATGCTGAAGGGTCCTTTTATCTTTGTAAATGCCAGACTGTGGGACTGAACAAAATAAGTAGCTTTCCTTTTAAATATAATGGAAAATATTGGGGCAAGATTATATCTGTCACAGATTATAATATTTATATATATTTTTCATCAAACCCAAATTCCCCAAGGGCTGTCAGATTTGTATGAGGTCTCAGAGTCCTGGATTTTGCATCTGGGTATGTGATTGCCTTAATGGAAGACCAAGCTGTTTGCATTTGCTCTACCAACACTCCGTTAGACTTGGTCACATGAACATAAAAGCCAGTCTAGAGCTGTTCATAAGGATGATACTTTAGGTAACACGATGAGTGCATGTGTCATGGCTCAGCCTGACACTTAGGTTCAAACTTGGCAGTCCTGGCCACATCTGTTATGATTTGTTAGCAATCTCTTTTTTAGGAACCAAGTGCTATAGCTAGCTGTAGCCTGCACTCCAGAGATGGAGTGTAGTTTGTGTGTTTCCTTGAGTTCTACCTCTTCTTTGGACAGCATCAATTACTTTGCATACTTAAAATACTGTGAATCCTGTGTCTTTTGGAAAATTATGAATTCCTTTATTTCTTTCTCAAAAGTTCTGGAGGAAATGTAAAGCTCCAGTCAAACAAGTTTTGTTGGTTCTTTTTTTTCACTTGTTTCTGATACTGTGCTGACCTCTAGAGAGACGAAGCTTGTTAACCATTTAGAAGTGGAACTGAAGTTTCGGATGTAGGACTTGTTGAGGTGTTTTAATCAATTTAAACAGTTTGCATTCTAATAGAGCTCAAAAAGGCCTGTTTAAAATCTCTGTAAAACATAGTTTGGATTTGTCCTTCATTATTGATTTCACAAAATGTATCCCAAGCACTTGGGTGCGGTAATGGAACTCAGGGTTTGGTCTGATAGGGTGTTTGTAAGCAAATGCAACTGCTTCCGAAAAGCGCAGTCCTGCTTCCTCTGTTTCCCATCATCAGAGGCATGCTTCTACCTTTGCCTTAGGGCAGGGGTATCTGATCCTCTACTGAAACTGTTCAGGGAAATAAACAGAGAAAATGCTGCCAGTGCCAAGGAGACCCTGGGAGCTCACAGGTAAGGCAGGGACTGCTTTTCCCAAAAGGACAGCAGCCAGCCATGAAGCCATGTGGCACTGTAAGATGAATAGGCATGTTGCAAGTGTTTGAGGTATGTTCATATTATACTGGATGACTCCCACAAAAAAGCGATGTATACTGTGGGACAGCCTGTTAGAATTTGTTGTTCTGTGCTTAGATCAGTAGGGGGGAGGTATGTTCTTAATACCATAAACTGAATAACAACAGCAAAACCAAATAGCCATTTTCTAGCTCAGCCAACCATCATGAACTCTGGATGAAGCAGCAGAATCAGGTTGTATTGGCACGTGGCTCAGAGGACCTGTATAAACATTGCACAGGAAATCAGATCTGCTGCTTCCCAAAGGTGGAGTAGTGGACTATACAATGTTAACAGCAATACTTAATGTAATTTTATGTATATGATAGACACAATAATAGATATTCAGCTATGACAGATGTCCAGAGGCTGGTATCTTTTGATGGTGATAGGTATGTGGGGCACAGAAGAGGGCAAAGTCTTCCCAGATCTCCGGCATTCTGTTATCCCAGTAGCATGCTGTCCCCTGCTGAAGTGTGTGAGGAAAGAGCAGGAAGGAGTCTCTAAATGACAGAGAGGACAAAGCCACAGGCTGGTGGGCGCTGGGAGGGGGTGGTGGTGATGATGATGGGAGAAGCATGGGAAATTAGGAGCTAAGGGTAAGGGTTGTCGTGGGAGGGTACAACAGAAGAATTTAAGAAAGTGTTACAAGTACAGTACAGGAATCCATCTGGAGGCATGTGTGGAATTGGACATCATTAATAGCTGTAGGAAGAAGGAGGATGTGTGAAGAGGTTAGGAAGGAATAGCAACCTCTCCCTGGCACATGTTCTCACAGATAATGGAAACTTTGAAAGGAATAAGGCACAGTTTGACAGTGCTTCTTGCAGCTAATAGGACCTTTTTGCCAGCCTGAAGTTTCTTCCAGGAAATGCTCAACACCATGCTCTTGAATGAGGTTTGTCCGAATGTAACAGAATGAAGCTGCTATGCTCAAGCATAAAGATGGTAACAATCTAATGACTATGGTGTGGGATTTTCTCATGTCAGTCCCTTGGCCATTTGTAGGAAAGGGCAGGAGGAAAGGAGCACAGTGGATTCCCAGAGAGGTGATGTGGGATGGGTATTACTGTTGAAAACCTTGTATTTTGTCACAAGCTCTGTTGGGCCAGAAGTAAGAACTGCCAGCAGAGAGGAGTACGGAATATTAAGAATTGCCTTGATTCCGGTTGTGGAGTGTGTATTACCAGGCACTGCCAGCAGGCAGGCTGACCTGAGATACAAATGGAGGCAGATGTCCTGGGAGAAAACAAATGCAGATTGTTTGTCTCAGATTTTCTCTTTGGGAGAGTTAAACATGACTTATGCCTGTTCTATTGTTTTTAGTAGTTTGGGGGATTTTTTTAATGCTGTATGTCACAGAGCTTGTCAAACGGTTAAAGTTGTCATAGCTCTGGAGGGAGCCAAGTGCAGGGCTCACATATTCTGGGCAGATACTCAAACACAGGAGGACTGCAGCCTGAAGCAGTGGGGAGTGTTGATAGTGTTGAGCAAATCTGCCTCAAGGAAAGATGAACACAAAGCCTTACCAAAGATAAATGAGGGTGCACTAGAAGAGACTAAAAATTTTTTGTTTCTCAACAAAAAGTTCTCTGCAGTCTGTTGTAACAGAAGTATATGAGTTTGAAAATGAACTTCTTACTTTATTTGCAGCACCTAAGTAAGAAAACAGTAGGCCTTTTTATTTGTTTGTTTAATTATTCTCTTGGAATCAAGAATGTTGTTATAATGCTGGTCAAATTTGCTGCGATCTTTCTCCTGGCAAAGCTAAGTAATAGGAGTTTAGTACACATCACAACTTTTAACCTTCTATATTATGACAGTAATAAGTATTAAAATAAAGTACACCTTCCCAAAACTACAGGGCTATTCATTCCAGAGCTATAGCTGTCCAGTTCAGCAGAAGGGGGGTTCTTGGCTCTATTTTTTTATTTTCTGTTATTTTTTTTTTTAGTGCTGAAAGTTGTGGGGACCTCTCATCCCAAACAACAATTTCTTCATAAGCTTGAAGTAGCTGTGTTCCAGTGGATACTTTTTTATGATCCCTTCTTTGACTGTAGACTCTGTTTAAGGGCGTTAGCTCCACAGAGAGTGCTGAGCTTGTTCCTAAGAAGCCTGTGCTCTGTTCCTGGCTTTCCATCCAGTCTGCTGCTTGGTATTAAGCAGCTCACTTTCCTCCTGCTCATCTTCATACCCCTTACATGTCTCATCTTTTTGAATTACAAATGTTGCAGCTTGCACTCTTCGATGCAGCTGCAGATCACCCAGGGCAGGAGGAGTCACCTGGTGTCAGTCGGGGCTTTGCAGGTTGGTGGTTCCCAGACTGAGCTCTGAGGGCCTCTGGGTGGGTCTGGGACCTCACTGTAAATGGCCTGTGGATATTATGGGCCCCAAATGTTGACTGGGCTGATTGTTGTTTGCTAATCTGCAAGAAAAAAAAGCTAGGGGATAGTTGGTCTAGATGAGTATTGTCTTGTGGGCAGCAGCAACATTAGAAGGCAAAGCTCTGCCATATATCAGTGTAGAATTCTCTGATAAAAGGATGTATAGCTTTTGTCACATCCTTGTTTTCAAATTTAGGCTGTTTACTTCAAATTGGATTAATACTCCATTTAAATGAAATGCACGCTTTGCAGTCATTCTTTAAAATCAGAGATATCTGATGCTTTTACAGGCCACAAAGCCATATATATTATTATTAATATTATGTAATATTATGTAACTTTAAGCAAAACTCAGACTTCTGTTTGCATTCCTATCCTTTTCTGAAATAAAGGATTCCCCTGTGGCCATGATAACAGTCTGTAGCATAGTCTTATAGATATATTTGTACTGGGATATTAAACTCAGGTTGTATTAAAGAAAAATCTGCCTTGAAACAGGTTTCCGCCTGAAAAGGTTGTTCTCTTTAAGAAATGTAAATTACACAGAGCTGCAGATTCAGTTTCTTCCAGTCCCACCTGCCATTCAGGAAGTGTCTGTTTTCAGATGGAATTCCTATGGGGGAGGAAATTCCCCATAGATTGGAAAGGATTTTTCATGTAAGACTATTTTGATTTGTATAAAGGACTAAAAGGCTATTTTTCATGTCACTGGAGAACTTCTAGCCAAACAGATATTTTTCTTTTTGAGCTGCTTAACTTGAAGGTATTCTTGTTAAGAAGGAGGGCTCCTAGGAATTGTTGCAGCTAAGGCTATTTCTTAATGGTGTAATTATCCAAAACCTGCATTTAGATAGCAAGAAAAATAAAGAATCATAAGCTAAAGTAAACCCTTATCCTTGTGCCCAGGACATCTGTTAACTCAAATATACAAATTAAAAACCATGGTGTCAGCTGCCTTTCTCTCCAGCAGGTCTGTGGGGCAGATGCAGTCAGATGTGCTGCCCAAAGCCCAGATCCCCACCGTGATCTGGGCAGAGGCACTGTTTGACTGTGAGAGCACACAGAGACTCTCTCCCTAATCTGTTTTCTAGTTGAAAACACATTTCAGTTGCATTGGAACAAATAAACTGATTTGGACTTTGGGAAATATGCTTCAATCAAAATCCAGAAGAGGGAGCCCTCCATCAAAATAAGGCTCTGAACTGGATCACGACCAAGATTCACAGAAGTTTCCACTTTCTCATCCACCTGCTTATAAATCACTTGGTGGAATTTCTTGCCTGTCTGCCTATTCTTTAAAGCCTAACAGCTCACAGTTTCTAGCTTTAAACATTATCATTCAATAACTGACATGCATGTGTGAGATTTTTTAAAAAACTCTGGCTGGACATATCGGTTATGGAATTCAGCCCTTATAAAAGAAGGGCTTCCATTATCCTGCAAAGCAAAACAGGTTTTCTGTGCCATGCTTAGTGTATCAAATAGCAAATTCTGATTTTCACTCAGAGCAAAACCTTCCTTTGCTTTAAGGAACCTTGCAGTTATCAACCTCGTTCTTGCTTGGCTGAAGTCAGTAGAATTTTATGCTGTCTTTGATAGAGCAGGGAACAGGCCCTTTAGTATAACAGAGTATGTTTAGACAGGAATTTGTCTCAGATCCTCATAATGAGTAATTAGCTCTGAGCAAGACCAATCTGTAGCATATTGAAGCCAAATGACCTCTGATACAGTGTGTGCCATTTCTAGTGCTCGCTAGGCTCACTTTTTAACCTACCCATAGCAGCCCCAAATGTCCAGAAATGCTGATTCCCCAAGTTACGTCAATTTCCAGCCGCTGAGATTTTGGTGCTCAGCAGATACTGGTTTTCAGATCCCTAGGGTTTACTGCTTGTCCTATCACCCTGAGTGTAGACAAGTTAGAGCATGTTTGAGATCCAACCCACTAAGAGTGTTCTGTTGCTTTTGGTTTTGCTTCTTTTTTTTTTCTTTCCCCCTAGGTATGGCTGGGAATAAAACTCCAGTGTTTGTGTAGTTCTCCCACATTACTACAGTGCTCCTCCAGACTCAACTCCAGTGTGACTCAGAGGCATCAGTTTTGTCTAAAGGAAATAAATTCCTTTATTTACTGAAAGAGGATGTGACAGTGACCTTGCCTGATAGGACGAGATTTGAAAAAGCAGGACAAAAGGTACATTGTATTAGGCAGGAGCAAAAAGATCTATGACTCTGGAGTCAGTGGCTAAACTTCCTGTTGAAGAGACCCCAGACAGCTTTGCCTTTTTTTTGCTTTTATCTTCTTCTTTGTATTTTTTTTCTTCTCTGTTTTCTCTTTTCTTTTTCTCCTTTCTCTTTCTCTTCTTTGTCAGTTTGAGCAAAGCACCTAACTTTCCATATACCGCCCAGGATTGTTACTCTACTTACCTGGACTGTGCCCTCATCTTATTTGTCCCTTGATGTACAGTTGAATTAACGTATTGAATAGCAATTCTAGTCATGACTGTAAAGGGAATGTATTAAAACAGCATACAATGTATGGAAAAGTCTAATTAAAAACAGAACAGGCAAGGTTCTTGGAAAGTGAACTTTCAAAACATTTGTTATCCTGTATAATACGTATGAAGTGAATGGTAGCTGCCAGAGTTTTATGCTTACACACAGTGGCTTGTTTGTGCTGTCTAGGAGAAGACAGTAACTTAGACATATTTAGAGCACAGTATGTGTGTGTTTCCTTGAGCTTTAGAAAGAAAAAATTGTGTGTTTTACTCCTGAGTTGTGTGCTGTGATTATCCCTTTCAGAAAAGTCTTCTGGGTGTATTTTGAGGATGGCAGGCACTGTGGCTAATTGGGTAAGTTATGGCCATCCTGAGGTCTGCACGTTATCAGTGGGAAGGCAGTAGTGGTCAGGTTACTTTCCTTCCTTTCCCAGTGCCAAAACACAAGGTTAGACAGTCAAATTGCCTTCCCCTTGGGTCTGAGTGCTGGAAGGTGAGATCAGGCTGTCAGATTTCTTTCTGTTGGAAGGCGAAAATGTATTGGTAAATTAGATCCCTTCCTGCTGCTGGAAGGAGAGCTTGTATGGGAACACCTGCACGCTGAACCTCCGTTCCTGTTGGGTAAATTTGCTGCCAGCCAGGAGGCAGACAGTCAGTGGACAATGGGAATGGCTTGCAAGCCAGTACACAAGCAGTGCAGTGCCTTCAAGCCCAGAGCAGTGTAATAAGAAAGGATCCAGTTTTTTCACACTGACATTAGGGTTTATTTTTTAATAAAACACAGTGTAATTTAAAAAAGTCCTAAATCAAATAATTTCTATAACAGAGCACATGGGCTGACTGCAGTTAATGCCCTTAAAATAACCCAGTAATATATGAAAAAGTCTCCTACTGCCCAGAGACAACCAGTTGACTTCCCTTTATGAAACTGTAGGTCTTTTTATTAGGCTACAAAATTGTTTCAAACAAATGAAAACCAAATGTGTAAAAAATGTGAGTGTTTTTCTTTAAACTTGTACCAAAATAGCATAAACCACAGGGCTCTTCAAGCGAAGCTCTGCCTCAGTCTCTCCTGCAGTCTGGCTTGGGCTTTTGTGAGTGAATGCAGGGCTCATCTATTGAGCAACACACTGCATCGTGCTGTTAGAGACAGGACCTATACGCAGTAACAGAGATATTAAGCAGCCATTCAGTATGGAACTATTCAGAGTAGCAAACCCTGAGTTATGTGAAAGCATTATGCAACTCAGATTGGCACATGTTGTGTTCTCCAGCCCAAAATAGTTGCTATTGTGGAGGCAAGCTATTTTAACATTCACAAATGCAAAAGCTTTCAACACGCACGGTGAACCTATGCCCTGCCTTGTAATATTATTCATTCTGTGCTAAACAGACATGATGCCAAAAGCAGCCCTGCTATAAATGAGTGCATCCACTATTGAGATCAATAAGAGCTGCACTTGCTTGCACCAGGGCTGGATTTGTGCCTATAAATTACAAACATTTCCGCTGCGGATGGAAAATATATTAACCTCCTGTGAACGTAAAACCCAGCATGTCATCTGTAGGATTTTGCTTTTCAGTGATGGCTTCCTAACTGGAGAACAATTACATTCAAGTGGGAAATGTTTTAGCAACAAGATCTTTGTGTACTGCCTGAACATGCTCATGCCTTGGCCTCACTGAAAACAAACCATGTGTAATGATTATGGTCCAGGCACTTAGGTCTTGAATTCTGATAAAGTCCTTGTAAAGACTAAAGGCCAGGCTGTTTTGGGCAAGAGACCAGTAAATGAGACTGCAATAAGGTGTGTTGTTGTATAGAGCAAACCTTAGTAAGAAAAATACCCAGGTTTTATTTCCTGTATCTGTGAATCTTGTCTGGTGAGTTAGTATTTCCATTAAATACTACCTCATCTGGCCCATATTTCATTCAAAGGCTAAATCCCTACTCGTATATTTACCTCACCATGCACATGGTACTTGGTGCCAAGACACATTAAGATATGTAGATTGTCATATTTTCCTGCAAAGTGAGGGAGCATTCAGCTCCTAAATGTTCTCGATACCTTTGAGCTGCATTGGATTTAGGAACTGGCACATGTTACTAACTTTTAAATTTCTGTCTATGCCACTGTGGCTTGTGAAATTTATTTTCTGTGTGCTCCACAGGGAGAGAGAGCTTGGAAGGAGAATAGCCAAATGGGTCTAAGACATGGACATTTCAGAGAAAACAATCTAATTCGTAAGAGATATTGGGCAAGAGTCACACAGCATGCAGAAGGTCCACAGAAACTTTTGGGTTTTTTTTGGCTCCCCTTCTATTACATGTGTAAACAGGCTTTGTGAGGTCCATTGCAAAAGCAAGTTGACACACAGAAGATAATGCACTATATCTTAAAAGTGAAAGTAATTAGAGAACATGATACTGCATTTGAGGAAAAACTGTGGTCTTGCAGTTTAAATGTGTAGGAAAATACATACCTTCAAGAGATTTTGCACAGATTTTTAATTTGATTTTTTGTCTGAATATTAAGTGTTTAATTGTGTGCTCTCTCAATGCAGTTGCTTCTTAAAGGAGTATAGATTATATATTCCACTTAGTTTTCTATGGAATGATGTATGACATTTGGTCAAATGCATTGTGCTCTCTGGATAAATTATAAAGTACTAAGATGTATTTTATTACACATTGTACTTCATCTTCAGGCAAAAATGTGTTTTGTCAAAATATTGATTTGTATTATCAGGGCACGTTGTATAAAATCCAAGACTGAATTTCATTTTAGGGAACTGTGCAATTTGTCTAACCATTCCAAGGAAAAGGACATCAAATACATATGAGAAACTGTGTTGGTGAAATGAATTTTAATCATGTTTATCATCCTTCCAGATACACTGTACAATGGCATTTGATAAATTTCACTCCCTAGACCTTAGTCTGATCACTGATGAGATAGGTATGTTACAACGTCCTAGTGGCATCGAGCTGGATTCTTGCTCTTAATAGGGTGCTGATAATATAGACACTAGTAATTTATCTGTTACTTAAGAAAAATTAAATCTGATTTTGTGAAAGAAGGAAAAGCAAATAAATAAATATAGGTGAGAATTAATTTAGACATACCCTGCAGAATATAATTGGTGTCTAGAGGTTTTAAGGACTAAATGTATTTGAGGGATTGTTTTTTCTTTCAATCAGATGTTAAAAACTTGAGAGTCATGAAACATAGAGTGTTTATTTTTTGTTTTTTCTTTTTGTTTAACTTTCTGCAGATTTTCTGTGTGACCTTGGAAAAATTGACTGGAGCTAATTCTGCACTGGAAGTCAATCGGCCATATTCTGCAAAGAGAGGAGGACTGAAACTGCATCCTTCCTGTATCTTCTGTCTCCCCACTTATAAAAAGAGGCCAACAGTGTACTCCTACCTCCTTCTTGGGGTACAGCAAACCTAAATCACCTGCTATTTGCAAAGATTCTAGTGTCAAAAATATGAAGGCTGCCTCTGCTTGAATCTGCTGGTACTCTGAAGAATAAGGGCTTAGCTCTGGTTGTGGGTTACCCAGCAGAGGGCAACATCACTCTCACAAATGAAAACTATTCATATGCTGCTTGATCCAAAACTTGCCCAAAACAAGAGGAATCTTCTTTGGCCTTTATAGCTCTGTTTAAGTGCAGATTTTTACTGTATTTCAATATTAGCCTTGAAATGAAATGGCAGTGTGTTAGCACTCCCATGGCACTGTTGGCAGCTAGCCTTAGAAAAAAAGCTTCAAAACCTTCCAGTGCAGGCCAGAGACACAATAGCAATTTTTATTTTGTTGGTGGTTGATACAGTGCTGATATCCTTAACAGCTGTGACTGAGCGGTGCTTTGAGTGTTGCATTAACTTTTAACTTTTACTTTTTTCACTCCTATCGACTTATTTGATATTTGGTAGGGTATTTGGTAAGGGTATTTGAGGTCCACATCACAGGAGCTGGAAAAGAAAGATATCAGGTGGATCCTGACCTCATGCAAACCAGGGACAGCATTTTTTTTTCATTTTCAATGGGTCAGGGCTGTGCCTGAGCTTTCTGTCAGTTCATGGCTCTTGGGGTCCTTGGGGCACTATTGAACATTGCTGACCCTGACCAGCTTCTCCCCTCTCTCCAGGAGCCCAGTTTCAGCTCAGGGCTTGGCACCCAGTCCTGGCCTGAGCTATGCTGTGGGCATGTTTATCTCTGACCTTGCCTTCTGGATGGACCCCTGTCCTGTCTCCAGTCCTACCTCTTACCCTTGTCTGCTGGCTGGACCTTGGAACTGCCTGGTTACTTTGTGTGGTTAGAGGCTGCTGACGGAATTCATGGCTCTGGGCTCTGCCCCATCTTCAGACCCTGTGGGACTGCCACCCTGCTAGTGATGGCATGGCCTGTGCTGGGTCACCTGTGGTTCTTGGTTTGATCCACTCGTGGCACAGCCCTGCTCACACTGCTCCTGCAGACAGCCAATTCATATCCTGTGAGAAATGAGAAATTCAGTCAAAACATTTAAAGCACTTGAAGTGAACAGGGGGGTTATAATATATCTTTGCAGGATCACAAGTTTGTGTAATGCAAAAATGTGCAACCCAGGAAATGGAAGTAGTTGTGTACAGCTTAACTGAGTGGTAAGCAGCTCTTGCTGGAAGCAGATCTTTTAGATATCCAGATCTATTTAAAAAAATGGTTAGTCTTCAGCCTTGCAGAGAACAGCTTGAAAAGTGAAGAACTTAGAGGTCAAAAGAACAAGAATTGATAATAGAAGTAACCAGACAACCCAACTTACCTTTATTGTATTGGAATTCAGGAAATCAGCTGGATTTTTAGCTGACTGCATGATTATTGCTGTTTACTGCCTGATCCTTGGATACCTGTGACTAGCCAGACACAGAAGATGACAAGCAATGATATTTTTTGTTCACTGTGAGGCAAAAGGGGCAAACTTCAGCCAGTTTCCTATTAAGCTTTTCTCTCCAACTAGCAAAACAACAAATGCATAGAAGCAATCTGAAATTCTTTTGGTGGGGAAACAGCTATCCCCAGGGTATTTACCTGTAAGCTAACAATTGATTCACCTTTTATATTCCCTTTCTTTTTCTCATTTTTTTCATTTAAGAAATACAGCCCTCAGAATGATTGGGATTTTCTTTTGTTGTTGTTAATATGAGATGCAAATACTTGTATAAAAATTTAGGACTGAGTAGTTGGTATTTCCTATGTGAGCCTTCCCTCATGTCAGGAAAGGACATCGTCAATTTCAAAGGTGTTTCTGCATGATCCCTGCACCGCCTTTGTTTTTTTGAGCTGAAGTGGGAGAAGTGTCATTGTTAAGCAGCTAATTGCAGGGAGAATCTTGTCCAGCCCCTAATGGGAACTGCACCATTTAACAGGAACTTCATACTGAATGGAGAGGATGTAAAATGCTCAAGGCTTGTCTGCTTGGTGTAAATAGTGCCTCTTCCAACTTTAATAGATGCAAGGAGACAGCAGCTTTTGTGTGGAAAATGTACCACTCCGAAGTGAATGTGGGAAATTTTTCTCAAACTAGATTAGGAGAAAACAAACAAAGTATAACAAAGTTTAAATTCCTCATTTGCACAGTTCTCCCATGGGAGAAGGCTTTGAAAGTGCTTCTCATTGCTTTTTCCCTCTAAAATGACAGGAAAAATTCAGATCGATGGCACTCTGTGGAAAGATTTTGGGATCTGCTAGTCCAGGACCAGGAGCAGAATTTGCCCTGTGACATATCCCTGGGTGTACTAGCACTGTATGATGAACATAGTGCAGCACCAGGGGGGTGCAGGAAGACCTGCAGTAATTACTGAGTTTGGATGAGTGTTACAGCCTGTGTTGGATCTTGGGATAACTGCCCATGCACTTCTGAGAGCAAAGCTTGTGCAAGGGACTGTACTGTGTCCCTTCAATGTGACTCTAGTAATAACAGGACTGCAAAAAAGAGGTGTTCTTTCTTTTCCCCTTAGGAGAAACCTCCAAGGTTGTGCTAATACTTCAAACAGTTATTTGGTTATCATTGGGTAGCTTTGAAAAAGTCTTTTTAGCAAGGAAGGTATTATTTATTGCTACTCTTAGGATTGTAGCTGTAGATCCCCTTTGAGACAGGCAGGACTGTATGGATACTCAGTGGGTAAAGAGGAGTGTCACTGACAGGAGCTGGTGTAACCACTGTGACACATGAAGCAAAGCCAGAAAAACCTTGGTATGATGGAAGGGAGCAGGAGATCAAGGTAATGAAAGAGCTGCAGTTTAGTAAGATACCAAGCTTGACACATCACAGTTCACCTAATGAACGAAATCAGAATGCTTCTACCTTGAAGCACGAGCACTGTGGCTCTTAAGGCTTTTTGTTTTCTTGTTACCTTCCTCCCCAGTTCTGAGATTTGGCTAGAGAGAACATCCTCTATGGGACAGTGCCTTTCATTGCTATTTTGTCTTTCTCCCCCATCTCCTGGTATCCTGTTCTCATGTAGTATTAATGCACAAGATGGTGATTCTGGAATGAGTTGACAGAGGTTTCACTGTCTTACTGGTAAATTATTGCTGAAGTGTCAGTCACTTATGTGAAGGCTTTGATGTGTAGTATATACTAACACTTCCAGTTGATGGCATAAATGAGTAGATTTTACTCTTTGGATATCAAATTCACGCATTTCTTATTATAAACTTTTGCATACATAGATTTCTGCATAGCACATATGAAATAACTTATTTTAGTCAACTGTCTTGGACCTCATAGTGCATGAGTCCATTGAGCAGAGACCTTGATTTAAAACAAAAGTGCCTTTAGAATAAGGTATCTAACCTTCACAGACTGGATTAATTCATGGAAATGTTTGTTTGGGTTTTTTTTTACAAAAAAGGTACTATTTTATAGGAAGATTATGTATATTTTTCCAGTAGATTTAATTGTCAAGATCATTTGGAGAAAATGACACTTTGTCACTACTACTGAATAAGGCAGCTGAAATTCCTCTATATCCATAACCTAAATTAATGTTCAGATTCTCAAAAGATTGTGTCAGTAATAGTGTGCAAAGCATTTCTATAAATTGTAGGAAGCTTAGAGAATAAATTATTTGGGCCTGCACAACAGTGGAGAAATTGTAAATGTATCACTGGTGAACAAAAGAAAATTATTTGTAATAAGGCAGACTGTTTTCTGCTTCTGAATTTGCTGCTTTCAAGAAAACATGTTATGGATGGCACATGCTACTAAGGCTCTCTATCAATATCTTGTGTGGTTGATGTCGGCAAAATATCTAAAAGAGTCTTTCTGATGATCATATCCTGAACAGAAAACAGCACAGCACCCTGCCATAAGATTGCCGATAGCCCACAATTAGCTTTCTGGAGTGAAAACTCTTCAGTAAAATTTTTCTAAATAAATGCTGTCAGTTTAAGTCAGTGTTATCAATTGCATCATTTCTGGTTGGTATTTCTACCATACATGTGAAGCCCATTATCCAGGACTGTTGTGCTTAACTGTCACAGAACTCGCACCTGTCTGTCTGGCACATGATTTCCTTTAATCAGTACTATGTGAATGAGACTACTAGCTCCTTCCTCAGTATGTTTTTATAAACCGCATATTTTCATTTTGGGAAGGTGTTTCAGCACGTGTTGATAGTCTTAGTAAGTATGTAGTTATGCTCATAAATGAAAAATACTTTCTTATCTTTTTTCTTTTTTTTTTTTTTTTAAATATTTTACTGTAAAGGCTGGTATCGTGAAGATAAAGGCAATGAAATTATTTCATACCTTTTTCATGTTTTGATATCTTGACTATAATGGCTCAAACCCATGATTTTTGGGTCTGTGTTTCTTTTGGTATTTGTTTAGTTGAATGGGTCAGTCTGTCCAGAGGACATATAGTATTCTCTGTTTCATAAAATCCTGAACCTTAGAGCTCCTTTCTAATTTGTAGTTGACTCGGTATTTCTGTCTTCTGTCATCTCCTGCTTGCAGTACCGGAATGGTTTCCAAGAAGATTGACTAAATACTTGTCTTCTTTAGTGTCTGCCCAAATCTCTTGACATTGTCTATTGGCTGAGGCACATAAAAATTTCTTCTAGAGGAAAGTGCCAGAACACTAATACATATTGTCAGAGACATTGTTCCAGTACGCAGAAATAGACTCTGATATGCCATTCAAGACTGTTATAGCATAAAGCTTGGGGCAGAGATAAAGAGAGATTCTCATCTAAGACACTGGAAGGAAAAGAAAGAAACTAGAAACAAACTTAGGGAAAAAAAAAGAGATGGCAGATCCTGAGGTAGCTTGAATAATATTTGAGATGGAGATAGGTTTTATCAGCGTGGCAAAATAAGTCAGTGTTAAAATTAATCTGTGAAGAAGCAAATTATTTATTATTACACTTATTAGGATTTTAGTGATTTTTTAATAAATACACTGGAATTCTTTTCAAACAGTCTAGAAAGATTCAAAATGTGGATGCAGAATGTCTGCAGAGTTGGGCAATATTTCCAAGAGGATGCTAGTTATATTAATTATGAAGTTGTTGGCGATGTTTTGCAACTAACATACTTCTGCAGCTTCTGTAGTCATATATGTAAATCATATATAACACACATCAGCAATTTATAGTTTATTGCTATTTAATTGCCAGTCTTTAATTCTACCTGACATTAAAGCCATGTCAAGCAATTGGCAACACGAAATTTGTTCCTGATATTAGGAGCAGTTTTTGCAAAGCATTAGGTGTTTCTGAATCAAAGACTGGCATTTTTCAAACACATAGGGTATTATTGGGCCAAATCCTTAGATCTTAAGAACTCTAGATTTTGCTCATATTTGCAGCTGAAATTCTGTTTTGTAAATATGGGTTGAAGAACTATTTGTACTTTTTCAGCACATTTCCCATTCGCTGTACAAAACTTCTGTACTGTAAACTGTCAAAAATGATGTGTTAGTGGAGATACCAATTTCAGTCAATTCACTCAAAGGACTTCGCCTTCAGCAAAGAATAGTTCTTATAATTCCATTTATTATAATTACTTAAATAAGAATTTATTATTTTCTATTTACTATTGAAAAAATAAATTATATATTTTTGTTTACTATTTAAAGTTATTAATTTAATTTTTTCTCTCTAGGATTCCTATCATACAGCCGGCTTAAGTGTGTCCTGCCATTTCATACCTGACTGGAAGGAAAAACCAAATGTAGAGTTAAGCTGGCAAAGCTCCTTGATAAACTTCTTTCCTCCACAGTGAGCGTGCTCTGTTTCCAGACACTTCACACTTCGTAGCCATTGAGAAATGCAGCCTTTCTGACAGTAGAACGGGTAAAAGGTCCATAAATGTGAAACATGAGTGTGTCTGAGTGCTGCTGGGCTCCTCACCTTTTCACATATGGATGTAAGTGTAGAGTGGGGCAGCAGCTCCACAGCGCAGAGCCAGCTCCATGTCCCCTGGGTTTGGGAGGGCTCTGGTGCTATGAGGAAAGTGGGAATGGGGACCCTTCTCTTGTTCAGCCCCTCTGTGGCTCCTTTCCCCACCGGCACCATGTGGGCCTGGCTGGTGGGGCCATGAGGCATTGAACAATATTACAGCTGAACTCTGTGGTGCCCTTGCCTCATTGTAAGCCACGAGATTCCTGTGCCTGATGCCGAGGCACAACCTTTCCTCTCCAGGTGTTCCTTGCCTGGGGAAACAGAATGAAGCAAGCCCTTTCAACAGCCTCTCCCAACTCCTCAGCTCCACTGGAGAGGTTTGTACAGACTGATACTTCTCAAAATCCCCAGACCTCTTGAAAAGGGTATCTCTTGTCCCTCTCCCCCACTATGTGGCCAACATTTTGCCTCTGTTGTGCATGCCCTTGTGCATATTGTAACCCCAAAGGGTCTGCACAGCAGAAAGCAGGGTGTGGGCAGAGCTTTGTGTTACCCTCTGCTGCCCCAGTGGTACTGTCATTGACCTCTCCTGTGCTTCCCTGCCTGCCTTTATGCCTGCTCAGTGAATTTCACTTGCTGTGAAATCTGTCAGAGTAAAGAAGAAGCCGCCACAGCTTTTGTCATCCTGTGAGTGATTGGGGTATAGCCTCTAGTATGCAAGGCAGAATATGACTTCCAGCGATGTGAGATGAGGAAACAGAAAGGAGATGTGGCAGGACATGAGGGTTGGGCCCCAAGATGAAGTGGAGGCAGATGTAGAGGCAGGAGCTGAGGATGTACACCTGATGTATCCCCCTACCTTATTCAATGAAAGGGTATTTTGTTCTCCAGGAGTTTTCCTGAAAGATTTCTTTCACAACAGCAGGGATCAGCTCAGAGTTATGTGAAGTTGACGGGAAAATAATGCAGCAAGGTTTGAAGCGCAGCTGGAGCTTCAAAACATCTGTGTGCATGACTTCAGACCTCTCTGAAGGACTGGAGCCCTGCTTAGGAAAACAATTCTCTCTTAAAAATTCCTCTAGAGAAGTAGTCATTGCTCGTATTTGCTGCTGAAGCACCCCTGCATTTTGCATTAGGAGGACATTTACAAGGACTAAGAGGCAAGACATATAGAAGAAAATTGACACCCAAGAAAAGAATAACTATTGCGTTTTGAAGCTTGCAGAGGAACAAGTGTTAGATAAATGCATATGACAAACAGACCCTGTTTGATCTCCGTAAGAAGATTTGACAAGTCAGACACACAGGAGCCATAAATTACCTGTAATGGCAAAAATTACATCAGTTATAACCTTTTAAGCAGTTGTGCCTCATACAGCATCAATTCAGAGATAGTAATCTAAGGAGAACCAGTCTCTCTGTGCATGATTCCCTTGTAATATACAGCTACAAGAGTAAGCTGTGTATGATTTTCATAAGACGTGATAAAAATCTAATGGTTCTAGGCTGCATACTGTAAACCTGTGCAGATAACTGGCTCAGACTAACTGATAAACATACTGGGCCAGAAAAACCATTTTTTACTTTAAAAAAGAAATGGAAGTATGATTGAGATGTCATGGTGTGGGGGTACTGCATGGGGAAGATTCCCATAATCAGTCATCAGGCCGTTTCAAAGACAAGTTGTGGAGCTGGAGGGGAGTGGGGGCTGCCAGTGCTGCACAGCAGCCTGCAAGGATTTTTGCACCTGTGAGACATTCTGTGCCTTCTTTAGAGCATCACCCTAGGGAAGTTAATTGCCTTTGGTTTGGTGCCTGGCTTGCAAGTCAGTAACGAATGTGGGGCAGGAAGGGAGGGAGAATCACAGGATCATTAAGGTTGGAAAAGACCTCTAAGGTCATCAAGTCCAACCATTAGCCCAATACCAAGCTCAGTCCAAGTCCTAAGGCCATCGAGTCCAACCATTAGCCCAGTACCCATGTGCACCACCAAGCCTCCACCACTTCCCCAAATGCCATATCCACATGTTTTTTTAAGATTTCCAGTAGATGCAGCAGTTAGCATTTGGGTGCTGTGCTGACCACCACTGGCACCTGAGGAACTGGCTGGTGCAACACAGAGCTGTGAATAACACCCCTGCCAGCAGGGCAGGACAGCACAGGTCCTGTTAATGACTTTTGCTAGGGCCTTGTTTCCCTTTCTCTCCTAGTGCCAGAACTTAATTTCCCCTTGAGCCCAAAGAGCATGTAGGAAAGAGTATTTCCACCTGCTGCATGGCCTTGCTTGTGCTCAATTGGCTGTTCTTGGGAAGAAAGACTTCCAGGCTGGCTTTGCTTTTAAGCAGTCCCTGTGAACATCTCCTCAATGTGCTGCCTCAGCTGGGAAGGGAGGCAATTTGGCAGTCAGAGGGATGAAGATGAACTGTTTTTGAAGCCAGTACCAGGCAGCCTTGCAGTCCTAGCAGAGAAAGCTGCTGTTGCTGTGGCTTGGAGCATCTTTTAGCTTGATGGTCATTTTAATTCACTTTTTATTACTGCCTGTTACTTCAGACCTAAAGGCTGAAAGTCTTGCAAGGCTTTCCCAGAAACTTCCCCAAGTTGAATCACACTGGGAAAAGCTGCTGCCTGGGATTTTTTCCCCACCAAAAAATAATTTGTTTATGTGGTAGGGAAAGCTCTGTTTGTACTGCCTTTTTGGGAAGGAACAGAGAGAATTATATGCTGATTCTAAGAACTGCAATTTCTGTCCCTGTGCTGCCTTCTGTGAGCACATTAACCACATGTGCCAGGAACAGCCTGGGTGCTGGCAGGCTGAGGTGGGCTGGGAGCAGCCTTGGCTGGGGGCTGCCAGCACCCTGCTGCTCCCCACATTCAGTGGCTGATGGCCCGATGGTACTGCTGGCCCTGAAAAGGCACTGGCTGTCACATTGCTCTTCAGAGTGGCCCTGGGCTGGGGGCAGGTGCTGGCAGGGGCCATAGGGGTGTTGGTGGGGTGAGGCCAGGCTGCCCTGTGCTGGGCACAGATGGGCACAGCCCTGGGCTGACTGCAGGACCCCTCAGGTGTAGGGGAATAGAGGAGTTGGGAGAAAAGATGACCTTGGGAAAAGGAATGGGTGGTAGCAAGGTGTTCATTTAATTTTTGTCTCAACATCCAACTCTATTTTAATTGGCAATAAATTACATTAATTTTCCCCAAACTGAGTCTCTTTTTGCCCTTATGCGATGTCCTTGACCCACAAACTTTTCCATCTCATTTTCTCCCTTTTCCAAATGTGTTGCTGTAGCTGCTGCACAGGGCTAGCCAGGTCTGTCTTCAGGAAGGGGATACTGCAGTAGTTTTTCCTCCTAGGGCATCACTTTCATGTCAGGGTTGAGGTTTTGCGATCCTGAGGAACAAACAGCTGCCTGGTCTGTGGTTTGGGTAAATAAATAGGATTTTTCTCTCTGAGGGTCATTTCACTCAATGCCTTTTACAGACACTGGGTCACTTCAAGTAGCAATGCTCTCTCTCACTTCCTTTCTGCCCGAAACACTTCAATGATCATAGAATCATAGAATGGTTTGGGTTGAAAGAGACCTTAAAGGTCATCTAGTTCCAACCCCCCTGCCAACATTTCACTAGACCAGGTTGCTCAAAGCCCCATCCAGCCTGGCCTTGAACACTGCCAGGGATGACCCATGTGGGTAAAATATTTGGTAAATAAACCCCATGAGAGGTGGTGTCAGGTGAGCCACCCCACTGCACTGGCTGCCCTGTGAGCAGGTGCTGGGGAGCCCATGCCCTGTTGGGCTGGGTGCCCAAAGTGGGGCTCCCCAGCCAACACATATTCAAGGCATCCACTTCATCTGAGGGATGTCTGGCCGCATCCTGGCTGCATGGCTTTGAGAAGAGAAACAACAGTTTTCTGAAGGTTCAGACTCAGCTGCAAGAAACCCGGAGGGGATGCAATTTTAACTCTATCTTGTGGCCTGGCAGGTTTTTGGCAAAGAGAGTTTTATGTAGTAATTCTTAGGAGGATACAGTGCCTTGGATTTGTAATGTATGGCCAATTCTAAAAAGGCAGAAGGGAGAAATAAGGCAGGATTCAAAAATGCAGATAGTTTAATGCACTGAATTGGCCACAGGAGTATGACACAGGGCCAGTAGCTTACTCAGTCACGTAACTCAAGCACGAATACTATCACCAGCTACCCTAAGACAACTGCTTCAAAAATAGAGATGGCTCCAGATACCCTATGCAGAAAGAAATGAGTCAGCTCTAAACTGGTCGCTGTTGAGCCACTAGCAGAGAAGGAAAGCCCCGATTCTCAGCGTGGCATAGAAAAAAGTACTTTATTGTTTGAATCCAACATATATATAGAGTTTTCAAAGGTCACCCAGATTGGTCAGTCAGAAACCTCCCCCTAGGCTTGATTGGCCAGGCCTGCACTGTCCAAATCTCGAGACACTGTTTTAATAACATCCAAACTTTATCTTTGTTTAGAAAACACAAAAAGAATTCTCATGGGAAAGACCTGTGCTAGCCACAGCCAGTAGCTTACTCAGTCACGTACCTCAAGCACGAATACTATCACCAGCTACCCTAAGATAACTGCTTCAAAAATAGAGATGGCTCCAGATACCCTATGCAGAAAGAAATGAGTCAGCTCTAAACTGGCTGGCTGGCAAAATCCTGTGTACCTGTAGGAGTGGGCCATTGATTCTGTGCTAATCCTTGACATACTACTGGTGGGGTTTTATTCAACTGTCAGTTCAGAGAATGTGGTAGTTGCCCCTTCAACTCAGGGTCTTCTGAATCTGTGGTCAGAAAAATTGGATGTATTGCTGCCCTGGCCCTCTTTAGTCCAAATTCTTCTTCTGGTATGAAGAAAATCGAGAGGTAAATCTTGGGTCACGTTCTGTGGATGCAAACAGCTGAACAGCATGAAGGTCATGACACTCAGCTTTCTGGGAAGGTTCAAACATGCTTCTGATTCAGATCCCAATGCATAATATGTTTTTTCTTTAGCATTTTATGTGACCATGATCAGGCTATGAAGTAGGTGAGAACAAATCTCTTGAATGTGCAATAAAGTGCAAGAGAAGATCTTACTTTTAGTTAGCTTTCTTAAAGAAATGTGTTATATCCAAAGTATATGCCTGTCATTTCCCAAAAGCTGTTAGGGCTTCTGCACAGCTTCTTCTACACCTGGAAGAACAACAGGTCTCAGAAGCTCTGACAAATTAATTGAAAAAAACCTGGATAGGGGACAAGCACCAAATGAAAGCAAATATTGAGGGAAAGATGGGAACTTAGCTGTAACATATTGTGGTTGTTAATGGTCTGGCCATCCCATGCAGGTGTCCTGTGGGGCTAATTGGAGTGCAGTGAGGTGCAAGCTGGTGTGGATGTGTCCTCTCTCTTTCCAACAGTGGTATTGTGAGGGAGATGAGTGGAGCTTGGAAGAAGAGTCAAGTCTACTGGAAAAAAGCTTTGTTGCTTCTGCCTTTATGAAAGAACTTAAAATTCTCCCAGTACCTCAGAAAAAAGCTAATTATTTATTTATTTATTTTTAGCAGCAAGGCTTTCAATAAGGTTTGCAGCTGGCAAGGGTCGGAGTTCTGTGATGTTCTGTGTGTCTGCCCTTAATTCCTCTCTTTTGAACTCACCATGGCTTCCAGTAGAATCCTCTGTATTTGCTGATATAAATGGATGCAACAGTTCATCTTTAGTGTAAATATAATTTATGTTATTAGCAATAATAAAGGTATCAATTTTTTCCTCTGAATTTTTTTTTACGAGTTATCAGAAAACTGAACTCTTGCTACCCCAGAAATTTGAGCCTAGGGAGTTCAGTGGTTAGTATATGACTACTCTGGGGGAACAAAAGGTACCTTTCCAATTAAAGTTAATAGAGGGATAACTTCAGACACACAAAAGGAAAAAAGACACCTCTAAGTCATGGTGAGTTCAAAAGGAAAGAATTAAGGTAGGCACACAAAGCATCATGGGAAGTGCTATTCAAGGTACCATGTCAAAAAGGCTGATTAACAGCAGTTCCAAGTCTACCTGATCACCAGGGAGTCTTCCTGATAAAAATTATTTCCCCTCCAGAGAGAAGAATCTCCCTGAACTGAACAAATGTGTCACTTTTGAATAAGGATTCATGAAAAGGCAGAAGAGGAGAAGAAAAAAGAATAAAGGTACGCATTCACTAAAAGATCTGAAATTTGTAACTTGTGACTGTTTATCAGTCTTTAAGTTCTGAATGAAACTGCAAGTCATACGTCAGTGAGCAGGATTCAGATCGCTAGCTTTGCATTTCTTTTTTGTTTAAAAGTGGCTGTTTGCAGATAAAATTCTCCGGTGTTGGTTGTAATAGCAATCAGGGAAATCTAATGGCTTTGTTTGATGTATTGCTTAGCCCTTCCAGGCTGTAAGGCTTTTCAACAGAGTCCTTTAAAGATATTGATTGAATTCTGGAGCTACTTTGTGAAATCTGGTGGTCTGTGTTGTGTGCAAAGTCACACTAGATGAATGTAATGGTAAATTCTAGGCATAAAATCAAATTATTTTTGGTCACTAATTAATTTTAAGATTATATTCCCCCCATTTTATTTCTTTAGGTTGTTTTAAACACTTCGAGCTGTGCACAAGAAAAGAGACATGAAAGAAAATGCAATTGGAATGTCTTTTTGTAAACATGATGAACAAATATCAAAATTTTTTCAATTTGTTGTTTGACCTTTTATAACTCTCACATCTATTTACGTGGTATTTTGGAGGAATTTCTCTCTAAATTGCCTTTTTATGTCTTCTTTCATACCCATGGTTTGTTCCTCTATTTATGGTGATGTGGAATGGATTAGAGAACAGGACTGCCACTGGTGGGGGGCAGTTCAATATGAAAACATGGGCACTTGAGTTATGTTGTTCAGGGTGGTGTTTTGAAGAATTGCAGTGGGCTGTATGTTTGAGCTGCTTGCTCAGGGCTACTGCACTAGATGTGTTTTATATGTGTCTCGTGCTTTGGTATTAACTGATGACATTTTAGGAAAAGCTCTGCAATGAGTGTAGTAGGCTTTGTTGGACTGCAGCACTCTCAGATGCAGCAGGGATGAAACAAATGGAAGCAATGGGTTCTTTGGCTGCAGCTGGACGGGGGAAGATGATCAAGTCCAGGCTGTGCTGTCTGGGCGAAAATGGGATGACTTTTTGAACTTCAGGCAACTTTCTTTGCTTGGTACAAGAAAGTAAGTTATGCTGGTTACCTACAAATTGAGTGTGGAATGACACTTTAGGTAGCAAACTGCTAATTGAGTAATATTCTGTCTTGCAAAGGGAAATTAGGAGTTTGCCTAGCTTATTGTATGTTCTAGATAAACAATTACCTTGTGATGAGAAATCATTGAGAGTTTTCCCTCTGTTTGGCTCAAAACTTACAAAACCAGTGGGCAGTGAGTTTCACCTTACATTTGTGATGTTTTATAAAACAGAAATTCTAAAACTGTTCATGTTCTTCTATTTGTTTTCTCTAGATGAATTATTAATTATGTTCTCATTGTGGGGTTTTTTTGCTTGAAGTTTTTAATGTTATGTGCTGCTATTACTAGTATTTAAATGTTAGAGTGGGCTTTTCTTAGCTCATTTCCTGACTGCTGTTCTTAACACCTTGTGGAGTTGTACAGTATGAACTATGTCATTCACTCTTTCAGCATCTCATTGTTTATTCATAATGGCATTGTAAAAATGCAGAAATATAAGGAAAGAGCAGTCTAATTGTAGTATTTCTCCTCAAAATGCATGTGTATGTATAGAAATATGTGCACTTGTGAAAAAGATTAAATTAAATAATATTTACATTTATACATGATATTATATTCCACATCATGTTTTATGGAATATTTCAGTGAACCTTGGGAAAATTCTATGTATAATTAAAATACATGTTAGCATCTTCAAACAGATGCATATTGCACACAATATCAGAAATATATATTAATTTTATCTATATGTCCACTTGGTGTTGTCCCAAACAAGAGAGTTCAACATTTAGTAACAGGAAAGGAAGTTATTGTTATTTTCTTTATTTGACTGAAAAAGACTGCCACACAGGAAGCAATTTATATGCATTAATTGCTAAGTTCATAATCACTAGGCAAGTTTCCCTAGAGGGAAAAAGAAGCAGTGTTGTTTATGTTCTATTTCTGTTTGTTGCTATTAACATTTCTTTGACTGGGTTATCCTTTGTGGAGGCAAGAGAACCATGTCCTTGCAGCTCACATGACCACATCACCATCCAGCTCCTTGTGCACCTCTAAGCTATCAGTTATTCAGCTGGAAGATTGGGATCCTGTAGTTCTCAAAGGACTGCTGGGCTGCTACTCTGCTCTTCACTTGAGAAAACATTGTAGGTTTCTGCTGCTGTTGATTTTCATTCCGAAGTCCCTGTGTTGTTATTCTGGTAAGCAGTTTTAAAACACACATGTTTTTGGAATTCTGCTCAGAGGAAAATGACAAGCATATTTAGCAAATCACAGTTTCTTTGGAAGGTGAGCTGACAGCAGGCTTCAAATGTAATTGATTGGTGGTTGATTTAACATCAGTAATTTCAGCAAACTGTAATATGTTTGACACCAGTTTTCTGAGGCATTGTATAAGGTGGGAATAGTTTCTGCTGAATGAAGCATTTGTTACAATAGGAGGAAGTCAGGAAAAGGTAGGGTAGTTGTGACAAAGAAGGAAAAAAAAAGGCTTTTGGTGAAGGAGAAAAGAAATAGTATAATTATTTGCTTTTTAACATGTCGTTGGTTTCCTTTTTCCCTGAAAATTTCTGTTCCCAAAAGTTTCTCAAGTAAAGAGTTTTTCATCTTGTGAATCTTAAATTTCTTTTGCAATAGATTTAATTTCTATCTTTCTCTCTTGGACCTTAAATTTAAAAATACTCTTTAATCTTCTATATGTTGCTTTAGCAACATGAATTTACCTTAATGAGGAGATCCCTCCTGCTTGCACCTTCTTGGATTCAATTGTCTTTTTACTTGAACACATTTCATTACAAATGTTGTTTTGCTAGAAATAATCATAGTCTGTCTTTATTGTTTAGATTATGTACTACCTTTCCTTTAGCTTCCTGTATTTTATCAGTGTTTAGTTGAAACTCTCCCATGTATCAAAATCAATGTGTCTTTGCTCCTCCCTACTTGCTTCTTTATGTTGCTTTTTTTGATCTTGCTTTTTTTCTATCAGGAAATCAAAATAATTTGTTGGTTTTTTGTTATCTTCTTGCACAAACTTGGCCATGCCATCTTTCGCACTGCCTTTTACAGAGTAGCCTTCCAGAGCACAAAAGCAGCTCTGTCCTTTGTCCCACTGAAACCTGCCTTGTTACATTCACCTCTACCATGCTATCTTAGGGGAAAATTGCTCAGTGTCTCATTAAAACAGTGTTGTGATTATGCTATTGTAGCTTTCCATCTTCTCCCAAGCTCAATTTATCCATTTGGTTTTCTTATTAGTTTGAAAAGCACCTAGGGTATGTTGTACCTGGTGTGCAGAAAAAGGGGTTTTTAAAAAATTATTAGTTAATTATGTTCTGGACAGTTCATCCTGGAGAACTGCTTCTGCATAATTCTTTAATCAGGACACAAAGCTGGGCTGCACCAACAGTACAAAGGGAGTTTGGGATAGTGCACAGAAAGAGCTGGATGATGTTGAAGACTACAAATAGGGTAAAATTTGAATGCAAAAGATAACATCCTGCACTTGGGGACTCTTGCTGAAACCCACTGCTTTAAGCTGGGAGGTTATCAGCTGGAAACAACCAGGGAACACGTCGGACTCACTGTCACAAGCTCACTATAAGCTTGTGACATACCTCTACTACATACTTTCATACCTCTACTATAAGTAGAGGTATGAAAGAGGCACATGCAATCCTAGGATGTCTCAGGAAGAATAATTCCAGATGAGGAAGTATTACTAGCTGCATAGAGGGATCACTAATGGGACCTCATTTAAGATATCACATACAGTTTCGACTAACTGTTCAAGAAGGATGATCTGAAACTGAAGCTTGCATAGACAAGGCTATAGGGATGATCAGGGAAATGGAGAATTTGTTTTACAAATAGGAACTAGAAGAGGTTGGTTGTTTAAGTTGGCAAGGCAAAACCTGACAGAGCATGCAAATTTTTTGTCTTTAAATACATTGTGGCAGAAAATAACTCTTGATCAAAAGGGCAATGCTGGCAAAGGAATGAAGGTGTATAAACTGGCCAAGAGTACATTTTGCTTGGGGTTAAGAAAGAAGTTCCTAACTATTAAAGTGGCTGAGCTCAGAACTCTGATTATTCCACAGGAACAGTCCAAGAACAAAACACAATAGAACACGAAGCTCAGTAAGTTCACAAAGGGGATTATCTGTAAGAAGGCTGCTCCTGAGAGCTAGGGATTAGACTACCTGAGTCAGGTGATCATTCTAGACCTATGGCCCTCAGGACATGTAAAGTTATATATTTTTAAAAAATAAATATATTTCTTCATCTGTAGAAAAGGCATGTGTACTTGATTCATTGTTTGAAATAAACCCACCATTTGCTGAGAGAAGGATGTGTTTGTAACCGTGGTTACTTCAAGAAGTAAACAAAGTTGCTATCCTTATAGTGATGTGGGATTTGGAGCAGTTGCTTTTAAAATCACGTTAGCTCAGTTAAGCTAGCTGAACTTGACTGAAACTCTGCTTTCCTGAAACTGAGCTGTAGGTGTCAAAATGTTTCTACTGAAACAGCTAATTCAGTCAGTTAGACCGGTTTGGTTAAATAAAGCAGTTTTATACCACTGACATACGTTTTCAGGCCTTTGAATATCATCCACCATCTGATAGGAACTAAATAAAAACACTCAAGAAATTACATTGGACAGCAAGTTCTATTTAAAAACAAAACCAAATCAAAGCAAAACAAAAAAACAAACAAACAAACAAAAAAAAAAAAACCCACCAAAACGAAGCCTCTAATGATTTATAGATTGGTCCAACACGAACTGCTGGTATTATCTATATAAGGCTCTAATGCTCCTTAAAATAATGGATTAATAGTGTTAACTTCTCTGTTGGACAAATCTTTTGCAAGTGAAAGGAGATTGGGATGCAAGGCAATTTCCAGTTGCTTCTATCAGAGGACCTAGTGAAAGGAGAAAACCACAGTAAGAGTCATAAAAATATTATCCTCCCATGAGCTCTAAAAGGACGAGTTTGGCATTTGATGGGATGCCAGTGTGCTGCAAGTGTTGACTGCTGTTCTTTAAAGCCTTATAAAGAAACAAAACTAACAAAAGGCACTACAGACAATATTGCAGCAACGAGTGTTTCTTGGATGTCAAACACCCTCCAGCCCACAGCACTTTGATCTTGGGAACAAACCATAAAGAACAAATAGAGTAATTTTTCTTACATGCTAAGATTTAACAGTGAGGTTGATGAACTTCTGGAAAACTAGCATAATGGGCATGCCTTTTCCATTTGTTAAATTGTTTTGACAAGGGCATATTTCATTTAAAGAGGCTGTTTTCTATTCCTTCCCTTTTTGGTCTCTGAAAAAATAAAAGAGGAACCAATATAGAACTTCACAGTACAGATCAGCTCACCTTCCACATGAGCCAAGTGGAAAAAATATCACTTAAATGCTCTTTTATTGAAGGGGGAATAGGAAGGCGGGGGAAATAAAAGCGCATGTAGACAGTATAGCTGGGTATTTGTGAGTTTTGGCTCATTTAGCCTTTTTATTGAAAGCCTCTGTTTCCATTAAACTTGCCAAAGGAAATGTATGAAATATATTAATACACACTGTGCACATTAGGAATGGGAGCAGTGATTTAGAGACTATCAAACCCCTCAAGTGGTCTCTCTGTGACTAGATATGAATATGGGCAGGCTCTACCGTGTTTGGTCACTATTTCCCATCTGCAAAAGAGATGCTGCTTTTAATTTTTGGTATCTCACTGTTCTTTCACCTTTCCTTAGGAACTGAAATCACCAAAATGGAGGAGGTTCCCTCCTGTGTTGCCAGTCCAGTGGCCTCAGCAGGATGTTACACTCCTCCAAATCCTGCTTTTCCAGGATCCTCTTTTCTCAATCTACAGGCTCAGGCTTTCTGTCTGTTTGTTAGGCATATAACCTTCATGTATGGTAAAGCTCAGGCTCCATTCACAGATTCTTTTGTGATTCATTTTGTCAGTATATCTCTGTCTTCCTACACACTAAAATTTTTTTCAGGTATAACTTAGCAAACCAGAGCAAGAGACTCTTGAAGCCTTGACTTTTTGGAGTCATGGGTTCAAATCTTGACCCAAGATTTAACCCAAGGCTTTTATTGTGAGGAGATTATGATTTGTATGATTTCTGGTGGAAGACCTTAACAGGTCCAGGGCTTGGCTGTTCTGTCTGAATGGATGCTAACAGTCTCTGGGCATAAAAGCCAGGATTTGTTCTACCAGTCCCAATCTTTCCCACTGTTTGCAGCAAAATGCCTGCATTTCAGCAGTGCTGTGAGAGACTCTATCAGTTTAGATCCTAGCTATTGACTGACAGATTTCATTTTCTTATTGTTCCACAGACAAATTAACCAGTTTCTGCTCTTCATGGTTTTCTTTTTCAAAGGAGGCATTGCTGATCAAAACCATTGCTAAGACAGCTGTATCCTTAGCCCTTTTCAGGGCAGAAATGACCCCTTTACTTGAAGACATGCTGGTGAATCCTTGCATTCAATTTCAATTCCTTATTCAGCTATGCCCTGCAACATGGTAAAAATGAAACTCAGGATGCCTAGTCGATGTTTCTCAGATTCTGACCTGACCATTTGCAGAAGGAGTAGTGTTTATACTATCCACCTTCAGGCATCTGACATGGACTATGGAGCTGCTTTGTCTCCTGGATCTGTTTGTGCTGCTGGATGGGATTACTATCTGCAGCTGGGTATCACAGAGATTTGTGAGCTTGTCTCATTAGATCTGGGAGCAGAACTGCTATCTGGAGCAAAATGAGCCATTCTGCAAAGATTTTCTGCTTACATAGTGCAAGCTAGCAACAACAATTTTTCCCAGTTTGGCACACCTTTCCAAATTTATAATAGAGCTCAATTGTATGTGGTTGCATGTTTGCAATTGCATGTTTTGTTGCAAATGTTTCAATGCTCCTGCCTTGTTTTGCATGGGGGAAATTTTAACTGAGGTAGGAAAAAAGATAGTTCTGCCAGAGGCAAACATTCTCAAATGACTGTTTTTTCTGTCTTCTGAAACTGCTTTCTGTCTCATGGCAGTTAACAGATGATCTCAGAGGAGTGTGGCATCTGTACATAAACCTCTTACCTTCAACTTCTCATGCAAACAGAATACACAAAGAACTGGTTAGAAAAAAACTACTAAAAATACCCACAGTTAATTTCCTTTTGTGTTTTGACTTGGTGTAGTTTATGGGCAAGTAAAGAGAAATTATGCACAATGTGATTATTTTCCTGCTTTTTTTTTTTTAATTTTTTTTTCTCCAGGTGATTGACTGAAATATTTTTGGAAATCACTTAACATAGGAGTTTTCTGAAGTTACTACAGGTGCTAAAATTCTGCCACATTAGGCCAAACGACCTAAATTCTAGTAGAAAGTCAATTTTGCTTAAAGATTTATCCTGTGGCTTCTTTCCAGTAGGAAGCCTTTTATGGCTTCTTTAAGATTTTCCAGTCTTGTTCTTTAATGAAAGCTTGGAAAACCTTGTGAAACTTTACTTCAGCCATGTTCATATGAAATAGGTATAGGCTTAACTGTGCCTTTAGGTGCAGAAGGAGTATTCAAAGGTGAATAGCAAGAAGCACGGATGGCTTTTAAAGGATGTACAGGAAACACCCACAATTTGACACAATATCTTATCCTAGCTCTGGATGCACCTCTGCCTGGAAAGCTTTGTGCTGATATCTTTACCTTCACTTCTCATGAAGAACATCTCAATAAACCAAGAGAACAAGTCTCCATCAGATACAGATCTGTTACAGGTACAGACACATTGATTTGTACCTGCATTAATAATCTGCTTCATTTATTTGCTGATCGTAAAACTGACAACTTCCATAAACTTTGTAACAAAAGCTTCTTCACACTCAAGTATGTCAAAATAGGACCAGCATCATACCCCAGGATGTTGAACATTTCAGTGAACAAACCGTGGAGACCTTTCTAGATTTCCTGAGCTCACAACTATTTAGACAGCATGTGGGGTACATCACTGGGCAGCACAACGTGTCCTGCAGTGCTGCTAGTCTCTGCCCTGCATGAGAGAGCAGGGCAGATATCTCTGCATTGCTTCTTTTCTAGCTGACCCTGCTGTGGCCACCATCCATGTCCAGCATTAGAGCCAGTCGCTGATCTGCATGGCAGCATCTCCCAGTGTGCATCCTGCAGTAACAGACTTGTTGCCTTTTGCATGGGGATATCTGGATGGGGTTCTCAGTGGGAATCTATTGACTCTTTTACCTGATCTGGGCTGAGCAGATGTTAGTACCTATTTTGTGTGTGTCTCCTCTGGTGATGGCTCTCCCTACCTGTCTGCCACTGTCATCAGCCTCTTCCCTAAGCATTTTCTGTGAGAGGCAGGTCAGCAGTGTGCAAGGTGCTTGGAGCTCTGTACGGAAGGCTCAGTTATAGATATCCTGATTTCCCAGCAAAAGGCTTCCATTCTCCACGGAGCGCTGTGGACTTCACAGAGGGCTTTAATTAGGAACATTGCTGCTTGCATGTTTTTCTTCTTCGAAACAGAAGAATTTCTTTTAAGTGCAATTTTAACTTTTGATGTTGTCAGCTTTCAGTTCTTATTTTGGGGACAGTCTTCCTAGTGTGGTGGTGGTGTTAGTGGGTTGTCTTTTTTTCAATTGCCAAAATATTTTGAATGCTAATGTAGGCAGGCAGTTTTTGGTCTGTCTGTATCTGTGTGTGCATTGCTGGAGACCAATCTTTCATCCAGTGAGCAAAGTTAACAGTGGTAAATACTTCAGTACCATGTTGAATTGTGGAAAATCTCCATCCTTCCAGAGAGAGCAAATCTCAATCTTCCTTTGGTGTGTAAGTTCAAGATCACACCTGGTTGGGGTAGGCATGAAGGATATTACTAATCATTGTTAATATGATTGTTAATATGTTCTGCTTTTCTTCAAGAGACTGTAGTACCTCTTAGACTTCAGAATCATGGGGAGTCAAACGTCTCCGAAGTACAGAACACCTTTTTTTCCTTCATATGCATGGCATTTGGCAATATTTCCATTTGTCCTTGTGAGTGTGTGAAAAGATGGTATTTCAGCCTTAGGTTCACAATTGAGATTCAAATTTTTGGAAGAGCTCATCAATTTAGTAACTTCATCTTGGACTAGAAATGTTAAACAAGATGAAAACCTAAGGCTTGTGCAGTATTTCTTGAGGATTCTGGACATGCAGTTTGCTAGACCAGGATGGACCATCATTTCAGTCAAGAGCTGTACCTTTTTACTTTGAGCTTTTCAGTTGGTAGTCATATTACTTTGTTCAGAGTGTTAGGATCATTAGAATTCTTAGTTAACTGCCTATCCCTGCATTGTGAGGAAAGCATAAGTAATATTATTTATCCTTGTGCTACTTTCTGTCTCAAGAATGGAAGTGTTAGATGTGCAGTGTGCCTCATGCAAGCTCTGTTTTCAAATGAATAAACTAAAATAAAGATGGGCTAAATAACTTTGTTAACATGATTCAAGGATCCTGTAAGAAACTGAAGAGCAAGTCTTACCTTGTGACTGAAGTTGTGCTTTTTCCACAGAATAAATTTGTTTTTAAAAATCCTGTAGGTATTATTTTTCAGGGCATGTGGATCATGGGTTTTCTTCTAGGCAGACTGTGATTATCTACTGGTAACATCAGCTGCAATCAGCATTGCAGGCACACCACCTCCAAGCCTTCTCCAAGGGAAAACCTGTTCCCTTGGTGAGGCTTGGCATCAAGTCTGCAGAGATCTGGTCTCAGGTCTCCACTGGTGAAACATGGATCAAGTATGCTTTCCTATACCTCCTGTAAAATGTGCATTATACTTGTCTTTTGCATTTTGTCTGGTTTGTATCTGACTGCAGGTACTTTAGGACAGACGTGATTTTCTGCACTATGAACAATGCCACTGCAGAGTCTCAAGTTGCTGCTGTAACACCGTAGGTTCAATAAAGTGGCAATAATTACCTGGAAAAATCATGCTAAAAAAAAGAAAAGCTAAACAGCTATGAACTCTGCACTTGCACGCTGAATTTTGGCACACTCCAAGGCATTTGAAACTCCAAAAAGGTGTCTCTTCTGCCTCTGATATACTGTCTTGAGTAGGAAGAGCAACTTTCTTATGAAAAGGTTTGCTACTTTCTTTGCTCCACCTCATTTTACATCAGACTTGCTTTGTGTCCTTTCTCTCGATTTCATAAAAGCACGTGTGCTGCGTTCTGTTGTAGATGATTGTTTCTAATCACCACTATGAGTGCCAGCATCCTCAACCCTAGGAGGTGTGGTCACCCTTGCCACTGAGCACTGTGCTGCATACCGGAGTGGTGAGGGAGCTGTCTGGGAGAAGAACAACGAGGTGCCCTGACAAAGTGTCACAGGCAGCTGGAACATAACTTACAGTGTCAGGAAGAGAGAGCAAGAAAAAAGCATGAGGTGTTCTAATAAAAGCACCAGTGCAGTGAAGATTCATTTTTCTTAGAAAGAATCTTAAGAAGTTCTTTTTTTTCCTTTCTTTTTCCCCCCTCTCTCTGCATTATCAAATCTCTACCCCCTGTGTCTGTCTCTCTGTTACTTTCAATATGCATTGCAGCTTCTGTCGACTCCTTTGTTCACGTCAGCAGGATGGGTCCTCCTAGGCGAAGGAAAGGGGACCTTTTGCTGGCCTACATATCAAGTAAACCTTGTGAATAGTGGAGAAGGCAATCCATATCTCTTAGTTCTGAATCTCTCTTTCTCTTGGATTGTACTTTGAAGTACAGATAGGGTGCTGTTGGCTTTGCTGCTGTGTGTTGTTTGATAGATGCACACAAATCCAGGAAGTGATCCAAATCCTGTATGACTTCTTTTATCCCCAAAGGAACTTCCTGCAGAGGAAATAATTAGGGTGGCTTTTGTTGGTTTGGGGCTAAGGAGAAGGTTGCTATCAGATTTTTTTTCTACTGAAAGATGAAACTCCTTTAATGTTTCACATCCTGAGTTGATTTATGAAGAAAGCTTGACTGATCAGACTTTTTCAGGAGATGAGGAGGCTGCTCACCCTCAGGTGGCTACAGGTTAGCCTGGAGCAGTGGTCTCAAGCTTGCCATGGCAGTAGAGGAACCTGTACGACCTCCCGAAGGCTTCTCCTTTCTGCAGAGACATCTCTCAAAGTCACTGCAGTGATCTGAAGTGATCTTGCCACCCTTTTGCAGGGGAAACTTCCTGACTTCCTTCACAGCTACTGTTTTCTATGCCTTTGTAGCATTCTTAAACTTGAAAATCATTTGGGGAAGAGGTTAGAGAGCATCAAGAATGGCAATCAGAGAGCTCCTGAGGGCCCTTCCCAGCTGAGGGACCCTGTGAATCTCTGACAGTCTGCTTATTACTGGCAGCAAATTCCTGTTGTACTTAATGTGTACTCAGCGTGCACAGAACTGAGGAAGTGCCATCACGGAAAGTTAAAATACTGTTTATGAAAGTATATGAACTGCAGAATCCAAACTATTAATTGGAGCTTAAATCTGTATTTCTATAGCCAGAGAATTAAAGTAGGTGGTCATAATATTATGAAAGTGTGACTGTGTGACTACGGTTCTGGGAAATCCTGTGTGGTGTTTTTGGTATTTGGAGGGAAGGTGCAAGTGATCCTTCCCACCTGCCTGTGCTGTAAGACAGAGGCTTGGCTCAGCCTTCTGCTTGAAGCAGTGCTGGGAAATGTATTTGAAGACCCAGTTTTGACTCTGGTCAAAGAGGGAGGAACTGTGCAATATACAGATTTTGGGCAGGTACTTAAAATCAAACAAACTAAATTTAGGAGTAGTGTAAAGAAAAATTCTATTTCTATTTATCATAGAAACTTAATAGGCAGGACTTGAATTCCACTAAATGCTAAAGTGGATCATTTCCAAAAGACTCATCTGTGTTTGAATTATAAATGTCCTCAAAGGTCACAAACCATCAAATTCAGTATTTGAACCTGTATGAGAAGGTGTCTCAGTCCCTGGAATCAGGTTAGCTCCTTTCCTTTGTAGCTGTTTTCATTGAAGCAGTTGAGGGAGAATACACTCAGAATGTCCTCTTGAGTTATACCTGAAACCTCTGAATTAGAGTTCAGACTATCATGGGATGCTTTCAGTTTTTCACTGAAATGGTATTAACCCCTGTCTTATAACCAAGGGCCACAGAACAAATGCATCCACAGAATTCAGTGCTGTTTGTTGACATCGTCACACAGAAAACAAATGCAGAAGGCTTCCACAAACTGAAGGAAAGTTTCCCTCTGGCAGGGAGAGTGTAGCATGAGGCCAAAAGTGAATTCCTACAAGGCAGGACTGAGTGCTGTAGCTATGTGATAGATGGAGGAGACCAGTATAAATCACAGGATAAAGTAACCGCTGTAAAGAATGCTCCTTGTCCTACAAATGTTGTGCAGTTATGCTCCCTCCTAGGATTTATAAACTATTTCAGTCATTTTTTTTTGCAGAACCTTTCAACAGTCCTGAATTCTCTGAATCAACTGCTCAGGAGAGAATTGAAAATGGCAGTGCACTGATGCTATAAAGGAAACCAGAAGACTTAGGTTGCATTCATCTCTGATTTAACCCAGTGCAATACAACATTGAAATTACTAAGGTTAGACTGATGCTACCATGAGAAGAACTTGCCCTTTGCAATTTAAAATGTGTGGCTCCAGCTCACAGTGGTGTAAGTTAACCCCCAGAGAGGAGCACATAAAGTGGTGCACTGAGCACAGGTGCAGTGCTTGGTGGGTGTGCCGTGCTGGTTACAAGAGGCAGGAGTGTGCCACGGGAATAATCTCTGTTGATACATTCCTCTGAAGAGATCTGATTTTGCTGCAATCCCTAGGGCAGCCAAGGAGGCTTCCTGACTGAGAGTGGGTCATGTTTGGTCACAGGAGCCCTGGGAAGGGTGTGAGCACATGCTCACATTAGGCTTTGCTTGGAACTGGCACACAGAACAACAAAGGTATAATACCTTGCAACCAGTTTGGACTCTTACAAAAACCAGCATGAACACATAGTTTTATCATTTTCATGTGAATTTTGCTTTTAAGTAATGTATATTAAGAGCTCAGTGTTAGTAAACTACCCAGGTTACCAGCTTTCCCCAGGTATTCACACAGCCTGTGCAGGCCTGTGGCATTGACCCACAAGTGCCTTGCAGAATTTCACTGTATGAGCCTAGGCTGTGACTACTGCCTGCCATCAGAATGTATTCACATTGGCATTTTATACCCTCTCGATTCCTCTTTGCTGGAATTTCTTCCACCTGATTTAAATGCTTTTAACTGGGTCCTGCTTATAGTCTCTCTTTTTTTTTCTTTTTTTTTTCTTTTTTCTTTTTTCTTTTTTCTTTTTTTTTTAATGAGCAAATTCTGCCAGTGATCTTGTGTCACTCCTCTGTCATCCTGGTTCTGTGGTGGTGAAGCACAAACTCTTCTGATGATAGCTGAGCTCCTGGTAGCACTGGCAAAAGTGGTGAGAACAAGGCTGCACCATGGTTAGAGCTGAAGGAAGAAAATCAGCTCATGTGAATATGTGAAACTCGTGAAAGGATTTGGTAGGCAAGCTGGGACTCTAATTTAGCATTTTACCCTTATTCTCCATCATCAGTGAAATCAAGAGTGAGTTGTGCTTGGGGCCACTTTCTAAGAATAATGGAAAATGGCATTCATCTGGATGGTTTTTGCAGGGAAAAATGAATCCAACTATTTCACCAATAGCCAAAAATTTTTGAGGATAGATTCAAGCCAGTTCTTTTTCTATTCAAACAAACTAGTGTACTGTTAGCACGTACTGCTATGGAAGAAGGATTGACATGAATATTTGGAAAAGTGTGTTTCTAGAATTTACAAACCATTAAATGGTAAATACTTTTACTAAAATAGTGATGTGGAATGTATAGGAAAACCTCTTCATAATCCAAACCAAACAAACCTTACTGTTTATCCCAATAACTTGGATATGTAATTGTCAAGTACACAGTACTTTTGAGCTTTTCTCACCATAAAGGCTTCCTGCTCTTGAAGTTCACAGTCTGTATTCCTAGTGCTGAGAACTCTCCTTGGGGCAGTCAGTAGTGGCCTTAGATTTTGCCTTCATTCAAGGAAGTCTAGCTGAAGGGAGCAAAGTTATAAAGTTAAACCTCAGCAAACCCATGTGTGGCTCCTACTCAGCAGTGCTGCTGCTGTCCTGGGTGTTTGAAATATCCATGAGCCCTAACTAGCATTTTTGGATTCAATTTTTTTTTTTCTGAAAAAAATCAGCAGCATTTTTCTGGTTTTCCTTCTTCAAACCTAAAAATTTCCTTGAAAATTGAACCAGTGGAAATTGCTCACCACTGGGAGAAACACTTAATGGGTTCATTCCCGACAAGGATGGGATGGATTACAACACTTCTCCTGTAAAAGGCAAAAAAACTTCCCAAATGAAAACAATTACTTTCAGATTTAAAATACATTTCTCAGACTTTCTTTCAGTGATTTCCTCACATAAAGAATTATGCAATAGTCACCTCTTTAATTTAAATGTAAGCTTTTACTACCCAGGGTAGGAGAGATGAAAGAGTGTTTCCAATTTGTAAAGACTAGTGGAAAACTTCTAGAATTTTTATTGCTGAATTTATATTTTAATTAAAAAGGGCTTTGCAGAGTGAAAATACAGAGGGTTTTGGCAGAAAATTTTCATTATTTTTAAATTTCTGGCTTTTCTAAATGGAAAAAATATCCAAGCATGAAAATTTGTTCTCCTGGTGATTTATTTTTGTTTATAGTATTTTTTGTGTCAAAAAGTGACTTATTTTTTTTTAACTGCAAATACTCATGTAAAACCAGGTAATTTTTTCCTATTTTCATCTGTGAACAAAAACAATACTATGAATACCCTAAACTATCATCTCCTCCCCAACCAACTCCCATCTCCCCAGGACCCCCAAAATACAATAGACTCATTAATGCTTACATGAGAAATTTTGATTTTCAGTTTTTAAATAAATAAGAAATTTCCCCTTTGAAAGATGTTATTTCTCCCTCTGCTTTCCTTGAGACATTTTCAGATATTAGTGATATGAATCATACAAATGTTTTGCAAAGAAACAAAGTTTTTTATTTTTGCTGTTCACACATCAGTTCCAAAAACTCTGCTAAATTCACTAGTTCACATCTGTGATGTAGGAAATGGTCTCATGCAATAAGAATTATGCTTAACCTGTGCTTATGTCAGAGAGGAAGTCTCCTTAAACATGTTTCTAAAGGAAAATTGTGGTTGGTAGCCCCTTTTTTGTCCTCCAGATGTTCTTAAACCCTTCAATGTTTTGTCATAGTGAAAAATCAAGATAAATTTTTATTGGTATGTAAATGTTAATCCATCAGATTTACTTTTGTGTCTGTGCCCTATGAGCACTGTGGAATTTTAATTTACTTCTATCCACCCAGCTGGGTGCTTGACTTATAGCCATAGCTCAGAGAAGGGGTTGAAAGAAGTTGAGAGCAGAGAGCATATATAATACCTGTATCAGTAAACTACAGTCCAGGGGTTCAGGTCTCAGCTTTCCAGCCATGTCTGGCTGTGTTAAAGCTTATCAACAGATGCAATGAGAAATTCTCCTCTAAAATAGGCACTTAATTGATTTTTGGCATGTGAATATCTAATGAAGAATTTGTTAGAGACATGTAGGACGTGACTGGAGTGCAAAAGAACCAGAGAAAACTGCTATCTTTTTCTTGAAGAAGGAACTCTTAAAAATTGAAAATCTACCTGAGGTTTAGTTTTTGTGTGCCATGGGTTTCCAGTTTTAATTAGGACAATAAAACATTCCCGTTTGTGACAAGAAAAGGAAGAACATGGACATCAGTGATTGAGAAAGTTATTAACATTACAATGACTGTGATATTAGATACGCAATTGAGAAGTTCTTTAAATATTTGTCAATGACCTAAAGAAATTAATAAAGCTAGTAGAAAATATGCTTATTATGTTTTCCTGAGTGCCTGGAGGTACCTTTCTGTTGCACGCAAGTGTTGCTGGCTTCACCAGGAGTAACAGCAAAATCCCTCCCACTGCATTTTGTTAAAGGTTTAATTTCCCAGCAGATAGAGGCAGAGCAGAAGCACCTGTATGGCAGAATGAGTGAGAGCTAGAGCTTGTGAAGGAACTGCATGGGCCATTCTTTTGTACAGGGCACGTGCGGGAATCCGTGGATTAAGTGAGATTTGAGTTTAAATTTATCTTCTGTCACAGAAGCTGAGTTTTTCAAATATTTTTCTCCCTATGCAGGAATGAATTTACTCAAAGGGAGAATCTTCTAGCTTGCTCTGTGATATTTTTTGCCTGTTCTAGTCCAGTAGAACAGTCTTGTTTTAGTCCTGCATTTTAAAATAAAACTTATTAAATATTAAATTAACATTTTTTGCATATTATCTTGAAAGAAAAAAAATAGGTGCTTTCTAAGGAAATACTTACATTTTCTTTGATATGGCTCAATTGGCTGTAGTTATTGAAGGGAAGTCAAACCAGATGCAGCTGGAGTCCTCATCTGCTTCCACTAAAGCTGACATGGACTTAATGTTGGAGTATAGCTTTGATGACAATTTGAATGGGAACTTGGAGACTGTATTTCAGGGTCTGAGGGCTTCAGTACTGATTGAGCCTTAAACTTGGTGGTTTTGTAATTTGAGATTTGAATTGTTCTCTAGAGCTGCATGAGCCCAATAAAATGTTGTAGATAAAATGAATTTAGCTGACAGATATGCAACATGTGCAATATATTTTTATTATTCCTTTACAAAGGTAAAGCCAAATGCTGAAATCTTTATTCATTTGTGTCTTCTTCCTTATCCAGACTAAACTCCCATTGGTTCTAGCCTGTCTCTGATTCATTAAGATCAGTGGAAATGTATCCCCATAAAGACTTCAGGATGTGATCCCCTTTGTTTCAGCCTTGCAGGTCAGCGTCACTCACACTCCCACCGCAACACTGTCACAGAGGCACGGACACTGCATGAACAACATGCCATTCTTGGAAAGACATTCGCCCTATTTTGGCAGTTCTCACTTCAACATTGTCTAAAGTTCCTGTTTTAACAATTTCGGTCACTGATTAAATCTGCAGCTATTATCTATGTGAAGGTTTAAAAAAGTATTTTTTGATTGTACTGTAATTTGTGATTTTGCCACTGCCTTGCTGGGTCACACTGACCGTGTCACATCATCTAGTTCTGATCCCATTTCCTTTCTCATCCATGCTGATATATCCATTCAACTACTCTGAATTTCACACACTTTTCTAGGTGATGGTTTGGATCAAAAGAAGGTGAAATCACTTGTGGAGGTATTTTGATCCATGTTTCAGTCACTTCAGTCTGTGTTTCATAGGAAGTGCCAAGAGTGTCTCATATCAGTCACAAGATGTGGAAGCAATGTTTGACATGCAGGTACTATTTATTCTTTGGCATTCTCTTGCATCTTGCCATTTTTGAAAAAAATATTTTGCAGTGATGTTCCCAGCAGAGTCAAATGCAAAACTAGATACCGTGGAATATTAAATGTTTAAAAATATTTAATATAACTTATAATTTATAATTTTTGTCACTTGCTATACTGCAATGATAGAGCTCTAGCTGCCTATGTAGCAAAACTCGAGTTCCCACAGTTTGATGCCACAGTTGAACCTTTAACCCTTTCAAATAATTTTTGAAAACATTTTTCTGATCTCTTGTAGTTTTGTAAGAAGACTGGATATAGTGGAATTCTTGCTTGTTTTTACTAGTATAAAGCAAGAGTAGGATTTTAAATAGGTTTGGTGATTTACTTTTTTTTTTTTTTAGTAAGACCAAATTACAATTTGACCACTTTCATTACAGATGATCAAACAGAACTGCAAACACAATTTTCAGATTAACATCCATTACAGCATAAAGTATTCAGTGGCAGCCTTTGCCAAGAGCTGTCCAAAACCTAATTATTCATCATTAAACTGCAGCCTGAAGACACAAAACCAGACCAGAGGTCTGCTGTATAACACTGCTGCACATGCACATAATAAAACAGAAAGTTGGATCCACAAGGGACTTGGGTCTGTGTTTCTGCTTCCTGCTCTTCATGCTACACACCCAGCAGTTAAAAAATATACCGTGTTCCCAGGGAAGGGCCTTGAACCACTGCTGGATACCTGCTTCCCCTCCAGGTGACTGCCCTGGCTGCCAGGCTGCAGTCATGCTCCCTGCCTTGCTCTCCCTAGCCCCGCCAAAGCTGGGGGGTAACAGCTATGGTAGGACAGATGGAAAATGTTCCTGTAGGCCGTCCTTAAAGCTGGGAGATGTGGGGTGAGATTCCTTAGAGGGGCAAAGTTGAGTGGCCAGTCCTCTCACATGGTATAGGACTTTACAAATTCACTACTCTGGGATGTCACTGCTGCAGCCAGGAGCTGCAGGAATTCCTCGGTGGAAACTTGAGTGCCTGAAGGTTGGATGGGTGATGAAGCACTTGGAGAAGACATCTCTTTGCTGCTTTTGTAGTGACCCTCCTGTTACAAAACCCAGCAATGGATGGCATGAAAGGCCAGGACAGAAACACAGTGGAGAGGGGAGAAAGGAGGAGCACAGAGGCAGCAAGCGCCCTGCCTGGGCTTATGCAGTAGGATGAGGCAGAAGCAAGCAGGCTGTGCAGGTTTCCCCACCCTGCTGTGAGGTCCCAAATTGTGGAAGATATTACCCCTCTTATGACCTGGTGTCATGTGATAATCTTATTTGGCATTTGAGATTCCAGCGTACAAAAGTGAGCCACAACATATCAAGGGGTTTTCTGTTTGCATGTTAGAGAATACTCTGAGCGGTGGAGGGAGCACATGGGCAGCCCAGGAGCTGAGCCAGTGCACTGGTTTACAGTTGGACATCTCTCCACGACAAAAAGAGTTCCTAACTTACTGTCAACCTTCTATATGGGGCTGAGCACCTGCAAACTCAATATGACAAAGTAGAGCTTGGAAAACTTAGCACTCTGAAAATCAGATCCTCATCAGTTCCATCTTTCCCCATGGTATTAAAAGTAATTATGTACAAACTCATGCTTCTGCCACTTGACCTGACCAAAGACAGCTTCCCACTTCCCATTTATGCCTGCCACTTGCATATTTCACTGGAACATATACCTCCTAATGAGAAACATGAAAATGTGTTGGGCTGTTTTTCCTTTTAAGGATGGTATATGATGAATTGGAAATAAGCACAGAGATTAAAACACTTAATGTCTGCCTTTAATTCACATTCAATAAGCCTTTAAACTAATCACAGTTTGAAACTGTAATGCCTGCAGCTAAAACAATTGTGTTTAAAGCAACAAGGCAGACCCACAGTATAAACTTCTATCAAGATGTTGAGCCTGTACTTGTTTTCTGTTTGCTTTCTCTTTTCTTTTAAGCCTTAATCTTCAATAAAAGCCATGGAATAGGGCCAAGTAACATGGAAAAGCCTATGTGCTGCTGCAACAACGAAATCCATAGCAGAAGGAAAAATCTCCTTGATAAACTGTTCAACTGCCTGTGCTAGATGGTGATGGTTCCTGCTGTTATTATGGGGGTAGTAGGTTGCAAAATTTCATGTCTCACTTTTTTTCCCCCTCCTGGCATTAAAGACTCCAATTCAACTGCTCCTTTCTTCTCTTGTCTTTTCTTTTTGGGTAGAACAGGCAAAAATATGAACTCTCTCTCACCTTTCTATATCCTCTGCTTTTTTTCTTTAGAGTATTATATTGCCTTTATCAGAATTATCTCCTTTTCTTTAAATCTTAAAAGTTTGATTATTACAGCCCAACAAGATTCTTCAACAAATGGCCCTGGGACTAGAGACCTATATGCCCTTTCCATTTCAAAAGTGTCAATATCTTCACAATACAAAATGGCTTTCAACTTTTCTTTCTTCCTTTTTTTTTATTCAATAAAATTATTTCAGTAGAAGTAAGCTCCAGAAATTTCTTCCACCTTCTCTTCTGCCAAATATACATAGATAATTGATATGACTGTGGGTTTTCAACTAAATGCAGCCCCCTTGAAATGTTAGTAATTTGTTGCTTAGAAACGAAATCGGCAATAAAAATGGATCTGAAATGCTGTTTTCCATGTTAGATGCTTTCACTAAAATTATTGTATGATGACAGAAATGCTTATGCTCTGGAAGCCATCACAGAAATGGAAGTAATACAGATACCTCACCTTATTCTCTTTCACCTCAAAATACATTTATGGCAGGACTGAATGCCTTATCTGCCATTCCTTCTTTTGCGTCAAGACCTCTTTTTTGGAGGAAGCTCCTTCAGAACTGGAAAACCATTGTTTTTCAGCTGTATCTCTTCCATTAATCAACTGATTGTCAAAAATCCCACATATTTTTCTTTGTCCATAGAAACTTGGATTGTCTCCTCACCATTTTGTTCTGTTCTACACTTGTGGATCATGACTGGTGCCTTTTTTGGACTTGATTTTTGGAAAACCAACTGCAGATTACTTGTGAGGGTCTGGATTTTAAAGGGAAGGCCCTCACCCACACTTGAACCTCCCATGTGTTGAGTGACTGATCGGTGTCTCTCATTAGAGCTAGTGACAGAAGTGTCTTGCGGGTCTCCCAGGGGCTAAAGATAAGTTTGGCCCCACTGGGATCAAATGCTACATCCTCACAGCACTCTTGAGTGATATGTATTTATGGGGACTGATGGTGTAGTACTCCCTCACGATAAAACTATAATTAATTTCTTGCTAGGGTTGCATCCAAGAAGGGAGTGGAGGATTAAGCACACAATTCCTGCTAGCAGCAACAAAACCTGGCAGACTAGAGAGCAAGCAGGCTCCTTTAACCCTCAAGATGAAAATCTAGGGGCTTGCTTACTTACTGAATCCTAGGTTTTGGTCTGTTTTATAAAGATTGGCACATATTCCTGTGTCTTTCTGGAAATAGTCAAGGGTAGAAGATGAAGAACTATGTGATTCAAATCTCAAAATCATTATCACCTTCCAGTTTAAAAGGCAAGCCTTATTTTTTGTTATTAACAATGGTAGATCTACTTTCCTCCTTTTTAAACATACACTCACCAAACTGAAGGTAAAATGAATCTAAACAAAAATAGCATACATATTTATTGCTTATCTGAATTGAGCATGAAATTGGTGTAATAGGTGGAAAGGTGTTTATTTAGGAGTGAAAACATTTTTCTGAAAGTTATTTTTCCTGCTTTCCAGTACTCTTTAAGGAAGTTGAAATTTTGTATTTTTTTCTGAAAGTGAAGGGAGCTTTGGCTTAATTTCATTGAACCGATTATATCTGGAGGTGAACCTGAGTCATTCCAGTGATGTTATGTGGTTTGCATCCATAGAAAGCTTGAGTGTGGCCTGGTTAGAAACTGTTCATGCAGAGGTAATGAAATCAAGTCTTGTACATACACAGTACACAACAATAGCTGTCATTTTTACCTAGCATGGTAGTCTGAAATTTATCTACATGCATAAGTTGCATTGCTTTAATCACACTGATATAATTAAAATGATACAATAAATCTAAATTTTTCTCCTGTGCCAATATTACTATCTCAGACCAAAGTGTAATGGTACTTTATTTATTTTAACATAGTTGCAGTTCAGTAAAGGGAAGAAGACCTAATTGTAGGTGAGCACTCTTTAAACTCGCATTGCTGCATCTAGAAAGATAGTTGTACTACATGCCTTTTATATATTTCCCTTTGTTTTGGGTGTAAGGCCACAGTAAGGAATGCCTTGGGGAGCAAAATTAGAAAAGTTAGCTAGACTATCTTTTTGTGCTTAGCTCTTCACTGCTGTCTCCCCAGCTGGCAAATGGTTACTGGCTGTGTGAGTGTTCCTAGTTGTTTCAAAGCCAGTAAACTTGGTGAGATTAGATCGCCATCGTAAGAGCTTGGTAAATTAGCCCATGCTGAGCCCAGGGCTTTTATATCTGGCCTGTGTCCAGGTCCACAACTGCCTTGTTAAAAGCTGAGCTTGAATGGCTCTGTGTTCCAGGCACTTCTGTGACTGCTGTGCACACATCCTGCAATGGTTTTATCAATTGGACAACACTCATTTTTGTATTTAATCATCTAGAAGGTTTTTCTTGCTAGGGTTCTTGCTGAGTATGCACGTTTCCATATCTTTCTCAGTTTTTATTTTACTTTTTGGATTGTCTATAAAAGACTGACCTTCCACTCTCTTAAATATTCTTGCCATCAGATATAAAACACATGTATTGGCATAAAAACCACCGTATACGGAATGAAAATCACTGGCAGTTCTTGAAACACATTCTGCACATGAAAGCCTAATTGTATGTTGGACAGTGGCACTAGTAAAAAAGTAATCTTGAATACTTGTGGTTTAAATCAATGACCTTTACTTCTGTGAGTGGCTGCATTGATACTGAGGATGTCAAGTGCTAAGCCAAGGTGAAACTGTATATTCTGTGAAAACAAAGGCTCGTGCCAATACTCCCTGCCAACAAACAGCATGTCCTAAGCGAGGGTGAACGAGGAGACTGGTGAGGAGATTTGCAGGTTAAGGTGCAAGGTAAGACCTTGTTCATGTGAGTAAGGATTGATTTCTACAGCCCTGGAGGAAGTAGTGTGCTAAGATACATTTGACTCATCTGAAAGGCTTGAGGAATTGCGTTGAGAACCAGAGTATCTGAAAACTTCTCCATCCAATGTCCACAAGCTGGAAATGTGTTTAGGATGCAAACATTAGAAACGGGGCCAAATTAATTTTCTAGGATTTTGTTGATGTAGCCATTGATCTAAATGAAGTTTCCTTGGGGTTTTTGTAATGCTACAATGAACTGAACTGATCCCTAAGTGTTGAATGAAGAGTCTGTGTCTTTCCTCTTTTGGGATCAGAGCAAAGTCAGAGTGATTCACTAGAAGAGCATAAATTCACATTAGCTGCCTTGTAAACACTTTCTGTTTGGCTACTCTTGGTCACATTGCTTATCAAGAGCACCCTGAAAACATGTACCAAATATCTGCTGTACTCATCTTACCTCTGCAGAGAGACCTTTATGCAAATGCAGATGGGGAGTTTACTTAATCTAAATAGTTATTGTAGATATGACCACATGTGTGGGAAGAGGATCAGACTAGTGTTGCTTTCCAGATGAGTGCTGTTTTTCCTGCCTTGTATAGTTTGTCCAGGAAACAAGGTAACCAAAGCAGTGCAGTAAAGCCTGGTTCACTCCTGTAGTTTTGTGTGCTCCCTAGTACTAATGAGAGTTTATTTTCTGGTGTTAGTAAAAGGTGTTAAGAGATACATCTGAAAACTGAAGTCACGGATTTGTCTTCTGCCTGGACACAGGTGTTCCCAACTCACCCTGTACAGCTTCAAACAGGAACCTAGGGGAGGAGGAAGTGCTACTCCTGGAGTATCTGTGTGCCACTTCGCTATTCATCCATGTGCTGAGAGCAGAAGCACGCCTGGTAATTAGCTGCATCGACACTGTGGGGTTTGCAGTGCTGATCTCTGTCTCTCCAGATACCCATTGCTTTGCACCTGCATGCCACAATGGCAATCACAAGGCAGCATCTCACTCTTCCTACCCAGGCACCTCAGGTGCCACCAGCAAAGCACAGGCAAGAAAATGGATAGCCTAGTTAGTGCTCAGGCTGAATTTATACGCAGAGAGAAACAGAGTATGCAGCCCATGGACAAGAAAAAGTGCTTTCTGAAGTGAGAATGAATAGGAAACTCCAGAGGCAAACAATGTGGTTAGTCCAGATTGAGAGCTCAGGGCTCACTTGTAGTACATAGAAAGACCTCTCCACCATTAAATCACCTGTTTTCTGTTTTCATTTGCACCAGTGTAGCCCCTGACTACTGGAGATTTAAATCAGTAAGAGATGGCGCAAGGCCAAAGTCAATTTTGTTTTAAAGTTTCTTCTACCAAAATTTGGCCCTGGAAGCTTGTACTTGGAGTTGTACAAAGTTTCATTTTATTATGATATGTTTCCCCCTCTGTCCCCAAATTGGTGACCATTTATATGATTTTTGGCAGGAGACGAATGATCCTTCACACTCAGCCTGTAATTTACAGCTATGTTTGGTTTTACATAATGTACGATTTCAATGTTGTCTAACATTTCTTCATGTATTGCAGAAGACTTTCAGGTTTTATTAAACTGGCATATATAAATTGATTTTCCAGCTGGATGCAGTCACTTGGCAAACTCTGCATATTCTAACTACATATGAGCTAAATTACACATTCTAATAGTGTGTTTGAATTATTTTATGTGCAACATATAGTTGCAGAAGCATGTGGCAGTTTCCCAGTGCTTTGCCCCTAACTAGGGTTTTGCTCCTAGCTAAAGGAACTGTTACAGAGACAGACATAAATATTGCAGTGAAAGAATAAACAGGCTGTGCCTCTTGGTAGGAGAGACTATTGCCAATTTGCACTTGCTGAGAAGAGGTATTACTGTCTCCCCATGATATGAAGAAGTATTACTTAGGGCAAGTCTAAGTCTGCAAAATTACCACTTGAGTTAGAGGGCTTTATGGATATGAAGAAGAATAGAGCCAGACTGGGGCACTTTCAGTGTCACAGGGATTTATTTCTTATACAAATACAAGAACCATGAGAGGCAGAAGAATTCTGCAGTCTGGCCAACAACAGTTTCGTGAGTGAATTTTGGAAAATTTGGACATATTGATTGGATTTCCTCTTTGCTAAAATGGGTTAAGATGACATTGTTCACTTCCCAATTATGCCATTCTTGCTCTTTGAGAGTAAGCTTTAATACTTCTGTAGCCTCACGTTTGCATTACTCTTTGTGAAGGATCAGACTGTAGACCTTAATCTCAAACAAGTTACCCAAAAATGAAGACTGAGGAGGGGACTGTGCTGAACATTTTCTCACAGAATACAGGCAGACAGCTTCAGCTGACATGAGCCCCCAAGTGCATAGCCTGAGAATTTTGAATTTGAAAAGATATTTGATGCCACCTGCTTGCTAGAAGGCTTGGTCTGTCACGGTATATAGCCACTACAGTTTGGGATATTTTTTTATGACGTTCATATTTACCAGAGAGCTTCAGATATCTGTCCAGCAGGTTATCCTACTCCAGGGTGTAGTGTTCAACTCAGTAACAGCCATCTCTGTCTCATTAAGGCAGTAGTCTTGCTATTAAGGTGCTGTCATGGAGAGTAGCTGCAGATGGTCACACTTTACTCTGTTGGAGTCAAGATCCTAGGGCCATGCAGGCTGATGCAGGAATCACAGGACAGTGGTGCCATTGGAAGCTTTTTTGTCATGAAGAAGTTTACCTCTGCATCAAAAACAATGTTTCATTCTCAGCATCTTTGTGAAATGGTATTTCTAATTTTGAGCCTCTTTTGTGTTGAGATGCTGTAGCAGTTTTATGTCAGGCTGAAAACCCTGTAATGCATGTCCTGCTTTCCTGGTGGAGGAGAGGTAGAGAAAAGGAGAGCAGTATTGGAATGTTGTCACCAATAATATTTTAATTCACCAGATATTTGGATATTACTGGAGACTAATACTTCCTTATTTCCTGAGGGATGGAATTAGCAATAAATTCTGCCACTGCCTTGCAAAGTTCTGATTTTGTAACCATTGCTCTTTTTAGAGTGCTTCAAGTGTCAATTGTGCTATCTATTTACCACATGGATAAACGCATAGCAAGCATTATATCACTTTATTAGGCCACTAATATCTGAGAGCTTTGTCTTATGACATGGTATAAACAATAAATCATATGCTCATTGCAGTTATTCTTTATGTCAAGTCTTATTTCTACATCCCAGGCAGAATAAAGTGTTCGGCACAGCTTTCTTGTTATGTCTTTCCGCCTCCTCTGTTGTTATTAATAGACGGTGTGCCTGATTATTCTGCCAGGGAAGGCAATGTGGGATAAATTGTGGGCTCAGAGGAGGGAATCGGAAAGAAATGTCTCAGTTCTTACATGATATTGATGGCTGTAATTTTATGTGGGAGAGCTGGGTGTACTAAGGACCAGATAGCTGAAGTTCAGGCAAAACTAGAAAACTCTTTAGCCTAATACTTCCTATCGAAAAGGGATCTCAGAGATCTAGAGTGGTGGTTGTATGTAGCATTTAGGACACATAAATACAGTCCAGGGTATCAGACTGGTAAGAGGACTTAATGAAGGATTTGTTGTGTTAGTTGACCTGTTGAGCAATTTCTTAAAGTAAAAGCATTCCAATACAGTTCCAGACTATGTATTTCTGGTAAAATCATTAGGAAAAAGAACAGATTTGTATTTTAATGAAGAGGGGTATTAATTTTGTCACAAAAAAAGGAAGTATTTCATGTCATCATGACCACAGCCATCTGCTGTGCAGCATCTATGATTGCTGTCCATCAGAGCTTTCACTTTTGGTTTCCTGGTGCCAGGCAAGGCCACGGCAGTTTGTGTAGCTACAGCGTGTCGTTTGTCAGCATTAGTTTTAGTCTTTTAGGAGAAGAAGCAAGCGGGCTTTACTTTCCCTTTCTTCTCTCCCAGTGGTTTAGAAGCCAGGGTGGGGAGTTGTGGGGGAGGAGAGAAACACAGAGACATCAGCTGTGGGGCTCCAGAATGCCTTCAGCCTGCCCTTTCACCTACAGCAGGTTTAATCCAGGCTATGGAGAGAACAGTTCTTGCCTGCCCTAGCTGTCCAGGGCCTTCTGCATGACATTCTTGAAGAATCACTTCAGCCAAGAGTTATAACAAAAACAGCATTGACTTTGTCAGCCAGTTCCTTGAGATAAACACCCCTGACTGAGATTTCTCACCATAGTCATGGTCAAACATACAAAACTTTCATAAACAAGATTCACTGAAAGCCTTGAATGACTGACCTTTCAGTTCTGGAGACTCTGCTGGGGAGCAACCATACCACATTGCATATTTCCCAAGGCCTTTCTTGATTGCTATCACATCTCTCAGCTGATTTTTCAATGGGTAGCTTTAACCACAGAGGATTATAGCTATTCCTGTGGATCTGAAGGAATGTTTCATAATAGCTAGTGGATAACAGGGATCCCAGAATCTTTCCTGACAAAGATTGACTCATCTTTGCAGGTCTTACAGGAGGCAATGAGCTTATCTTGTCCAAAGCCACAGCATCCTACATAAAAACTCAACCAAAACAACCAACCCAACATGGTATAATCTGAATGTCACAGACCATTAATCTATGTCAAAGTCTTTCTGTTGACATACACTTTTTCTGCCCAAGTCCCTTGTTTTTCATCTTTTGCATTAAGGTAGTTCAGCACCTGAACTGTTTCTAGTATGATTGCGTAAATAAATGCATGAACTGAGCTACCTGGTTGGCACTAATGTTTTTCTGACTAATCATAATCTCATCTCTTTCTCATCACTCCATGGTTCTGGAGTGAAGAAATGGAAAGAGAAGAATGCTCTGTTACTGTCTTGAACTAACTTGAGGCTGCTCACAAGACAAGATTTGGCCCCCCTATGTATCAGGACTGTAAGAGGTAAAGGTTTGGGAGAGCTTTCCTGTTGCCTTTTCTTATGTCTGCATGGAGCAGCTGCAGGGAGAAGGAAGAGAAAGGCTTTTCAGAGTAACATCTCCTTCCTGAGTCTAAAATTGGGATTGTCTATCCAATCTTGCAACTTCAAGAAAAACAACAGCCCCACTATCTCGTGTGTAGATCTTCTTAGGGTATTAGCATATTTGTTCCCTAATTCAGGCCTCTCTTCTTTTTGCAAATCACTCAGAAAGACATCCTGTTTTCCACAGATTTTTGCCAGACCATTAGGGGGAATTCAATTTCAACCTCTGCTTTGTTAGCAGACTACCCACTCCATCTGTTAGTTGTTTGGTGTTTGTGAGGAGTGGTTTGTGGCCTAAATTGCATAAAGTCTTGTTCTTAGTGGAAATCAATCACACAGCTATACTCTTTTGGTCTTTAAAAAAATCTGGCACAGTGTTTTTCTTCCAATTCAGTTGATTGGTTGCCTGAAATTTTTGGAGAAGAAAATAATAACCAATGAATAGCGAACAGTCATTAATATATAAATGCACTTGTTTTCTAAATAAAACCATCTTTCAAGCAATTTTTACCATTAGGTGGTGGGATCATGTAGTATGGGTAACTAATGTCCATGAGCACATCATGATGGCATGCCTTTCCTGAAGTCAGTAGCATATTTAGTATTCATTTCCATAAGGTCTTGCTTTATTCCACTCCTTTTGTCACATCTCATCTGAACTCAACATGCCAAAGAGCTGTGGCGGGGGCTGTGTGCAAAGTGAAAGCTCTTAAGTGGGGATCCCTGTAAATAAGAGCAGAAGTTTTTTCAGTTGTGGTTACAAGAAGGTGACAACACAATTTGGATGCGTGGCGCAGTAGGTTTGAGGGTGGCAGTTTGCTCACTGGAAGGAGAGAATAAAAAGAGAGTTTGAAGGCGATGCAGGGCTGCTGAAATGTGTTCGTTGGAAGGTGGCTTAAGCCCTTGTCATCTTCCATAAATACAGACATGTTGTGGGCTGTGGGATGAGAGGCTGAGGATGTGCGTGTGCTGTCGTTAAGGGCCACATCTGCCCAGTTTTGCAGTTGCTCCTGATTCAAGCACTGATTCCCCTCTTCCCTTCTTCACCCTGCGTCAAGGTGCCTCGTGCCTCCCTCGGGCTGCAGAGAGATGCTGACAATATGGTATACATCAGGCGACGCGTCGGGAAGGGAAATATTCGACATTGACTAATGCCCGATTAAATCATATGTTTGGGATCTCCTGGGTCACGAACTGTGAGAACTTTCCATGAAAATTATGAGCCGTAACTCAAGCAGGCAGCTTTGGGACAGTTGCACAGCTGCACGAAGCATGCGAGCTACCCTTTTGCACTCCAGGTTGACTTTTTTGTTTAACTTTTTTTCCCCGCGATCCCCGTCCGTGACTCGCAGGTGAGGCCGGAGCGCAGCCGCAGTGCCGAGGGCGGCCCTGAGGGGGCGCTGGCGGCACGGCACCGAGTGCAGGCTCCGCCGGGATCCTCGCCTGGATCTCCCTCTCCCCGAACATCCGTCCGAGCGTCGGGAAGGCAGCGCTGCTCGCCCATCGCCTGCCAGCGCCGCGGTGCCCGCGGCAGGCGCCGAGCGGGATCAGCTCCGCTCCCTGCTGCCATCCGCAGCGATCGCCGCGCCCGGGGCTGGGGCAGAGCGGGGTGTCCTGGGGGGACAATGGGGACGCCTCCCTTCCTGCAGTGCACGGAGGTCAGTGGTAAACTTGGGGTAGGGCGACAAGTTTTTTCCATGCAGTCTTTGTCCAGCCCCCTGCTTGGAGAGGGAAGGTGTCCCACTGCCTATGCCGGTGCCCAGGATTGTAAGTTGTACTGCCCGGGAGGAGAGAGCTGGAGGAGCAGTGGGTGCTCTGCTGGCACCCTGGGACGCTGCCGTGCTTGCTCTGTTTTGCAAAGGAATGCGAGACTTACAGAGCTGCAACAAGCGTGCCGAAATATTCTATTAACCGTGGGGACTTTGCTGCAACAATGGGATTTCAAAAGTTTCAAAGGATTTTTTTAGAAAGGCTTTCTGGGGTAAATTTAAAAAAAAAAAACCCGTACTATCAAGGATCAAACAAGACACTTTCTCCATGTCTCACTTCTCCCACACTGTGTGTGAAGGGAAGGAGAGGCATAGGAAACAGGCAAACACAGATTAATCCCTTCCTGCCCAAATTTCCGTTAGAAAACACCTCTGTCTCCTACTTTTACCATTAGACTCTTTGGCTGCTTTGCAGGATTGATTTGATACATTGATTCTATTATGGCAGAGCTTGCAAAGGGGAAAGAACATGAAATATAGTTCCCCAAAGAGCAGATTTCTTGGGCTAGGAAGATTCTTACAGCCTAGCAGCAGAAAGAGAGCACTAGCAAGTATGCTAAATAAAAGCAGATACCAATCATAAACAATTACATATGTGCTTAAAAATCTCCTCCTGACGTCTTTACATTTGCTGGTGGAAGTCACCTTATGAATATCAGCAGATGAATTATTCTATATGGGTAAAGAGTTGAAAAAGCAAAGGACATCTCACTTTTTCCTTTAACCTTGGGGAATAGAAAAGATCTGGCTCTTGCATCTCTTTTGAGAGTACAGTGACTGTAAGGGAAAACCTCATATGCATTGGAAGGCTTCTGAATACATCTAAATAACAGGCATATCAATGAAATGCCAGACTTTGGCTGAACGATAACCCATATATAAATCATACAGTGCACTGTTTACCTTGAATATATGCTGAACGGCAAATCTAGCTCTACTGGGAACTTTGCATAGATGGGCCAAAACAGACTGGCTTAAGAAGTACATCTGCTTCATCTGTTTTTTGTACAAGCAGAGCTAAACTGATGGTCTGAAATCTGCGATGGGAACTGGGAATCTGTTTATATTCTCTCTAGAAGAGCATCTCTGTTTATTTGTTTGTGGTTAGAACTAATATCTTGTGGTTATCCAAGTATTAATTTTAATAGTATTTGTTATGAATGTAATTGCTTTTCTGTAACACATATTCTCTTGCAATCGGTCTAGCTTTTTGAGAAGGTATTAATTATTCTCACTTTTTAGCTAAACATTTTCAGTGCATAACTTTCAGCCTGTGATTTGATTGCAAACTTTCTCCTTTAAATATTTGTTATGCATCTCAGATGTCTAAACATACAGCATGGTATTGTTTCTGGCTGCTGAGCCTGTGACTCAGATTTTTAAGCAGTAGATGAATAATTGGCAAGTAACAAACTTTCAATACAAATTAATCATTCTGGCATCATGGAAAATGCAGGATTCTCAAGGATTTCCAGAAATACCTACTGGCTATATGAAAATTCTGAAATAATGAATAGCATTACTCACAGCCAACTGAAGTTGGCTGTCAGCTTGGCAGTCATGCCTGCAAAATATTTTTGAATAAGGTTTATGCCTGTTTGTTTTTTGCTGTTCAGCTAGAACAAGTGCTATCACTTCCTAACTCGTGATGAATTCAGTGTTGCCAAATCCTGTGATTTTTATCGCAGGTCTCGTGATACTTGATGGTTTTTTCCCTGTAACTTCTCATTCCTGGAGACATTTAATTAGGTGAGAATCTCAGTTTTCATTTTTATAGAAATCAGTTTCTACTCCTCAGACTGTGAGGAAGTTTGAAAGTATGACCCAGGGGCATTCTAAAGACAGTGACAAACCCCAGAAAAAAATAAGCATGTATCCACCATTCTTTTTAGTTTGGTTGGTTGGTTGTTTGTTTTTTTTGTTTGTTTGGGATTTTTTGTTGTCATTTTTTGGGGGTTTTTGTTTGTTTGTTTGGGTTTTTCGTTTGGTTGGGTTTTTTGGGATTTTTTTGGCTCATGGCAGTTCCTCAAACATCTGATTCCTGATTCATGACTTTTGAATATTTAGGGGAGGAACTGCCCGTAATGAATTTTCCCCATTCCCTCCCTAAATTTAAAACACTGATGCATTTTCTTCAAAAGGCAGGACTTATTGTTGTGGAGCCACAGTGAGGCCAGATGGACAGGGTTCAAAGTGCTCCCTTGCCACCTGTACTCTCAACTCAGCCTAACTGTGATCTGAATGCATTTTCTGCTTCATGTTATTTCTCTCACAGGTCAAATTCTTTGGTTCCTAGGCGCAATGAAACCCATTACACACTGTGCTATTACCAGGTGACCCTCCCTACGGCCTGAAATAGGAGACACATTGCCTTCTCAGGATAACCTGCCATGAACAGTAAAGAGTGAAGCTTTGCATGACCAGCCTTGTATGATGTGGGGGAACATGCAGGCATTCATAAAAAAAATTTTCAGTTACAGGAACAGAAAATCATCAGGCTATTCACAGATGAATATTCCTCGAATATTCACCATCAGATACTGCCCTTTCATCCCACTTTTTACTTAATAATACATGAAACATCTCCAGTTTCCGTGACTTTACATGTTGGTTGTGTTTCCAAAAGGAAGAGTGTGTGTTACTCCTAGGGTAAATAACATACCGTTGATGGATTTTTCAAACTGTTTGATTAGGAATTTTCAGAGATTGCTGAAAAGCGGTATTCACCATTTTTGAGGATTTTTTCATTTTTTATAAAATTGACTTTGGTCTGGTTGGCCTGAAAACTATTTTTCTTTCTTGATTTCCTATGAACTGAAAAAATTTGCTCCAGAGACATTGGCAAAGGATGTCTCATGCACCAGTCAAACTGAAGAGAAAGTTGGTCTGATTTTTCAGCCTCTTCCCCATCATCCCAAATATTTTGCTGCTCTCTTTCTCTGCTGCCAAGCTGTAGTGCTACCACCCTTGAAACACAGCCCAGGCTCTTGCTGGCCTGGGCATTCCTGGCCTTCCTCTTCTTTCAGCCCCTTCATCATCCTCCTCACTACTGCACCTCTCTGGAGGGTATGAGAGGAACTATTTAGAAACAGAGAATTCCCTCCGGGCCCCCTCCACAACTGGGGGCAATCCAGGAATGAGCGCAGCACCTAGTAGAGGGAGACAGCTCCTTGCCTGGCCTGGAAGAAGACATTTTTAGCAGGGATGAGGCTTTTCCTTCCTCCCCTCCGGGCCCTTTCTAAGAAAATTGATGATTAAATAAATGATTGCTACTACTCCTGCTGTTTATGCCTAATCTGAAGGAAAAACTCTGACTTATTAAAAGGGATCATTAATAAATTATTTTGTCACAGAACACAAGGCTGAAAAGATGTCTGGCTAAACTAAACCCAAAGGACAAACACATTTGTTGCCATGGCCTGCATCTCTTCTTTGACCTAAATGAGATCATCTGCCTCCAGACTTTCCCTTAACTTGTGAGAAGTTTTGATCCTGATCTGGCCATTGCAGCTGAAATGGGAAGGGGAAAAAATTGCCAGTAAGGGAAAGGCTCTATAAAATAGACTATAGTGGAAGGAAATTAAAGATAAGGAGAGCTATGAGAGACTCACTGTTGAAATGCACATTTCACTGACAGGGCCTTCACAACAAGGAACGATAAAACGGAGCAGGGGGAATATCCTGTATACATGGGAAGCCAGAGAGCTTTCTTCTAAGTACGGGAAAAGGCACTTTGTATGACAGAAGGCCAGGAGTCCTGTCTCCTGCCAACTGACCCACTATGTGGATGGATATCATCTTGGGTGGATTCGTCCAGAATCTTTTCACCACCAGCTGGCTGGCCTGCTTAGCAAGGCTGTGTGATGGTGGAGGGGTGCCCATTCCCTCTTACCACAATGTCAGATTGTGTCACAGCTACCTGTGTGCTGGCATTGGTGCCTGGTGCCTGTGTTCTCACTTGATGAGTCAGGAAATCCTCCCTCATCCTTTTGCATAAGTTTAAAAATGCTGATTTAATGTTTTGGGGGGATTTGATTGGAGTATTTGGGAGGTTTCTTTCCAGTCAAAACAAAACAAAAACCCCAAACCACATTGCCAGATGCTACACTGCTAGTATATTATAAAACAAAGAAAGTTGTAATTTTGTCACAGATACATCTGGGACAGGGCTGATGGAAGCAGGCTGAGGAATCAGAGTCTTCAAAGAGGCCATGAAACAGGCCATGCAATAAGCCTATTTTTTTACATGATTAGAGATGGTAAAGCATGTGAATTTCTATCACAAAATAATCTGTTGGGTTCTCTTCCTAACAAGGGACAAAAAGCAATGTTTAAATGGGAAATGCTGGAAGTTGCTGGCCTGATCTCCGTGTCCCATGCATCTACCGCAGTGACTCATGGAAGCTGCGGTTCTCGTGATCTGCTCTCCTCCAGGGCTGGCGCCCCCCATTCAGATGACTCTTTCCATCATGAGCTGCGGGAGTCCAAATAAAAAGAATACTGTGGTGCACTGTGGAAAATGTGCTCAAGCCTAAGAGCCAAAGAGGAAGGAGAAGGGGGGCTCATAGCACTTGAATTACTGCTCCCATGAGACAATAGGACTAAGAAGATGACTGGAAAATGAGGCTGAAAAGAGACACTATTATTTTTGTTATGACCGCTTTTTGTGAGTTGTGTTAGCAAATCCTGCAGCTAAAAATTTTATTTTTTTGTGGCTGGAAATCAAAAACTTCTGAGAAAATCAAAACTTTCTCATGGAAGGCGTGTTTGGTAGAATTCACATTTTCTTTTTGCAGAAGCGGTAACGCTTCAATGTGCTTTCTGATCTGTTCTGCTTCCCATATTTAGCTCTGTTTCAAGTGGGACTGAGCATGGGGTGTAGTTACTGCCTCCACAACTACACTTATGCAGATGCCTAATTAACCAGTTTGATCAGCTGTCACTGGGCTTCTCTCTGCAAATGTGCTGGCAATTTTTTTTTTTTAAATGCTGCTTTAAAAGTACTGGCTCCCCAGAGGCTGAACAGTAAGAATAGCATGATATTATGAGTGATGACATATGGTGTCCCTTCTCTTCCCTCTAAGTGAAGTTCTGAGCCCGTGTGCTTGGCAGAGTGATGCAGCAAACCAGAAGAGGTCTAGTAGAACAGATTTACTAGAATTTCAGGCTTTTCTGTGTAAACTTCTGTGCTGAAATATGTAACTTGAGTGTTCAGTAGTCACAACAAAGCTTACTGTGGAATTGCACAGTTTCTAGAGCGAAACATAAACACAGTCTGTAAAAATGGGACCCTTTATGGGTTCCTGATCTAGAGGACTTGTAAAAATAATTAACAGGGAGTGCACTATGCCATACCTCTCTGCTTGGTCTGTGAGACATGCCAGTGCTTTCATTTTTGTCAGGCTGGGTGGGGTCGAGGAATTTTCCATAAGCCCCAGCTCACAAACTTTGTGTGAGTCTCTAATCTTATTTTTAGGGAAAAAACCCCTACAAAGATGTTCTTGAAGGTGACTCAGTTGAACTTGAAGATTCAGGGTATTTGAAGTATTTTCCTCCTTCTTCCATATGGGCAGTAGCAGAGATGGTGAGCTGGTACAAAGTCCACTTTCTTGTGCATCCTCTAAGTGACACTCCTTTTCTAAATGGCTCCTTCTATCTTGAGTGGCACCAGTTTAGTAAGAAAGGAGAATTGCGTGCTGTGAGAAATGGAGTTCTGCTAGAGGACCAAGTGTTTTTAAGGGGAGAAATGCAACCTCTTAGGTACTCTGCTTAGCCCCAGAAAGCAATGCATGATTCTGCCTTTGCTAACATCATGGAGGAAGTAACTTGCCTGCCATCATGCTGGCCTTGTGAAATTTACTGTGTGGGTGTTACACAGTGCCTCCTCTTTCCTGGGCAACAACATTTTAAATATAATTGGCATTGAAGAGTGGAACACCATTGGACAGAGATCACTTGGTTCTTCTGAAAGCAGAAGGTACCTGTGTGCTGCTCCACAGATTTCCAATACACAGAGAGCGTACCACTAAGAGTCAGGGGAGGCTACTAAACCTTCCCTTCTTTACAGTTATTCTGCTGTCCTCCAAACCCAACATTATGTTTCCCTGTTTGACTTGGTCCACGATCTTCTTCAAGAGCTTTAAAAAATTCCACGAAGAACGTGCCTGCAGTGTAAAATTAGAAACAGGAAATTACCAATTCCATTATTTGGCCTTTGACCAAAAGCCACCTCCACTGGGGGTAACACTCACTTTACCAGTGACCAGAGAAAGCAGACAGGGCAGAGCAGATAATTTGCTCTGATGAACTGCTCCAAATGACCAGGAACAGGGGCTGAAATTGCAGTTTGCTCATTTAATGGATTACTTAATCAAAGTAAATTAATAGTACCGTCTTAATATTTTTTCTCTCCTGAGCGACTAAGCAACAGCAGAGAACAAAAACATAGGGATGACAGGCAAAACAGAAGAAATTTGCAAATAAGCAAGAGAGATTTAAACTACCTTATGAGGCAGTGGGTTTCATCCTCTAAAGAAGAGTGGCTTTTGGAATTAGGAGTTTGGAGGTTTGTTTTCTGTTCTTTGCACTGAAACTGTGAGTCTTATTTGGACGATGAAATTCCTAAGGAAACAGTGAAATGCTGTCACAAGAATAGAGGTAATAAAATTTGAAAGGCAGTAGGGGAAAGAACATATTTTGTGGACTTCGTTTCATATAAATGAGTGACTAAAACTTGGAAAAGATAACTTGCTTAGCATTTCTATCTCTTCAGTTCACAATGAAAATTCTCAAGCTCTCCATAACTCTTTTAGATAAATTAGGACATGTCCGAGTTAAACAGACAGATATTTATAACATGGAAAAATTTCAAAAGTTCAATGCAAAAAAAAGGAATCAGGAAGCTGAACTGGGAAGATACCCAGATTTGCAGATCTGGAGACAGGGTAGGGGAGAGGCAAACAGCTTGAAAGGAGATGTGTGAGACCACAAACACTTTGTATACTTGATCCAGTAAGAGAAGGGAGCTGTTCCTTATCCCTTTTTTGTAACGTAACTTGATTTCTCCAGGTGGAAAAAGCTTCTGGGTGAAAAGGAGAAGTCTTTGGGTATTACTAATTGTAATAATTGGGTAGCCCAAGAATAATGAACAGTGTTCATGCATTTTTCCTGTTCAGAAGTGATTTCATTTTGTTTTTTCTTAATTTTTAAATATTTTTTTCTGCGGTTATCTTTATTGTTTAATCTGGGGAGAGATACACTATATCACTGGGGAAGGGAAAGTACAAAAAAAGTAACCTAGCCCATAAAAAATGGCTCAGTTTCATCAGGCCTTTCTTTTAGAACTGGACATTTGATGAGGTGTGCATGTGCCAGTTCTGGAAGGGGCACAAAGCCTATAATTTGGTGGCAAATGGTAAAGGCCATGGCCCTGGGCTTGGGTGTTATGGGGTGATCTGTTGCCTTTATGTGCATAATTGCAAACATCAGGAAGAGAACAGAGCATGACTCAATCTGCAGAATGAACCACGTGACCAGCAGCAAAACTCACAGAGTTCCCCCTGCCCTCCCCTCTTATAGGAGTTTCCATGTTTTGGGGAGGAAAGGAAAAAGAATAGCTAATTACCTTGAATGGTTCATTCTGCGGCAGAGAATAGAAATTAAGTCTGTATGAGACTTTGGCACTGGGAGAACAGAGGATGCAGAGGCGGCTGAGAAGCAGCTCTGGAGTTCAGTTTATATTGACTCAAACCTGTGAGAAGTGGGTACTGTAATTTGTGTCATTATTTTTATTGTTTACAGGGGAAAATAGGCTAGGCCCAGAGAGGTCTCTGAGTTGTCCTACATGGAGAGCCTGGGGAGCCCCACGGGAACAGGGCTTACCCTTTCCCCCTCCTCTCTGCCACCCACAGCTGCTCTTTCATACCACGCAGCTCCTGCTGCTCCCTTTTTTTGAGGGGAAGGGAAACTGCTGAAGACTCCTTAAGAGACACTGGACCTTCTTTCCTTATGCTTGGAGAATAGGGAATAAACATGGGATCGCTTTTCCTTGCCCTAGTCCCAAAGAGCAAGAGGCAGATGAAACTCTTCACCCTTCTCTCCAGCGTAATGTGGGAGTTGGGAGCACAGCCTGTGCCTCTCCTTGCTGGTGAGCACAGTACACAGTGCTCAGAGAAGGTTTCCCCTCATTATCCCTGCAGAGAGTGCTAAGGGCAAGGAGAACATAGCTACCTGTTCCACTGGGTGATGGTGCTGGCTCCAGTGCCAGCTGAGAACCAGTGGAGTAGTGCTGCACAGGAGCCAGTCAGCATGTGGCCAGGTAGGGATGCAGGCAACCCAGCCACCAAGTTAACTGCTGCTCATGCACTTCAATTCACATATTCAACAGTCCTGAAAAGTACAGAAATAGCCTCAGTTCCAAGCTGTCCCTTTTTCGTGTCAGGTAATTTAATTTCTTCCTGGAGGGAACAATGTTCAGATGATGAAAAGCCTTTGTCTTTGCATGGGGCTGTGTGAGATGGCAGCAGATGAAATCTCCCAGAATCAAAGAAAACATGACCACCAGCTAGGTCCAAGTTACCATCCTTTGGATTTCTGTGCAGACTGCAGCTGTCCTGCTGGTGCCCTTTCCAAAATCAAAGCCCTCTACTCTGACAGCCAGTTAGTGGGACTACAGCTGCCTCTTGGAGAGGAGTGAAACAAGCTGGCACGAGTTATCTTGCGTTCTCTCAATGGAAAGTTACGTTTTCCTTCTATGACAGCATCCACTTAGGCTACTAAAATAACTTTCCAGTGTCTAATTAAGCTTCCACATCCTTATTGGGAAAAGATGGTGGTGTAGAAAGATTGAGATCTGCCCACTGCAAATAAGCGGGTAGTTAGGGAATACAAACCAAGAATCCTGACTCTGAGGCTCCCACAAGCTAGTAGCAGGCAAACCCAATTTGCCTGGGTGTAGGAAGAGACACCTACAGTGGACTGACTTTCATTCAGGGATTTAGGCCTCAACCTAAGATAATTTAAGTGCTTTAATTTTTTTTTTTTTAATTTACTTTTTTATTTTGGTTTGGTAGCCCTTCAAAATAATAATAAAAAAAATCTCCAAAGCGCACCACAACTGTTTCTAGAATTCCTCTCCCTGATTTTTTTTATTTTTTCATCAAACAAATAATTTAAATTTTTTCTTTTCTTTTTAATGCAGTCATCTGTCCTGGGAATAGAAGATGGTCAGGAAAAGCATGACAGTAAAATAGAAAAAAAAAAAAATCCTTTCCAGATACTGTGAAAAAATCCACAAAATCTGCAGCAATTATTTTCTATAGTTCCAGTCAATATACAGGCACAACAAAGTTCAGCCATATATTCTGAATTTACATTTCTATTCTGATGAGTCAAGTGGTTTAAACTAGTTTCCCCCCCGCCCTTCCCTGCTTCACTTCCATTCTCAGCTGTCTTTTTTTTTGCTGCATTCAGAAACCATGCAATAACTTTAACTGACCAGAACAATCATTGTGTGCAACAGAACTTGTAACGGAGAGCGTTCTTCTGGTCTTGTCTATGAATAGATTGAAAAGACACCAAATAAATTATCTGGGATTCGCTGTTGATCACTATAAACTCTGTGTTCTTATTCATAATGGACACAGTGTTTCCATTCATACTACTTCTATGCATATGTGTAGTACTCCAGGGGTAATCACCAAAAAGTTAAATTTGCAGGCATATTTATGTATCTGTAGAAAAGGTTTTATGTATAACACTTCTGGATACTTGAGTTTTGCAGAACTGTTTCTTCACTGAAATAGATGAAGTTAGTCTTGGTACGTATCAGGACGTTAGGATCCCCCAGTTTAAGTAGTCCTGGAATACTGATTTTTATGGAGTTAGCTAGGTGATCCCATAGTTGTATCAAGGCTGTAAGAAACTTATTAAATTGTCAGCATCATGGAATTCTTGAACTGAACCTTGAAGGAAGGTATATTTTAGACGTGTGGTACAACTTGTATTTGTGGGTAGAAAAGATAAGCATGGGGATAGATGACCTTGCAAAAGTAGCATTTAAGTTAAATAAAATCACTCAAATGAGGCTCTCCTGCTCAAGGAATTTGGTCTTACCTCTTAAAAAAAATAATAAAAGATTAGGCTCTGTTAATAGAAGCTCTGACTAGACGTACATTGCAGACTGCTAATTTATCCAAACAGGTTTGTTCAGGCTATTTCTTGTTGTTTTGGTGTGGTTGAACTTTTAGTTTTATAATTTTAAAGCGTGTCTCTCCTTTGTACCAAATGTATTAAATAAAATTAAATTCTGGCTACTGGTGGAATTATTCTATGCTTAAGTGAGTCTAATTTCTTATTGACTTTAGAAACTCAGCTGTCAAAAGCTAAGAAATTTGTATGTTTTTATGAAGGTGAATGGTGCCTCAGTTGCCAAATAATTGCATTATAAAGGAAGTATGGGACTTATTTGTAAGGTTTCCTTTTATTGCCACCTAAATCCATAAAGTTAAAGATACTTGTGATTTTCACATGCAGGCCTTGAAGCAGCTCTTGTAAATAATTGCAAAAGCACTCCAGAATCCTTCCCATGGAATGTACTATACTCATGGTGAGTATCTAGAATATTTGTTCTAATAAAAAAATCCATTCTAAATTTTGGTGGGTAGCCTATTTTTCTATTAGCAAGATAATACTTGCATGTGCTTAATCAAAATAGCATGAGAAACTGGGAAACACAGCAACAATGCTCATCTGCTTTTGGAGTTGTGGTGACTACAGCATGTACCAAACATGTGCCTGTTTGTGTGAACTCCAGTGGTTCTATTTCAGAAGCAGTTACTTTCTTTAGAATAGGACCTGGTTGCTACTGCTGCTTAGTGAAGTCAGTGCCATGCCAGGATCCGGACCGGTGGTGCTCTGGTGCCAGCTCTGTCATGGGGTTGCTGAATGGTCTCAGTGCTGTCACTTCTCCTTGCCTTTCCAGCCTCCTGGGAAATGAAAATTCATTTAGTATTTTTTTCAAAGTGCTTTCCAGGGCTCTCCATAAGAGAAAATGGCTTGCTTTGCAAGAGAAGAAGCTCCCCTGGTCCAGACACTGCAGGAAGCCTTGGGGCATGTTAGAAATAGGGCCCAGTGTAGCCCTGGTCCAGCAGAACTTGGGAGGGTGGGCACAGCCCTGACTCCTGAGTGGTATCATGGATTCAGTGCACTGTGTTTTGCTGCTGCAGGACATCTGTCCTCACCTATGACCTCAAACAGCTGGAATCAGAGCAGGCTCACAACAAAAAGAGAGAGAGCAACCTTTCACCAGTGAGATCTGTTGTGAGATGTTACAAACTCATGCAAACACAGGGTCTGTGGCCTGGGGAGCTCAAAGGTAGGCATAGCCAGAAGGTGAAATAAAGTTAGTTTGGAAGAAAATTTGGGAAAACGTAGGACTTGTGACAACAAAGAGTTCATTTCCTTTTGGCTGCTTTCATGGGGTATACTTAGACTTTCTTTACAACTTTTGTATGTGTTACTAACTGTAGAGGCTGAATGGAAACTGTCTGGGTGCAACAGTGAGTGGGTAGGAAAGGGTTAGCTCAGGTTGAAAAAAAAAATTCTTATTGTATTCTTCTGTATCAAAAATATCTTTGAATACTTCTGGTTTCTCATTGTCTGCTTGGATCATACACAGCACCCATTGTATGTTCTAACCAGTCTTAATTCTTTGCAAATGTTCAGTCCTAAAGCTGCCTGTGTTTCCAGTCCCTCTGTCATAAAAGTAATTGACTTCACAGGGTTATTATGCCTTTGCCTAATTATTGATATTTCTCTCCACCGTATGATGCTAATTTAACTTTTACTTTTTCCATTTTGGATTTATTCCTGATTTTCTTATATACTTTTTTTTTTTGTCCTGGCAGAATGTTGGCCTGGGCTCTAAGTATCAAATTTAAGTGTGACAGAGTCTCTATTCAATTCCAAAATTATTTTCCATTCTTTATTTTCCTCAGTATTGACATGGGACACAATTCCAATAAACAGTTCGTATAGCCTAGTACCTCTGATGATGTATGCATTTCTGCAAGCTGGGTTTTTGGGTTTTTTTTTTTCCATCTCTCCATATATTCCCATATGCGGAAATTGTATTTGTGGGATAGTTAGTAATATTTCTTCCATAAACTAAATTTTGCCCCAGTTTATTGCTCACTGGTTACACAGTTGTTCTTTATTAAAATAACCCTCCTTCCAGTTTTTTAAATAACATTCTATGCACCTCACCTTCAGCTAGTTTTACTGTGTGACCTTGCATAATGAAACCGCTCCAGTACCTCAGATAAAGAGCAATGTGCAACTGCTCAGCTTCCAGAAGGGTGTTGGGAGATTTAATGCACTAGTTTTGGGATATGCAAACAGCCCTGCTTAGCTCAAAGATAAGATGGCCCAAATAATTTAAAGATAAGGAAATACAAACGGGAGGTTCTTACTAGCAGCACAGGGTTGTGAATTAAACAGTGGATCCTGGGTTTTGATTTTAAATTTGCTACCTAGGAAATTGCACTTGGAGGAAATTACTGGGCTTGTTTGTCTGTTTGCAAAAATACATGTGAATATTATAGTCATCTGAACATTTGTACTTCCTGTTTGGTAGCCATTGCTAAGGTTAACACTGCCTCTAAAATAAGTGTGCTCAGGAGCTTGTGAATTCTGTGTCTGGTCACACAGAGGTAAAATTGAGTATTGTGCATTTAAATTTTATATTTTGAAAGTGTAAGCAGGACTAATGCAAGAGCCCTGTGCTGGACCTTAGCACAGGGACTGAGTAGCAAATAGTAAGTATCTGAAGCTGTAGTCAAGAATATCTTCTGGATGATGTCACCTTCTCAGTGAATATAATCACTTATGTCATCTCCTTGCTTCTTTTAAGCAAGGAGGAAAATCCCTAGTAAAAATATGTCTGTTTATGAACAATTCATGAATAGAGAAGGAAGGTAGTGTCTCATTGGGAAAGTGACACCAAATAATTTGCTCCGTCCAGATTTTTCCAGTAACATGTGTAACTCAGTCAAATTGCATTTCCTGACATTTAATGAGTAATTTCTGGTATATACATTTAACCAGGAAAAACAGGAAATTCACCTCTATGGAGAAAGCCAACTAAAAGCCTTCATATTGTGACTAAGTTAAAACTGCAGTAGGAACTTTAACATATTAATTTACTGGTGTCTTGCTGTATTAATTATGCATCCTTTGCCTGCCATTAATTGAAGCCTAAGACTTTCACAAGAGTGGTGTCAAGTTAGGCTTATGTCCTTGTCAGACAGACACTCAATTAGATAGTTTGATTTTTCAGAAATACTGGATATACCTCATCTCCCTTTTGCTGAAAAGCTGCACTTTCAAACATCACATTGTAAGCATTGAATTTAATTTCCTGAATGGCAGCTGGATTTAAACACTGGAACTCGGGAGAAAAAAAAAGTAGTTAAGACCATTTTTTGCTAACAGATTGTGCTGCTTTTCTTCAGTTTATAGGGCATCTATGGTCAGCCTGGTAGCAGCGCTTTTCTTTGTGCTACTATTGCATGTTTTGAAGAGTGGGGCAGCGATAAGGGCAACAAGCTTTTTGAATCTAACTGCTCTCAAGCAGGGATGAGTGTGTACTGTGTAGCATACAGGCTACAGCCTCTTCAGAATGAGGGTTGCTTACTGCTTTTGATTTCAGTACACAACATGTGAAAAGAGTTTTCATGCCCCAGTCCCTGGGCTTTATGGCAATGAGCTACATCTGGGATATCAGATGGGTCATCACCAAATCCCCATGAAGCACCTCCCACATAGTATTCTCAGGGTGTTCTCTCTGTGTAGAAGCTTTGTGAGCTGTAAAAATCAGTGGTCTACAACAGGAAGAATGATTTGTGACTTTTGCTCTACAGCTACAAAGGACTTTGGTTTATGTGATGGTCTGGTGTTACCTATTAGTGTTGCTTCATGCTCCTAGCATCAAAGGCCAGAATATTACCAAGCAGACAATAAGGACTCTGTACTCATGAATGTATCTGTGAAATAGAGAGAAGAGGTCAAAACACACATCCTTAGCCCTCAATAGCTAAAAATGTTCTCTGATTTGCTGATAGCGTTCATGAGGCAGATACTGAACAGTCCTTGGTGCTGGCTGCAACACAGCTTGCTTATTAAGGTATGGTGGATTTAGTGTTCTTTTAAATACCATAGGATTTAAGCAAAATGAGCTATAATAAACAAAATTATTAAACTAAGTAGTACAAGTTCAAACAGGTCTTTGCAGTTTGTGCTTCACAGTCAAACTGGAAATTTTTAAGCACTGGAAGTCCTTGGCCTCTTGATGCAGATGTTAGGGCAAAGAAACAAAGTTGTCTTTCCACCAGTGTTGGTAAATTTGGGATAGGAATTATTTAACAGACTCATCCTGGATTTTCATTTTTTGTTGTGTTGCTGTCCCTGAAAGGATTCTGAAATGAGAATTGGGTGCTTCCTGGATGTTAAGCTGTCAAATTATATTGATATTAGAAGAATTGCCTTGGTTGGTCTTACCAAGGGGCAAAAACATGTGTTTCTTCTCCCTAAAGGATAACTTATGAAGCCTCTTCGCATTCCTGTGAGGAATGGCCAAATACTGCAGTTGGAAAGAGCAGATGTGCCCTGGTGATACTTGGAAACTTCTCCGGTTCCAAGTTGCACCACTCACACCATTGAGCAGAGATTGTCAGCTTGGCAATTATATGGCCAAGTCACATGGAGAGGACCTGCTGAGGTGTTTTGGTCTTCCTTATTAGTATGGGATGCTGTTTCCTGTGTTTGTCCAGACACTCCAGGTCCACAGATCCCCTGTTTCTGCAGGGAGCCAGCACATGAGCTGGCACACAGCTTTGTCCTAAAGGTGTTGGAAGCACCTGTGTGGATGGATAACTGTGCACATAAAAAGGACAATTCTGAGTGCTTGTGGGTAGTTGCATGGTTGCTTGTGATTTCAGGAGTCTGAAAGTGTCGATACACCCGTTATCTGCCTATTACATATATCCCTCTAAATTAGACAAGCATTCAAACCTGTTCAATGAGCCAAGGAATGTTGTGAAGATTTTCTTTGAGTAACTGTTAAAATATCTCATCATTGTTTCTCATTTTAAAAATGTTAAACCACCTCCATCTGAAAATTAAATTAAAGAATTGTATAATATTTTTAAAGTTAGAGAGAAGATACCCTAGTATTACTACAATGATGTTCAGTAAAAGAAAATGTTAAGTGGTTTATAACTATAGAAAAAACCCCAGACATTTCCTCTGTAGAAGATTAGTAAATTATGCATCTGGAATGAAAAAAGTGAGTATCTTTACACAAACTAATGTGGTAGATTTGAGTCATCCACACAAGATGTGATTAAACTAATTAGAATTCCCCAAAGAACCATAATTCCATACATTGAGTTGTATAAATGGGAAATCACTTGTGCTGCAATCGTCCATAGTCCTTTTCTGCAAAAAAGACTTACTCACTTTGGAGCAGCAGAGTACATTTAAAAGGATGTATGGCAGACAAAATAGTAGAGCATGAACTATTAGAATAACCTGTTTGAATGTAAGAACTAGAAAAGTGATTAAAACCAGGCCTGGATCAGTGTGGACAACAGAAGCCTGGGAAGAGACATGCAAACAGGCATGAGGGTGTTCGGGGGGATTAGGGCTCAGTTGTTTGTTACCCTCAGGTAATGAGGGTAGAAGACATTCATCAACACTTGGTCAGGAATGCTGCGACAGTAACAAGCTGAATTCACAGCACTTGCAGAGTTGTGCCTGCTGTGCTTACCTGTGAGTTTGATGCCATGAACACTTGATCAGGGAAAGCATAGAGTGGTGCACAGGAGCCCAGAGCAGCAGATTTCTGTAGCAGTGAGCAGGGAGATTTGCACATGGCAAATCAGTCATATTTAAAATGCTCTTCCTAAATTCACCAGCAGTCCCTTCTGTCTCAGGTGACCCCTCTGTTGAGACATGTTGTCTCTTCTAATAGATATAAAAAGTCTCCTAAAACATCAGGATGCAGAGGCACAGTTGTCCACAGACAAAGTCATAAACATTCCAAGGCAGGGTTATCATTGTAGTTTTAGCATTAAGCCTTGTGGACCGATGTTAAATCTTCTGACTGGATATGCCACAACTGGGAAAAGATGCTCTCTTTTTTCTTCTTCTCATCCTTTGTTCTCCTTCTCTTCTTTGTTTCAATAAAAGCTACGGCAGCATACGCATATCAAAAACCTGAAAGTTGCATGGCACTTCAGATCAAGGAATGGATTCAAATTCACTGCCTCAGGATATGTGTCAAGTCACTGTGCTTATCTTGCTGTTATATTACTGACTTTCTAGTTTGTACTGGGGGTAGTTTTCTGCTCTTACTTATTGGTGTTCAAACCACAAGCAAGAGAAGTCAGTGGAGGATAGCACCTCCACGCTGAAATTGGGCAGGGTTCCCTCTTTTCTTTGCTTGGCAAGGAGAGGAGAAAATGAGATTGGGGCCCTGGGAGGTAGAAGTGAAATTGGCCTGACGTCTGCCTGGTAGCAATAGTCCATTATTGCTATAATTGTTATTATTTATGTTTGCAGTTATTAATAAGGGGTAGTGTACACTCCTTGAAATGACTAGTGAAACCAGAATAATATGAAAAGCATAGGACAATGTGTGAGGCAGCATGCTGGTGCCATTGTTTTCCTAAGAGGTAATTTTTCAGCCTAAAAGTAAAGGCATTATGTGACTTCCAGTATTTTTTCCTGCAGTTTACAGAATTATATTTTTAGCCTCTTTCTCTGGAGTTACTTTGACATGTTTTCTGAGCCCCTTCAAAAAATCTAACAAAATAGAAAAATGTAGGATACATCTAAATCCAGCAGGCCTTTAGAAACAAAAATTAATGCTCTGGAAATCCTTCTACCAACCCAGCAAAACATGCTGGTTGACAAAATATTTAATCAGACATATTGCATACAGAGGGGATATGCCTGTCTGTGTTTACACTGTAGTTCAGGTCTGGTTACAGGCAGCTGGTTTTCACATAGTCTGTATGGTTTTATATATATACATATATATGTGTGTGTCCCTGTATGTCTGTGTATACAGACTTTGAAGTTTCGACCTCTATCTACTCATAAGTCTTGAGAACTTTTAATGTATATAAATGCTTACGTGCATAAATTACCAGGAAGTATTAGAAAAAAATTACAAGGAGTCGAGGTTTCATGAGATGTTAAAATACTGCTCTGTCTGTAAAAGGCCAGATTCTGAATTTGAGGCTAAATTGTCCCAACACTATGCCCCAGGCTCCAAAAGTAATTTTGAATGCTATAGGTGTCCTCACCTGTTTGGATTTACCAGAAGTAAGGAAAGAAGCACTGGCTTTGGGGTCTGGCTCCAGGCTGAGGTGCCTGTGCCTGACACAGGGAGCCTGTTGGTGTCTCTGCATGGCTGTGTGGTGCTTTGCTGGTGAACCAGCTCATCTGGAGGTGGTTTGAAAGTCTGGGTGCAGCCCTTCTGGGTGCAGTGTAGAGCTGAGCACTTCAGCTCCTGTGAAACCAACACTGTGGCAATACCAATGCCAGCCTGGGCTTTTGGGTCATTGTGAGCTCTGCCCTGGAAGCAAGGAATCAGCTTCTCCTTTATCCATGGGATGTGCAGTTCATGCCTGCACAATTCAGCTTTTTGTATGCTGAATGAAGATACAGTGGGTTCTCATGTATACCAGATAGTAATTTGGGGCATAAAAGAAAACACATAAAACATAGTACATCCTAGAAAATGAGCAAAGAGTTAAAAGTCTGGAATTAGAAGTCAGGAGACTTCTGACCCTGCCATGATCTCTCTGTGAGACCTCGCACAACTCCTGTTACCTTTCTGCCTCTGTTTCTCCATTTATAAATCATTTCCTGCTCTGTGTCATATGAACCAGTTTGTGCTTGGGCAGTTTTGAGCATTAAACACTCTTAAAAAGGCTAAGTAGTATTATATAATAATACCTTTTTCCCTGGTGTGATGAAACCTGTGTCTGTTCTCTGACTTGGCGGCAGGAAGGAAGGCTCACTCTGAACAGACCAAAGTACATCAGGGATTGATTAGGGAAAAGGAGTGGGCGAAGGAGGGAGGAGAAAGGCAGTTGATGGGGAGAGGCAAGGAGTGGACAAATGTCAGTTAATTGACATGACTTAACACAGTGGAGGCTGAATCTCACCTTAGGTAAGGTAACATGAGGCTTATATTCCACAGGAAATCCTAAAAGCAGTTTATTTCAGGAGGTATCCTGAGTCTTGGGTAACGGAGAAGCAGGAGGAAGCAGACCCCAGTACATTGCAGTTCATCAACCACTGACCTGACTAGATTCCTTTATAAATATGGATCACAACCCCTATGTGGAAGATACTCTTCAAAGCAAATGTGTGCTTCCCTTGGCAAATCAAGCAGTTCTTATTTTTACCAGGTCTGACAGCTGAACAACAAATAGGTACACAAGCAATCACTTGTATGTGCAGGCTGATCCTAGGAACTCTGTCAGACTCTAGCATGCTAAGACTCTGTGCCATGCACTTTTCTCAGAAAATATTGTCCTGGAAGAAAAAGGGTAAGCTTCTCTTTGGCATATTTCAAAGGAAATGTGATCTCTGTTAATACAGGAATTGCAAAAATAATTTAAATGTAATAAATAAGAGGGAATAATGAGGCAAATTTTCATCCTTTCTCGTTGAAAGTGTGGGAACATCTGTTCAGGAATATGTGATCAGGACTAGCAGTGTAAACTGTATATATCTAGTATTGGAAAGAGACACACACAAACACATAGGCATGCTTTTTGTACATGAAAATCAGCGTGGTTTGAGATCCGTAGCTGAGAGTGGAAGGAGTTAAAAGAAGATAGCAATGTAGTGTAGGTAACTGGGAGAGCTGTGAACCACTTTGAAGATCAAGACTGAAAGATTGATGTTGAAGTCATGAAAAAAAGGGCAGTGAGTGATCATATCTGAAGAGAGTGATTGTATTTAGGCAAATAGAAGCAAAGAAGGTAAAGTTTCCAATTCTGTTTTATGTGGATGTCACCCAGGCAAGAGAGGAGAAAGTTGTGGCTGTCAGGACAGAAATTGCTAAAGGTCTGGACAGGTGAATGGACATGAAGAAATCAGAGTTTAGTATTACAGAAGGAGTAACAGGAAGATACAATACACAATAAACACACTCATGTTACAGGCCCTATGCAGGTGAAAAAGAGAAGAGCTGTGAGCTTTTCAGATATATAAGTGGGGGGGTTGCTAAATTTTGAGTTGATAGTGAGATGGCAAAGATAGGAAAGAATGATGGCTCTGGAAGATAAGGAAACTTACTTGGACAGTTTATGGTTGTTGAAATAGATGAAATTTGATATTACTTGACGTAGCCACTGGTTTGCTATGTCTTGCTTCAGGAAATTACGTACAGGAGGAAATAGCCAAGTCTAAGTAAATATAGCAAATGAAAGCATGAGGGAAAATATGGAACTTCAGGTCTAAATGTAATGTGTGAGAAGCTATTTTGGAGGAAGAAAGTTTAATCTGACCCTAACCCAAACCATCTGTTCCTGTCTTTACTTTCACTGCTCTTATCTCTGATCAGAGCGTACTATCACAACACTAAAATTTGGGATCTGAATCAAAAGTTCAATTAATGCTGACTTCACATTCCATGTAATCACTGAAATTCCAGGGTTTTTATCTTCACCTGTGTATACATCCTACCTCCCCCCTCTGCAAACCCAAGCTGTCTGTGCATACCTGGCAGATTTCCATCCACAGGCTTCATATAAATTTTGACTTGTTTTTCTTTCCTTGCTGTTACTAGACACCAGTGAGGCCGAGTTTCTTAAAGGTCAGCCCTTGCTTCTCTCCACCTTCAAGAAAGAGGAGGAAGTTATGCTCTTTCAGCCCAGCCTCAGTTGCGACAGTGGTGGCCTGGCCTGGGCACTGACACCACTGTACTGGCAGTTTGGTTGCTGCAGCAATGAGGAAGATGTTTTTCCATTTTCAGGCAGAATTTTGCAGTTACAAACTTGTAATAGGTTAGCACAGTTTGTCTGAGTTGATACCATAAGCCTGTTAAAAGCTGATCACATGGGAGGTCTGACATACCGTACTGCAGAGACACTATTTCTAGCTCTGACTCTGTATGGCACATCTGACTTGGGCAAAAGAGCTTCTCCAGGCTTTTTTTGTCCACTTTGGACCAGAGACTCAGAGCTCCTGAGCACCCCGGTCACCACTGTCAGGGGCCACCTGAGGTTATCAGTGTATAGAACTTGCTTAATGGTACCATATAAGAGAGAGATACTTATGGCAGGAATGCTGCCATAGCCAAATACACCCTTAACCAGAACCATTACACTCTTAGTGAATTGAAGTGCTTCTGGAATACCCATGGATGCAGAAAGCTCCTAGTTCCATCCTTCTCCTGGATGAGTCTGAAATTTATGAAGCCAGTGGGGCTACCTTGCTCTTACTGTCTCCTGCATGTCCCCCTTGCTTGGGAATACTGCAAGCAGCAGAAGACACTGAAATAGTCTCTGCCAAGCACTGCTTTTACAAGTGCTGGCCTGCTCCCTATTCATACTGGCATTTCCTCTATGGAAAACCATTCCCCTACAGGTTTCAGGAGTGTAATCATTCAAAGTTGATAGCTACAGACTGCTGCCTCAATAGGTTCTCAGTTGCAGTTCTTCACCAGAATATCAAGTAACTTTTCTGGGCAGATTTGTTCTGCGGCACATAATTTAATATGTTTGTGTTCCTGTTATGTTTGGACATGTGTTCAGTAGAACACAAGACAGATTTGCCAGTTTAACACAGACATAGCTTGTCTTGTCACACCACCTTCTGAGGGCACATCAACAGGGACATGCAGACAGAAGTGAAGGGGATCCTGGGCTGCTTTTTATTCCCACTTCTTGCTGCTGACTTTGTTTCATGATTCTGTAAAATCATTTTGGTTTCCACTGCCATTCTATACATTCTTCTCCCTCACCCATTGTGCCTACCATGCCTATGTTATGTTTACAACTTAGAATCATAGAATGGTTGGAAGGGACTTTAAGGATAATCTAGTTTCAGCCCCCCTGTCAAGGCCTGGAATGTCACCCACTAGACCAGTGTTGAAGGTTGGGGGAGCGTTGGAATTTTCTCCATCCCCGTTACTAGGAAACCAATAACTAGGTGCTCAAGAGCCATTAATTCTTTTGTAAGAGACAAAGACTGTAGCGGGGTGTGGTGAGGAGAGGAGGCACTCTGGCCTTTGGGATCGGCACTCACTCGTGGGACACCCGGAGGAAAGCAGCTGCTTTTGCTCCTGGCTGTGACTGCAGGACATCCACCTGTGCTCTGCTCTCTCCTCCTGGCTGGGTGAGCTCTTGCTTGGGATAAAGGCGTGGGATCCAACCCCTTTTCCCCGCCAGGAGTGTGCGCTTTCCTGGCTGCGCTTTTGCAACACCTGCCGAGGAGTCTGGCTGTCGCTGCCCCCGCCCCGCTCGCCGAAACACACCGCAGCATCTGCCGTGTCTGCAGAGTCCCTGCCACCTTGCTGGCTAGCCCGGGAGAGCCAGCCCCTGACCCTGCTCGCTGCTCCGAGCTCTGCTGTGCGTTATCCTGCAGCCCAGCCGCCTGCCATCACCAACCCCATGAGACCGACCTGACCCTGCGCCACAGCGCCTCCTGCAGCCGGTCGGGAGTCATCGCACCTGCCCTGCCTGGCTGGGAGCTCAACAGCGCCCCTGCTGCTTGCGACCGTGATTGCACCAAACGGAAAAGTGCTTGGCAGCCCAGGGACATCTCTCACTGGATTTCTGGTTTTGTTTGTTGTTGCTATTCTTGTTACTGCTTGTTTACTCTGGTATAGATACTAGTACTGTTATTCTCTTTCACCATACCTTTGCCTGAAAGCCCTTGATTCCAAAGTTAAAATAATTCGGATGGAAGGGGGGTCACATTGTCTATTCTAGGGGAGGGTTCCACCTCTCTTAGCAGACACCTGTCTTTGAAACCAAGATAGCCAGCTTGTTGAACCCATCCAACCCAGTCTTGAACACTTCCAGGGAGCATCCACAGGTTATTTGGACAACCTGTTCCAGTGTCTCACCATTCACAGTAAAAGTTTTCTTCCTAATATCTAATCTAAATCTCTCCTCTGTTAGTTTAAAACCATTTCCCCCAGTCCTATCAGTATCTGCCCTCCCTGTTTTTCATAGGCTTCTTGAAGTATTGGAAGGCTGCAATGAGGTCTCTTCAGAGCCTTCTCGTCTCCAGGCTGAACAACCCCAGGTCTCTCAGCCTGTTTTCATAGGAGAGGTGCTTCATCCCCCAATCATCTTTGTGGCCTCCCCTGGATCTGCTCCTACAGATCCACATCCTTCTTCTGCTGAGAGCCCCATAGAGACACAGCACTCCAGGAGGGGTCTCATGAGGGCAGAGTAGAGGGGCAGAATCACCTCCCTTGATTTGCTGGCTGCCCTTGTTTTGATGCAGCCCAGGATACCACTGGCCTTCTGGCTTGTAAGCATGCACTGTTGGTTCATGTTCAGCTTTTTGCTCACCAGCATCCCCAAGTCCTTTTCTTCAGGGCTGTTATCAATGAGTTCTTCTCCCAGTCTGGACTCACATCTGGGATTGTCCTAATGCAGGTGCAGCACCTTGCACTTGACCTTGCTGAATTTCTTGAGGTTCTCATGGGCCCACTTCTTTAGCTTGTCCAGGTCCTCCTGGATGT